>NC_056729.1:1552427694-1553075194 GCF_019279795.1 Protopterus annectens | reverse complement strand
TTTATTTACCCCACCCTCTAACCACCTATAACCCATTCCACGTGAAAATGGTATGTGCAATCACAATTACCACCCCTGGACGTCTGTCCTGTTGGGTCATATATATTTGCATGTCTGTTGATGCATCCGCCCTGTTCATACATCCACACCTGATGGCCTGTTGCCATCAATCAACCCTGCATGTTGTTGGACTGTGTATTACTGTTCAAATTATGCATGTGTTATGCACACTGTTGAATGGTGTGAATATCTGGGTGTTTGGTTAATGGGAATACTAATGCATGCTGTTACAACTAATTGTGAATGGTATTAAATGTCACTAACCCAAACTGTCATGACATAATGCAAAACATAGAACGACAGGGAAGGCGGGTTCCAGCGGACCCACCTCTCCCACCTCAGCTGGCGAGTGCACCTGGCACTAGTGCCGAGTCCAGACCCTCCTCCGGTGGCCCTGTGCCACCTGTGGGTGGAAGCGCTGCAGGGGATGGGGCTCGCCCCCCCTCTGCAAGTGTGGCCGGAGGAGATCCACCACTCACCCTCTGTAGCGTCCAGACTGTGGTGCGTAGGGAGATTCGGGACTCTGTCCTCGAGCCCCTACGCCAGCTCGAGGCACGGGTGGCGCAACTAACGGGCATGCCCGTTGCCCCGCCTACACAGCCCCCAGCACAGCCCCGTCCTGGGCAGTGAAGGAACAGTGGCAACTGCCTATGGGTGGGGATATCAGTTCCACTGTTGCCATCTGTGGGCTCATGGGCTCTGGATATCCAAACCTCCGTCCCCGCCAATTGTGTAACCCCCCCACATGTGTCATACACCGCCCCTGTATGCGTCTTGTTTGTCTTGTCTGTTAACCTACCCAACCTACCTCCCCAGCTGTACTGACTACCTTCACCTGACATACCACTCTCACCTGAAAAAAAAAAAAAAAAAGGGCACTCTGTACCCACAAAAGAATTACACCCCATACATAGCTGCCCATTCCGCACACATGTCTACTGGACATGGAACCTATCAATTCCAATTGGCTGTACAACAAGTATTATTGTTGTCCTGACACCTCTCTCAGGGGTGGAAGGTTTCAAATGTCACACCAAATTACATACATATGCACAGCTGTTGCTGCTGAAGAAATGGGCAGCTATGGGCCTTACCTACATCCCTCCTGCACATCCCAAGCTTGTTTCCCTACTGTCTTACCCTCTTTGTGACCCCTTTTTCACCACTTTCCTGTTTCCCCATTTTCTTTTCTTTCAAGGAAAATAGCGCGGGTGTGCGCAAGAGTAAGCACGTTTAAGTGGTTGTAATCAGGTGTGCGCTTGTGTGCGCGGAGCTAACCGCCAGTGCACATGCGTGAGCTCCGCGCAAACCAGCGCTAACCCAGTTACAACTGCTTAAAAGTGCCTTAGGCACTTTGATTGACAGGTCCTGTACTCAGTTCAAAAGAAAAATAAAGTCCCACTGTGAGTCCCGAACCCAGGACCTGGGCAACTATAGTCTGCATGACTTACTACTAAGCCATGACTCTTATATAGAAACATTGTGCTAAAGTAAATATATCATGTAACAGTAGGAATGAATGTAAAGGGAATATAGATGTGTAGTACACAAAGCATGACATTTAGAATCACAAACAAAACTGGTGGATTTCCATAATAGTAGTGTGTGAACAGAAACAGCCATGCTAGTTGGAAGCTAGTAGGTAATAATGTCACCATAGCACCTTGCAAGACACACACATACTCACAGCAGGATAAGCACTGCCCATACCCCACAACCTCTTACAGGAACACATCCGGACCAAGTAATAAAATATGTGGAGCAAAGGCCCAAAACCAGGGACACATTACAAATAAAGTTACAACAAACGCAGACAGTTCAGAAAGTAACAGGGTCTACACCTTGTGGGATGTTTGGAAAGGTATGCAGTCTGGAACTTGAATGTTTGTCACCATATTCTGACTTGAGCCCAGACTGACCTGCCAGATAAAGGTGTGCATGAGATATTGACCAAATTATGAGGCAGAAATGTGGACAGCCTGCAAATATCTGTACACATGACGGGTCCAACACCACCATATTTGAATAGTTAAGAACCTAGACATAGCAACAGTGAATGTCTTACAGGGATGCCCCACAGACCCCATGTGAAATGTACAAACAGTAGGCAGAAAGGTGTAACACATGCAATGGTAACTATGGAGTCCGGAAAGTATTCACCACTCGCATGGCAGAAAAAGTGTAGTAATACATATGCTCATGCTAACCCACAGTCACAACTGCAGCATACCAGATATTTTAATGGGTGTACCCCACTGATATGTACCATTCCATGAGGCACATAACTGATGAACCTGAAAGTCTCTGGGGCCTGCTCAGCAGCATACTCAAATACCCTAATAGATGTCAAGGCCCACACCATGGCCAGACCACACTGCATGCTGTAACACCCTAGCAGATATAGCAAGCATTCCAAGGTGTGAATGTACATGGAAAATAGGAAAGCTACAGCAGCACACTACAGTCAAGACACCTAGCAGGCATACAAGTAGTGACTGTAAAGGGCAACTATTGAAGCCTTAGCAACAGAGTGCAAGCAAAAGTGAAAGGAAAGCACACACACACACACACACATTAACAATAGTAGTAGTTGTAGTTGCCAGTGTACATACACAGTTAGTACAGGAAACTGGAGAAATGAATGGAGGAATGTTAATCTACAACACACCTGGAAATATGAGAGAGATACCAACCTTTACACTCACTGAACATTGTCCACAGCATAACAGCATGGTCCCTGCCCTTAACATCTGAAAGGGCTACGCCTATCTCACACACCTTTTTATAGCACTGTTCTGAAATCACAGTGAGAACTGCAATCAGTACACAACTGGCTGCATGCAAATAGCAAATGCTGGCTAACAATTGGTGCAGAGGCCATCACATGGGCATATGCAGATACCTACAAAAGTATGCTGTACTCCATGTCCACGCATGCAATACTTTCATTGCACCCTAAGAAGGACGTGAGAGACAGACAGAGACAGAGAGAGAGAGAGAGAGACAGAGAAAACTGCAATTAAGCAGACAGAAACAAATTGTTCAGCAACAGCTACCTGAAAGCTGACAACTGGGAAGTGGAGCAGCAGGACAGAGAACCAGACAGCAGCAGAAGCAGCTGTGACAAACACAGGTAATGTAAAGTAATACTATAAAGGTGTACATACTGTGAACCCTCCATATGTGTCATTGGTCTGTATCCATATGTATATGAAGATGTGTAAAGGGCAGGAGACATACAGCAACTATCAGTGAAGGCTGTACATACATTTGTATGTGAGAGCATCTATGTGCACATATCACTGTTGTTTGATTGTAGGTTGTAGTGCCATGTACAAATTAGGTTACACAGCTATGTATGTTTAGCAGTATGTTAGTGTGTGTATACAGTATGGTAGACAAATATGTTGATATACCTGTCTAACATATGGATATGTATGTATGTCATCATATGTATGTATATATATATATATATATATATATATATATATATGTATATATATATATATATATATATATATATATATATATATATATATATATATATATATATGATATGCATATATGTATACATACATAGAGAGAGAGATGTAGGAATACATAGACAGATGTCGATAGAATATTGTACCAACATATCTATGTAATGCACACATGCAGATATAGATATATGTAGATATATATACATAGACAGACTGATCTGACTACCTACAGGTATGATTGTATATGATGACCTGCAACACAGCCTGTCCCACCCCCTCTGTCACTCACACCCCCTCTGTGCCCCCCTTCCACATCTATGGCAATATATGTACATCAATATATATATATGTGTATATGTATACGGACATATATATATATATATATATATATATATATATATATATATATATATATATATATACATATAGATATATCTATATACATATATATATATATATATATATATATATATATAGAGAGAGAGAGAGAGAGAGATGTATATAAAGTCTGAGTGAGGCACATGTGTACAGATGTATTGCAACAGGTGCCTGGTGACAAAGGCATGGAGTGAACACCAGTGTCAAATCCGGAGTATCATACCACATTCCAGATCACCTACACCAGTAACCACCAGATATGTGATTGGCCGCCCACCACTGCATGTGTCAGGGGTGAGCAGGGTCAGAAATGTGTAGAATAGTGGCCCCAATGATAGTCACAGTGGCACACTATCCCTGGAATACCTGCACATGGTATGTGTCAGCAGACATGGTGAGTCAGGTATGGACATGTAGGTCGGTGTACCCCCCACACCACATAATGGATGCCATGGTATGGACCTCACATGACAGCAACAGATATGGAGAAGGACACAGTGACATGTACAACACTGTGACAATGCACTCAAACACATTACCAATGCACAGTGACTGACAACACCACAGAGTACACATATGCTACCCACATAGAGGTTACCACTCCCAGATTTACATATGGAGGTCACACCCATGACAGATGTCCAACAACCATAGTAACACCTCCCACCATCCACAACCTAAATGTCTGCTGTGTGTCGTCCATGCCACTGCAATAGTGTGCACATGTGGAGGTAAGAGTTCCTACTCACAGATAAGACACACCCTGCAATAAACCACACAGTGTTAAGAAGCGAGACGCCCCATGAGTACATGTCACACATACCCCTGCTGAATGTTAGTCAGATAGGTAATATGCCATATGAGTCACCCTGTGTAACTGTGTGACGGCAGCAGGTACCATCACACCACATGTGTCACAATGGTCAGGGTAGCAGAACAGTATGCTGCTGTAGACACAGGGGCAATAGCATATTGTATAGTATTGTATTGTAATGCAATGTATTGTGTTGTATTGTATTGGTATGGTGAGGTGCCTCCTTCATGGAGTGGAACCACTGCTGCTGTGCGCCAGTGTACAGGTACATATCCTGTAGTCAGGCTAGTGTTACATAGCACTTCTATATGTGTGTTTAGCTCCTGTCAGAGGTTATGTAGCATGCAACTTGGGATACCATCAGGTCCCATCCATGTTGTGTATTCTGCTGTCCTGCGGATGTCTCTCACCTGGACATCTGTGATGACTGGGAGGTTACAGTCAGCTGGGATAACTATGCCTTATTACAGGGGAGAGGGCGGGGTGACACCTGCACTGAACCTGTCCGCCACAATGTTGTCGACATCTGTGGTGTCAGTGAAATATGTGTTGTGTACTACCTATGGGCATAGAGGATGGCTCCTGACCAGGTTGCTAACATAACTGAAGAAGGCCTCCTGGTCATCTGTAGTGTCACTCTTGATTTCCCTCTCAACGTTGCCCATGTAGTCAGTATGATGGGAAATAGATCCTTACCAGTGCTGCTCAGACATGCCCTCCCTTCAGTGAATGATGCTCTGTCTTGCAGTAGCTTCCATCTTCTGTAATACAATCTGTCTATGGCTGGGGTCCACCAGACAGGATGCTGTCCCTTTGTGGAGAGTGTCTTGGTCATATATGGGATTGCATGATCCATGCATTCTTGGAGATGTCTGTAGAAAGCAATTGTGTAGGGGTCACCATTGTGGGTTGTATCTGCCACTGGCCCAGTGGGCTGTAAGGATACCATATCACTGTTACAAAGTGTAAAGTTTGTATCTGTAATGTTATGCACTATAGTCATCTGTGCTGGTGGTGGAGGTGGGATATGTATATCCAGGGCAATCAGTGTGTGGTCAGCCCACAGTAGTTGCCGATGTAGGCCATACAGTACCTAGATACAAACCCGCAGAGTGAGGAGGTGCTTCTGACCTGAATCGGTGTTCTGACTGCTGGTGTTTGGTAGCATGTCGTATGGAGTCTGCCAGGTACTGTTGCACAGTTGCTGGCCGAGCACTGATACCTGGCCATCTACATGTGTATCCACCAATAGACAGACAGATGCTACATATGTGAGATATGTTGTATCATAACAGTCGAGTAGCATGTGTAGTATGTGTGCCAAAGTCTGCTGACATATATTGCTGATACCAGGTTATTTTCTTTCTCAGGTACATGGCCCACCCGCGGAACCCCACCTACTCCACAGCTGAGGATGAGGAGATACACCAGAGCCTGGTGCGGGACTATGCAATACTCTTTTCCCGCACCAGCCAGAATCAGCAGGAGAGGGCTGCACTGTGGCAAGACCTTGTCCGTCGGGTAAATGATATAGGCACGCATAATAGGACATATGAGCAGGTACGACATCACTGCAGTGATTTAATCAGACATGTCCGTCAGCGCGTCCAGATATCCACAGGCAACAGGTCGCCACAGGTGGGGTGGCTACACATCCCCCACTCACCAGACTGGAGGGACTACTCCTGAGTGTAGTGGCTCCAGTCCAGCAGCAACATCAACAGCAGCAGACATGCATCATCATGGAGGCTGGAGCCACACAGTAGCAAGACAGTGAACGTGCAGGTAATATGTCATATGTATAGTTGACTGTTGTGTACACTGGTAGTTAATGCATGTGTGAGGTGTGTCCTTGGTTTGTAGCTGTCACCATAGTATTTAATGTGCAAGTGTGATATACTCAATATTAGCTGCTGACCTGTGAAAGGCGACTGTTGTACTCCTGACCTGTATCATACTCAGTAACAATGGCACAGTTGTGCCCACTGGCATTAGTTTCTTCATGTCTGAAGGACCCTCTGGTATAACTGCAATGCAGCCTATCCATGCTGATGAGTGTGTATTAACAATTCCTGTGATAGTGTTGATAGTAATAGTACTATTTGGCTCACTTAGTAGTGCTCTTTGTATGCATGTAGGTGTGTCTGTGTCTGTGTGTTGATATCACGCATACTGAGTACTGTACAATTGTGTGAAACTGTGTGCACGTGTGCATGTGTGTGCACCTGTGCACCTGTGCATGTGTGCATGTGTGCATGTGTGCGTGTGTGCATGTGTGCACGTGTGCACATGTGCATGTGTGCATGTGTGCACCTGTGCACCTGTGCACGTGTGCATGTGTGCACGTGTGCACGTGTGCATGTGTGCATGTGTGCATGTGTGCATGTGTGCACCTGTGTGTGTGTGCATGTGTGCATGTGTGCATGTGTGCATGTCCTGTGCATGTGTGCATGTGTGCATGTGTGCACCTGTGCATGTGTGCACCTGTGCACGTGTGCATGTGTGCACGTGTGCATGTGTGCATGTGTGCATGTGTGCATGTGTGCATGTGTGCATGTGTGCACCTGTGCATGTGTGCATCGCTGGTAATGTGTAGACATTGTAAACTGTGTTTCCTGTTTCCTTCCCACAGGTTCTGTTGCTGCTCTGGTGTCATGTAGCAGGGAACCTGAGTCAGGTGCCGTGGGTACTGATAATGATGACATCAGTGTGATGGCACAGGAAGGTATGCCAGGGTCCGCCATTGGTCAGCCAATTGACAGTACACAGCTGTCGACCCCATCAATGCGCACAGTTATGCTGCCAATACACCCCTTGTCACCACTGTCCCTAGGTGATGGACAGCATACAGTGGGCATTGACCAGGGTAATGTGGTATCTGTGGCACATGCCTCCCCACACAGCAGCCATGGGCATGGCCCAGAGATGGTACCACACAGACAGATGTCCAGGGGTTCTCGTGGGAGCATCCATGGGCGTACTGCCCCTGTCAGACATGCCCACAGAGGTCTTACAACCTCAGCTATGTTTCGGACTGTCATGCAGGCACAGTCACGTATGGAACGGTACACCAGACAGGGTCTGAGGGAGCTGGCAGCATGTCGCACAGCCATGACTGACAGTATGCGTGACATTGCGGCTGCCATCCGTGATTTCACCGATGTCGTAGACAGACGTTGTGGGGACATATTAGACCGGTTCCACAACTAAATGTCCATGAGCCAGGGTGATGGTGGGCGGTTGAGGCGTCGACGTGGCTGTATGCCAGCAACAGCAGCGTCGCCGCAGATGACAACAGGGCCGCGGCCGCCTCCGTAGTGCCAGCAGCAGCCCCAGCAATGCTGGGTCTGTGCTGTCATCAGACCGCCCCAGGAGACCACGTGCACGTGGCTCTGGCCAGGCCCGACAGGGATCTGTGTCCAGTCAATGAACACCTGCTTCTGATGACAGTACCCAGTCTGGGTTGGTACCGGATATGGTCCATAGCACCCCTGCAAGGCACAGGTACCGTGTCCAAGGCCAGAGACACTGATCTGTATGACCTGGCAGGTACAGTCTGTGGCTGTCCACAAACACCAGTATATGGCAGCCATGAGGTGGAACTGTGTGCATCCATACACACATGCAAATTGACAACACCTAGGGCTACCTCATACACGCACACACTGCATCAACATTGCCCCACCTTCTACTGCTGTCCCTCACCAACACACATACATGTCAATTGGTGGTATGGGTGGCTGACTCAGGCATACCAAGTTCACACCCTGTGCATATGATGAAACTGTGCCACCTCCTGCAATCTGTAACAACTGTGCAGGTACAGGTTAACATGTTGCTGATGCACAGGGTGACCACATAGATGTGTAGTAATAGTATCATGTTGTTAACAGTACTGTGTGCTGAATTAATTGTGGGTATATCACAGCATGCCTGATGCAGTAAGTGTGTGATTGTCATGTCCTGTTGTCTACACCCATGGTAAGTACCATAGTGTATCATCTGCACATGTTGGCATACTGGTGGTAATGATGTCAACAGAAGGCTACATACATAGGTAGCACAGGGATAGGGTAATGAATGTAGTAATACACAATGATGGACATGTAAATTGCAAGTGGCATGTTGCCCACACTAGACTCTGCAATGCAGATGTTTGAGGATGTTGATATGTGTGCAGTACTACACAACTGGTACAGGACACACAGGAGCACCCTAGCACTGCATGCACACATCTCATACCATGCTAGACAGCCCCAACACACATAACTAACTGTCACAGGAGGGAGAGTCCCCATATATGTCAGGGATACTGTGGTGGCAGGCCAGGGAGCATACATCCTACTAAGTATGGAACCACTGAGTGAAGGCTCAGTGTCTGTTATTTGACATGTGCATTACTGCAGGTATGAGCACATGGGTTTCTATCCAGTTATTGTACATCCTGACAGTACATGCATGTTCCGTACACTTGTGTGCACTGAGACTGGACCCTAGCCATCTGACCCGTGTATTTCCATGTACATGTGCATAGTGCCTGCATATTTGCAGTGTTACCTACTGGAACCGGTACAGCTTGTTTGTTGTACAATGGACTACACGGAGCCCTGTTTACTGTATCTTTGTTTGCATGCATGTTTGCTTGCAATTACCCTGGAATACTGATCACACCTGCAATGCATAGTTATAGAGCTTCTGTGGACTCCTAGTGCCATCTGCATAGCCTACTATATGTATGTCCATGTCCCACTTGACAGGTTGTCACTGTTTGTCCTGTTCACATGTACATTGCCTGTGACACAGTGCATATGACCTGCCTGGCATGTGTCCACGTGAGCAGTCATATATGCTACTGCTAACTAATCATAGGCACTACACCTTCACACATTCATCTTCTGTTGAACTACCTGCTTTGCTAGGGACAGCCTGCACCTGTCACCCTGGCCTTTCAGATATTGGCAAAGGCTCTTGCTACCCCCATAGTGCCTATGTTAGGCAGGGCTCAAATGACAAACCCACCTTCATAGGTATCACAAGGGATAAGACACTAAGAGCAATGCTACCCAACGCCAGATGTCTAAACCTCCAGATGCATGCACCCAAAACACTCCTTGGCATGGATAACATCGATATCTGTGCAGTAACAGATGCCTGGTTCAGGGCTACTGAGAGCACACCAGCACTACCGGGTGTAACCCGGTTGATTTCTTTGATACAGTCACCAAGGCCATTGCCGAGGGGAAGGTGGTTCACACAGCCTACCTGGACCTTGCAAACGCCTTCGCAACAATACCCCACTTGGGCATTCTAGGGAAGCTCACCAGCTTAAATATAAGCCCCTATGTCACTAGATGGATTGCACAGTTGCTCAAGAACAGAACCCACATGGTTAGCATTGCTGGAGCCATGCCAGACCCCATAACAGTTACAGGTTGTGTCCCACAAGGCTCAGTCCTGGGACCCTCTTGTTTGGTATATATTTATTGGAGGTACAGGCCAACACGGATGAACTGTGGCTGTCCAAATATGCAGATGACTGCAAACTGGCCACCATAATCGACTCCCCAGCTGACACAAGCATCTTCCAAAGGGGCATCATAGCAACAGACAACTTGTGCCAGAGCCATGGCCGTCTGCTGAACAGTGTTTAGAAGGGGAATGTGCATCCTGTAGTCTGTTCACCTAGTTGCCAAAAGGGACATTGTCCTCACACACACTAACCCCCCTCAGCCAAAAACACACACTTGCCAATTGCAGGATTCAAACCCCTATCGGATTGTTATGACACTTGAAACGGACGCATTAGCAGAGCACGCTATTTGCATTACTGGGGATTTTTCTCTTCCCCTGCTATACTTATAGAGTGCTGACATCATCAGTGTTTAGAAAAGGGAATGGGCATCCTGTAGTCTGTTCACCTAGTTGCCAAAAGGGACATTTCCCTCACACACACAAACCTCCCTCAGACAAACACACACACTTGCCATTCGCAGAATTCAAACCCCTACCTAACTATGTTATGTCACTTGAGATGGACGCATTAGCGGAGTGCGTTATTCGCATTACTGGGAGGTTTCTTTTCTCCTGCTTTACTTATAGGGTGCTGACATCATCGGTGTTTAGAAAGGGAATGTGCATCCTGTAGTGTCTTATCCTATTTGCCAAAAGGGACATTTCCCTCACACACACACAAACCCCCCTCAGACAAACACACACACTTGCCATTCACAGGATTCAAACCCCTACCTAACTATGTTATGACACTTGAGACGGACGCATTAGCGGAGCATGCTATTCGCATTACTGGGAGGTTTCTTTTCTCCTGCTTTACTTATAGGGTGCTGACATCATCGGTGTTTAGAAAGGGAATGTGCATCCTGTAGTGTCTTTTTCCTATTTGCCAAAAGGGACATTTCCCTCACACACACAAACCCCCCCTCAGACAAACACACACACTTGCCATTCACAGGATTCAAACCCCTACCTAACTATGTTATGACACTTGAGACAGACGCATTAGCAGAGCGTGCTATTCGCATTACTGGGAGGTTTTTTTTCTCCTGCTGTACTTATAGGGTGCTGACATCATCGGTGTTTAGAAAGGGAATGTGCATCCTGTAGTGTCTTATCCTATTTGCCAAAAGGGACATTTCCTTCACACACACAAACCCCCCTCAAACAAACACACTTGCCATTCGCAGGATTCAAACCCCTACCTAACTATGTTATGACACTTGAGACGGGCGCATTAGCAGAGCGTGCTATTCGGATTACTGGGAAGTTTTTTTTCTCCTGCTGTATTTATAGGGTGCTGACATCATCGGTGTTTAGAAAGGGAATGTGCATCCTGTAGTGTCTTATCCTATTTGCCAAAAGGGACATTTCCCTCACACAGACACCAACCCCACTCACACAGAGCGGTTGCAGGATTTGAAACCCCTACCTAACTATGTTATGACACTTGAGATGGACGCATTAGCAGAGCGCACTATTCGGATTACTGGGAAGTTTCATTTCTCCTGCTGTACTTATAGGGTGCTGACATCATCTGTGTTTAGAAAGGGGAATGTGCATCCTGTGGGGAGGCAGACACCAAGCACACTATGGCTAAGCTGTCATTCCCTAGGGCAAACAGCCTAGTGTTGACCTCTACACCATTATGTTTAATTGTCAATTGCACATTATTTGTTGCTGATAGACTGTTTGCATATCTTTATTGCCATAACATTCCCTGTTTGTATGAACAACTTCTGCATCTGTGGAAAATGTTTGCATATGGGAGGGATCCACTATATCAAGTATGTCTCTGTAGTCATTTAACTGTGTGCACTGGGCAGACTGCTGTAATGTGGTTGGTTCCTGGCATAACACATAACAATACCAGATATGTGTGTCCAACTGATAAACCGAGATTTGGACTAAGTGTGTGAGCATGCCCAGTTCAGCCTTCCCATGGCATGTTGTCAAAGTGTGTGAGCATGCCCAGTGTGAGCATTCCATATGTTGGACTCTGCAGCCCACCACATTTGTGGATGTGTGTGAACTTCAACAACTATCACCCGTTTATGGTTGTGGGTTGTGTGTCATGTTGTGTAGTTACTGTACAACTGCTTTGTGTGTGAACACAACAGGATTATACTGTGCCTGCAGTGTTTGCATGGGATACTTTGCATACAGTTGTCAACATCCTTTCACACTGACCTAACACTGTAGTACTGTATAGTGTACTGGTAGTACTTTGACTGTGGTGGACAGTATCCTGGGCTTTACTGCTATCACTGCTTTACATTTCGATAGTGGGCACAACAGCCTGGTTGGGGCCAGTTGTGTACATCTGACCATGTTGCATTCTGTTCAGATATGAACTACTTACACCAGGCTTGTCCAACATTGTTAGTGTATTCCACAACATAGGTGTACAATTGCAAACACTAGCGATGTGCCCTAGTCCATGTCTAATGCAAGTTGGAGAGTGTGTTTGTCCTTCAACACACATTGTAAGAGGAGTTTGCCATGACATATGTCATGGTTAGTATACTGTGCCTCTGTCTACCTGTGACATGACAGTGATACCCAGGATAAACCTACCATCTCCCGTCCACCCATCAGGATTCCTATTGAGGAAGATTGATAAGTGACTCTATGGGTAGCCTGTGCTGAGGGTTCACTCATGGGTGGGAGTGGCTTCTGTGTTATGGATCACACAGTACAGCTTGTCCTATGTAAGTCAGTGCTGGGGTTCAGGTCTCTCATGTACATAGCTCACTGCCATTCAGATTGTACAAGGTGCAGCATGTATATTGATGCCAGCAACACAGGCAACACATGGCATCTGTGTAGGCTGTTTGATGAGGTACTGTTGGGGACTTTACAGTTGATGGAGGTGTCTGCTGAGGTACATCCCACAGGGGCTATTGTAGTCGATTGTACCACTGATGCAGGATGACTGCAGAGCCACAATGACCTCCCCTTATGTAGATCTGACAGCCTTCATGATTAGGTGGGTATATGGTATGTTTCTGTAAACACTACAGCACATCTTTGTCCAATGCAGGATATCTATCACCCTGTGTCCCCAGGTCTCTCACTACATGTTAACTACATAATGGGTTAACACCTATGTGGTAATTGGTGGGCACTTACTGTATATCCACGGGGGTTGACTATACACGTTTCTGCACTTAGCTTGCTGACATAGCTATGGCGCAGTTGTCTGTTTCTATGTGGCCCTTTTGTGGGATGCATGTGTCAGCTGGTGGATCATATGTGGTGAGCAGTTTGTAGTCCTCTGCAAAAATGTTAGGACACAGTCCTTCCATGTTTGCCTGTACCTATGGGACATATATACCAGATGAGGGAGATACCAGGACAAAGCCTTGTGGGATGCCAGTTATATCTGGTTTGTAGTCTGACATGGCTGAAGCATGTCTGACCATGTCTGTTCTGTCCTTGGTCTGGTTTGCAACCCCTCTACTGACATGTGGGTTTATATTTACGCTGGTGAGCCTATCTATACTGAACATGTAGGGTATTGTATAGAAGCCTTTGCAAGGTCCAAATACACTGTGTGGAGCACATTGCCCTCATCAATGACCTTAATGACTGCTTCAATTGAGTCAAACATGGTTAGGGGCAGGATCTGCACTTGAGAAGGCCACACTGAGTTGGGTCCAGTGTCAGTAGGTCCCCAACATATAGAACACCAAATGAAATCCAAGGTGGGAAGAACGCAAGACAAACCAAATAGTGTAACAAAATTTAATCACCGCTTAATTCATTCTTTATTATATGATGCATTAATGACAGGTGAAATTGACCTTGAAGTTTATGAATTTTGTGTTGTTAATAAACCCTGAATAGGTATCCTTTTTGGGATACCTAAAATTCATAAATGTTCTTATGACCCTCCCTTTAGGCCAATAGTTTCTTCTCCACACTCATGTACGGAAGGTATTTCCTTGGTGATAGATGCTACTTTGGGGCCAATAGTTTCTCAGCAGGAATCTTTCATCAAAGATTCTTGGCATTTTCTTAGTAAATTGAAAGAGTTTACAGATAACAAGATTTTTAGATTTTTACTGACATTATTTTCACTTTGGATATTATTTCTTTATATACATGTATACCTCACGAAGAGGGAGTTGAAGCTATACGTAGTTTCTTAACATTAAAAACAAACTTGAACACAAGTCAAGTCTCAACTATTTGTAGATTTTTGGAAATGATGTTAAACAACAACTTCTTTTTATTTGACAGTACCTATTACCGGCAAATTAGAGGGGTGGCTATGGGTTCACCTGCCGCACCCTCATACGCCAACTTAGTTTTATCCTGGTGGGAATGTAACAGTTTAAAAACTATGCGAAACCGATATGAAATTTTATTTTATCACCGGTTTGTAGATGATTTAATTTTTATTATCAGAGGAGATGTCAACACTGTAAATAAATTTTTAAGTGATGTCAATTTAACATCTAATTATTTAAAATTCACTTTAGGCAATATTGGGTTAGTCATCAACTTTTTGGATGTCCTTTTTTGGTGGGACAATGTTGAGTCCAGATTTCATAGCAAAATTTTCAGAAAAAATACTTTCACCAATAGTTATTTACATTTTCAAAGTGGGCATCCCCCTCATGTCATCAAAAATATACCCAAAGGCCAATTCATAAGAGCTTGTCGTATGACATCTAACGACAAAGATTTACACGATGAATTATGTTTTATTGCTAATATGTTCCTAGATAGGGGATATGACAAACTTTTCTTAGAAAATACTATTAGAGAAGTTTTAGATAAAAGATGCACTTTGTATCCAGCACTTTTGAATTTTAATACTTCATTTGACAATAGCACTAACAATGCAAATTTGGCCAATTCCAAAATTACAACTAGAAGAACACCTATTTGTACCCTGGATATGACTAGTGATAGTCTAAGGATAAGACGCCTTATTGAAAGCAATTGGCGCATCATCCAAGGTAATCCTGATGTAAGTAAAGTTTTAGGTGATAAACCTGTTTTCACCTTTAGAAATAACTTTAACATAAAAAAATCCTTAGAACATAATGAAAACACCCCACCAACAATACCGGCAATATCACAAACAAGAAAGGCATGTTCCAATGTTTAAATTGTAACATGTGTAGGTACATTTCAACAGGGCCTTTTATCACCATAGAAAATTTTGATCAAACTTTTGTTGTCCCAGAATATGTTAATTGTAACACTGCTGGAGTCATTTATATTAGTTCTTGTACCTCATGTCCGGCTTTTTATGTCGGAATGACAACTAGAAGTTTGAAAATCAGAATTCGTGAACATCTATATAGTATTAAGGCCGAGATGAAAATAATGCCTTATTTAAGCATTCTTTAACATGTCACAACTTCAAAAAATTCATTTTTTCTGTGATTGAAGTTTGCAAAAGTGATTTGAGGGGTGGTGATTTTAAAAATTATATTGAGCAAAGGGAAACATTATGGCAGATCAGGTTGAAATCTGATAAATATCCAGGGCTCAATGATACCATCAACATTAAATGTTTTTTGAGAGATGCCAGACTTGACATTGATAAAACTATTTCAAAAGTGTTTTTTAATTAATACACATTTAAATGATTGTTAGTTTATTTTTGAATTTTATTGAATAATTGATTCATCATTCATTAAGTAACTAATTTATTAAGGACTATATAAGGTGTTCCTATTCATGTTGTTAACTTGTATTCTGAAGAAGTCTTAGGACGAAAGCGGTGATTAAATTTTGTTACGCTATTTGGTTTGTCTTGCGTTCTTCCCACCTTGGATTTCATTTGGTGTTCTACGTACTGGATTATTGTTTATTTGTCGGTTTTTATCATCATTATCCATGGCTGAGGAGAGCGATGACCAATTGCTTAATTTAAGCATTCATCCCACACTGGGAACTGCAACTACTACAACCACTGTGAATATGGAGGTCAATGACATTTTACTGGCAACCTTAATCAACATCCAAAAGTCTTTAAATTTTTTAGTAGCGAAAGCTTCCAATGAATCTACAGAGGCGAATGCCCCAAGTCCTTCTGGATCATTTAAAGAACTTGATACTGTCATAGACATTTCTGATGACAGTTTCACTGCAGCGCGCACCAAGAAACAAGCTGCTAGTGTTAAGCAAAGATTACATCAGCAAAACGCGCCGGGAGTTAAACCGGTGCTGGAGTATTCCAACAATCCGTTCGGAAACTATTCCGTTTCATCTTCTTTCAACAATAATGAGGAGATAAACAAAAACAGGGACGTTCTCAACAATTTATTAAAAAGGTATCGTTCCCTTTATATTGAAAATTGTTATTTTGAACGTTGCATAGAATTAAAGATAGTTCCGAAGGGGCTTAGATTTTTTAAGTGCCCCAACGGAGTTCGTCTTGGTGATCCAATGTTCAAAAAACTAGTTAATTTCTTTAATGATGCGGGACTGTCATTCTTAAAGTTATTACTAGACAATAATTTGTTAAAAATGAATACTTTGAGGGATGACATCAACAAAATTGAACTATTACTTAAGAAATCCCTGTTAGACAACAAAAAACAAGCGGAAGTTTTCGAAAAAATTTCCGAAGATGTTGAGAGACATTCTGAAGAAGTAATTAATAGAAAACATTCAAAATTACTACGCGACATTGAGTCTTATGAGACTTTTACTGCTTACAATTTTTTTGCTTTAAACGGCAAAGAGAGAAATTTAAAATTCTCCCTAGGTTCCGATAACAACAGATGCGGCTATAGTTCAGCCGTGACCGGCAACACATCTGCTATTACTAGCAAAAGTGAACCACCATACAAACGGTTCAACGAACCAGTTAAAGTTGATTCCATTGTTACAGAAAATACTGTGTCTGACAACGTTATTGATTCTGACAACATAACGGATGATAGTACAAGCTTGGACAAAGTCACACTGACATCTAATGAAGTTGGGGTAAAAAAATAAAGTGGGTAACAACCCAGTGACTACTTCTTCATCTTCCTCTACCAACCATTTTTTTACGAAAAAGACACCTTTCGAAAAGAAGACAATTTCGACAAGAAGTCGGACATTTTTGGGATCGAGCTCTTCAGGAGAAGAGACTTGAACCTCAACTAGAATAATTTTGACATAATTAATTTAACTGAGGTTAATTTTGACACTACTGAATTGAATGTTTTAAAATTAGGGTTTAATTTTGTTCCAACCACCAGAGCAGACTACGGTAGAACCGTGGTCGATGTAAAGAAGTATGTCAGGAGACTAAATCTGCAGTATCTGTTAAATGACATATCTTTACCCACCAAAGTGTTGATTAAACCTTCAACATATAATCCCCAGTTGAATCACACTTTAAGATTTTTTGAAGATATTTGTATACAGGAAATTGAAAGAAATATTAAGAGTAACAACAACTTTAACAATTTAAATAATGAGGAGAGGAAAGCCTTTCATAATTTACGTGAGAAAAATAAAATATTAAGATTTATGAGAAGCGACAAGGGAGGGAACATTGTGGTTATGACACAAGCAGCTTATAAAGATAAAATGTTAACTTTATTGAACAACAAACAAGAATATGAAATTGTTTCTTTACTGGACATTAACAAAAAGATTAGATTAATTCATTCTTTATTATATGATGCATTAATGACAGGTGAAATTGACCTTGAAGTTTATGAATTTTGTGTTGTTAATAAACCCAGAATAGGTATCCTTTTTGGGATACCTAAAATTCATAAATGTTCTTATGACCCTCCCTTTAGGCCAATAGTTTCTTCTCCACACTCATGTACGGAAGGTATTTCCTTGGTGATAGATGCTACTTTGGGGCCAATAGTTTCTCAGCAGGAATCTTTCATCAAAGATTCTTGGCATTTTCTTAGTAAATTGAAAGAGTTTACAGATAACAAGATTTTTAATCCGCTTACTGACATTATTTTCACTTTGGATATTATTTCTTTATATACATGTATACCTCACGAAGAGGGAGTTGAAGCTATACGTAGTTTCTTAACATTAAAAACAAACTTGAACACAAGTCAAGTCTCAACTATTTGTAGATTTTTGGAAATGATGTTAAACAACAACTTCTTTTTATTTGACAGTACCTATTACCGGCAAATTAGAGGGGTGGCTATGGGTTCACCTGCCGCACCCTCATACGCCAACTTAGTTTTATCCTGGTGGGAATGTAACAGTTTAAAAACTATGCGAAACCGATATGAAATTTTATTTTATCACCGGTTTGTAGATGATTTAATTTTTATTATCAGAGGAGATGTCAACACTGTAAATAAATTTTTAAGTGATGTCAATTTAACATCTAATTATTTAAAATTCACTTTAGGCAATATTGGGTTAGTCATCAACTTTTTGGATGTCCTTTTTTGGTGGGACAATGTTGAGTCCAGATTTCATAGCAAAATTTTCAGAAAAAATACTTTCACCAATAGTTATTTACATTTTCAAAGTGGGCATCCCCCTCATGTCATCAAAAATATACCCAAAGGCCAATTCATAAGAGCTTGTCGTATGACATTTAACGACAAAGATTTACACGATGAATTATGTTTTATTGCTAATATGTTCCTAGATAGGGGATATGACAAACTTTTCTTAGAAAATACTATTAGAGAACTTTTAGATAAAAGATGCACTTTGTATCCAGCACTTTTGAATTTTAATACTTCATTTGACAATAGCACTAACAATGCAAATTTGGCCAATTCCAAAATTACAACTAGAAGAACACCTATTTGTACCCTGGATATGACTAGTGATAGTCTAAGGATAAGACGCCTTATTGAAAGCAATTGGCGCATCATCCAAGGTAATCCTGATGTAAGTAAAGTTTTAGGTGATAAACCTGTTTTCACCTTTAGAAATAACTTTAACATAAAAAAATCCTTAGAACATAATGAAAACACCCCCACCAACAATACCGGCAATATCACAAACAAGAAAGGCATGTTCCAATGTTTAAATTGTAACATGTGTAGGTACATTTCAACAGGGCCTTTTATCACCATAGAAAATTTTGATCAAACTTTTGTTGTCCCAGAATATGTTAATTGTAACACTGCTGGAGTCATTTATATTAGTTCTTGTACCTCATGTCCGGCTTTTTATGTCGGAATGACAACTAGAAGTTTGAAAATCAGAATTCGTGAACATCTATATAGTATTAAGGCCCGAGATGAAAATAATGCCTTATTTAAGCATTCTTTAACATGTCACAACTTCAAAAAATTCATTTTTTCTGTGATTGAAGTTTGCAAAAGTGATTTGAGGGGTGGTGATTTTAAAAATTATATTGAGCAAAGGGAAACATTATGGCAGATCAGGTTGAAATCTGATAAATATCCAGGGCTCAATGATACCATCAACATTAAATGTTTTTTGAGAGATGCCAGACTTGACATTGATAAAACTATTTCAAAAGTGTTTTTTAATTAATACACATTTAAATGATTGTTAGTTTATTTTTGAATTTTATTGAATAATTGATTCATCATTCATTAATTAACTAATTTATTAAGGACTATATAAGGTGTTCCTATTCATGTTGTTAACTTGTATTCTGAAGAAGTCTTAGGACGAAAGCGGTGATTAAATTTTGTTACGCTATTTGGTTTGTCTTGCGTTCTTCCCACCTTGGATTTCATTTGGTGTTCTAGGTCCCCAACATCCTTATGTCTGTGGTACATGCTGATCCTTTCCATAGCTGTGCAAACTGGGCTTCTCAGGATTCTGGGGTAGTACTGTTCAGTATCCATTCAGGCAACACCTTTGTTGAGAAGGACCACTGTTGTTGTACACTGCTCTTTGGGTACATATTCTGTGGTAAGGCTGACATTGAGCAGTAGTGTGGTTTGGCATTCCATTCATCTTAGAGTCCATGTTGCACTAAGCCCAGGACACCATCTCATACCATTGCTGCTGTATGTTTTGCTTTGGAGATGTTGTCTGTTACCTCAGCATCTGCAATGTCAGGGGGCCAGCAGTCTGCTGGGATAGATATTCTGCATTCGTGGGGGTGGGGGGGTTTGCACTGCACCTGTCAGGATGTATGTTGGCAATATGTGTGTGTGTTTGTGGTATTTGTGTGATTCAGGGCATATGTGTGAATTCCCAACATGGCTCCTACCATCAGTTGTGTAAGCCTTGGGATTATCCTTAGTGTCCTGTACAATTTGTATCTACATAGGTTCATAGGTTCATACTAGGCTATCCACCCTGGGCATTTGTTAGCCTAGCCAGAGTGTGTGTGGCTTTTGAGACCCCTTGCTATGTGGATATTATGGCCATTTATGATTTGCTTTGCTGTGCCTCTGTCTGGACATGACACAGTGAAGACCCCACTGTAACTCTACAATCATCCATCCACTTGGCAAGATTCCTGTTGAACAGTGTCAGTGAGGGGCTCTGCCTAACATGGAGTGGGATTCTGGTCCAGGGTGTGGGGAGCCCCTGGATTATGTATCTGTCCCAACGGCACATCCTATTTCATTATTTGTTGAGGTTGACATCTCTCACTCTCGCAGCTCCAATGGATATGTGTTTTCTGGGGTGGAGCATGTCCATTACTCCTGTGTTGGGCATGGCCTCCTACAACAGGCATGCAAGGCCTCTGTGTGGGCAGTATGTGACTGGATTCAGCTGGGGTGTCTACAGCCAGGCAGCATATGACATATATTTGAGACACTTTATTCTCTTGGTGAGATACCTTTGAGGTCTTTCTAACTGCTGCAGGTGTCAGGTAAGGTAGATCCCATATGAGGCATTGTAATAGATTAGGGGTGTGATTAGAGAAAAGTATAGGGGCACAGTGACCTCTGTTGCCGTAGATGTGACTCCTTTCCTGATACGGTGTCAAATGTAGACAGTCTTCCTAGCCACATTGGCAATGAGGGTGTCACATAACAGGTTACTGTCCACTTGTGTCCCTAGGTCCCTGGTTACTCCTTCCATACATAATGGTTTACCACCTATGTGGTAATTCGTGGTACCTTGTTTGGTATTTGGTGGAACATTCATACTGTCCAGTGTCTTCAGGACGGTTGGGGGGGGGGTTATTGTGTGTGAGAGTGCGGTCTGTAGCATGCTACAGACTGCACAGCAGTCTTGCCTACAGTTAGTTGCACATGGGTGAACTCCACTGCCTTGTGCATTGTCAGTAACCTGGATGTATGGGTGTCTGTGCTGCCTATGGATACCCACCCTCCTTTTATGTTTTGTTCCAGGTTTTGGGGCCATGACACATGGTACGTGGTATAACCTGGTAGTGCTGGTGTGCTGTCAGGAGCCTTGCAGCAGGTTTCTGTCACTGCACAGACATCGATGTTCTCTATTCTGGGGATGGCCTCGGGAGCATGCATATTGGGGTGTACACATCTGGCATTGTTCAGCATTTCCCTTATGTTTCTTCCCACTTATGTTTTCTAGGGTGGTGGGTCAGTCTTTTCAGCCTTGCCTACAAAAGGCTCTATGGAGGTGGCAAAGGCCTTATCCAATATTCAGACACCAAGGGGTAACAGGTGCAGGCCATCCCAAGAACAGCTGCATGGCTTGTCAAGCATGACATCCCAAGCAGACAGACATTGGATCCCCTTGGAATGACACCAGTAAGTGTGCTACTTGCTATGACTGATCATTCCGTGTTTGTACTGTGGCATTATTCTTGGTAAGGGTAGGATGCTGCAAACGGTGAGTGTCATACCGGCCTGGACTACATAATCGGATAGCTCATCTGTATTTCTTTACATGTAGTCTAGGGCAGTACATCTCAGGTCATTCACACCAGCATGGACTATGACTGCATCATATGTCTACTTGCTTTGGAGTGACCTACATATTTCTGTTATGTGGCATATTGTGGCAGCCTACAGGCAGCTTACTGTACCCTTTCCCTTGTTCAGTCTGGTGTGCGGGACAGCAGTGTGTCTGACTATGGAGTAACCTATTACAACTGTATCAGGCATGTTGTTTCTCCTTCTGGCCTGTGACTGTTTGGCACACCAGCTTTGTGTGCTATGTGTTGCATGTGCTATGTTTGGAGGCTGTTTCATTGGGTGTCTACTTTAGAGGCCTCTGTTGGTGTGCTGTGTTTGTGATTTCTGCCTCCGGGAATGTATTTCTGTGTTTATGTGTTTGGTTTGCAGTTGTGATAGGTCTATGTGGGTATGTGTTTGTGGTGTGTGTGGTTACCTTCTCCTACTGACTTGTTTTGGGAGTACTGAGTTGAGGGAGCTCAGCCTCCAGTTTGGATGGATGGTTGCATCTCTCACATATATTTGTATTTCTTGGGTGGAGTTGGGGTTGTCTGTGTACTTGGGGCAGGTGTAACATTGCCTCAGGATTCACAGATTCCACTTGTTGTGGCTGGCCTTAGTGGATTGCATGTGTGGACAGATTTTATTGCCATACTACTGATCAGTAATTACTTCATTGTTCATGTTTGCTGTATCATGTAGTAGCTTCCTCATTCTCTTGCATGTTTTGGTTATGGCTGGTGTCCACCATGCCAGATTTAGGCACTGTGTCTTGTTTTAATTTAGGACTGCATAATCCAAGCATTCCTGGCAGTGTTCATGGAATGGCTGTATTACAGGTTCTGAGGTGTGGCCCATATTTTGCACCTGCACGGGACCTTTAGTGGATTCCACATCAGTTTGGAGGTGTGCAAATATTGCTTAGCACATGTTTTCCACTGTGGTTTCCCGGCCAGGGACTGTGGTCAGGATTTGTATATCCAGTGTGATTACTATATGGTCTGGTTTTACCAGTGGGCAATACACTTCTCATCTTGACATCCCGTACCCATGTTGCTGATTATCACATCCAGTATGCTTACCCCTCTTGTGGGGGTGGTACGTTGTTCCTGGGCCTTTTGGTTTGTGGATTCGATGAACTTTTGTCCTACACTGTTGCAGCTGGTATAATGCTCCCAGTCTATATGTCTGGGTATTTGCAGTCGCCCAATATAATGTGGTTTGGAGGACTTGATATATTCATGTATTCCAACATAGGCCGGATGCAGTTCCTGGTGTTGGGCCAGTAGTCTGTAGCAGGCTGTAAACTGGGGGGCAGTTTTAGCCACTGTTACTTGAGCATGGCTAGTCCATGCTGCTTTTGTGGTGGTACCAACATGGGGGTGTGGTTATCCTTGACAATTCTTGCTAGTCACCCTCCTTTTGTAGCTTGTTCCAAGTTTTGAGGCTGTACAGCACAGTATGAGGTGTAACGTGGTAGTGTTAGGGTGCTGTTGTGAGCCTTGCCTCAGTTTTCTGTTACAGCACAGTTATCAACATTCTCCATACTGGGTGAGCTTAGACTGCATGCATCCTGCTGTTTCAACTTATCCCTTATCTTATTCTTATCCCTTCTGGTACCTATGGAGATAGGTTTGTGTTTTGAGCCTTACCTATTCAGGGCACACTGTGCGTGACAACAGCCTTTGCCAGTATCCATACAGCCTGCACTGATAGGTGCACGCCAGTCCTAGCAGGTGGTGCATCATGTCATGCTCAGCATGTCATCCCAGACTGGCACACATTGGGTCCCCTTTGAGTAACTGCAATACATCAGTCAATTGTTGCACTTGATCATCTCGTTGTCATGTTGTGGCATGCTGCTTGTTGAGGGTAGGATGTTAGTCAGGGTCCTCAGGTGTGCATATGGTACTTGGTGTTACATTACTTAACACATAGCATTCATGCCTCAGGTGGTGCTGCAGGGCTGCCTCTGTCAGATGCGCATATTACACTTCCCTGTACATGTTTGAGAGCAGGTTGTGTCACGTTAGGCATCCCTGTTACTATATGAGTGAGTCAGAGAGGGGTATCATTCCCAAGGTTCCTACTGAGCCAATGTATGTGCTATGCGTTGCCTCTTTGCCAAGGCCAGGGCATACTGGGCACGCCTCCTTCTGCCTACTGGGGCAGGCTCAGGTTGTTCCTCCTCCGAGTCACGCTGTGCCTGTGGTGGCCTTGGCAATGGTGGGGGGCTGTTTGGCCCAGCCCTATGCTGGTCCTGCTGCAGCTGTTTTCGCAAGATCATATTATGTAGCATAGCACATACCATGACAATTTGGGTACATGTAGTTGGTGTGTACTGCAAGGCTCCACCAGATGTGTCCAGACACCGGAACGATGACTTGAGCAGCCCAAACACACGCTCTATTACATTACGTGTTTGTGCGTGTGCCTCATTATGGTGTTCCTGTTCAGGTGTGTGTGCGTTTCTGATGGGTGTCATCAGCCACGGCTCCAGTGCATACCCTGCATCCCCCACTAGGTGTCCGTGCGGGATGTCCCCATTGGCAAATGTCTGGTACAGCTGCATCAAATACCAGATGTGGGAATCATGGTAGCTCCCAGGACAGCCAGCACACACATTCATTATTATGCCCTGGGCATCACACACGACCTGGCAGTTGATGGAGGGGAAGCCCTTGCGGTTGATGTATGCCCTACCCCGCTCACCGGCTGGTGCTTTGATGCGTATGTGCGTGCAGTCTATTGCACCCACTACCTCAGGGTATTCCACTATTTGCTGGAAGAGACGCATGTTGCTGGCCAATACCTCACAGGCATTGGGGAAGTATACATGATCACCGACATGTGCTGACATGGCATCCAGGAACTGGTGCAGTACCCTGGAAGCTGATGCCTGTGATATCCCCATCATATCGTCAGTTGGTCTCTGGAAGGTACCTGTTGCTAGTATTCTTAGGCCAACACATACCTTGGTTTCCACTGGGATGGGTTCCCCTCTGTTGGTTCTGTGTGTGAGGCGTGGCCTGCACAGCTCCACTATTTGCTGCAGGAGGTCTCTGTCCACTCTATAGCGCTCTACTATCTCCAGCTCATGTAACCCATGGTAGGTGACCCTGGGCCTGTACACTCTTCTCCGTCTCCTCACTGTGGGTTGTCTGGCACCATCTGCATTGTCACCACCCTCAGCAAGTCGCCTATGTCTCATTATGACATCTATGGCAGCCCCTAACATTTCTGCTCTGAGTTCAGCTTTTTCAGTTTTCACTTCTGATAACTTAACTCCTGTCTTGCAGTGTCTCTTGAGAGAAACATTCTGCACTGCTGTTTGCAGAGTTTTAAGTGCTGGGCTGGCCTAGTATTCTGCCTGTGTAATTGCCTGCATCTAATTGTTTTCACCTGCTAGCTCCAGCAGTATTCCCTGCTAATTTCCTACTACATCTGTTGCTTCCTTTTTCCTTTCTGTTTCCTCAGGGTGGAGCCGTGTGCAAACCAGCAGAAACACGCTCACAGTGGCTTACACGCGCGCACACATACTTACACAGTTCAGAATCTGCTTATTCAGTTTTAAACGTGTGCACGCCCGCGCACACGGTGTTAAACATCTCCCAACATGCTCCCACATGCTGAGTCTTTCTTACACGCGCGCACACTGCCTTACACGCGCGCACACTGCCTTACTCACACTTCGTGGCGTGCACACGTGCACATACATGGCCAGCAAGAAACTTTGGTGTAGGCAACAGTGTACACCTTCCATTTCTTGACTTTCTCATGTTTACTTAGTGGCACACCTCTTTCCTTGATATCTGTCTGACATCTGTCATGTAACTCTAACCTCCAATGAACTGCATCTCTTTCTACCATTCCCCCCTGTGATGTCACCTATCTCCTACTCTGTTCCTCCCCCGTATGTAACTCTTACACTACTCAGAATGTGCTCATTTGCTATGTGACAGTGGAATTCAGTATCCTTACACTCATTTGCATCAGATTGCCTACTAATGCTTAGTTACATCTCTTAGACTCTGCTTCCCCCCTTAGCAACCACTACACGGTGACCATGTTGATTTTGCTCTGCTGGTCCCTCCATTGACATTCCATGTATTGCATAAAACCTACATTTGTAGGTTTAAAACCTTCGTTTTTATGTTCTATGCAGCGCAGCCCGTTTGTGCGGGGCTGCACTGGGTTTAAACATCGGCAATCGCCGAAAAAAAAAATTTCTATTTTTAATATATTTGCATGGGGTCACCTTGCCAATGGCCACATATTTGGCCATTGGCATGCTGCCTATCACATATGCACCCTTTATTTGGAGCTGACATGGCTCCATTGCCGTGTTTGCAGAAACGTACTCAGTTGTCAACTGAGTACATTTCTGCAGCTAAAACGGCTCTTACACAGGCTGTTCTGGGCTTCCTGGATCGCTAATCAGCCTCATTTGCATGCTATTCGGCTGCAAGTGAGTTGATTAGCTTATCCACGCCCACTCCGTGTAAGAGCCGTTTTAGCTTGACTCTTACACGGACTTTGGGCTGTTCCTGGATCGCGAAGGCTGCATGGAGTCTTACACTACTCTTACACTCCGTGCAAGCCTTTGTGAATCCGGCCCACTGCCTTAGACTGCAGTGAGGGAAAAGTTAGTTGTTTTTCCTTACATTGCTTTCTTGTAATTTATATTGCTGTATTGCTTTTTTCTCTTTTGCATATTGTGGTGTATTTTCATTACGCTGTATTTTAATTGTATTGTATTTTCTATTCCATCCTTAAATTGGAAAAGAAACCAGAGTCTTGTGAGTCAAACAGGGGTTGAATTCAGGAAGGAGGATAAACAAAGGAGATTTTAGAACTTCCATGCAAATAAGTAATAGTGTAGATGCCTGGGCCATTAAGAATATAATTACTAATAATTGATAGATTTTTAATAGCAGCCCAGAGCTCAAAGAAATTGTTGGAAAAAATCCACTTTTTATTTAAAAAAAGAGGAAAAGGTTTTAAGAACTTTTACCTAAGCTAAGTTAAGGATGCCCAAAGTGACTAACAACAAATTAGGTATGTTTAAATGTCACAATTGTAATTTTTGTGATTATTTGTATGTTGATTCCAATGTAATAAATAATAATTTTGATATTAGAATGAAAGGTTATTATACTTGCAAGTCGGAATTTGTTGTCTATCTAGTGAAATGTATGTCTTGTCCTACCTTCTATATAGGTCGAACTAGTAGGGAACTTTATAAGCGTATATACAAACATAGATATGCATTAAGAACAGGTAATGAAAGAAATGCATTGGCCAAACATTATAAATTGGGTAAATGTAAAATAAATGTTAAATTTTTGTTATGAGATAAATGGGTATGAAAAAAATTTCGATGCAGAAGATGAATTAGGATGGTGTGAATATTTATGGCAGGTGAAGCTGAATGCTTATCATTCACCTGGTTTGAATATTTGGGAAGACTTTTTTACCTGTCTTAAAACACGTAGTGATCATATGACATTTTTTGTTCATGTGATGATTTTTTGTCATGTGATGATGCTTGAATGTATTTAAACAACTGGAGCAAAAGAAAGTATGTCAGTTGAAAAAGTCTTGTATGAAGAAAGCACTTACTGAATTATTTTTGCATTAAACTGTTTTTCGCCTTTGTAGTTGGATCTCTTGTGAGTCACACAGAAATTAGTTTTCCCACCCTGGCACCCTGGTGCTGTTGTATTTTTAAACTCACTCTCTAGTTGCCTGGCCCTCATGTTCTTTTGACCCCATAATTCCATCCCTCTCCTCTTTCAATGGCTATTAACAGTATGCACAAAATTATCATTTTGTGAAGTCACTCCCTCTTCAGCTATTTAAATGTTTTGTCCTACCACTGTATTACATAGAGCCAGAATACAAAGCACCCACCCCCATCCAATCTATCTTTCTTTTTAAAAGTAGTGACTCCTCCTTGTTAAAACTTAAGTGATCCTCTCCTTCGTATCTAACTACTCAGTGCACAGTGCAAACTCTTAGGGTATTAACCCATATTCTGTCTTACCTTTAAATCTGTAGCATCTAGCCCAAGACCACCAGTCATTGGACAGCCCACATTCTGCCCCTCAGTCATCTTGGGATTAATGTTTCTCTTTTGTTCCTGCTGAGATGAGGACCAAAGGGACATTATTTCCTGGAGACTGCTAATCACCAGAGAGCCTGATAATTGCTTCCTAGCTGCCAGCTTGGAATTTGGGCTTCTGTTTTGCTCCTGGTGAGAGAAGGAGCACAGGGCATTAATTCCTGACTGTCTCTGATTGGGCAATGAGTGTATGTGTGGGACCTTCCTGATTGGTCTGTTGGCTATTCAAGGCATCCTCCAGGAAAAGGCTACAAGCCTACAGACCCCTGCATCATCTAGGACAAGATTGTTGATAACCAAAGACTATTGATCATCTTGGAATTAGTGCTACTGTTTTGCTTCTGGTGAGAAAAGACGCAAATGGACATTATACGCCCGTAGCATTAAACTGCAGTGAGACCAGCACTAGTAGCAGCCAGGTAAAAGCCAATTAGGTGAATCCCCACTATTTTTCATTCTTGACAAAGCTAGTTCTTGCTTTTTCCTTTTTTCTTTTCAGTAAGTACAGCTTTATTACCTTATGTCAAACCTAAATTCATATCTACCTAAATAAATACTTCATCCACAAATCACCAGGAACTATTTTAATAGCCTCCCATCAAATGTTTGGCAGTGCCCTACATAGATGCAACTACCTTAAGCTGACATTTTTCTTGTAAAAGCCCCCTTGAAATTTCATCACTATCTAGTTGCACACAAGGCAACTAGTTTGCAGTGGCAAGTACTGTTCCCAGAGTTGTAAACCAGATTCTCCTGACTTTACTTTATATTATCATGACAGATATCTAATCAATAAAAAAGGGCCTGTTGCCATGGATATGAACTTTCCCACTATCTCTGTTATCAGCTAGATAGATATGGGCATCCTGTGGCAATTACAGAAATTGCCATATATTTACTGACAACTGGTTAATTCTCAAACAAATTGATAATGTATGTCAAAGAATTGTCTACACAATGTCACTGGAGGCAAAGCTCTCACATTAAAGCACGCCTAATGTCAATCAGGTTGTTAGTAGTACACACACACTGCACTGATCACACATGGTGTGAAGCAGACACATAGATGCACATATGCAGAGACACTTAAATATAACCATCCTAAACACCAAAGACCTCCTTGATGAAGCACACATAACAAGTGCCCTCAGCAGCCAAAAATGCACTCTTTCAAAACAACACCCAAATCAACACTTACAGCTATATCTCACGGAGCCTCTACTTCTAAGCCTATAAGGCAAGGCACAATAAAACCCGACATTCTGATCATTGGAGACTCCACTCTGAAACACACTGATGTCATTCTCACCAGGCTGAGTAAGGAGAAAGTCACAGCCAGTTGCTTATCAGGGCTAGTATCCTCAATATTAGGTACATCTCAGGTCATTGGATCACAAATACCAGTATGACTCAGTCATAGTTCGGGTGGGTGTAAATGACCTGAGATGTACCTCCCTATACTATATGACTACAGACATCATGGAGCCCTTGGAATATGTACCCAGGTTGGTATGAACCTAGCACTGTGCAGCATTTTACCTTCTCCAAGGATGATGCTACAATATGGACAGAAAATGACAGACTTTACTAATTGGATTAATTTCTAGTGTCAGCCTAAGGTGGTGCAATATTTGTCAGCATGAAAGGAGATGGGCAATAAATTGTGCTGTTTTGCAAGTGGTGGTCTGCAGCTCTCTCCTCTAAGCTTTGGAATATTCGCTAAATATTGTCCTCCCTCATAGAGCCTTTTTCAGGCAAAGCCAAACTGAAAATGCTTCCAATATCACAAATCAAAACCAAGAAAATCTAAAGGTGTTACTGATCAGAGTTAGAAGACTAAACAAGGAACTCCACTCCTTACAAGCTCTCATTAGCCTACAGAATGCTGATGTCAGTACAGTCATTGAGACATTGTTTAAAGCAGACGAGAGCACCCAGTAGTGCAAGGCTATAATGCCTTACACCCATTTAGACCAGCTGTTACATAGGTAGGGACTAAAGGTGGAGGTGTCTCGATTTACTTAAAAAATAAATATATCTCAAGGCTGGTCAAACAGGACGATACACTTGAGCTTCTCCACATTCAAATCATCATAGGGAAAATCCCATACTACTTAATTGCAAGCCCCTCACTATGACCCAGGAAACCCATAACATGTACTTAAGCTTACTGAAAACACTCACCATCTAACTCAATACCATATGATTTGATGTAAATGTGGCCTCCCAAGCCAAGGTCTACTAAAAAGATTCTTTAGCTATGTGTGCAATCTCAAAGGCAACACACCATGGTATGCAGAGATCATTGTTAATGGAGCCACTTATACTGAGCCAGAAGATAAAGCAAACCTACTGGCAGACAAATTCAGCTTTAAATTTACATCTCTCTTCTCTCTGAGCCTCCCCTAAGAAAATACCATCAAATGTAATTCCCCCTACTATCACCAGGGAACAAGTCTTCACTGCTCTCTCTATGGCCAAGAACACTGCACCAATGGGCCAAAGCAATATCCCAAGCTGCCTTCTAAACAGCATGAAACATTACTTATCAGGCCCTCTGGAATCACTATTTTGTCATTGCTTCCAAACAAGCTTCATGCCTCTTGAATGGAGAACAGCAACTGTCATTCCTCCACCCAAAGGTGAACCAACTACAGATCCTGGAAACTACAGACCCATACATCTCACTAGTCTGATATACAAAGCCATGGAAAGAATTATCATGGAAATAATCAATAATGACATAAAAAAATCTCCAGACACAAGATCCAACCTATTTAGGTGTCATCAAGGGTGAGTCATGCTTATACAACCTGGTAGACTTCTTTGAAAAGATCACAAAAGCAATGGATGAGGCAAAATGGTTGACAGTGCTTACCTTGACTTGAGCAACACATTTTACACAAATACCCTACTTGGTCATTGTTGTCAAACTCAAGAGGTTAGGCATAAACCCTTTTGCCACCCGTTGGATAGCCAGCTGGCTCACAGATAGGACCCAGGAAGTTAAAATTTGGGATCCCGCCTCTACAAAGAAGCCAGTAACCAGCAGAGTTGCTCAGGGATCGGTCCTGGAACCACTCCCTTTTGGCATCGACTTCTCTGAAGTCAATGCCAATGTTAAGGGCTTCTGGCTCACCAAATTTGCATATGATTGCAAATTAGGAGCAGTCATAAAATCCCCCAGTGGCATTAATGGTCTCTTGGAAGGGCTGACACAGACAAATAACTGGTGTCAGAACTATGGACCAAAGCTAAATGCCAAGAAATGCATAATTGTAACCTTCAGGAAGTCATCCACCCCTGTTAACTATCACATTGACAACTTACCCTAAGAGTCAACCCGATAGTCAGAGACTTGAAGACACACATAGACAGTAATCTGACCATTGACCATCATGTGTCTACAGTAGTGAGAAAATCATTCTATGTTGTACAACTTATAAACAAAGGTATGGCATCTAAGTCCAAGGAAGTCATTGTTCCACTCTATTCGGCATTACCAGACCTATCACTGAGTATGATGTCCCCTTTGGTATGCACCTAACATTCACATTCAACAACTGGAATGTCCACAGAGGTTCTTCACTAAAAGAATACAGGGCATAAGTAACATGTCCTATGCAGACGGCCTCAAGGCCTTATTACTGTATTATTTGTCCTACAGGCTGTTAAGGGGAGATCTATGTCTGGCATACAAGTCATTGTCAGATTCCAACCTGATGGACCTCCTGCATATACACAAAAAAACAGCACCAGAATTACCCATTCTAAAGGCTTGTCTGTGATACAAATAGGAACTGATGGAGAGGCAGGTATGTATCCCACAGACTGCCTCTTCTTTGGAACAGGACACGATCCATGTGAAGAAGCATTTCTCCCTAACCCAGTTCAAATGTAACTTGGGCAAATGGATGGGTAACAGGAAATTCATCCCTGATTTGGCACCTGTGTCCCTAATGGACTCAGGCTGTCTGTAAATAGTTCATCTCACAGGCCCCTGCTTGTAAATGTTTCATCTTCCAAGCCCCTACTTGCACTACTAAGGGTATGGGAACTTGTCAGAGATTTGGGATGCATGGCTAGGCTTAAAAAACACCCCAGTGGTTGTTAGCCTAGTACAACCCTATGAAACAATGAATATATATATATATATATATATATATATATATATATATATACACACAAAACAAAAAACATTGAGTAGAAAGTACTTGAACACGTGTTCAAAATGCATGTAGTCAAACACACTTTAAAAAATGCATTGAAAATACAAAAATACTTAAACATTTGTTTTTACAGAGGGAAAGCCCACCTGCAACCACGCATCTCATGTTACTTATATAGACCAACTCCGAGACTGCACTATAGTTGGAAATAGGGCAAATTCCTAATGCCCACTACATAGCACATGAAAAGGCCATCAATTTACAATCTTTCAAGTTTTGATCACTTTTGCCAGTCCTTTCATTGTTCAAGCAAGTGTATGTGCATGCTGGGAGTTTTGTGTAATGATTAAGATATTTCTCTTACATACATATGGTGCATGTTTGATTCTCACATGGGTTAATTGGCTAGGCTTAAAATGGCCAATAAGGGCATTTAGCCTAGTACTCATCTATGAACCATATGTGTGTGTATATGTATATAGCTGTCATTCACTTACTCTGTGTTCAGCTTCTAGCAGCTTATCAACTCATAAATGAAAGCTCATCTGTGCATTCCAGTGCAAGATGCTTCTGTACACAGACTGTTTTTGAAAATATACTTTCTGCAAGTTTGTTTGACCTTGGAGGTAGTATATTTATACATGGGAGCATGGTGACTTGACCCATGATGGGGTGGTGAACAATTCACAGCCACTTTCAAGTCTAACACTTGTCAGATATTTATAAATATGTGTGTGTATGTGTTCATACTCCAAAATGTTTTATTCATAAATTTGTCAAATTAATATACAATAGATTACATATTATCTATGAGTTTCATCATTTGTTAAATAAGTAATAAACTTATGCTTTTACTTTCCTGTTTATTTAAACATACCTAAACTGACTTTTTTATAACTGCAACAACTTGCTCCGAGTGGCACAGTGAGCTCTAAATACAGGTTTATATTCATTTATCCATATTGCATTTGGACAAATGATCACATAATCGCAAGGCAGGCTTCAATAAAAACTCAAAATGCTGAATTCCAGTGTGCTTGAAATAAATCCCGAATTCAAAACTCTCTACCATTCTGGACCTAGGAACAAGTGATAACATGGGTCGAGAAGGGGATGAGATTTGCCAGTTGGGCATATTGGTATTTAGCATTTTCAACATTCGTATTTCAGACTTCGCATAAAGTGGATCCGACCAAGTGCAATACAGGTAAATTAATATAAACCCTAAATACAGTATGCGAAAGTGGAGGTATAGTTGTATCATAGGTATCATACCCACACACATACACAAACATCCACAGACACACACACACACACACACACACACACACACACACACACACACACACACACACACACAAAAACAACACTCCCAGGATTCAATAAAGGCTCAATATTTATCATAATTTCCCATTACAGGTTGGTCAATTGCAATGGCAATGAGAAAATATGATTCAGAGACAGCAGTGGGTGCAATGAGATATACCTCATTAGCAGCTCATTAGCATGTTTTTGAATCACACACTAGCCCTCACTAGACATGCTAGTCTTGGTGATAGTAGTGTTCTCCCTAGCAGCCCATGCATCACATTTGCAAAGGCATCACCATACATGCACTCACACATACACATCTGCACAGAAACGCACAAACATATTTACACCTACAAGCATTCTTCCATCAACAAACAAGCCCCACACAGTCGATCACATTCCCAGAAACACTCGCCCACATGCACACTTCAGCATAGACACATTTAGACTCTCTATTCCCCACTTAACCTCACTACCTAGTGTGACCGGCCAGGCAGGCAAACACACACACACACACACACACACACACACACACACACACACACACACACACACACACACACACATGAATACTCACTTCTATACACATACACACATTAACACCCCCCAGCCCACATTTTTGTGGAACTTACCTGTACCAAGTACTCTCATGGCAGTGAATGGGTGATCATCATGTTTTTACAGTGGACACTTTTTCCTCAAACAATGAAATATCACATGGTGTTTGAATCATTCATCCAAGCAAATCAAGAGCCAGTGTCATTTTTGACAGAAACATATGGCTAATTAAGATTAGTTGTTCCCCAGACTGTATGCAACTCTGCCCACAAGACAATCTTCAAAGTACAATGGTCTAATAATTGGAAAGGCTTATTTTGCCAAGAAAAACTGCAGTCCTACTGATTCACTCTCATGGTAAGCCTTTCTGAATTTCCACCCACATGTAGTCTGCTGTTTTAACTCTAATTGGTGACTAGATCCAGTGGGCTAAGTCTGAATAAGAACCTGCATGCAATTTAAATATAGTTTAGAAGACAGTTATATTGTACAATCCCATTTAGCTATGGGAGTTAATTTTTTATCTGGGAATCTAAATTACTTAAGTACTATGACAACCAAGCAGTGCTGCAGAGGTAAAGAATCTGGGCTCTCACGTTCATTTTCTAAGAAGAAATTTAAATATGCAAGAGCTAATCTGAACAATTATTCACTAACTGGAAGTAAGTTTTGGACAAATTGTAACATATCATCTAAATATAGAGTGGTTATAGCATTCAGCAAAAAGAGTTTATCAGTGATAGAGAATGGATATTGTGCATGTGCCTATGGGCAGTAAAATAAAAAAAGATAAAATAGGAGAGAATTGACTCATTAATTAATGTGGTCACCTGACATTTCATATGATTTCTTATAGCCTTTCATCTTTGTGTAAAATACTTTCCTACACAGTCTGATGAAGTCTGATGAAAGGGACAAAAGTGTGTACTGTGAAGCTTATTTAATAAAGGGTTTATAATGGCTATATTATCATTTTGTGTTGTCTGTCAGTTTTTTAAACAATAAACTATTTTTGTTACAACATGTCAGGAATGGTCTCAGTAGATACTTGGGTAGTAGTACATCAGTCCACAGGGGAGTAGCATAGATTATTTCATTGCACCCAAGATTGAAGTTCGCCAAGAATGATCAGTCAAAATAACCTCTTCTCCAATATCTAGCTATAATATTCTTTTAATGAAAAATTTGCTTCCAGGACAACAAGAAATCCTTCCATTTTGGAGAACACATTGGGCCCAATTCTAAAAGATTTTTTCTCAGTCTAAGTGACTGCTTACACTGACAGTAGGTATTTTGAAATCTGGCTCAGGTATAAGCCTGTTTATAGATATGCCTTACATTGAAGTAAGTAACTTACACTTAGAGCAGGCTGAGACCTGATCTTTTGGAATCTAGCCCCTGGTATAAGCCTGTTTCCAGATAGGCCTTACACTGAAGTAAGTCACTTACACTGAGAGCAGGTCTTTCAGACTCCAGGCAGACTTACACTAAGAGCACTACACACACACACACACACACACACACACACACACACACACACACACACACACACACACACACACACACACACACACACACACTCACACATGTATATATCTAGTAGCTTGGAAATCCCTCAATCCTCAACTCTTGTCAATGTGCAAATAAATAAATAAATAAATAAACTGTGAACAATGTGTAAAATCTAAATTCAAGACAAATGATTCAAATGTACAAGACAAAGTTGCTATTACTGCATGGGCAAAGAGGTAAAAGGCCTGATATTTGTTTACCTTATGTAGGCACACTGAGGGACTAAAAGATTTACCTAGATCATTGAAAACACATCTTTAAGGCATGTGTTTGACTATAGCTAAAGAGCATTTAAATGTAATTAAACTGAATACTCTAAATTTTCAGCAAATATATGAATTGGGAAGTCTATTTAACTGAATGCAGTTAAGTAGGTTGTAAGTTAAAGCCAGAAAGATATAAGCTTCTGACCATGGTGGATCATCCATAAACTGATATGTGGCACTTAAAAGTTAGCTGTTCATCTAATGATAAAATAACTTCAGGTCATATATATATATAAATATGTTCTATGCCTCTTCTAACAACTGTTACAACTCTCCTTCATAAATCAATTGAACCTCTGGAATATCTATCTCTCTACAGGTACATTTCTTTAGCACTTTCTGACACCAAACTGTACCCCCAACATTTTTGTAAACAGAACTCAGCACATTATTCTTCATTTAATTCATCACATCTAAACTGCCCTTGCAAGAGGAAAGTCAAGTGTAGTCCACATTGGGTATATTCAAGACTTTTCACAGGTTTCTGCTTATATTAAATCTCCTTGCTTAATAATAACAATGCACTTGGAGGAGAAAACAATGGTCTTTTTTTCTGGAAAAGTCATGCAAATACATAAATTCCATGAGAAATATATTACCAGAGCCAAAGCCATGTATAACTGACCCACTGCTTCTACTTTGCATAACAATTCTGTTTCTTTTCCCTTTCCATCAGGAAGATAGGCACAAAGAAAAGACGGATTTCATTACTTTTATTATTAGTAGTAATTTGAAAAGTATCGGCCTGCACAACCAGAAACGCTCCTTCAAAATGTTGGGAATTAACTGCACCAAATCAGAAATAAAACTCTTTGTAGATTATTGCTTTATTTTGACAACAAACCTTTGGAAGACTTTATTTGCTGATGAAAATTTCTTAAAAAATTTGTTGAAGCCTCTGAGGTAAAAGTCAAAATTACCAAAAATGAGATGATATCTACATAATACAGTGAGCGAACTACAATCCAAAGTAAATGTTGAGTTGTTTTGAGCAAAGGTCATATTAGATATTCAGTATCCTATATCCTAACTTCAGATAATCCAACAAATTTTCTGGATATGAATATAAGAAAACTATGGGAACAATTGCATGTTAAGGTTCGCTCTTAAAACCATCTCACACTTTCATTTATAGGGAGGATTTGTGTCTTCCATAATGTTCCTTCCATTGAGGCATACCCTCTTCCAAAAAGAAATGCTTGAAAAAGCTTCAAAGGTTGATAATTTCCTTTATCTAAAAAAGCAGAACTTATGCAACCTCTCAATACTTTCCCTCTTGTGGTCAAAAGAAAGGCGCATTTGACTACTCTACATAATATGCAGAAGCAGTTAATGTTCACAGTGGTTATGAAGGTTCCATGTCTTGTACCTGATAGTGCCATAATTAATGTTTTTTCACACTTAGTGGCGCTTAATGGTTTTTGCAATACTCCTAAAGCTGAAAAGAATGGCTTTACCTTAGAATGCACTCAGTTCCTGCCTCATTCTTGTGGCATAGAAGGATAAAGTCCTAACTATGATCAGACTGTGCAGGTTCAACTACCAGCTCAAACATTGGAATGGTGGGAGTTAGCAGTCACTGCTGAGTCATCCGTCCTGACAGAAAGGGCAGCATAACCCACTGCACCACTAACCTAAGCAGGACTGTTGGGGTATTATCAGTAGCAGCTATCAAATCAGGTGGCTCACACTGCACATAAATCAGGGGAAAAAGGTCCCAGGGCATGCAATAGGCACAGATGGGGAGAGTCTCTAGAACTGCAGTTTCTAACAAAGCTACCAGCCATCACAGGGAGGGATCAGGCTTGAAAGGGCACACATAACTATTCATAAATCCTGACTCTCACCTCTTGCAGAATGAAAAGTCAGCAAAAAGGAAATAAATCAGGAGTCCAACATCCAAAATCTACATTTAATAAGGTGAAAGTACACAACAGGTTAGCCCAAACCTTCATTTTTGTGAGTATCTGATTTACTTGGCCTTCTGTGTTATGGGGTAACATATGTATTGTGAGCTTAGGCTTCATTTACTGCATATGCCTTTTATGGCTACAACTTCCAGTACCGTCTTGTTAACATCAAGGTTCCTTTTAACCATCCATCACTGCTTTACTGGTTTACAGTCTTAACTCTGACAAAAGAGAAAAAAACGAAGGAGAGAAATATTTAGCAGTAAAACAGAAGTCTTCACGACTAACAGGAACCTTGATGTCAACAAGATGGTACTGAAGGTTGTAGCCATAAAAGGCATATGCAGTAAATAAAGCTTAAACTCACAATATATATGTTACCCCATAACACAGAAGACCAAGTGAGTCAGATACCCACAAAAATGAAGGTTTGGTTAACCTGTTGTCTACTTTCACCTTATTAAATGTGAAGGTTGGACGTTGGACTCCTGGTTTATTTCCTTTTTCTTTGTATTTTGACTATTTGGAGTTCCAGGGAAGTTTTTCCACCTCTTGGAGAATGAATGAGTTTCTAGAACTGCTACCCCAAACAGGAAATGAATGAGCTGCAGACATCTCACCTTGACTGAGGAATAAACGGGCCTGGTTCTCGCTCCTATAGGAGAAACAAATTAGCCAGCTGGAAGCAGAAAGGGACACATAATGGTGGTCACACAGGCACAACACACTTTTGATTGTTGGACTAATTTAAAAAAAAATATCCTATATTTTACTTTCCATTAGGTGAGAAGATATGCATATGGAAGCACTCATGACTTTTGTTAACAAAAAAAATCCTTACTTCAGTAATTGAGATTAAGGGGCTATAAAGAAATTTGTAATAGCTAAGCAATCAAGCATGGTGGCATGAAACAGCAATAATAATCCTCTTAAATAACAAAAAAAAAGGCAGGTGGATAATGCCATACTCTAAAACACTCTGTGTCAAAGAAGCACTTGCATCAAGAGGTTTTCATGCAGCGGAGATACAGTGACACATACACATTCAACTTAGCTTGATCTCTGACCAGGAATTGATAGACCGTTACTGCCTTCACAGAGAGATGGTGCAGGCACCAAATATCTGGACCACCCATGATGGTGAACAGTCTGTAGGCCTATATTACTAGGAGATACAGTCAGCATGTAACAGGCAACTTCCTTCTGCATATTTTGCCAAATTCCTGGACAACATGTCCCACAAAGTTGCTAACCATATTAGATTTCCTGGAAGCCTACCATATGTCATATGTTTTGTCACTCAGTGTGTGTTTTTTGCCTCTAGATGACCCTTTCAGTGCTTACACACATTGTGGAATGGGGAGGCTATTCTAGAGTATATGTCTGAGAAAAACAGTTAAGATACTCATTGCATATGTAATTCTGTAAAATAGTGAAGATCTATATTTCTATATCTACTCAGATATATCAACAGAAAATTATGGTTATTAAAATAATGTTTTGAGTCAATTTTATTTCACAGGTGTTAGCACATTAGCAATTGTTATCTTATTGCTTACATGTTTTATATGTGCACTTTATGAACGTGCCATATTAATTAATTTACATGTTGGATGCAGCACAATAAAGACTATATTGATTTGACTTTGGCAGATACTGGAAGGAAAGAACCAGAAAGAAAATGTAATATTTTAAAAGCTATATCTAAAAATTAAAATGAATGCTTAAAGAATTTTCTGTTGTATTATGACCCTGTGTTACTGTTGCCAAAGACATAACCATATTGCTTTTGAGTGCATTATTCAGCTTTCTGTCTGTTTGCACATGCTCGGTTGGTATTTCATAGATTATTGGTACAGATTTTAAATGAAGCCTAAGGGGTGGGGTACCTTTTTATGTAACATCAGTAACTGGTCTACCACTGAATGTACATTGGGATATTCCTTATTTTAAATTGTTAAGAAGAGTTCACTATCAGAGAAGTATATCATATAACCATTATGTACAAGGATAAATAATATTTGCTGTTAAGGACATGCTTTTTCATCCCTATCCCTACAAGCCAGCCAATTTCTTTGTACCCTTCTAATGTCAGACTGGAATAAAAGTGAAACAACTTGGTGCTATCAAATGTATATACACAGCATGCCTTCTTATCCTTCTCTCAAAAAGACTGATGTTTGATTGCAAGGAAAGTGGAAAATAAAGATCACAGTAATGCATTCCAGCATGTTGCTCCTGAACAGTACATTGCCACTGCACAAGCTATAGTGGCTGCAACCCACTAAGTTATAATTTTGAGGAAAGTTAAATAAATAATGATAGCACTATCCTCAGCCCCAGCATACGCTATAGCAGTCTTCTGTGCACACATCTGAGCATGTCCAGTTTTAGACTAAGAAACACTCAGGCCAGAGGCTGAACCTGGGAACCTCCTCCTCATGCAGCTCAGGGTGTAGTGGCTGCCAGACTGCAGAAGCTCTGACGGTATATTCTATGATGCATGTTCTGCCTTATTTTTTAACAATAAATACTTATTCATTTTTTTACTGATATCCAGAAGAGATATGCATGTGTACATCAGTATTGTATGTGTCCACGGATAAAATCACTTAGATTATTTTTCAGACATGCAGACATATACTGACACTGCTCCTGACAAGCCAGATGTATCACAATATGCATATACACACACACACACACACACACACACACACACTCACACACACACACACACACACACACACACACACACACACACACACACACACACACACACACAGTCAATGATCTGATCCCAAAGTCTCCCGGGCATGAAGATTATTACTGATTAGAGCCAGTCCTTATCCTTATGCACACTGCCAGTAATCTGAGTTCCCAGTAACATCCCCCACATACACATATGCACACATACGCTCATGCAAATTCTTTCAAGAATCCAGGTATTCATCTGATATGCATACAAAGACAAATCACTCTTCCCTGACTGTGTATTGGAACAGGTTTGCCTCTCACTTTTATCATACATGGTATGCTGATTCATGAGCCTAGGTGTATTGAAATGCCACCTGATTTCTACCAGCACTATGCTAATGATGCATAGTGCCTCTTTTTGTAAACTGTACCTAACTACCATAGGAAAATATAGCCATTTTAGAATACAGTGACATCCATACTGAAATTCACTATTTCTGGCTGGACTTTGACTGTCCTCCTCCTGGAACTCACATCAAGATCTGAAAGACTGATTACCTTCATTAACAGATGCAGCCCTTAATATCCTTAAATATTACTAGGAATTCATTAATCAGGATCTGTAATTTGAGAGTCATGCAGTGCATTCTGTTATTATTTACTTATTGTAGGAAGAAAGCAGGGAGAGGGTCAGGAAAGCCTTCTGCAGATTCCCTGCCTCACATTTTCAAGTACCTCTCTACATTTTCAACATTAGAGAAGAAAGGGAAATCTACACCCTCTTCCAACTTGATAGATAGAATGGGAAATTCTGAAGCAGAGACTACATGCTTCTTCTTGCATGTATGGTTCCTCTCACCCTTCAGAGGTGATAGATCTGAGGATGAGAAAGAAATTGATATTGGTCCAGATATCTTAGAATGATCTTAAATTAGGTTCCCAGACCCTTTTTCCCTCTGACCGGACAAGAGTTCCAAGCAGGGAAAAAAACTGTAGTAGAAGCCAATGTCATAGAGAGCACATGTAGTAAGGATGGCATATGCAGAACAATCTGCATTGTTGCAATCAAAACCAATATTGAAGCAGCACTTGAAGCCAAGGACATCAACTTCTAATGCCAAATAATTGAGGCTTGTTGTAACTGCAAAGATGGCATTGAGCTTGGCCCCTATTACCCAACCACTGACAACAAGACCAACATACCCACTAACATTGAATGTCTTAACCCCAAAGGCTGAAAGGATGACTCTTCCAACATCAGCATTGATGCTGACCAAATCAGTACTGAACTAGACCCTGAATGGTCTACCTCCATCCTAAAGACCACAGTATCCAATGATGTTGCGAGCATCACAGTGGAGGCCATCAACACTGATGGTAATGTTGGGATTGAGAAGGTTATCAGCAAAAAATGAGGTTCTAACATTAGGACTGTTGTCTCGTTCACCTAAAGATCACATCTAGCATCCTGGGAACTGCTGCAGAAATAGTGGCTTATGGAGAAAACCAGGAAGATTTAGCAAAAGTAGCAAGGATTGATAAAGTGCCTCTATCTGCCATGATACCAGAGGAGGAAGAGGCAGCAACGATTATTTGTTGTATTTTAATAAATCTCTTCACAAAAAATGTTCATAGTCAATTTTTGGCAGAGGAGTAGAGCAGCATAGGATGGACTGTGCTGAAAAATGCCTTGAGCCCATAATCTTATGAATTCTAAATCTGGCAAAGAAGTCTCACCAGACGCAAAGCCCAAAATACCTCATCCTTTAATTGTCAACTTACTGTATCTCTTACTTAATCTCTTATTTCAATTGCATATGCTTTTCTTAAATAAAGTATGTACTGTATTTTAGTAGTCAATGGAAATAAAATTCTTTACTTCCTCAGTCTGTAATGCACTAAATACTTAAACATCTTGCAATTTCACCTTTGCTAAACATTGTCTTGTATAACCCCTTCCTTATTCTCTTACTCTAATTGCGTACACTCATTTTTTTAAAGTTATCTACTGTGCCTTAATACTCACTTCAGAAGCAATATATTGCTAGCAGAATTTGCAAATGATTTCATTTTTTCAGTCATTGCCTTACATTAGTAACTTATTGTAAGCATCAGCACTAAAAGCAATTTTGCGCACTGTGCGCATATGGCCCACCTTGCCTATTGTTCCATTCGAAACAGTACATTCCTTGTTCATTCTGCAAAACACATTTCTCTTTCAATCACTCTTTAGCATTACTAAGATACAAACGTATGTAGTTAAGGCCTTTCTTAAGCTTAATGAACAGCTTCCTTCACTGTTACCAGTACCTTTAGCTTTCATTTTGTACCTTCAGTTTTGAAATACACAGTTCTATAAACAATCAGCCCTACATTTTTTAGGAAATCCAGGACCCATATGGAACTTTTATTAATCTTTACACACAATGTATAATATATCAGCTTTACAGTTACCTTTAATCTTCATTTTGTAATACACAGTACTATAAACAGCCAACCCTCCTTTATTAGCAAGTTTGATACACATTCAATTTTTATGAATCGTTTCTTACATTACATATGCTATCTCATTCCCTGTAATTTCTATTTCTTACTCATAGGATAATTTACTCCATTCTAAAACACTACCAAACTAGACTGCTTCATAATGTATCCTCCTCTCTACATCTCTCCTATCAATATTTCCTTTATTACTATATCAGACTATACACACTTGCTATGGTCACTAATATACCCCTTTTATACCCCTTCTGCTACAGACACCCAAAATCCCCTTTGCTCTGTATTGCAATCTGCCTTGTGTACAAAGTTGCCCATATGTTCATATCCAGAACTACTTAAATGCATATATAAATTCATGTCAGTGATATTTATATTTCTTATCAGTTCCTTTTTTGTGACTTTCATTCACAGTCACCACTCATACATTATCCTGCTACCTAATTAATGTACATAATATCAGGACAAACTAGACTAAATTAGTATGTTCATTACCACATGACCCAGACATGCTAGATACCATTGAATTCTGAAATGAAGTGACAGCCTTACCTTCCAACACTTCTTCCAAGACTATAATTACGTGTTTGACGCAAAGTCTGATAATAGAACTGGTGCTAGCATGTTACTGTGGTATAAATTACATCTAAAAATAAAAATTATCTTGCAAGCAAATGTAACTTCAGACTCTAGTCCTTTTTTTTCTATCTCATTTTTTTTAATCACAATCCATTTCACTTTGATGAATGTAAGGCACTCAATCATGATATTATCTGTTCAGCTCAGAAATAAAAAAGTCTTACCATTCTCAGTGACATCAGTCAAAACAACTTAAATCCCTGTGTAATGACAACAGTGAATTATTTGCTGATTTAAATCTCTTTCAGTTTGTTTACTAGCCCAAACACACCAGCTGGAAATCTAGCTACAACTCTCTTCTTGACCTCATAATTATAAACAATCCATCTATCATCTCTTCTGTAACTGTATTTCCTACCATCTATATAATATAACATTTAAAACATCCAAAGATTTACCTCAATCAAGCACATATCATGTACTATGACTGACACACAGATGCCCTTGTAATCTGTAATTGTGAACATACAGTTATTCTATGTTTCTAGGCTGTACTGCTGTTCACATGACTGCTGCTTAATCAGTCCTACACATGGGCAGTGCTATTTAGATCAATAAGGATATTTGTGGTGCCAGTTGTATTATGTTTGCATGACAGTATATATATGTGTATGTGATGTATACATATGCATTTTGTTGTTTTAACAGCTGGACATTAATGTGTTCTTCTCAGTTGTACACAGACATGTTTATAACCATAAACAATGCAGTTTGTCAATGTAGGAATGCTGCTTTGGTGGATTCCACACCACCCTGTGTAGTGAACACATGTATGCACAATGTGTCTCTTTATATATGGTTGTCCTGCTTTACTGTCTGCCTATTTTCTGTTGCAGGCATTTATTCACTGATGTGGGCTTTTGTTCAACTCCTTTCCCTTTTACCTTTGGTCTTTATGTTGTACATATACATGGCATACCCTCACCTTTCTCTACATTGTCATCATTGTGATGTAGTTGCACTCTTACAATAGTACCTTGTGCCAATGTGTTGGGCACCATACACAAGGAGGGCAGATGCACATAAGGTGCCATCAGTTGCTTGGATTCCATCATCATTCCTGTTATACGTTGGTGTTCAGCATTACCCAGGAATTGGTTTTCTTCCTCTCTGTGCACAAGCTGGCATACCTTATCTATCATTGCTCATACATGACTTACCATTTGCATAATATTCCATGTCATTGGTGTGTGTATGTGTGCTGAAATGTCTTTCTGATATGACAATGTATTGCATGTCACATATACATATTTTTTATTTATATATTTAGTTTATTTATTTATTTGATGTTTGTTTACCAGGATAGTTCGACTGGGCACATGCCCATTTTCAGTGGAGGCCTGGAGGGAAAAGTCCCAATAGATACAAAACAGAACAAAACAAAACATATAATAAACAACTCATACACCAGTTGTAAGTACAAAGGAATGCAAAATATACATAAAAAGGATAGTTGAAAATACATGTTACAGGTAAAGCATTTACAAACAAGGATGATACAGGAATTGCTTAGAGTAATGTAAATTTAGTTTACATTATCTAGGTAGATGTACCAATTTATATTATACCATGACCCCCCATTAATATTTCAAAACTTGCATGCTGATTGGCCAGCGTGCACGTTGTAAATCGACTTATACTAATGGAAAAAGGTCCGGTCGCCCGGACTTTTTCCATTAGTATAAGTCTCTTTTAAAACACTGTCTCGCTATGTTAAAAGAGTTTAACATAGCGACACAGGTTTAAGAAAAGCAACGGAGATCTCCGTTGCTTTTTTTAAAGCTGTCTCGCTATGTTGAACTCCTTTAACATAGCGACACAGTGTGTAAAAAGCAATGGAGATCTTGCTTTCTCCGTTGCTTTTTTTAAACCTGTCTCGCTATGTTAAATGGGTTTAACATAGCGAGACAGCTTTAAAATAACTTATTTTAAAGCTGTCTCGCTATGTTAAACCCATTTAACATAGCGAGACAGGTTTTAAAAACGGAGAAAGCAAGATCTCTGTTGCTACTGTTCGCTATGTTAAATCGGTTTAACATAGCGACACAGCTTTAAAATAAGCAACGGATATCTCCATTGCTTATTTTAAAGCTGTCTCGCTATGTTAAACCCATTTAACATAGCGAAACAGTAAAAAGCAACAGAGATCTTGCTTTCTCTGTTGCTTTTGGCCACAGCTCTGATGTACTGCGTAGGCATGCGCAGTACATCAGAACTGCCGTGGATACCAGACAGCTGCGGAAGGGCAGCAAAGAGGCATTATACAATGCCATTATTTAAGAAAAGTAATTATTTCTTTTCTTAAATAATGTCATAGTATAATAGCAATAACCCACTTCTGGGTGTGGGTAATGTGGGATTTACACACGGTTGTCTTTGTTTGGTCCCGAGGGCTTCGCCCTTGGGACTAAACCACGCCAACCGTGGGTAAATCCCGCATTACCCACACCCAGGCGTGGGTTATTGCTATAATATACTATAGACACTGTATAAGGTATTGTTGAGGAGTTCAGGAACCAAAGAAGAAAATTAGGATGAGATAAGTGGCATAGACAGAGAATGTAAAGATGAGATGAGTTGGGATAATATCAGGTAGAGAGAATAAAAATCTACAGAGGCAGTATTAGAGGAATGCAAGAGAAGTCTATAGTGCTGAAGGGATGATAATCAGCCAGGAATCAGACAAGAGCAGCACCAAGAGTTAGGAATTTTATACTTGACAACCCATTTGTTTTGCCTCTGACATGGCATAATGTCTTTGACAAATGTATCACATTTTGACTATGTTTGGGTGGTGTGCAGTCACTTGTGTATTACACAGCCCCATTCTTACATTGCTATGGTACTGCTGTTTGGCACTGTACATGGTTCTTTGCTTTTCACATGCAGGGTTGAAGGTTCTAGTCTATCCTCTGCGTGTCTTCTCCTGCGTTTCCTAGGCTGAATTTGTTCACCTTTGCTGTTGCTTGGCTTACACTTGCACTGCTGCCAGAGTACTTGATGCCTGGATTCAATATACACTGTGTACTCTAATCCCCATCTATTCTTCTGCAACACACACCTGCCATCGATCATACACATTTATGTATGGCTGTCACACAGTTTGTGACATCTAAGCACTGAGTTCTGCATATGTTCATATGTAGTTCTACATCGCACAAGGGCTAGTATGCATCCTTACCCTATTTGTCTATTTTCCTTCCCTCATGTTGCAGAGTCTGTATGTGTGCTGTCTGTGTACCTTACCTATCCTTTATGTTTATTTCCAACCATTGTCTATCATATCTTGTGATATTTGTTATACTAGAAAGAAACCTTAACGCAATTTATTGGAAAGTAAAAACAAGCGTTTTCGCCACAGTTATATGTGGCTTCATCAGAGGTAGAATAGTGTACAGATAAAAAACACCACATAAATATCCTAAAAAACAGGAAATGACATTGTTCAATTTCCTGAAGTTCAATTTTGTTACATACGGTGTTCAAAAGTAATAGCGCTTCTGCGCTCACGTCGTATAACAAAATTTAAACATTATGTAGAGAACCAGCTCACATAGGAAAATTGAACATATGAAATTACTTAAAAAATGTACATTATTAAACCATGTTTTTAAAAACCATTAACATTATTGACAATGTACATATAGGAAGTCTCCTTAACAACAAAAGTATTTCTGATTAAAAAGTTTGTAATTAACAATGTATATTTACTACCTATAATGTGGAAACATAAATCAATAGAACCTCACATCCTCCAGTGGGGTTCATCTTATAACCTAATACTAAACTCTAGTGGTGCATAATATATTACTTTTACCATCTCATTTTTCCTTTTAGGGCCCATCCTAAACATGTGCATGCATCAGAAAGTTATACCAAGTGGTTTTATTTTATCTAAGGTAGCTCCTTAGTTTTAATACAGGTGTAATGTTGCAGTTGTTGTTAAGTCCTGGATGTCTAAACGCATCCAGTCGCAACTGCCATTCTAACTCTCGATTCTCAAGAATCAATGAGAATGGGCCACCTCTGGTCTTCAATGGCACATGGTCAATGGCCATGAAAGAAAAGTCGTGGCCTGGATTTAATTCAACATGTTTTGCCAAAGCGTTATCGTTCTTACTATTCCTAATGGCATACAAATGCTCATACATCCGGTCGCGGACCCTGCGGTCCATCTTTCCAATGTAAAACGCTTGGCAACAGTCACACATCGCTATGTATATGATGGACTTGCTCTCACAATTTAATGGGAAGCGAATCATATATTTTTTGTCCCTTATCATAAATGTTTCACCCGTTTTAACCCTGTTACAGTACTTACAAAAGCCACATTGTTGCATCCCTCTTTTTTTGTTAAATACATATTGGGATGTATCCCTTTGTAACAGTTCCTTAAGGTTGGTAGACCTTCTAAAAATGATCCTAGGAATACTACCCAACTTGTCAACCAAGTAAGAGTTGGAGTTAATGAAGTGCCAGTTCTTACGGATAATAGCTGAAATTCCTTTAGAATTTCTACTAAAAGTAGTAATAAAGCTTAAACCAAAATCACTTTCCTTTGTTATAGGCATAATTACGCCAAGCTCCTCATTACTCAAATTCAACTCTACAGTGTTCATATCAGTGTGGTGGTCAATCTGAATGGAAGTAGTTTGTACTAATAAGGGTTTATAAAAGCCGTTGAGTCTTTTATTAGTGACTTCCTCTATCAAGTCGAGTAACAATTGATCAGGGTACCCTCTGTTCTTAAACATTTCCTTCAACAAATCACATTCTATGATGAAATCTGTCAAAGTACTGCACATTCTCCCTGCCCTCACCAGTTGTCCCTTTACAATCGACCGCTTCTGTTTATACGGGTGGAAACTGGTGAACTATTGAACAACAACTGCAATATTACACCTGTATTAAAACTAAGGAGCTACCTTAGATAAAATAAAACCACTTGGTATAACTTTCTGATGCATGCACATGTTTAGGATGGGCCCTAAAAGGAAAAAATGAGATGGTAAAAGTAATATATTATGCACCACTAGAGTTTAGTATTAGGTTATAAGATGAACCCCACTGGAGGATGTGAGGTTCTATTGATTTATGTTTCCACATTATAGGTAGTAAATATACATTGTTAATTACAAACTTTTTAATCAGAAATACTTTTGTTGTTAAGGAGACTTCCTATATGTACATTGTCAATAATGTTAATGGTTTTTAAAAACATGGTTTAATAATGTACATTTTTTAAGTAATTTCATATGTTCAATTTTCCTATGTGAGCTGGTTCTCTACATAATGTTTAAATTTTGTTATAGGACGTGAGCGCAGAAGCGCTATTACTTTTGAACACCGTATGTAACAAAATTGAACTTCAGGAAATTGAACAATGTCATTTCCTGTTTTTTAGGATATTTATGTGGTGTTTTTTATCTGTACACTATTCTACCTCTGATGAAGCCACATATAACTGTGGCGAAAACGCTTGTTTTTACTTTCCAATAAATTGCGTTAAGGTTTCTTTCTAGTGGAGTTGCTGTTTTCCTGACAAGGGGCCTCTTTTTAGATTTTCAATTGTTTTCTTCAACGTCTTTTGGTCTGTTTGTTATATGGCAACGAGGAGCCCTGTTAGTCCTAGCAGCCCGCTAATTCATAACATTATGTCAAGTGGCAACGAAGTCACGAATGCGGATGTTACCAGTTTACTAGCTGGTCTTTCCCGTAGACTGGACCAGCTCAACAACCGGATGGATGAAATTCAGCACGCCCAGCGTTTCCAAGCTGTAATCAATTCCAGCATTACCAACTCGAAGGGGTTGAGTCAAGTCAGCTCCGAAGACATTATTCCTGCCGGGCAACCGAGTAGGCAACAAGGTACCGGGCACTTGAATATAGTGACACCTGGTAATTCGTATGGGGGACTGGTATTTCCGGAGAGTGAACCGGACCCTTGTGAAGTGTCTGGACAAATGGTCAACTATGCTGGAGCTGTAAGAAGTAATGGAACGGACACACACTCCAATTTTCGGGAGGTTACTTCAACGGTCCTTCCAAACAATAGAGCGGATGGTGAAAACCTAGGAGTTCCGAACCTAAATGACTGGCTTTCAAACACAGCACACTTTTCTTTTGGTCAGCAAGGTACGCAAAACACTAATGTTGACCTAAATGTTGTAAATGAGTGCTTAGCAGATAAACTAAAAGTGTTTGATGAGAAATTACTTAAATTAAAAAAACTACAACTAGAGTCGGCCTATTTCAGGCAATGTGTGGCTGAGAATTTAATACCAAAGGGGTTGCGGAACAGTTTTGCACCTTCAGGCCTCTTGGTTGATAAGGCCTTTTATACTGACTTGGAGGCACTTTTTCAACGGCAAGGAGTCCAGTTTCTAGAACTTATCATTAAGCATTATGCTTTAAGAATTGACTTATTAATGGAGGAGATCAGTAGTTTGGACAATGACATTAAAACTAATTTGGACTTTGCCAGATACAGATTTGACTATGGGCGGATACTGACGAGTATAGACACTTTGTTACTAAAGTTGAAAGTTAACAAAAACAAAAAATTGGTGAGAGATAGGACGGCCTATCTCAATAACAGTGCCTATCCTAAACTGTTAGTGCCCAACAACACTATGCAAACCCACATAAATAACACCCAAGCCTTTGAAGTGGTGGATGATAACTACAGTCTGGATGACATAGTGGAGGAGGGCACTGAGGGCCAGGCTAGCACTGGACCTAGACGTAGTAACAGAATAAAGGGTTTTGCTAGGAACAATGAAGGATCTGGTGGTAACCAACAGAGGTCTAATTCCAATAATGGACCAGCTAAATCTAGTAATGGTACTTTTTTAGGGCAACGCAACAGCAGGCCTTACATGAACAGGAGGAAGAACCGACCCAACCAGTAACTGGGTTGTACCTTACTGGCCCCCCACCACAGAGCACACTTGATGTACCTGTAGTAAATGAGAAACCAATCATATTAACTAATAAGAAGGGGGATTTCAAGATCTATAACTTCTCTGATGTTACTCTAGATGGACAATTAATTGAACTGCTAGCATTTGGCAATTCTTTTGTCCCTAGTAGATCGGGGAGCATCAGTAGAGAAATTATAGATCTAAAATGTTTTGTGAGGAAACTAAATCTAAAATTATTGTTTAATCAACAACATGACACACACAATGTAGTTGCAAGTGGGAGTGATGGTAATTTACCAGTATTGAAATTGGCCAGTGTTTTCAATCCACCGTTACACACTGTGTTGCAATTATTCGAGAACACATGTGAAGTGGACTTTAGAATCCTAGCAGACAATAAATGTAACACTGAAAATAGGAGTGACTTTAACATCACTAAGGAACAAGTTACACTACTGGATGACCTTTGCCGTCTACCCATACGCCTGATTAAACCTGATAAAGGTGGGGGGTTGGTGATCTTAGACAACATCTTCTATAACGAGAAGATGACTGACGTGTTGAATACTAATGCTTACGCTAAGTCATCTATAAGTGAAGTGAATGGACAGTACCGTAGAATCAGGGGATATTTTAGAGACTTATTCCTTTTAGGAAAAATTGACAGTGAGTTGTACAATTACATAGACATAAACTTACCTAAAGTACCTGTCATGTTTGGAATCCCCAAGATTCATAAAGATGTAAAAAAACCCCCTATGAGAGCTTTGATTGACGGAAGGTCATCCATCACATACCCTTGCTCTAAACTTATTACCAATATACTAGACAAGTATGTTACAACTATACCTAGCATATGTAAAGATTCCTGGTCCTTTCTTGAGAATATCAGTGTTATTCCATATAATTGTGAGAACAACTTTCTAACTATAGATGTGGTAGACCTATACACTTCTATACCGCACCAAGAGGCGGTGGAATGGACAGGTCTGATGCTTCAGGAATGTGGGGCTTCTAGGTTAGAAGTTGATCTAGTAACGGAGCTGCTCGACGTTGTTTTGACGTCAAACTACTTCACCTTTAATGGAGAATTTTTTCTCCAAAAACGAGGAGTAGCAATGGGCTCCCCCTGTGGGGCTAGTGTGGCCAACTATGTAATGGGCTATTGGGAGGCCAATATTTTAAGAAAAATGTCAGGCCTTATGGAACCTGTTATATATTATACCAGATTCCTTGACGATATTTTTATATTGTTCAAGGGTCTGGAAACTCATGCCACAAACTTTGTTGATATTTTAAATACAACAACCGAGTTTTTAAAATTTACGTTTAAATTTTCAGAGAAGGAAATAGACTACCTTGATGTTAAGTTGACTAAGGATTTCAGCAGTAGCACTTTGACATCAACAGTGTTCAGAAAAAGTACGTACTGCAATTCTTTCCTGCACTTCACCAGTTTCCACCCGTATAAACAGAAACGGTCGATTGTAAAGGGACAACTGGTGAGGGCAGGGAGAATGTGCAGTACTTTGACAGATTTCATCATAGAATGTGATTTGTTGAAGGAAATGTTTAAGAACAGAGGGTACCCTGATCAATTGTTACTCGACTTGATAGAGGAAGTCACTAATAAAAGACTCAACGGCTTTTATAAACCCTTATTAGTACAAACTACTTCCATTCAGATTGACCACCACACTGATATGAACACTGTAGAGTTGAATTTGAGTAATGAGGAGCTTGGCGTAATTATGCCTATAACAAAGGAAAGTGATTTTGGTTTAAGCTTTATTACTACTTTTAGTAGAAATTCTAAAGGAATTTCAGCTATTATCCGTAAGAACTGGCACTTCATTAACTCCAACTCTTACTTGGTTGACAAGTTGGGTAGTATTCCTAGGATCATTTTTAGAAGGTCTACCAACCTTAAGGAACTGTTACAAAGGGATACATCCCAATATGTATTTAACAAAAAAAGAGGGATGCAACAATGTGGCTTTTGTAAGTACTGTAACAGGGTTAAAATGGGTGAAACATTTATGATAAGGGACAAAAAATATATGATTCGCTTCCCATTAAATTGTGAGAGCAAGTCCATCATATACATAGCGATGTGTGACTGTTGCCAAGCGTTTTACATCGGAAAGACGGACCGCAGGGTCCGTGACCGGATGTATGAGCATTTGTATGCCATTAGGAATAGTAAGAACGATAACGCTTTGGCAAAACATGTTGAATTAAATCCAGGCCACGACTTTTCTTTCATGGCCATTGACCATGTGCCATTGAAGACCAGAGGTGGCCCATTCTCATTGATTCTTGAGAATCGAGAGTTAGAATGGCAGTTGCGACTGGATGCGTTTAGACATCCAGGACTTAACAACAACTGCAATATTACACCTGTATTAAAACTAAGGAGCTACCTTAGATAAAATAAAACCACTTGGTATAACTTTCTGATGCATGCACATGTTTAGGATGGGCCCTAAAAGGAAAAAATGAGATGGTAAAAGTAATATATTATGCACCACTAGAGTTTAGTATTAGGTTATAAGATGAACCCCACTGGAGGATGTGAGGTTCTATTGATTTATGTTTCCACATTATAGGTAGTAAATATACATTGTTAATTACAAACTTTTTAATCAGAAATACTTTTGTTGTTAAGGAGACTTCCTATATGTACATTGTCAATAATGTTAATGGTTTTTAAAAACATGGTTTAATAATGTACATTTTTTAAGTAATTTCATATGTTCAATTTTCCTATGTGAGCTGGTTCTCTACATAATGTTTAAATTTTGTTATAGGACGTGAGCGCAGAAGCGCTATTACTTTTGAACACCGTATGTAACAAAATTGAACTTCAGGAAATTGAACAATGTCATTTCCTGTTTTTTAGGATATTTATGTGGTGTTTTTTATCTGTACACTATTCTACCTCTGATGAAGCCACATATAACTGTGGCGAAAACGCTTGTTTTTACTTTCCAATAAATTGTGTTAAGGTTTCTTTCTAGTGGAGTTGCTGTTTTCCTGACAAGGGGCCTCTTTTTGGATTTTCAATTGTTTTCTTCAATGTCTTTTGGTCTGATATTTGTTATACATTTATACCAGCTGTTTTGCCCTTCTCCTCTTTCCCTGTCTTTTCCATTCCTTCTATTCTCAAAAAAGAATGGGGTCTATTCCCACCAAAAAATAAATAAATAAATAAATAAAATAAGTACCCATGTCCCTCTGACTTTCCCTCAGCCCTTCCTACTTCATCATATCTCTTGTGTGCCCCTCTTCTTCACCCTCACCCCACATCTGCTTTTCTATCATCTTATTTCCGTATGTGTATGTGTTTTGTTTCCCACATGTGTCCTGTTATTAACTACTGTTACCCATGACAAAGTGCCATAATAGACCAACTAATATACCAGCCAAACAGAATCCCAGCCCTACAACAATTACTCCAACCATATACCAACACTCGGCAACTCTGATCCTCGCACAAAACACTCCTCCAAGTATCCAAAAACAACAACAAAGCAGGGGATGCCCTCTACTCCCACCACATTTCTAAACTTTGGAACTCAATCCCTCAACACATATAAAATGCTACCAACCTACACCAATTCAAAACACTGCCCAAAGACCACCTTACTAACAACTGGCTCTGCTCCTGCACCAAGCCAGGCTAATACCACATAAGCCCACATCAAATTTTATCTACTAAATTTTATAGTCTCCATGTATACCCGACTCCCACTTGTTAACACCACCTATCAGCTACCTACAATAAGAGTATAATTTGATAATTTTTTTTTTTTTTTTTTGTAAGGGTATACATATGTACACGTATTAAAGTATATTCAAATGATCAACTAAAGATGGACCCCTGCCCTCAAAAAAAAAAAAATATATATATATATATATATATATATATATATATATATATATATATATATATATACAGGGTCCCTATTACGAGAGCGAAAGTCCGTTTAAGCGAATCTGTGAACATCGACACGTATTACAACGAACGTCAAAAACCGTAAATTTGGAAATGTCGAATTACCATGGTTGGCCCATCTGTGGTATAGCGCCATATGGTAAGTGTGCGATAGTTACGGACCTTAGGGTTTGGGTTTGGGTTAAGGTAAGTGCATAGATAGGTAATGTATGTAAGATTTAGTGTAGTGTTAGAAGTAGGGTTTTGTTAAATGCATGTATGTGGATTATTTATTTTGTTTGTGTATATTTTCGTAGGGGAAGTGTGCAGTAGTTACGGACCTTAGGGTAAGGGAGGGGTTAAGGATAGTGCATAGATAGTTGTGTATGTGGGGTTTAGTGTAGGGTTAGAAGTAGGGTTTTGGTGCTTTACTTTAGGGTTAGAAGTAGGGTTTGGTTAGTGTATGTATGTGGTTTATTTATTTTGTTTGGGTAGGTAGTATGTAGCGGGTGGTGGGGTTGGCCGACTATGACAATACGAGATTTAAAATTTCAAGGTTTAGTGAGTTCAGTATTTTTGCGCTTTGCGCAATACATGTCAGTGTTTAGGTATTTGCTCAAAAGGACTTTTTCTCTAGTAATATAGACCCATATATATATATATATATATATATATATATATATATATATATATATATATATATATATATATATATATATATATATATATATATATATATGACTTTACTATATTTTAATAACTTTCTCCTTTGTATATTGTACTTTCTTTATTATGTCTAGATATTTATGTTAAACTCTATGTAAAACTGACACTGTACATATCAGTGTTGTCCTTGTTTCATTGGAGCTTTTCTCCCCTGGCCTCTGCTGAAAATGGGCTCACACCCAGATGGACTATCCCAGTCAACAAATAATAAATAAATAAATAAATAAAAATAAAATAAATGATTGCCGTTACCCTTAATCAAATTTTATTTTACATTTTGCAGATTTCATCAGATTCTGCATATTGTGAAGAGTATATTTATATTCATCATGTCAGTGGATATTTGCCCCTTTCTGGAGAGATTGCTGCACATTTCTATTCCTTTAGTCATTTTCCATAAGTTACATTCAGCTTGTATAATTTCTGCAGATGTAATGGTAATGCATATAAATGTTTCAGTTTATGAAAAACTTTAAGTGACATACAGACTTGACATGACTGCTTGGGAGTGCATAGACGTTGCTGGTTAAATCTGCTTTGTGCTTTGTTATTCTCTGTACACTGAGGCATATTTGCATATCGCCTAGTTATCCTTAACTTTTTGCATTGAACTAAGTGAAATGTAATGGATTCTGTGAACTTTATGGAATCTGAGCCAATGCTGCTGAATATTCTAGAGGAAGTCAAATTACATCTGCAAATAATGGTACTATGAATGTATGATGTAAAGTTCTTATCACTACTTCAGTTGATCTCTTAAAATGTGTTGGTCACATTCAGAAGCATTTTTGTTTTACAACTGATTTCATTTCCTGTTATGCTCCTCATATTAAAGTTGCAAGTGATTTTGGTAATTATACTGTGCTTGATTTTTCTTTAGTTTCACTATTTACTCAGTTTTATTTGTGATCAAGTCAAAAAACAACGTCATGGTAGATATAAGTCAATAATTTACATACAACTGTAAAACACAGTTAAGCAAAAACAACCTACACCTTTAGAGGATGACTTGCATATTTACATGACAGATTCATTACTACATAATAATGTGTTAATTTTCAGTATGAGGCGGTCCACTTATGAGAACTAGTTGATAACTTATCTTTCTAGGAAGTAAGAAACCACTAGTCTATATATTAATTTAGGTAGTGAGGCACTGTGGGTTCAGTACTTCATGATGTCATGGCAGGAATTTTCAGCTCTGTGAAAAAAATCCAGAGAGCCATCCTTATCAACAAAAGCTCCACACTTTTTGCATCAAAAACTGCATAATATGATATTATATGTAGAATGGAGGTTATATCCAACGCCAAAGTTTGCTACTTATACTTACTTCAGAATATGACCTTTACACTTTAACCTTTAAACAAAGCTGTTCTGTATTCTCATCAACCTTTAAGTAGTTATCAGTTTCAGCATTTAAATCCAAGTAAGATACCACTGCTTTAAGAGGGGTACTATTTAAAAATGTCTATCACTATATTTTAAGTTACCTAGAAACAGCTGTGTCAATTGACCAGAATGGGGCATTAGACTGTCACATCAAAGCCAGTGATCTAAACTGACTATAGATTGCTGTGGAGGAATTTTATCTTAGGCTTATGTTATGGCCTTGGGCAGTTTTAAATCACTGACGTACTTGGATATCATAGCTTATTTGACAGCAGAACATTAGACCAGTCATGCACAGAATGAATAATAAATGCCTAAAGACTGACCATTGTATGATACCCATGCCTAAACTATATATGTTACTAACATAGCTTTTAAGTTGTGATCTCCATCTGTAGTGCACATACCAGTGCTGTGCCCACACCCAAAGGTTTACCCATCCTTGTATCCAGCAGATTTTATATGAGAATAAAATGATTAATATTATGAACTGTGAACTTGTCGCTGATAAAAACAACTTCAGTCTGCAGTCCATCATCAATTGCCCTAGGTACACTTCTCCAAGTATGTAGTTGGCTGAATACATGTGTGAGTCGCTTAGATGCAAAACAAGTTAAACAGTAGGTTAGCAAAATGGGGTAAGACTGTAAGTTCCTAATGAGTCTCTCTCATTGTATGTCTCTCTCTCTGTCTCTCTCTCTCTCTCTCTCTCTCTCTCTCTCTCTCTCTCTCTCTCTCCATCTCTCAATCTGTCTTCCTTGTGGCTCTGAGCAGGTTACTTAAGCAGACCATGCTTATGGGCATGTGCTTGAAGAAAAACATTTGTCTATTGGTTTTACACGATCAACAACTCAAAAAAGGTAAAATTAGTTAACTGTGACTCTGTCAAGCTCACACACTTGCTTTCTATTATAATTGTGTGCGCAATTGTTTCCAGTACCTTAGAGATGCCATAGATTTAACTTACTGGCCTATATAATACAGTCTTATCTGGAACTTTACTGTCATAAACTAATAAAACAATTGCTTCTTCCCAGTAATCAGATACTACTTTTGTCAAGTAAACTTCTATCGTATAAAAATGAACATTTGGCCTAAGACATTGTTATATATTTTAATACAAGATTTGTAATGTTAATAGGATACATACATTATAGTAACACTATATTAAGCAATAGTAGTTTGTTACATGTATAATAGTCACAAGATCTGAATTTATTCAGGACTGCTGTGTTTAATGTATTTATGTTAAAGCTTTGGAGGCATTATTACACATATTAGACAGCATGATACTAAGGAAATGATATGAAAGTTTACTACAAAAAGCCAATGATTTACAGTCAGAACTTTTGGTCATATCACAGGTGACATGCAGTACATTGATCAAAGCACACAAAAAAATGAGGAGCAATACAATGGCAGAAACAGAATGAGACAGAGAACATGAGGGAGAAAACCTTGTGCATGTCATTATATTTATTATACTGTGTATCAAAATCTTGCCAGCAAAGAAATCCTAGAGTTATAGTGCACATTCTGATCATGAGTGTACAGATGAGTTTCTTAGTTTTCTAATGCTAATTATTGTAAAATGCATGAAAAGCAATAGAGCAACCCACAAACATTTTATAATTCACTCATTGCCGATTCATTAACAATGTATTTACCCTTATTTTATCACATTTAGGACAGTATTGGGAGTCCATGTAGATATACCTGCAATAGCAGCCATGTAGTTTAATGTGCTATGTGTTTAAGCTATGATGCATTTTATACAGGAAAAACACTCGTAAACTAAGTTCATGTATAAGTGAACATTTTTTTTTTGTAATTAAAAAAATTACAAAAACACATTGTATAATTATTCTTTACTAAGTAGGGACTTTAAAATATGTATTTATTGGTGGACACTGTTGCAGATAATGTATGAAGTAAAGATTTAAATAATAAGTTAGAAATTTTGTGACTGAGCTAGCAGAGTAAACTTGCTGACTGTTCACCTGGCCTTAAGAAACATCTTAATATTGTTTATTTATTTAGTGACATTTGTTTAATGGAAACATTTGGCTGGATAATTTTATTTGTTTTCAACAGAAGCCTGGGAAGAAAAACTCTTCAAATAAAAGAACAGAAAAAAACATATACATAAGTGTAAAGTGACATCATATTACAATATACTGTAAATACATAGATTAATACAAATATTAGTACACATGACATGTAGAATAGTACACATATACCATCATTAAAACAAGATGAATACAATGTCATGTATCATCGAAACGTGCTGACGTTATAAGTGGGAAAGGTTATTACTCACTGATAAAGTAAATTTCAGAGTGGAAAATTCAAGCAGAGGATAAGATGGAAGAAAGGAAGAGATATGAGAGAGACAGAGAAAAAATATTTGTTAGAGGTAATAAGTGGAGAAGATATGGGAGGCAGGAGACATAATGAGTAAAAGCAAGATTAATAGTAAGGGAAATGAGTAAGAGTGAGTGAAATAAAAACAAGGGAAAGCGGAAAAAGGATGTATATAAGTATTTGAGTTGAGATTTTAGCCAGGAGACCAGCAAGTGCAAAACTAGGAGTCAGAGAGAAACACTTTTAGTTGCAGCTTAAATAAATCAATGTTTTGCATTACCCTGTATTGAATATGTTTGTATTTATTAAATGTTTATGAAAATCCAGACAGGTGTGTAGACTGAGAAAAGTATATTAGAATGGTTAGGTATCTAAATAATGGGCTGAATTCCATAAAGTTCATTGAAGCTATTTGCAGACAGTGCAGCACACCAAAGGAAGACTTCAGTGCACCAGCTACAGATGCAATTTCAGAAATACTCTAGAAGCACTGTCAGTACTTAACTATTCAGCATAGGATAATTATGGATTCTGTACATGCTCGTCTGATTGCAAAACATATTGGGCATGCCCAGTGCAACTTAAATGCAACAAACTCCAACACCGACTCTGTTTACGAAATCCTCACCATATGCTGTATGGCCCACAAGGAACAGATTCTGACATATTCCATAATAACATCAAAAAAAGAAAAGAAAAATGCAACCTGCAGTTAATGAGCTGCAACAGGCTGCAGTGATACAAGCCATAAATGAGGCTGTGGCTGTGCACCCTAGAAGGCAGAGAGCTAGGGTCAGAGCAAGGCTGCACCTAAACCAATTGTCAGACCAGTAAATAATGGCTAGATACTGGCTAGACAGACAACTGATGCAGGCTGCTTCAACATTTATGCCCCACACATGTCTGTGTGTACCATGTGAGGAAACCCAATCCCCTTTGAAACTAAAGTGTACCTCAGCCTGGGTGTACTTGCATCTAGTTCATTCCAGAGATACATGGGGATCTTGTTGGAGTGTCACAGACAGCTGCTATATGCATCCCAGCAAAATTCCTGGCAGCAATGTGGATGAGCAAATCCACTTTCCATCCACCCCCATGGAGTGGACAACTATAATGCATCAGTTTTACAGCATTGCAAACTTCCCTAATGTACTCAGTGCAATAGATTGCACACACATACCTATCAAAACACCAGTACATCCTGCAGCAGACTGATATACAAACAGAAAGGGATAAACTGCCAGGTTATGTGTGCAGTGGATAGCAGCATAGCAAACATCATGGCAAAGTACCCTGCAAGTGCCCATGATGTTGCCATATGGTAGAAAAGTGGACTGAGGGCTGCATTCCAGCAAGATGAAATACCTGGGTAAGTACAGGAACACAGCTAGGATGTCATCTAAGGATACCTCTTCCAACAGTATTAGTACTGACCAAATGCGTGTTTAGTCCCCACAACAGGTGACTATAGTTATCCACTTAGGCCATGGCTAATTGCCCCATACCATGCTCTATCCAACTCTGCATAGAAGGCCTACAATAGAACTCATGCAACAACCAGAAACACCATAGAGTGTGAGTTTAGTGTACTGAAAGCTAGATTCAGATATCTGGATACATCTGGGGTGCACTGCAATACACACCTGAGAAGGCAGCACAGGTGACACTGGAGTGCACCATGCTACACAACATGCTGACAAGAGCACATGGTGGGCTTTCAGCAGCAGGTGTGGGTGAACTACCCCAAGAACTCCAGATTTCTGAAGATGACATCCCACAGGTATCAGAGGAGGAATAGGAGGACATAGACGGCAGAAGACATAGGCGTGGCAACGTAGGGTGTGACCACAAGTGCAAGCCCGGGCAATATGGTAGCATCTGACCCACAACTTTGAGAGATGACGTCACTCATACATGAATACACAGATTGATGTTCAGGTGTTGCCACACCATAGCAGCACAGATTGCATCTAATTGCAGTTACCCACTAGATGTGCACACTGAGCATCACACATAACACCATAATCATAGCATATATTATTATAAACATATACAAATCTGTCACAACAGGGATTATCAACTTAGGGCACAGCTGCCACAGTGTATGGCAAACAACAAGGGATACACATCAGTTCAATGCATTCCTATCTCTCTACTATAATAAGCTGCAAACAGGTAAACAATGCAGGCCATAATACAGAACTTTTAATATCACAAGCAAAATGTATTACTTTAAAATATGGCTAAAGTAAGGTAATGTAAATATAAAGTAGTGTAAACAAACTGGGAATCAAATTATAACATGGCCACAAGTGCTTTGGTGGAGAAAACATGTCCCCCAACACTCAGAGGGTGTGTATTAAAAGAAGGAGATGTGACAGAACAAGGAAACGTGGTTCTAGGGCTGGTATAACTGCAAGACTTAAAGCCAACCCCCACAGGCCTGCACTTCCATCCATGCTACTAGCAAATGTTTGGTCTCTAATTAACAAGATGGATCACTTAAGGTTGGAACTCTCCACATAAGAGTCAGGTGAGAAACTATTGTTTGCTTGTATTCACTCAGACTTGGTTGAACACTAATGTTAATGACAGTACAGTCCATGTGGAAAGGATGATATTATTTTGAGCTGACAGGGTCCAAGCTCTCAGTGATAAAGCCAGAGGAGGGGGCATCTATATTTATGTAAGCAACAACTGGTGCAACAACTGCTAACTAGTTAAGACCCATTGCTCAGAGAACATTGAGTTTATGTCATTAAAATGTAGACCCTTCTACTTTCAAGGGAGTTTAGTGGTGTGAGCATTACAGCTGTGTGCATCCCTCCAAATGAAAATACCAAGGAGGCACTGGTTACACTTTACCAGTTCATGAATAATACCCAGAACAAGAATTCAGATTTTGCTTACATATTAGCAGGCAACTTCAACAAAGCTAACCTGAAATCGGTACTATCAGATTCTACCAGCATGTGGAATTTGCAAAGAGGGGGAGATCATACTGAACATGGTCTTCACCAACATTAAGCAAGCTTACAATGCAATGCCCCATCAGCACCTGGGTAGTTCAAGTCACCTGTCCATTATGCTAGTCCCTGTATACAAACCATTGCTAAACAGAAGCAAGCCATCTAAGAAACTAGTATCCATTTGGCTGGAGGGTGCAGTCTCAGCACTACATGACTGCTTCAAAAACATGAACTGGGATGTATTCAAGGAGGTGGCTACAGTAAACCACCAAGTAGACCTTGAGGAATACATAGAGTCAGTGATGGCCTACATAGCAAAATGTATGGATGATGTTGCAGTCACTAAAAGCATCACCATATGGACAAACCAGAAACCATGGCTGACAAGCAGGGTATATCAGCTCCTGAAAGCAAGGAATGCTGCATACAAAGCAAATAACAAAGATGCACTCCAGGTGGACAGAACTAATCTCAACAGGGGGATAAAGGAGGCAAAACGCGAGTACAGCCAAAGAATGTAGGGTCACTTCAATGACACTAGAGACACCAGATGGCTGTGGCAGGGGATACAAGCTATAACAGACTACATGCCTGTTTCTTCAAAATGTGATAACAACATTGAATTCCTGAATGAACTTAACAACTACTTCAGTAGGTTCAATGAGAGGAACAACACCGTGGCAACTAGACTCCTCGTCAAACAAAATGAGGAAGTACTCTGCTTTAACCCAATGGAAGTCCAAAATATCCCAAGCAGAGTAAATCCCAGGAAATCAACTAGCCCTGATAATATTCAAGGGAGAGTGCTCAGAGACTGCTTTGTTCAACTGTCAGCAGTACTTGCAGACATTTTCAACATATCTCTGAGCCAGGTCCGAGTACCAAGCTGCTTCAAGAATACTACTATAATACCCCTACCAAAGCAATCACAGGCAGCCAACCTAAATGACTACTATCCACTTGCTCTAACCTTGACATTGATGAAATGCTTCAAGCAGCTGATCAAGGACCACCTATTTACAAACCTACCAGCATCACTAGACCCACTTCAATTTGCCTACAGGGCCAACTGCTCTACAACAGATGCTGTCTCTTTGCTCTTCATGAATCCTTGAAACATCTTGACAACAAAAACTGTTATGTAAGGACGTTATTCGTTAATGTTACCTCTACCTTTAATATGGTCATCCCTCAACACCTGACTGAGAAGCATGTCCAGCTGGGCATCAACACCCGCTTATGCAACTGGATCCTGGACTTTCTTATTGATAGACACCAAAAAGTATATGTGGGCAACAACACCTCAAAGAGCTTAACAGCTTAACACTAAGCATGAGAGTCCCTCAGGGATGTGTCCTGAGCTCTCTGCTGTTTACCTTACTAATTCATGATTGCATCACCAGACATAATTCGAACAAAATCATCAAGTTTGCAGGTGACACCACTGTAGTGGGTCTTACCAGGAGTGGAGACAAGACTGCCTACAGAGATGAGGTGAACCACCTCATTAACTAGTGGGTTATTAATAAAGTGGCCCTAAAGAATATAAAGAAGAAGTTAGTAATGGACTTCAGAAAGAATCAGGACTCACATCATCCATTCATAATTAAACAGTGAAGAGAGTGAGTAGCATCAAAGTTCTGGGTGTGTATATTTCTGAGGACTTAGCATGGTCAACAAATACTAACCACATTGTGAAGAAAGTGCATCAATGCCTGCACTTCTTTTGGAAGCTGAGGAAAGCTAGTCTCCCTTCCTCTGTCCTCAAAACCTTCTATGAGGGTACCATTGAAAGCATCTGGACTAGTAATCTCACAGTCTGGTTCAGGAACTGCAAAGCCTCAGACCTAAAGGCCCTACAGAAGGTGGTGAAGGTAGCTGAAAAAAATCATTGGATTCCCCACTTCCAGCTCTGTAGACCCTATATGAAGCATTATGCATTGGCAGAACCAGAAAAATAATCAGAGACCCCACACACCCTGCACATCAACTGCTCTCCTACAGTTAAGTAAGAGCTTCATCCCACATGCTATCAGACTGTTGAACTCTACAACATATCAACAACTGGTGACTGGAACAATCAGTAGTACAGCTATCTTCTTGTGCAATACCTACATCAAGCTGATTTAAAAGTGCAGTCAGTAATAATTGAACATTCTGTACAATATACTTGTGCTATTCAGTATATTCTGTATACTCAGTGCAATAATTGCTTTTCTACATGTGCAATATTTAATGAAGGCTGCTACCAGTGGTATAGAGGTATCTCAGATTTTGTCAGTCTTGTTTATTTATTTTATTTATTTTTATTTTACATTTGTTGACCGGGATAGTCCGACTTGATACATGTCCATTTTTAGTGGAGGCCCAGGGAGAAAAGCTCCAAAGGTATACATATACAGTCATTACAATGTCATGTCGAACAGGAGTAATCATAACATAATACAAATATAACACATTTTACAGTCTAGTTAAACTTATGGAAATATGCCACTTATTCTAGTACATTTAAATTTGTACAGTCTAACAATCTTCTAAACTGCCTTAGCAAAGATATTTGAGTAGCCCTTACAGACATAGGATACATACACCAGTATAGTGTATGTATATGTTACAGTACTGTTTTATGTCCTTGGTATTCTCTGTAGTTGTATGTGATAGATGCACATTGAACCAATGCAACGTAATTTTGTTTAACTCGCACTGTGTGTGGGTCTGAATGACAATAAAGTTTACTTTGACTTGATGGAGCCAGTCATATTTATTAAAAATGTTGGAGTCACGTGTCATCAGACATATCAACAAACACAGGCGGATGAGATCGTCAGTGCTCAGTGCACAGGAATCATCATCATCAGCATAGAGTGAGAAAGACACTACCAGACAGAGTGAATCAACTATCTATGTTACTGTAATGCAGACTAGGGCACCCACACTGACAGGTCACACCATGGTCTGGTCTGCTCCTTACATATATGGAAATACTTGGCCCAGGTTGCTCCACAGAATAAACTGAGGGGGTGATGCCTGAAACTCCTGCTTCTATTCCACCCCAGGGATGCACCACTCCCCACTCACCATATACAGGGGGGCAAGAAATATTGTAATCTCACCAGGGGAGTCAGTGGTGGTCCACCACTGGTGGAATCCCTTGATCTCTTATACCATTGTAACCTGTTGGCTGCAGTGAGGATCATGTCAGAGGAGCATCACTGACAGACCTCACAGGATCTATTGTGACCTCCAATAGCATTAATAATGCTGGTGATGTCAGTCCACACTTTATTCCTCCATACTGTATTCCCTGAACATCTTAGGAGTCTCTGTCCATGTTGATGCAGAGCATCTAATATGATGTAATTATCCAGTGGGGAGAAATTGTTGCCCCTAGGTCTTTTTGCCATCTGAAAGACATTGAGATGCACATGATCATCTTCCTGTGGAGGCCTTGTTATGCAAATGATTATGTTGACAACATATGTCACCATAAACAGTATGCATTCTTGTGCAATGCTAAAGTCTATGAAACATTGACTGTGACAAATACTAATGTGACAAATAAAAAGTGACATCAATTTCTGCATGTATAACAGTTGTAAAAATCAACATAACTTGTGAGATATATATAGCGGCTGTTAGTGGGATTCAAACTCCTTACACTAAATATCTGTTGAATGCAAGTCCAAAGACAACAACATCATGACTTAGGAGTTTACATGCATTTCACAATAAAGTACTTCACAAACTGTTATTTGAACAACTTCCAGAAAGCTTCAGAAAACCTTACTGTCCATCAATACTATTCCCCCATTTGTATTTATTCAATGCATGTCATAGATATTTATGTAGGGGTGGAAATATAACATTAAAAGTGGCAGTAAAAATCAATATTATGTATAACTAATGTTTTGAGTTGACATCCTATGAGTAAAATATGTCTGGTAAACCTATGGTAATATTAATAATCATTGATTTCGTTCAAATAGTTATGTAAATGAGATGAGAAATGCAATGTGGTTAATTGGTAACATCATATGGCATAATTATAATGGAAGGTAAATATTTTTTGAGCAACTTTACACAGTTTCAAGCATAGCAACAGAATGTAATAGAAATTATGTATATGACACAGACAGTTACATAACTTTTCCTCAACAAATATATCACTGACACTGATTACATTTGTATTATGCTAACAGATGTACTTGCACATATTAAAAAAATGTATTGATGATCATGAATATACTATGCAACACCAGAACCAAAATAAAACAGGAATGGCTTGTGGAACACTAATATCAGAAAAGTGTACATACTGCAGTGTTAAGGAAACCATCAGAGTGTAGTTATACATTGTTACAAAATGGCAGTGTTAAACCATTAGAATGCAGTTATACTTTGTTGCAAAGAGCAGTGGAACTCAAGCAGTACATGTTAACACAGGCCCACTTACATACAAAGACTCTGAGACAGCAGACCAATTCACCAAGCACTGCTATCAATATACAAGATAGCAACTGCATGCTATGAAAGCATCAGCAAAAAAAAAGCAGTATTTTTATTCTACTACACATATCAAAATTATATATAATACATTCAAATCAAAATCAGTACATCAGTGGAACACAGATGTGTTTCATTTACGTTGTGGCAACAAACAGCTCATAACCTGAATGTAAGGAAAAACACCTGTTAATGACACATAACATTTCATATAAAAGGATGTACACTTTAATGTTATTCACTATAAATCAGTACGTATTACACATTTCTCACAGATGCATTATGGAAAGTCTACCATAATATTTGCATGCCCGAATGTAATTGGAATACATATCTAAACCTGCGGAATGGAATGTTATTGACATTTCTGGAGACATCAAAGCGGACGGTAATAACACATATCTCTGTCCCCCTCCACTGCTTCTCAAGCTTCTGCATGTGCTCTAAGCAGAGAGCTCAGCTGCAGGCATGAGCTTTAGTAGCCGCAAACATAAAAAGATATGAAGTATTACAGCAACGAAAGGATTGTATTATTTTAGTATATATTTACTATTATGTAAAACAAAAGAACAGTGGAAAACATAGTTATTTCATGTTAGCAAGCAGTACTATCTGATATCACAGTTTGCATTTTCAGTCACTGGTGTTTCATTCTTTCTACTGCGCACACATGAGGATAACTGATCACAGTGGAGGAGGCTAGATTCAAACTTACTGTGTTTGCAGTGTACATATATACCTAACCACATGGACAAAGACTTACAAATGTATATGTTTACTGTATGCTAAACTTAGAAAGGCTGCTATACACATTTAGCATTGCAATGTATGGCAAGAAATGTTGACCTCCATAACATAAGTGAAAATAGGGTAGAACAATACTTCTCATAACACTGCATGTCATTTGTATCTATGTAAAAATAATGAAGCTGGCCAATACCATACATAATGTCTTGGGCAGAATTTGAACATCAAAAATATTCACCTGTGACGGTATGTAATCACATTGCCTACAGCTATACCCTTAGCTATAACTTTTAAGGTATCCAGTATATATCATTTATGGTAGTCATTAGTGAGGTCAGTATTCTCACAAAAGAGATGCATGTTAGCATGCAATACCGTCATTTGTGCCTAACTAATTTCTACATTACATTAACCTCATGACTAATAATTAACATTTAATTATGATTACACACATCTACAAGTCATATCCATGTCTAAATAAAGTATAAGTACATCTTTGTGTATATATATATATATATATATATATATATATATATATATATCATATTACACGTCTATGTCAAAATATTGAAATCTGATAATGTTGAAATTCATAACACTGAGACCATAACATCGAAAATTCAAAACACTGAAAACCCAAAACAATGAAACTATGGAACACTGAAACTTAGCTTCATAACATTGAAAACTACATCGCACGTAAATAAGATCCCCTCCACCTCTAACAACACCTAACAAATATACTTTCTACTATGTTTCTACAGGGGGGCCGACCCCCTGCACCCCCACCATGTGCCTCCCACCCCCCACCCCCCCCCCCGTAAATTAAATATACCAGCAAATTAACTTTTTTCCACTGTAGTGCGATCTTGGAGTTTGTATATTTAATTTACGGGGGGTGTGGGGGGCAGACTTCCACACATGGGGGGGTGTAGGAGGGCTTGCCCCCCCCCCCCAGAAATGTAGTAGAAACTTAGAAAGTGTGTTTGTTAGTTAGGTGTTGTTATAGGTGATGGGGATGTTATTTACATGTGTGTTGTAGTTTTCAATGTTATGAAGCACAATTTCAATGTTCTGAGTTTTCATTGTTTTGGGTTTTCAGTGTTTTGGGATTTCAATGTTTTGGTCTCAATGTTTTGAATTTCAATGTTATGAAATGTTAATGTTTTGAAGTAGACCCCATATTACAGAATATGCAGGAAACTCTGAGGATATTGAAGAAATGTGCATGTATCCATGGTAAAAAAACATGTCAACACAATGAGTTTACCTTTCATAGTTTGCTAGAAAACATTTGTCTGCACTTGAAACATAATAAATAGCCATTATGGGAAGTAGTGTACAGCTGTGGGATTCATACCTACAGATGTAAAGTACGTAGGAGTGTAACTAAGGTATCCATATACAGTGCTAACTGTACATCTGTAAAACAGTGTAACAATGGTTCTTGGACTTTGATTGTGGACTGTGATTACAAGACTCACATATATTTCAGCCATAATGACATGCATTGTTATCACATTTATTAAATTGATGATTTATAAGAGAATGTTATGAAAATGTAAACATAAGGGGTGAAATATGTATGTAATAATCAGCATTCACACATAAATCATTATTAAATGAAGTATAATGTATGATATTTTCTAGAAACTTTGCAGATAGAGAAATGAGTAGTCTAAGCATTATAGGCATCAGCACATCATGGCTAACCTAAATCTATAAAATATAATGTATAGGTTACCACACAACTATAAATCTTCCAAATGTCATAGGCAATAGTAAATAATTTACTTCCAAGATTTTATCCAAAATAGACTACACCAAGAGTTGAATCTACACATAGGCAAACAACATTTAAATTGCCCCGATTCTTTAAACAGTTGAGCTAATGAACATCACATTTCTTTTAATATTTTAAAAGCATGTATTATAGAATAACAGTACCAGTACTATATGTAAAGTTCATAATAGTATATAGGTTGTAGCTTGCTACAGATCCCCCACCATGCCACTACACCTTTCTAAACATACTGGAAAATATTAAGATAGAACCAAACACCCTAATGCTGGGTGATTTTAACTACCCTGCCATTAACTGGGAAGACTACTCGTGTACTAACACCTTTGCCCAACGGTTCTTGGAATTTATAAATTCCAACGCCCTAGATCAACTAACCCATAGTCCCACCAGGGGCTCCAATATCCTAGACCTGGTCATTACCAACATGGGAAATTGATACTCCACACCTATGGTCACCCCCTCGTTAGTCAGGTCTGACCATAAGCTAATCACCCTTAACATCCACATCCCACCCCCACCCCCAGTAAGGTAACCTACATAAAAAAACTTCTCCAAAGCCAACATCATGCTACTCAAGTCAGAAGTGACAAACTTCATGACACCCATGCAGATGGGAACTGAAAGTTCAACTGCTGAATCCTACACTAAGGCACTGTACGAGCACATCCACTCATGCATGAATCATGCCATCCCAAATAGAACCAAGATGCTTTCATCCAAAAAAAGGAAGCCAATCTGGTGGTCCCCTGCCATAAAAAAACTTTACAACAAAAGGAAGAAACTGTTGCAGAAAAGAGGAAAATCCTAGGATGCAAAAAACTCCCTTACCAGCCTCAGTAAGAAACTGAGATCCCTCATAAAATCCTCCAAAGCTAGTTACGAAAATAAAATTGCCAAATATTCCAAGGACAACTACAAGGCATTCTACAACTATGTCAAGAATCTAAATGGTAATGCTCAGATCTGCTCTGAGCTAAAACAGAATGGCATTAAATATATTGATCCCAAGGATATTGCCAATTTCCCGACAGATCAATTCAGTGCCGTCACCCCCCTCTCACCCCCTAAATGGCCAATCTCAAAACTGGAAGATTGCCAAATTCCGGTAAAAACGGCCACACAGGTAAAAAACACACTCTCCAAAACTAAGAATACAGCATCCATGGGACCACATGACATCCTGGGCTGTGTACTACATGAACTACAATATGAACTGGCACCTCACCTAAGTGTCATGTTTAATCATAGCCTCACCTCAGGTTTCATGCCCACTGAGTGGTGCAGAGCTACAGTTATCCCACTCCACAAGGGGGGATCCACCTTGGATCCCGGAAACTACCGTCCCATCAGTCTGACGAGCCTTATCTGCAAGGCCATGGAGCGTATTATCATGGAACTTATAAACAAAGACATTGGCAACCTTCAAACACTGGACCCCACCCAGTTTGTATTCGTGAAGGGCCGATCTTGTCTCCTGAACCTGATTGACTTCTTTGAATCAGTCTCCAGAGCCATGGACAAGGGTAAGGTGGTCCACACAGCCTATTTAGACCTTGCCAAGGCCTTTGACACCATCCCCCACTCTGGAATCATAGATAAACTTACTAAGTTGGGCATTAATCCCTACGTCACCCAATGGGTTGCTAACTGGCTTACTGATAGAACCCACACTGTAAAAGTAGCCGACTCCAAATGCAGCTCCAGACAAGTGACAAGTGGAGTACCTCAGGGTTTAGTCCTGGGACCACTATTGTTTGGCATCTACTTCTCTGAAGTACAGGCCAACACTAAGGGACTCTGGCTAACAAAGTTCACAGATGACTGCAAACTGGGAGCCATTATTGAATCCCAAAATGATGTGGATACTCTACAAAAGGGCCTTACAGAAACAGATGCTTGGTGTCAGAGCCATGGGCTCAAGCTCAGTGCCAAGAAATGTATAGTTATCCCCTTTGGGAAAAAACATATACCCATGAATTACCATATAGGTGGCAGTACACTAAACACCGAAAGTGTGATAAGACACTTAAGGACACAGGTGGACAGTGGTCTCACCTTCGATAACCCCATCGCCACAACAGTCAGGAAATCCTTCTATGTGGCACACCTCATCACTAAGGGCTTTTCATCCAGAAAAAAGGAGGTCATTGTCCCACTGTACTCATCCCTCATTAGACCCATTAAAGAATACACAGCCTCATTTGGTATGTACCTCTCAAGACATCTGTAACAACTGGAAAGGCCACAGAAATACCTCACTAAAAGAATTGCAGGCCTAAAGCAGATGCCCTACGCTGACCACCTTAAAAAACTCCAGCTATACTCTGTCGCATATCGTCTACTCAGAGGCGATCTCTGCTTAACATACAAGGCCATGTCAAACCCAGAGCTGTCGGACATGCTACACTTATAGAAATCCCAATCCCTCAGAGCCATACGCTCCAGGGATCTAAACCTTGTCATCACAATAAACAAAACATGCTGGAGGGATAGGTTCCTGACCCAGAGACTCCCCAGACTCTGGAATAGATTGCCCATATATGTCAAGCAGAGTGCCTCTTTGGCCCTCTTCAAAAGGAACATTGACGATTGGATGGGAGGAAGGAAATTCACCCCGGGGATCACGTCATTCACCCTGCTAGACAGGGGTCCAGGGAAGTAAATAGTGTGGGAAGAAATAGCCAGGGAATTGTTATGGCTAGGCTTGTATAGGCCCTAGGGCTGATAGCCTAGTACCAACCTATGAACCTATAGGTATAATAGACAGTCCTGCATATATTTACACTGGCCCGTTATAGTTGTGGATTACTTCAGAATGCTTAGACACATGATTATACTCTTTAGAGATTAAAATGTATTACTCATCCATATACAATAATATTAGCATTACAGATATTCATGGAATACACTTGAAAGAAAATGCATTACCTAAATACAAATGCTTACTACATACATATATGATATGTGGGTGTTATGTTTTGGGGTATGTAACTTATTGTCAGAATTAGGTGGCTGATTTGACCCTCTGATGAAGATTCTCTGCATCCCTCTGGTGTAGGGTGACATAGAGGTGGCAGCCTTACATGCAAGTCCAGTAGACTCCAATTTGTCCTCAGTGCTCCATTGCTATCTATGCTCCCTTGCCATCCAGTTCCATATGTCATTCATAACAAAGTTTCTTGGGCATGCATGCATCCTCTGCACCTGTCCAGCACAGACAGTGAGCATCTGCATCATCTCCTCTTTAGCCCAGTTCAGCTACCAGACTCTCCAAAGCCTCCTCTAGGTTGGCATCCTCGAAATGTATGTAGCAGCAACAAAGAATGGTAACTAAGACCGTACTCAGTTTGCAGATAGCAGTTGTATGATATATGTAGCAATATCACATTTTGAAATTGGTGCATTTAGGATACTAGCAGACTATTTGTGGGCATCAGGCACATGTTACAGATATTCACATTTATTGATACCTATTGAGCAGTTGTGCTGAGATAGATAGATAGATAGATAGATAGATAGATAGATAGATAGATAGATAGATAGATAGATAGATAGATAGATGTAGATATATGCTGAGCTATTGGTTAATGCAATGTCTTCATTTTAAAGGATCCTTGCAATATACACAACCACAATGATCTGGTAAATCCATATCATCATAAGCATTGTCGTTGTATAGCTGTTCAAAATGATAGCCTGTGCTGCATCATTTGACTTCTGTGAAGGTATGTGACATGTATCATCTGTCTCTGTTTTCAGTACATCCACTACCTGCCTCGTCCAGTAGTACATCCACCAATCCTGAGGTCGGATGTGATGTGCCTCATGTTGGCAGTACAGCCAATGGTGCATGAGCCACTGCAGTGTGCTCACTGTCTGGCCCAGACAGGGACAGACATGTGGCTCATGGTGGAGGATAATGTGGCCAGCCATTTTGATGATATGAGGACATCAGATGACAAACATAATGATGATGACTGTGATTTGCTGCCCATGTAGAGTCTAGTACTCATGGTTACTTATCCCCATGATGGCTCAATACTGTCCATTGGACAACATGTGTGAGTGTAACTGATGTGTATATACATGAGTCAGAAGGTGTCCACTTATTGTTACAAGCACATGAATGCTCACAGCAACATCAAGGCTCTAACCAGCGTGCACTTGCCACCTTGCCCATGCCACTGATCATGTAGCTCACCAGCTGCATGTGTTGTTACATACAAGTCATAAGCATGGAGAGGTCATGGCAGCATTGGCTACATGGCAGTGTGGCATCTGTCACAAGCTCTGTTGAAAATCTTGTTACGGCAGTGAAAGAACAGCACCATAGTATAACTTGAGTGTTACGTGCCCTAATTCTACTGAGCAAATTACCTCCTGTAGGGTGAGGCAGACCTCCCCCTCTTTATACCAACACATGGACTACAAACATCAATGCCTGTGCTGCAATGTGTACTGCAATCTGCACACACATATGCTGTTGGACAATCAACTATGAACCCAGCAGTAACATCCAGACAGACTCATTGCTCCCATCCATGTTGTGTCCCAAAATGCTATTGTCACCACATCCAGCTCCTCAGTACAGCAAAGCAGGACATATGCTTCAAGACATTTCAGGGGCAGCCATGACCACAATGTGAGTCATCAGCATGAGTGCCTTAGAGTAACAATGACAATTGATCCGATGTGTGTCCTGTTGTCTCATTCAGACCTTTTGGCAATGATGACTACTGTGCTAACCACTGACTTCCCTTCTGCAAGTTGTTTCTCAAATGTCTGATGCCACAGGGTTTTCCGATCATTTATCTGACCTAAGTGACTACCTTCAAGCTGTGATATTTTGTAAATATTTATCAATCATACATGTTAGTTCAAATATTACAACAAATAATAAAGAGTGCTTGATCTCAAGCACTCTTTATTATTTATTGGTACGTTTTCTGAGTGCTTTTCCACACTGTGTTTTTTTTTTCAAATATTACAACAGCAATGCTTTACGTGACAATGTCCATGCTTTCATGTTTGCATCTCTTGTTAGTTGATGTGTAGAGAGCATTTTCATGATTAACAGCATGTTATCTTAGTCATCCAGTATTGATTGCTACATTACACATTTCCTTGTTGTCTGCAATTCCCTCATGCACAGGTATACTGCTGTATGCATACCTGTGCTAATTATGGAATTTTAATGTGGTACTGCACATGCCTCACCCTCAGCACTAAATGCACTTATGTGGGCAAGTTTCCTTTTGTTATCCTGTTGCTGACATGTACTTCCCATGTGTGCTTTCCCATATCTAATTGATTCCACACACACACACACACACACACATATATATATATATATATATATATATATATATATATATATATGTTGCTGTATCTAAAACAGTGCTGCACTTGCCATGGCTGATGGGTACTGATGCCCTGCATAACTGAATGCATTCTTACCTCTAACTGATTCATGTTGCAGAAATAACCTGTGCATTGTAGCATTGTCTTATATGTGACATAACATTCCATTTCAGGTGTGTGTTGTGAGACTTCTTTGTAGTATATTTCAGTTTGGCCATTCCTTGACATATTTGTCATTACTCATGCTATATACTGTATAGTGTATTGTACAATGCTGTTACACATCACTTTGCTATTTGTGATCATGAATGTTAGTGTATGACCTCTGAATTTAGATTATGTGTGTGCTGATACATTCTCAAACATTGCATGGGCCTAGATTTATTGTGGTAATGGCTATTGTACAGCTACTTGCACATACTAGTTATCTGTATGATGATATCCTACCTGTATAAAGACACCTTCTGTTGTGCATACCTCCTGTGAGCCACATATATGCCAGTGTGGTCTTCTTTAGTGATGTACCTTGCATGGGGAATTCATGTGGTGATGTTTCCTCTGTAGATGTAGATGTGTTCCTTGCTATGTTGTGTGTATAAGGTATTGCAGCTAACTCATACCCATCTGTTATATATGATGTTCAATGCGGACAATTAATGGTTTCTTTCCATTAATCATGCTCTGTGCTGCTGTTTTGGGGCAACACTGTGTGAACATCACTGTTTAGTCTGTGCACTTCTGTACATGTGCCTTGTCATTTCTCAAAGTTGTGTGTCAGATGCTGCCATGTTGCCTGAGCTAAGACATATGGCCACATCCTCTGTCACTCACACCTCTTTATTCTTACCCTGTGCCCTCCTACCTATCCTGTGACAGCTCTGATAGCTCCATGTCTAATATGCAAGGTTCTCAGGGTAGATCACCCATACCTGGGGCTGGTGTGTATTGGAGTGCATCCCCAGATGTGTCCAGACATCTGCATCTTGCTCTCAGCATACCAAACACATGCTCAATCATGTTTTGCATTACGGTGTGTGCTCTGCTTTATGCATCCTCTGTGTGGTTTAATAAGCCAAGGCTCCAGTCAATAATTGGTCATCTGTTTTTATTGGGATGAGATGGAACATTTGATTATCTTGGTTCCTGTAGCAATGTTTGGCTATTGCTTACCATATAGTGGTGGTCATGTATTTACCTAGTAGGAGCCCCTCCATTATTTCATTGTGTTGGAATGCAGCTCTTAGAGCACTTTCCCTACAAACTGCTGCATCTTGCATATTACTGGGGTGTGCTGCCATGATATCAGTAATGAAGCCATCTGCAGAGCACACTAGCTGACAATTGAGCAATGATCACCCCTGTCTATTGAAGTACCATTCAGCATCGGGCACCACTGGGGATTTACTTGGGATTTGTGTCCAGTTAACAATGGTATAGAACTCTTGCATTGCAGTTCTGAGCTCTATGGCTGTTATTGGGAAGTGGATGTTTTCATCCACCTTGGTGGACATTACTGCCAGGAACTGTGCAAAAATGTGACTGAGAGCTGTCTGAGACAGTCCTACTGCATTTCCTATATGCCGCTGAAATGTCCCAGAGGCCAGTATACTCAGACTCAGGCACACTTTTGTTTCTACTGGTACTGGGTTAGCCTGCAGGCTCATACCATATGGGGTTGCACATGTCCTGCACACAGCCTGCATTGCCTCTCTAGCTAATCTGTATCTATCTACTATTTTCTGTTCAGATAGCTGGCTTAACTGTAGCCTTTCCCAGTGCCCTGCTAGATGCCTTCTGGGATGCTTTTACAGACCAACCTCTATTTTGAATTAAAGTACCCTAGCCTGCTCTAATGTATTAAGTGCTAGTTGCATGTTGTTTTTTTTTTAGGTTATGCTTGCAGAATCCACAGGATTGTTTAGGAATTTGAAGAATAAAGTAGTGTCAGAAGGGAGCAGAAATGTCTTTTGCCGAGTACTTTCAGAAAATTGTCCAAGAGGTACTCTGTTGCATTTAAATTGAGATGGGCACACCCATTGTCTTTTGGAATCTGGAGGCCGTGCATAGAGTGCAGTTATCCTACACTGAAAAATAATTACTTGGTCTCGTTTTAGCATCCGTTATGGAATCATACCTTCCACTGATGTCTTCCCTTGGTATGTTGTGCTGTTTGCAATTTTCTTTTAGAATCCAGCACTTTGGATTTCTTGATTAATTTTCAATCTTAATTTAGTGCTGTTTGTTTTATTTCAAGTTTGTTGTTTTGATATAGTTCTTCTTGGAGTTCTAAAACAAATTTTGGTTAGGACCAATTCTCACACATTTGTGTTATTCTTACTGCAAAGAAATTTAAGTTTATCTGATTTGTGAGAGGAGCTGAGAAGCAATAGTTTAAGTTAAGCAGAACATGTATGTTTAATCTGTGTGAGCTGCCAAATAATACTGTTCTTTTGCTATTTTGGATGTTCCTGCCTTGTCCATGCTGTCCCTGTTGTTGTTTTATTCTCAATGACCACTGAGTTGCCTGTCCTTTATGATATTTCACTTTATAGGTTCATATCCTCATCTTAAATCATCCGTTCACACTAGTAAGCACTACATGATCTTATGATCTTATTAGGAAGTTCCCCCTCCTTAGATTTATAAAACTTTAGTTATACTCCATCTCATATATTCCCACCCACTAGGTGTACACTGCAATACCTATAGCATTAATCCCCTTTTTGGCTTGGTTTGAAAAAAAAATGTGCAACATCTGGTATGTATCTATTTATCAGTGAAGAGCCAGGAACTGTTTCAGTAAGAACCTGTTCAGTTTCAACTGTGTACCATTATGCTACTCACTGTTCTGTTGTACCAAGCTGCTGAATGTACTACCCAATGCATCTGTCAAGACAAGGTGGTAAGAAGCCAATGGACCCCTGCAACATCTGGGCTGATACTACTGATCACTGGAGAGTCTGTTGCAATTTCACAGGAAGCAGATTGAGATGTGTGCTACTTTTTGTACCTGGTGAGAACAGGAACTGAGAGATACTGATTACTAGCTGCATGTAGCGGTGATGAGACCAGCACTAGTTGTAGCCAGGTAGTAGTCAACAAACAACTTACTACTGCTTTTCATGTTTGGTAACACTTGCTTCATTCCTCAAAAAAAAAACAGTACTGCTCATGTCATTATGGACTTACAGCCTCTTCATGACTCTTCTCTTGCCAGTCTGTAATCTCTAGTTAAGAGGCAGTGTATTAAATGCCACATACTATTAATGCTTAACTTCTAGACCATTCCTGTTCCATATGCAATTGAAGTAAATACTAAGTTTAGAGTCTTGTCTCTTGACTACACCCAGAATCACTAAACAGCAGCATAACACCTTTCCACCATCTGCTGGGGATGTTAAAAAATCTCTGCCTGAGTATCTCAGGACCCACCAAAGAACTCACAGCTATATCTAGCCAAACCTTCTCCCACACACACACCTCTATTGTTCATCAAGAAAACTACAAGCCTGCTTCTCTAAAGTCCCACAGGCTTGTAGAGAATCACAAAGTCCTTGTTATTAGTGATTTCAAAGGTAGGCTGACACTATACTCAGAAGACAGGACAAGGAGAGGGTTACAGTAAGCTGTTTCTCTGTTGTTAGGAATAAGGCATTTCAAAGGTCTTTAGTACCCTTCACTGTCCTAAATATATGACCTTTTGGTTGCCCATGTAGGAGTGAATGATCTTAAGTCCTACACCCCAAAAGAGATGCAGAGTGAAGCTATACTGTGTTATCCTCCTATGTCTCTAAGGAAGGAAAGTCGCCAGTGCTGAGCAGTATTCTACTATCATCAAAAGTGTGAGCATCACGACAGAAGGAGCTTTTGAATTTAGCTAGATCATTACTCAGTTTTAGTAGATTAGCCTTACATAATCTCTAAATATTGAGTATTGGAAGACACTTCAGGCTTCATATCCTTTTGAAGCTGATTTGACCAGGGAGGAAGTTACAACTAGTGGGGAGCAAAGTCACCCCATATTGGTAAACATCAAGTCCAGGATTTTATTGCCACTGGTTATTTGTTTTCCTGTGATGCTTCACCTTAAACTGAATGTGTGATGGTAATGAGAAATACCTTGTTTTTTATGTCTTGTACTTTAAAGCCTACCAAGCAGACATGCTTACAACTGGTCATCAAAGGTTTACCAGTATGTTCTAGAATAGAAAGATTTTATAAATATCTGCATGGTCATGTTTTTGCTATATATAGAGGCCATACTGCTGAGCTACTTAGCACAGGAAATCTAGACAAAGCCTAAAATAATGGGGGACAAAGGCCCAACAATAGGGACAGATTTGAAATACTGGTCTTATAAACTTAGAGAGTTGATAGGATAAAAGGTTTTGTGTTAGCTTACATTTTCTGAAGGATATGAAGTCTGCAACTCAAATGTATGTCATTATTTACAGACTTCAATACTCAATGCTTTGTCAGAAAAAAAAAACATTTTTTTATGAGGAACAGACCAAAATATGAGGCAAAAATCTGGACAGTTGAGAGGTATGATAGAGACAGAGATCACAAACCACTTCAATGAAAAGAAATGAACATCTTCCACAAATGGGTTCACCATGACTATGGTAGCAGGTGGTATTTCACAGAACATATTAATATTAATATAAAATTATTTACAGACCTGCAGAGTTTCATGTTAATGCTGATGTATTATTTAAGTTATCTGTTTCAGAGAAGTCAGCAGAACTCAACATAACTAATCAAGAGTTGATGTTCGATGTTATGGAGAGGGAGACAAAGCAGAATGAGCAGATTAAACACTGGACTGCAAAAGATGCAATTAAGTCAAAGATACAGCAGTATACCTTTAAAGTTTCATGAGAATGAAAGGCTCAATCAGAACATATGCATGATTGCCTAGCATGGATCAGGATCTGAAACTGGAAATGGAAATAAAAATTTGTGATGACTCTCAAGCAAACATTTCATCACCACCTGGTTCACTTCACACAAACAGGAATGTCCTGAAAAAAGACATGTCCCCGGATTCATTAAACTAAGTGTAGGAATAGTGGTATTCCTACATGGAGTGAATAGTGTTCCCGTCCACATGCCTTTCTCAGCAGCGTGCCTTTCATATTAATGAAGGCACTCTACTGAGATGGATCTGTGGACACGAACACTGAATGTGTGCAGGGGGCATGCTGAAGTAGTGCTCGCAGATCCGTAACACACCCCCTGCACTATCAAAGTGCTGTTCGGCACTTTTTAAATGCTTTCAGTGTCTGTGGACACTGAAAGCAAATGAATACAATGCAATTCAATTCAGGGTGTTTGTGACAGGAACTGTAACACCCCCCCCCCTGCATTGTCAAAGTGCCGTACGGCACTTTACAGTAAAATTGTGTCCTTGGACACACACCTCAACCTCTACAAGTAAGAAATCTGGATAAAGCCATGAAATAAATATGGGACAAAGGTCCCAAAATATGGGGAATTACTAAAATATTGCACAGACAGACTTAGAAAGTTGATAGAATGACAGGTTATCCATTACCAAATAGCATGTAGCTAGTATAACGTTTTAAAAAAAAAAAAAAAAAAAAAAACAAGTTTTGTTTAAAGTAATATTAAGGTCTGCCTACTTGAATTTACTATTTCTTCATGTTTTTGTAAGAAATTGTATGCGGTCCACACTTTCACCGCTTGCAAAGAGCCCACATAGCGTGTAACACGTGGGTCAGTAACAAACGATTGTACTCTAGTGGAAGTGTGTTGTTATCATATATTGTCCTATATAATGTGTTGAGCTTCTTTTAAACTGCATTTATGATCGTGCTATATTCAGAGAAACCATAATGTATGAATTAATTTGCTTGTATTAGCGGATTTAAATAGTTAATGCTGAAACAAAGTGAAAAGATTAGTTTAACATTGAAGGAATGCTTACTCAGGCATAGTGACTAATATGCTGATAATAAATGTGTATTTATGTTCTGTGTAGCTTAATCGCTGTAATATTCCTTTGCTGAACTGCCCACGCTCACTTTCAGTTAACGCTAAACTGAGTTACACCATACAGTGATACTCCTTTAACTATGCCTATTTAATTTAATTATTACGTAGATCATGAATTGCCTATTTTAAGTGGTAACCACACTTTCCCATCCTAGCCAAGCTTCCTTATCCACAGCACCTACGCCCACAAAGCGTGGTGTAGAGGGGTGTATTAGCTGTGGCTTTACTGCCGTGCATAAGCTAATACACTGCTATAGCTCTCATTTTTGTGCAGTGTGAATTTCAACCCATATTCTCCTAGCACGAGGCTCTGCAGCGAAGACCTCATCTTCCATAGAGCTGAGAATCTGTTTATTACTGCTCTACTACTAATACAAATATTAAATATATCCACTAAAACATACTTAAATACTTATGTAACTTCCTCATCAAGGCGGCAATTACAGATATAATCTTTGATTCCTAACCTATACTACGGCCAGTTTAAGGTCTATTCAAAGATACCACTACATCGTAACTGATCTAGAAATGGTGAATAGGCTTATTCCTTATTAGCGTCTTCCTTACAGCCGCTCCCAGTTAGTACTATCTATCCTAACCTGACTACTATGTGTACTAATCTATCAGTCATTATTTGCCTAGCCGGACTACCACTTGCACTAGTTTATTTTTATCAGTTAATGTTTTTTCCTTAACCCTGTAATTAATCGATGTTTTAGAATATCACTTGTTCTATTAAGCACACGTAGATATCTGCTATCCTACCTTTATAATAGAGTCTTGCATGAGCATTGTATGTCTAGCAGTACCTGATGTTTAGTGAATGCAAATGATTTATTTATAGAGCATAAGGATCTTCTCCCAAGATAATTCCTTACTTTTGTACTGCTGTAACTATTGCTTACTCTGTGTCTCATATTGGTTGCCTCACTACCTTTTTCTCTCTCCCTTCAAGTACAGCCTTTCAGATCCTGTATCTCCCTGTTCTATCTCACCTGAATCCACCCAGCTGGACACCAAAGGAAAATTGTCATTTTTTCTTAAGAGTTATCCATCCAGCTTCATTGGAAACCTACCTTGCTATAAGATAGTGAAAGTATGTCTTATTATAGCTTCTATAAACTGTAATAATTATACATTGTTCTAGTTACTGCTAAATAGGCAAGCCTCACGGTCAGGCTTCCCAGCAGCCAGCCAACCCCCCCCCCCCATATTTTACATCATACATACAACGTGCCTCTAACCCATTCCCTCTGTATCTGCAACCTAATTCATCTCCTTCTCCTTCCTGGACTGACATCCTCTTAGGGGACTTATTTCCTTGCATTAATTAACTTACAACTAGCTTGCCGCTCTATATCAGAAAGTTCAATTTAGCTTCTTCACACCAGCATATCCCTAGTCTCCCATACTCTCTTCCCAGTCTTTTCTTCTGTAATCACTGTCTTACCCTTGTCCTTAACTGCATCTAGTCTCACTCCACTCCTCTTACACTTTACCTCTCTTCCCTGTCAGCCTCTCTCTACTCCCTCACTTTCTCTTACCTTCAGATTTACCCACTGAACTCCAGACTTCATTGATAGTCTTCCTTGACAATCTACTCTCAGGTCTTCCCGCTCCGTTCGCCCTGTGAGCTCACTCCGCTCCCCTACCCTGCCCCCAATTCCCACCCACCCCCAGTACTCCTAGACTTATTCCCTCCTTAACCACACCCACAACATTTAAGCTCAAATCACACATCTCATATCATTAACACCCCAACCCCCTCTTACTTGCAGTAACTCAAAATAACACCTCTTCTTTTCCCTCCTTATTACAACACACTACCTACAAACAACTGCCCCTCCAACACACAAACTTTTACTACCTATTTCTCTCCCTCTTCCTAAACTTCTAAAATGGCTACTTCAACTACCCCACTCCAATTACTACCACTACTCTTACTCGCACTCTTAACTTTTCTAATCACAACCTTTCTTATTACCTCATTTGAACAACCACTATACTCCACTTATCTCCTCCACTCTAAACACACTTCCACTCCACCAATAACTAACTAGCCCAATCCTCTTAACCTTCTATCCAAACCCAACTATCTACTCCCCAAGTTTCATAGACTAGCTCACATTAAGTACACCAACAGAAATGCAAAAAAACTACTTGACTATTTCTATAAGCTTCTCAACATTAAACACACAATGCTCCTCCACTTCCTTATAGATGGTGACATTCACCCCAATCCTGGCCCAAACCTGTACCTTAAATCTCAAGACACTATCCCTCATAAAACTAACAGACCAATACCTAGTAAACCAGCTAACTCACTCTATATAGCATACCTCAACACAAGTAGAATTTGCAATAAAATTACTCAACTTCATGCCCTACTAGATGTTCACCTATTTGATATCCTTTGTCTATCTGAAACTTGGTTAAAACCTTCCATAAAGAACAATGAAGTCACCCCACCCGGTTATAATATCATTAGACTAGACCGCGTAGCCAAAAAGGGAGGAGGAGTAGCAATCCTATATAAAGCAGAGCTACAAGTTAGCACTGTAAATCTAAACCCACCTTCAGATAACAACGCTGAAATACTTTTTACTAAATTACAAATCAACACACATAAGGCTATAAATATTATCTGTATATACCTTCCTCCAGGCAACAATATCAGTACTCTCGAAAATATCCTTAACTGGCTTTCTATAAACTCCCCACAAGAAACCATAGTTCTAGGAGATTTTAACATAGACTGGAATAACTGCAATACCACAAACCCAACCTCATATATCAACCTTTATGGCTTCTCACAAACTATTAACTCCCCCACCAGAACTAATAAACCAAATAACAAAGAAAGTACCTTGGACTGGATACTTACTAATAACCCCCAGCAAGTATCTATAGCAGGAACCCTCTCAGAAGACCTAAGTGACCACTTACTTATATTATCAGAAATAAAACCAACCTAACTTTCCCATCCTCATTTAGAACACTACGCACCAAAAAGCAATTCAACTCAGATCTTTTCCAAAATGAACTTAAACAATGCAATTGGTCCCCATTAAAAGATCTCCCTATCAAAGAAGCAGTAGAATACTTCAATTCTACTTTCCTTAATATCCTTGACCACCATGCCCCATCACGCTCAGTTAGAAATAAAACTAAACCAGCCACGTGGCTTACCAATAATACTAGACAACTAATCCATCTCAGAAACAAGTCCTGGGCTAAATGGCATTCTACTAAAAATCCTTTAGATCAACAAATCCTTCGACAACACAGAAATATAACTAAAAAAGCCATCCTTTTAGACAAGAAAAACTATTACCTTCAGCACTCCTTCCACAAGGAACCACAAAAGTTCTGGGTGAGCATTAATAACCTCCTACACCCTGGTCAAACATTTACTCCCAAACCCACTGGCTCCAACCCAAACAACCCCTCTCAAACTGCAAATGACTTCAGTTCGTTCTTCACAAATGCCATCCAAAATCTTGCTAACCATCTATCTCCTGATACCTCAAATTTGCCCTCCTCTATCATGCCCTCACCCCCACCATTTCATTTACAACCTATACCTACTTCTTTCATCTGTTCCCTTCTCCAAAAACTAAAGCCTACTACCTCCTCAGCTGACAAACTCCCAGCAGAATTCCTTCAAATAGGAGCTAAAGCCATTGCTTACCCATTTCCATTTTGATTAACAGAACCATATGTGAAGGAACCATCCCATCATTCTGGAAAATTTCTCATATCATCCCTTTACATAAAGGAGGCCACTCCAATTAATATTCTAATTTTCATCCTATAGCTCTGCTATCCCCCCTAGCAAAAATTATGGAAAAATTTATCCATAAACAACTACTACATCACCTTCTGCATAATAATATACTTGCCAACTGTCAACATGGATTCCGTCCTTACTATAGTACCACCACTGCACTACTATCCTTCACTGACAGCATAAACAAAAACTGTAATAACAATGCTATTTCCTCTGCAATATTCGTTGACTTATCAAAAGCCTTTGATATGGTTAATCACCAACTCCTACTACATATACTGAAATCCCTCTCACTCAGCACACCAGCCATAAATTGGTTTAAATCCTACCTTGAAAACCGCCAACAGGATGTACTATGGCAAAATAATCTCTCAAATAACCTTCCTATTACTCTTGGTGTTCCACAGAGCTCTATCTTAGGCCCACTCCTATTCTCCATTTATATTAATGACCTTCACTCTGCACTCCATAACACCACCTGCATTCAATGTGCAGATGACTCCACTATTATCTGCACTGCCACCACTCAAACTGAACTTAAATCTCTTACCCAAGAAGCTTTCAACACCATAGAACAATGGTTCTCTAAACGTTGCCTCCTCCTTAACTCAAAAAAAAACTAAACTGTTACTTTTCACACCAACCCGTAATTCAAACCCTATTCATTTCACACTTACATCCAATGACGGCACTGTTATCTCTCCCGACACTACCACCAAACTATTAGGAATAACAATAGACAACAACCTTAACTTTGATAGTCATATTAACAATACAATAAAATCAGTCAACAAAAAACTTGGATCCCTCTATAGAATCAAGTTATTCCTTTCACCAGTAGCTAGAACCACCATAGCCAGGACCCACTTAATGTCAACTCTACTGTATGCCTCACCTGTTTACACCAATCTTTCTAAAAATAACATCAACAAGCTGGCTACATCCTATAATAATATTGCAAGATTTGCTACAGGTTCTCCCTTCCGAACTCATCACTGTCTTAACCTAAAACAACTTGACTGGCTTCAATTTGCTAACCATCTCCAATATCTCCAGCTTGCAATTGTCCATAAGACCCTGCATCAACCCACTAACACTCCAGTACTCTCCACAATCATTGAACCCTACAAAAACCTCAAAAACCTGCGCTCCTCAAACAAAGTACTAACAAACATTTCTAGGTCCAACAACTCATCAGGTGGCTCCCTGTACTCTAACTCTGTAGGAAAACTATAGAATTTACTACCCTCTGAACTAACAACACTAACCTCTCTTCCACTCTTCAAAAAGAAACTGATGCTATACCTAAAGACCTAAAGACTCACTGGCTCTGCAGCTGCATTCACCCTGATTAATCTTCCTTTTCAAAGTTTTTCTTACTCCTACTCACCTTATTTACTCCTAGATCAGTAAAATTACATTTTTCACAAATAAACTTTAATATATTCAGCATATTAGACCATCTCCTGTACACCACCTATTAGAAGCCTACTTCCTATGTTATCACCACTGACTACACCACGTGTATATATGGTAAAAAAAAAATATATATATATATATATATATATATATATATATATATATATATATATATATATACATATATATATATACTTCTCCTAAACTTTTATGGTAACCTTTAGTACGTCCTGTCATGACTTGCATATGCTTGTATAATTTTAGAACTTGATCTGCTATAACTTTGTATTTTATGTATTTGTTGATCTGTATTTGCCTTTTTATGTTACTTTTGGAGCTTTTCTCCCCGGGCCTCTACTGAAAATGGACATGTATCCAGCTAGACTAGCCCGGTCAACAAATGTAAAATAAATAAATAAAATAAATAGTAGTAATATAGCTAATTAAAGTTGTTGTATTAATTTTTTTTCCATTATAAGTGAAGTTTAAGCGTATCTGAGTGGGTTTCCATGTCGCAGCTCTGTGCTCAGCATTGCTTAAACATCTTATAGGAGCTAAATACAAATGTATAACTGAAATCTTTAACGACAATTTAGTGTAGTGGCTAGAGTTCCGGCTTTGTGTACATTAGCTCACGGTTTGAGTACCAAGACATGCCACTCCTTTTTACATGGGAAAGCATTGTTAAAATATATATTTTTTTAAAATGATATAGTAATTGATATTTGTAACCAGGATAATATAGCTGGTTCAAAATTGCAGTGTCAGTGTACATACGATGTGAAATCCTCCATGTAAACACAAGTGTCCCATACTGTACCGTCACACCCCAAGGTAATGTAATCAAAGCACACAGGGGGATGTCATACAAAGTAAAATATCTTAATGAGTAATTAACGTGCAATACCTCATTTAAGCTTTTATTTGTTATGAAAAATCTTGCTTTCCCTTAGTGCAGGTCTGCTAAGCAATGTTAAGCCATGCTAAGCAATACTTAAACAGGAAATGTCTGAGCAATACTTAGCAGTGCTCAGCTCCGCTTAGCTGGTGTGTGCATTGCTTAGAATTTGCCACTTTAAGCACTGGTCAACTCAGCTTAGCGAGGTTGGGCACTGCTCAGCTTTCCTCAGCATTTTCAAAAATGGTCCAATGGCAGCAAAGTGCAGGAAAATAGCCTTATTTAAGCTGCACTGTTGGTAATACAGGCATAACCTGTTAGAGTTTGACCACTGCAGGAGCTATGTCTGGAGTAGGAGAGGGAGCGTGCTTTCGGGCACAGTGCTGGGGTATCCTTGAGTCCAGAGTCATGCTGGGTTCATGGTTAAGAACCATGATGACAGACTGCTGCAGGGCCAGCACCAGGGCTCCCAATACAAATGTGAGGCCTAGGACCATCTGGCACATGACCTTATCAATGGCACTGGAATCCCCCAAGCTGGTGAGCAGGTGCATAATCGTTATGATGACCTGAAGTGGAGAAAGGGGGTGATCTTGCCCCAATGGATCCAAAATGCTTGAGACCAGCATGCCCCCAGAAGTTTGTAAGTATTTCACATGTTACTTTATCAAATTGTATGATGAATGATAGACTGGTATGCATAATGGTATGTTTTCCTCCCACAGCTGTAGAGGAGAGGGCTCGTCACATAGAGGCCCATGCTGGATGCCTCGCAAGGATGTGCCGACAGTGTGGTAAGTACAGATCTAACTTGCAGTATATAGTACAATAAATAGGAAAGTATAATTGTCTACTGCCATTAGGTATAGTGTGTTCTGAGTGTAGGGAATGAATTGTGTTCTCAGACCAAGGGTGATACATCTGAGTAATGCCAGGTAATGTCTAATACAGAGGAAGGTGGCATGCAAGCTACTAGTGATGAAAGAAAGCCAATACTATACTAATACTGTGTAAGAATGAATATGGAAAGAAAGTACACTGGGATTGCTTCTGTGAAAGTAATACATGAGATTCAATCATCATCTACAGGATATGCAGTACAAATGAATTTAGAATTGGGAGTTTAATAAACCACTGTCTCATGTTGCCCATAATAAAATATATTATTACAAACCATTGAGTTTATTCTGGTTTGTTGTTCAGGAAATATAAGTGTACAGGTGATTCACAGCAATTATGGCTATGACAGCATGATTCCACTGAGGTTCCTTTAATAACCTGTGATGGTAAACTGTAGATTGTGGAGCTGTAAAACAAGATATATTGAATTTGATATATGTACTGTAGCAAGATCTGAGCCTTAAATAGTAATGTGTAATGATTTATAGTGTGTTCCCTGCAGCATTGTCTTGTGTTAACCTTTGCATTCCAGCTATATGTACTCCTGAATGTAGGTATGCTGATGCAAGCAAGTATGAGACTGTAATAGGTGGAGACTGCAAATATGTGATAAGAAATAGATATGTTGATTTATGCTTGCACACACACACACACACACACACACACACACACACACACACACACACACACACACACGCACACCCCACGGTTTGAATCCAGGGACTGCCACTTAGATGTGCTCATACTTACACACCATACCTCTCAACTGTCCAGATTTTGCAGAATGTCCAGAATTTTGCTTGATATTTTTGGTTTGTTCATCATAAAATCTGTACTTTTCTGGCAATTCATTGAGGATTAACGTCACTAAATAATGGCATGCATTTCAGTTGCAGACTTTATAGCTTTAAGAAAATGCATGTTAACACAAAACCTGTTATTCAATAAACTTTCTAAATTCATAAGAGCAATATTTAAAATCTGTCCCTATTTATGGGTCTTTGTACCCCCATTATCTTAGGCTTTGTCCAGATTTCTTGCGCTAAGAGGTTGAGAGGTATGTTACACACAACTAATCCTGATTATTTCTGGAAGCATTTAAGTAGTTTTAACAGTTATTTCCTCCACAGGGGTTACAGGTAATGAAATGTTTGTAATAGCTGTATGAAGGGTATAGTAAGAAACTGTATACAAATGTTCCAGTGTTCAACACCATGCCGACAAATGACAGCAGGATAGCTATATACACCAGGACCTGTTCCCGATACATGTCTCTCAACTGTCACACTGTCACAGCTACTTATCACTGTTGCCAATAATCTTGCACACAGATATATATATATATATATATATATATATATATATATATATATATATATATATATATATATATATATATATATATATATATATATATATATATATATATTTATTTATATTTACCAGTTGAAGTATGCCAGTAGTACACTCACACAACATCGGTGCAGGGTACACCTTGTTATTCATATATGTCACACTGACATATAGGAGTTCCCTCTACTCATGTACCTACAGTTCTCACAGTTTACCCCATACCATTACAGGTTGACAGCTTAACAGCAGTGTATGTGCTACAAGAGCTATAGGAGACCGGTAGATTTAAAGTGAGTGCAGACCTGTAGATTATTGAGCAGTACTGTTATGAAAATTATAGCCTATACACTTGTTAATAGACTGTTTTTGTCTCCCCCACCCCTTATGTGCATCTATAAACATTATTCATATACTACAGGTATGTTGTTCTCAAAACCTAATGTTGGGGCTTGTGTCCTATTATTGTTTATATATTTCAATGGTTGCATACTAACATACCTTGTTAAAATTCTACTCTTGTTGGCCTGTTGCCACACCTGTTACTGGCATGCTGGTCCAATAATGACTGTTGTTCCATTTATGCATGTTTTCTGTTTGCTATGAAATGTTTCAATTCTATTGTTCTGGGTTAATGGGAACACCCATGCATGCTGTTATAACTAATGTTGAAATGTTTTGTTCATGATTGAAAAATACACTTTGTCCAACCTCAACACTATAGCAACTTTGGGTAGGCAAATCCCGGCGGATCCACCTGCCCCACCTCACCTGGCCATGACACCGGGTCCCAGCACATCTGGGATCCAACATGTAGCTGCATCCTCTGCTGGTCCTGCACAGCCCTTGGGTGGAATCACATCAGGAAAAGGGGCTCGTCCCCCCTCTGGGCGCAGGCACGAAGAGGTCCTGATCACCTGACGTCAGTTTCCACGTTTGGTGTGCAGGGTAACCCGGCATGACTTGGATGTACACCTGAACCAGATCAAGGGCAGACTGGCACACCTCAAGGGGCCTGCTGGCCCTGGCATCCAGCCCTCAGCGCAGCCAATTTCTGTACTATGAAGGGGCAGTGGTGACTGTCCATGGGTGGGGACCTTAGTCCCACTGTTTCCATCTGTGGGCATGTGGTCCTCTGATTTCCAACCACCATCCTCATCCAAGGTGTTTACCCCCCTCATGTGTCATAGACCACCCCTGTCTACTGTCTTGTCTGTTTGCAAAAGCAACCTCTCCTACCCAACTTACCTCCCCAAACATACCTACAACTCTTCCCCAACATCCCATTCTCTCCTTAAAAAAACTGCATCTGTACTAACAAAAAAATCTCATCCCATACATAACTTTCCATTTTGTCCCCATGTACTCTGTTATCAAACAATCATCCCAGCAATTAATCAACCAAGTTATGTTGCCCACACCCCTCTCTGCAGGATGTGAGGCTCGAAATTCCAAATTGTTCACAACATGCACAGCTGTTGATGTAGGAGAAATGGAGAGCTATGGTCCTTTACACACCCATCCTGAACATCCCTAGCTACCTGTCATAAGGTTTTTCCCCCTGCTTGCCCCAATTTCACCACTTTCCTATCACCCCTTTTTTCTTTTTTTTTTTGGAATTAGCAAAGGTTTAAGCAGGAATAAGCAGTGCTAAGTGGAGCGAAGCAGGACTAAGCATCTCTTGGCATCACTTAGTATCACGCAAACCCACGCAAACCCGCTTAAAACTGCTTTAATCACTCTAACTCATTTAGCCCCTGTTCTGCCCAGCAACAAAATAACCAGCCCTGGCAGGTCTTGAACCAAGGACCCTGTGCACTACAGTCAGAACAACATACTAATGTGCCATATGAGCTGTGGGAACTTGTAATGCTTTTTCAAACATATCATGCATTACAGTCATTTAACATTAGGGAAAAAATACATATCCCTGCCAAGTCTCAAACCCAGGACTCTGCGCACTCCAGTCACAGCAACTACCACTACTCCAAATTAGCTGCGAGAATTAATGGTTTAGCAAATCAGTAAATATATCATGCATTATGGTCATCTGACATTAGGGAAAAATGGGGAATTAGTAATCTATATATCATAACCTCCAAACTCTGGACCCCACTCAGTTTGGGTTTGTAAAAGGTAGATCATGTCTACTAAACCTGATTGACTTCTTTGAAGCAGTCACTAGAGCCATAGACGAGGGCAAGATAGTAGACACAGCCTGTCTTGACCTCGCCAAGGCTTCTGATAACATCCCTCACTCTGGAATTATAGATAAGCTCACTAAACTGGGCATAAATCCCTATGTCACAAGATGGGTGGCCAGCTGGCTCACTAACAGAACCCACACAGTAAAAGTAGCCGACTCCAAGTCCGACTTCAGGCCAGTGATGAGTGGAGTACAACAGGGTTCGGTCCTGGGTCCTCTCCTGTTCAGCATCTACTTCTCTGAAGTGCAGGCCAACACAGAAGATCTTTGTCTAACAAAGTTTTCAGATGACTGAGAAGCCATAATAGAATCACCTAATGATGTAGACATTCTACAAAAGGGCCTCACAGAGACAGATGCTTGATGTCAAAGTCATGGCCTCAAGCTCAATGCCAAGAAGTGCATTGTCATCCCCTTTGGGAAAAACTTGGTACCCATGAACTGCCATGTAGGCGGTAGCTCACTAAACACTGAAAGTGTGAGAAGAGACCTCGGGATACAGGTGGACAGTAGTCTCTCCTTTGATAACCACTTTGCCACAGTAGTCAGGAAATCCTTCTATGTGTCACACCTCATCACAAAAGGGTTCTCCTCTAGAAAAAAGGAGGTCATTGTTCCTCTCTACTCATACCTCATCAGACCCATTATAGAGTACAATGCCCTGTTTGGCATGTATCTCACAAGACACCTACAACAACTGGAAAGGCCACAGAAATACCTCACTAAGAGAATTACTGGCCTCAAACAGATGCCATATGTAAGCCGTCTCAAAAAACTCCAGCTCTACTCCATCGCATATTGCCTACTCAGAGGCAATCTCTGCCTAATTATAGATTCCTGTCCCAGAGACTTCCCATACTCTGAAACAAACTACCCATTCATGTCAAGCAAAGCTCCTCATTGGTCCTATTTAAGAAAAACTTTGACAACTGGATGGGAAATAGAAAATTCATCTCATGGCTCTGTTCTGTGGCACTGCTTGACAGGGGCACAGGAAAATCATTTTCTTGGGTGGGGAAAGCCAGGGAACCTTTTTGGCTAGGCTTATATAGGTCCCAGGGCTGACAGCCTAGTACCTACCTATGAACCTATGAACCTATGCAGTGCAGTCATACCTTTCAACCTCTTAGTGCAAGAGATCTGGACAAAGCCTGACAAAGTGGGTGGACAAAGGCCCAAAAATAGGGACATAGTTTAAATACTGATTTTATAAGCTTAGAAAGTTGCTACAGTAACACGGTTTGTTTATACAAATATTTTCTGAAATATTTCAAGTCTGAGACTCAAATGCTTCTCATTATTTAGTGACTTCAATCCTCACATCATCCCAGTGATTTGTCAGAAATCCTCAACAGTTATGGGGAACAGACTAAAGATATGAGCCAAACATCTGGACATTCTATGAAAATATAGATAGTTGAGAGGTATGAGTGCAGTGATATAACATTAGGGAAAAAACCCTGAACTGCCAAGCATTTCACCCAGCACCTTCTGACCTACAGTCAGAGGAACACAGCACTACACCAAATCAGCTGTGGGGAATTGCTGATGCATTTGCAAATATATCATGTACTACAGGGATATTACTGTAGGAAAAACCAGATATCGGTGAGAAATTGTCCACCCAGAACCATTTGCACTACAGTCAAAGCAACATACCAGTAAGCCAACTGACCTCTACAGTATGACTGTTTTAACAAACATATCCTGACTGCCAGTCATACACTACTCCTATATATACTGTCCCAAATCACAGTGTACTTGGAATCCTGAGGTTTTAAGGGACATGTCTCACTCTGCCGCTACAAACATAGACAGCTGATAGACCACCAACAACTGTAGCAGCATGCACAGTCAGATAGAAAAGGATCTATGACACTCATATCTGCCCATTTCCCTACTCAACGCAACAAACATTTACACACTACACTGCTACACGGTCTTGAAAGTCTGTTAACAATGGCCAGACATGCATAACTCTCAACTGTACAGATTTCCACAGAATGTCCAGGTTTTGGTCTCATATTTATGGCCTCTTCCTCGTAACATTTCTGGGATTCTGCTAAATCACTGGGATGATATCAGGAATGAAGTCACTAAATAATGATACACCATACCTCTCAACCTCTTAGTGCAAGAAATCTGGACAAAGACTGACATGATTGTGGGACAGAGGCCCAAAAATAGGGACATATTTGCAATATTGGTTTTATAAACTTAAAAAGTTGCTGGAGTGACAGGGTTTGTTTTAACATATATTTTTTGAAGGCTATGAAGTCTGAAACACAAATGGATGTCATTATTTAATTACTTCAATCTTCAGATCATCCTGGTGATTTGCCAAAAAAAATTGTATGAGGAACAGACCAAAAATAAGAGCGAAACATTTGGACATTCTGCAAAAATCTGGACAGTTGAACGGTATGTCATATACATATCAGTTTCAGACTTTAAATCACACAGAAAATGCATGTCCAAACAAACCCTGTTACTCTAGCAAGTTTCTAACTGCATAACAGCAATGCTTAAAATCTGTTCCTAATTTTGAAACTTTGTCCCCCACTTTGTTGGGCTTTCTCCACATTTCTTGTACTAAGAGGTTGACAGTTATACAGACATAGCATGCAAAAATATGGACATAGAACATCAATCCAAACAGTGGACAGTATTTACACCTACCCTCTGTGATGCTGTAGCTCCCACAACTCCATAATGTCCACCTCACAGTCAAGGAAAAGGGGCAAGGTCCACATGAAGGACTTAATCATAGCACTGTGTTGCCACACCATTGGCTAATGGAAAGACAATACAGCTGTTCTGGATGCAATTAGCAAGTGAGAAGCACCAATTGGTGCACAGGCCATCACCTGTCCATGAGTATTACCTACAAAAGGCAAGCTGCTGTCTATGCTAAACAGGTCTGAACCTTTTGCTGGAAAGACAGATTGCGAATATGGAAAGCAACACTTGTGGATTTCTCTGAGAAAACACTACAGCACTATAACAGGTATGTCAATTTGTCAAACATTTAAGCATGTAAAGGAATGCAGATGGGGGATATAATCATGGGAAATAGGAAGTTAAACAATAGGTCTCAACAAGACTTGCTGGACTGACATGTTGCTGTCTAGCACCTATGGCCATCCCTGATGGCTCTGTCTGCAGTGACATAGATCACAGCTCTGGTCCCTGAGTCACCCCAGCAAAGGTCAATTCACATATGACTACTGTCTGTTGTACAATACTGGCTGTGACACTGCCAGGCCAGCTACCTGGGATGTTGTAAATATTCATATGTCACTTGTGAATATTACTATGATACATATGCATGTCTTACAAATTTAAGAGATCTATATAGGTTATGTACATAGTAAACAACTGCTGCAGAAGTGTGTGTTGAACTGTATGTTACGTACTGAGCTCATATCTTTCAACTGTTCAGAGTTTTGCAGATTGACCACATGTCTGCCTCATATTTGTAGTCATTTTCTCATACAGTTGTGTTTTGTCTGGCAAATCACTGGTAAATCATTAAAGACTGAAGTCATAACATAATAGCATACATTTGAATATCAGATGTTATATCCTTCAGAGTATGTGAATGCAAAACATACTTTGCTTTCAACTGTCTAAGTGTGTTACAGCAATATTTATAAAGTGTCACTATTTTTGGGCTCCCCCATTTATTTGTGCCTTTGTCCAGATGTATTGCTCTAACAGGTTGAAAGGTATGACTAAGCTGTAAGAGTGTAAACAAAGTGTGCCATACTGACAAAGAACAGCAATGTATATCACATATTACCTGTGCACATGTATGTATTAATAGTAGAAGCTGGAAGCCTCAAACATAGAGACATGAGCTGCAAAATGTCAAGTAAATAAGCTGTACTTGTTTTACAATTGTGTTATCTTAGTTTCAGTGATCAGACCAACATAAATGTCTACAGCTACAGGTTGTTGTATTGCCTTGAAACATAAATAATTACTAGATTGATTATGATTACTAAGTTGAAATTGGAAAAGTGTTTAACTGTGTTATGACTTCCAGTGCTACATACACATCAGACAGATATGTACACCTGAAGCAGAGAAGTATGTTATTTGCTGTTAGCCTGTGCTGTTGGCCTGTAAAATGAAGGCAGGTGAGAAATACTGATGTAATATGAGATAACACAACATCAATATGGATTATTACTTTTAGAGCCGTCACACACAAACAGCTTTGCATGTTGTATAGGAACTAGGCAAATGTGACATTGTTTACATATATATGGCAATATGGTATATCTGTCTGATGTTTGTGTGGTCTGCATTGTTCTGAGTATCAGTCATCTCTGCATGTAATTTAGATTTGAAGCTCAGTATTTAAGCTTTGATGGCTTGCATTTTGTATGTTATTTTAGTATTACATTTGTATGGTTATATGTATTCTGTTCTGTTGTACCTTTAACAGTTCTTGGCTAGGGTCTGTTAATAAAGGTTACCTAAAAATTCCTTTGAAACATGTTAATAGCAGCAGTTAAGTAGTGTGAGGAGCTGAGACACAGCATTGCTCTCTTAATTACAAATATTTGTAGTTAGCTGAAGTGTTTCTGTGTTTTGCAGTGCTCTGAGTATCAGTCATCCCTGCATTTAATGTTGATTTGAAGCTCTTTAGTTAAGCTTTGGTCACATCTATTTTGTATCTTATTCCAGTATTGCATTTGTTTTGTTAAAAGTTTTCTGTTCTGTTGGAATTGTAAAGGTTTCTCCTTGTTGTGTTCAAATATTTGTTGGCTTGTGACTTGGCCACCACTACTACAAATTTCATTTTGAACACACCTCCCAGGTGTATCTCATCAGCTTATCCTACTGAGTAGACAGAGATCATTTAAGAGGGCCCACCCCACCCCCCTTTATTTCTCAACCAGAAAGTACTGTGCTTCATCCCTTCCCACATAACCTATAAACAAAAAACATTTTACTTTATTTCTGTCTATTCCAACTGTATTACTTCAATCTGCTTTTGCTGCTGCTTCTTACAATGACTCAATTGCACTTATTCTGCTGCATTTATTACTGCTTGTTAGTAGCCTGATGTAAGTCTGTTATGCTAAGGCTGTGCGTTTAAGCACATGGGCTTCAGGGTAGTTGTTTTACATGAAGAAGGTTTGTAATCTGCACTGTTGTGGGAGGAGAGGCTAGATTATGCCCTTCTGAGCTAGAAATTGCTGGTTAAAGGCTCATTGTGACTGCTCATTTGAAGTATGTTTTTGTGACATTGGTATGCCTTGTTGAATATAGCTCTGTTTGTATAACTTGAATACTAATCCAGGCTATCTTTTTGGAGAGGGTCCCCCTGCACCCTAGTGGCAGGAGTGTGCAGTTAGAAGTTATGTGACTGAAGAATGCTGGAACAGGTCTCTGTTCTGAGCTTTACTACTGGTTAACTGCTTAATCTGTTTAAATGTGTTTGCTCTTGTTTGCTATTGTCATATTTAAGTGTGTATCTGTTCACCTGTGTTACATTGACCTAAAACGATTTTAAATATCTTTAGCATAGTCTGGTTACAGGCTTTGCTGCATTCACATCTGTTTGTGTGTTTCTTGTGTTACCTGCTATGCCATCTAGTGTTGTCCAGGGCCTGCCTGCACTTACTGAGAGCAAGTGAACTGGTTGGCATTGGTCTGCCACAGGATGCTGAGCTAAGAGCTCAGGGACAAGTGTTGATTGGCCACTCCCATTGTTCCTATTTTACCTTCGTTGTTCTGGTATTTAAACCCAGCATGTGCAAGGCTTTGTGCTTTTATGCAGTTTAACCCTTTGACAGGTACCTCAGTTGCATTTATTTCCCTAACCAGCACTCCTGTGTGAGTGAGGTCCTTGCCTGCAGGTACTGTCTTGATGTTATGCAGCCATACTCACACCTATAGGTGCAATCCTCAGATAGTACCCACTCTACTCTCCCTGACCTCTCTTCCACAGATGCTGATAACTACGGCTGGACAATTTCCTGTGCTTTCTCCTGTTAGTCCAGTTGATATGTGCATCCTAACACAGTGTAGCTACTGCCTTATGTACACAGACAACTCTGTGCTACTACCACCTATGAAACAATATGTGAGAGATGCAGTCACATTAAGAACCTAGAATCCTTGCTGTCTCAGTCACATGACAGTACGATTGACAGACCACAATGCTTTGCCAGAAATGGCCTTCATCTGTCTCCCCTGGGCTTTAGGCTTCTGGCAGAGGCACTTGCCTTCCCCATAGTGCCTTTTTTAGGGAAAGTCATGAGCAGAAAATTACCAGCATGAAAGCTTATTATAAATGAAATGTAAAGATAAGTCATAGCATGAAACTAAAGTCACTGCAAGCATTCCTTGTCCTGGAGGATGCTGACATATGTGCAGTCACTGAAACCTGGTTTGAAGCTGTGGAGTGCACACTAACCTTGCCAGGTTACTCATCCTACCATACTTTCAGACCCCAAATGGAGGGCTGCAAAGCCAAAGGAGGTGGAGTTTCAAACTTTATCATACATATACACACCTCCAGGCTGGCCAAACAGTATGATGCACAGGAGACACCCCAAGTGCAGTTAACTGTTGACAAAAAAATATTCAAATAATAGCTAGCTACAGACCTCCAAACATGACTCAGGACACCCACTACACCTATCTGGACTTACTTGAATCTGTCAAGATTCAGCCTTCTACCCTGCTCCTGGGTGACTTTAACTATCCAACCACATAGTGCATGACCTATTCTACCCAAACATGCATGCACAGAGATTCCTCGGCTTTGTCAATGCCAATGCATTGGATCAGCTGGTCAACACCCCTACAACAGGTGGAAATATCCTCTACCTGGTCCTAACCAACTGAGTAGCCACTGTAGCACTCCTACAGTGCCATCCTCCTTGGTAAGATCTGACTGTAAAGACATCACTTTTGAGGTCACCGTCTCCCCTGCCCCCCCCCCGACAAGGGGTCAAACAAAACCACTTTTCCAAAACTGACTATAATCTCCTCAGAGTAGGTATAAGTAGCCTCACAGCCACTGTTCCTTCATTTGGAACTAGCAGTAATGTACAAGCCTACACCAAAAAGCTATATGAGCACCTACACAGCTGTATGGACTCAGCAATACTTCACAGGACAAAATCATCTTCCTCAAGGTAGAGTAAACCTCTGTGGTGGACATCAGCAATACTCAAACTCCATAATAGGTGGAAATATTTGCTGTACAGGGCCAAGAAGAACCAGGTGCCACATTGGAAGCAATCTCACCTTTGTCTGAACAAGCAAATAAGGTCACAGGTGAATTACTCTAAGGCTAGCTTTGAGTGCAAATTGGAGGCATACACCAAGACCAATCACAAGGCCTTCTTCACTTATGTCTGCAATCTCAGAGGCAACACCCAAATTTGCTCTGTACTGGTGGTCAGTAACACCGCATACACATACGTCATGGATATAGCCAACCTGATGCAGACAGGTTAAGTGAAAACCTCACTGCCCTGTCCCCCATCAGTAAACAAGGACATGCACAGCACCTGCCCCCACCCCTCATCATCAGCAGGGTTCCATAATGTCCTCTCAATGGCAACAAATTGAAGTCTCCATGGGACCTGATAACATCCCTGGCTGCATCCTACATGAACTCAAGCATGAGCTCTCAACTCCATTACACACTGTAGTCAACCAAAGCCTGAGCACCAGTGTCATTCCATCTGCATGGAGGACAGTCACTGTCATCCCTCTACACAAAGATGGAGTATCCACTGACACAGCCAGTCATACACACATCAGCCTAACTAGCCTGATCTGCAAGGCCATGAAAGGCATTATCAAGGACCTTATAAACAGGGAGATCAGCAACCTCAAAATGCTTGAACCCATACAGTTTGGTATTGTCAAAGGGAGATCAGGCCTGTTAAACCTAGATGACTTCTTTGAAGCAGTCAACAAACACATGGACAAGGAGAAGACAGTGCACACTGCCTACTTTCACCTAGCCAAAGCTTCTGACAATAATCCCCAGTCAGCCATAATACATAAGCCTACACAGCTAGGCATCAACCTGTATGTTACCAGATGGGTAGCTAACTGGCTCAGTGATAGTACCCATTCAGTCATAGTAGTGGAAGCCGCCTCTAGTAGTAGACCCTTAAAGAGCGATGTACCCCAAGGATCGGTCTGGGGGCCTCTATTGTTTGAGATACACTTTTCTGAGGTGCAAGAAAAAAACAGTGGTCTGTGGCTAACCAGGTTTACAGATGGCTGCAAGCTGGCCACTGTCCTACAGTCCCCTAGTGATGTGAACATGCTCCAAGAGGCCCTTACCCAAATTAATGACTGGTGCCAGAAGCATTGCCTCAAACTGAATGCCAGGAAATGCATCATTATCCCTGTTGTGGTAGATGTTATCCACACTAATTATGACAGTAATAACAATGTACTGAGCATGCAATCAGGTGTGAAGCTACCTGTGCACCAAGGTTGATAGCAACCTGACAGTTTCTCACTTCATTGGCACCATTGTAGGAAAGCTGTCTACATGGCTCACCACACAAATAAGGGTATGTCATCCAGGAACCAGGAGGACATAACATCCGTGTACTCCTCCCTTATCAGACCCATTACTGAGTACAAAGTCTCTTTTGGCATGTACCTTGACAAGCACATGCAGTAGTTGCAGAGACCACAGAGGTCCCTGATCAGGAAAATCCAGGGTCTGCAACACCTATCATATACAAATAGGCTGAAAGCCCTGTCCCTCTACTCAGTCTCATACAGACTGATCATAGGTGATGTGTGTCTAGCATACAAGGCCATTTCCAAGCCAGCCTTGATGGAGTTTCTGCATATCAATAAGACAAACCTCACTTGTCTAACCTGCACGCAAGGCCCTCACCTGGTCTGTGACATGAATAGTGCTTTTTGGTGGGATAGATCTGTGTCCAGAACAATACAGTGTCTGTAAAATACACTCCTCCCCATGTCTAGCAGAGTACTTCTCTAGCCTTCTTTAAGAAGAAGCTGAATGACTGCATTGGATACAGAAAAGACACCCCTGGGATCCCACCTGTGTCCCAGCTGGACAGGGGAAACAGGTGCTGTCTTTGAAGGTACTTGGGCAGAAATCTGGGCTATGCTTATGAAGGCATCCAGGCCAATAACCTAGTATCATCCTATGAACCTATGCACCTAGTACTTTACATGTTTTCTGCATGTATTGCAGACTGTCATAGGTTCATAGGTTCATAGGTTCATAGGTTGGTACTAGGCTATTGGCCCTAGGGCCTATACAAGCCTAGCCATAACAATTCCCTGGCTATTTCTTCCCACACTATTTACTTCCTAGGACCCCTGTCTAGAAGGGTGACTGACGGAATCCCCAGGGTGAATTTCCTTTCTCCCATCCAATCGTCAAGGTTCCTTTTGAAGAGAGCCAAAGAGGCGCTCTGCTTAACATGTATGGGCAATCTATTCCAGACTATGGGGAGTCTCTGGGTCAGGAACCTATCCCTCCAGCATGTTTTGTTTATTGTGATGATAAGGTTTAGATCCCTGGAGTGTGTGGCTCTGAGGGATTGGGATTTCTTTAAGTGTAGCATGTCCAACAGCTCTGGGTTTGACACGGCCTTGTATGTTAAGTAGAGATCGCCTCTGAGTAGACGATATGCGACAGAGTATAGCTGGAGTTTTTTAAGGCGGTCAGCATAGGGCATCCTGTAATGTTGTCTTAAATGAATCCCTGTGAGTCTGAACTGTATAGTTACTGCATTGATAGAGTATTCTCTTGTTCCTTTATTAGTTATTATTACATATCTTTAAACCTTGTCATTGTGTTTGGTCTGTATAGCACTAAGTCAGCTCTAAGAGTACTTGCATATGCACTTGGTGACACTGTGTAGCTCACTCCAATAGCCTTGGTCTTGGTCACACTTGCCATTTTGCTAATAGGCTCATCACACAGTAGGATCTGTCACCTTTTGTTGAGGGCCATACATTAGCTGTTAAAGAGATGGATTGTGGCAGTCAGGACTACCTTAAAGTCTCGGCTGAAGGGCCCATAGGTAGCAAAGTTGTGCCAGACTTTACCAGGAGTGTGTGTGTGTGTGTGTGTGTGTGTGTGTGTGTGTGTGTGTGTGTGTGTGTGTGTGTGTGTGTGTGTGTGTGTCAGATTTTACCAGGAGTGTGCGTGTGTGTGTGTGTGTGTGTGTGTGTGTGTGTGTGTGTGTGTGTGTGTGCGTGCGTGCGTGCGTGTGTGTGTGTGTGTGTGTGTGTGTGTGTGTGTGTGTGTGTGTGTGTGTGTGTGTGTGAGATTCAAAACTCAAATAACAAAGTGTGTGTGTGTCAGCTACTTGGCTAGGAACCCGAAGTACTGGTTGGACAGAGAGGCTGACGGATGTTTTGGACTGACCGCTCTGCTGAGAGGTTAACCTCATAGGTGTGCCAATGTGGAGTGTTATTGGGGATGTGGAGAGAGAGAGGAAGAAATGATCCCCATACTGACTGTGACCTCTGTGTGGTCTGAAGGGTAATTGTACTTTAATGGGCGTGTACTTGTCATCTTGCCATTGTATACACCCCTCACTGGTGGTAGTGTTGAGTATTTAGGCTCCCTGATCATTGGGCCAGTGCAGGAGCATCACACTGATAGTACACACTGGTGGTTACAGATGGCATATCACATCATATACCCTCTCTGCCTCACAATGTCATACAAGAATATTTCACAGACTGTCCAGGTCTCCCTGACCCATTCCTGACATACTCTGCCTAGGTGAGTGTAGACTCCACACCTGTACCTGATTGCCTCACACCTATGGCTAGCATACTTGGTGACCCCTGCAACAGGACAGCAAATTATAGGTAGTAGTAGTGGGTAGATGCTGGCACTGGGTCAGCAGCAGTGCGTACATACTGAGCATATAATGTAAGGGAATGGCTACAGTACCAGATACTGCATTCTAGTATAATTGCATTTCTATGTTTTGGTACTCACTTTCTGACTGTTCTTCCTCCCTGTAAATACTTACCTAACCTGTTCCTACCCCCCTGCTGTCTGGTCTCTCACAAGCCTGTTAGCTGACTTCTGCTCTGGCTACCAACTCTCCCCCATGCCCTTCCTGCCTGCTACTGACAGTCTGTAATGTTCTATGCCTTGTAAACCTGTTGTCTCATAATTACTTTTTTTTTCTCCATTACAGCTGCTTAATCATCTTAGGCTGCAGGTGCACCCCCCTCCCCTCCAAACTTGAATAAGTACTATTGCTGAGTTTAACTGCAATTCCAGGGAAAATATTAAAAAGGCTTCTCTGCAATCAAGACTTTTATTCATATGAGAAGCAATGTACGTCTTAACTTTCAACAGAAAGACTTAATGTTAATGCCTTTATATACTGAGTTTTTTTGTTGTTTAAAACATGCACACTTGCAGAGGCCTGTCTAGCTAGCCCAGTTTTCCTAACTCCAATCCTGTAAGATCCCATTTCAGACACTAGTTGATGACACACTGCTGGATACTGTACCTCTCTCTGAGTTACAAGCCAAAAATTTTAATTTTTATCTATGGCTTTTACATCCAACTGTGCCTTTTCCCCAGTTTCATCTGTGACCAGTCAATATTAGACTATTTTTGTATGGCAATAGCTAACCACTTCCAAACTAAACTGCATTACCCCAGAATTAAGTAACACCAGAAATAATTAACTTGGGCTACTTTAGTTCCCCCCCCCACACCCCCTTTGAACTGTACTGCCATTTACTTAACTGCAGTTAATCTATTCTCTTGGTACTCTCTCCATATCACTTACCTGCAGTTTGAGTCATTTGATTGTTTTTGTTTGAATTGCCCATCCTCCAGAATGTGGCTGAGAGACCTGTCAATCACTCCCATGGGACTCCTCCTGCAATTAGTCCCTATCCTCCTCCCCCACTAGGAATGCATAGGACAGAAGTTATATAAGGGCCTGATAACAACAGCGCCATCTTTAAAACACACTAATACTTCTCTTCTGCAGTCATCTCCCCTCTCTGTGAAGTGTGCTCGCTGTAAGTTAAGTATTCTTTTTCTGTTTTTTGCAACAACTGATACCACTGTACTCTGGAATAATGTTACAGCCATTTTGATTGAATTAATAATCTAATAGTTTCATTAACTATACTTCTACGCTAAAAGACAAACAAAAGAAAAAAAGAAACAAAGTTATACAAGAATTTGGTAGGGAACTTGTGATATACTTACACCCATTCATTTCTCATTCTCACTGGTCTGCCCAGACCCTGCATACAGATTGGCTCCACATTCTCATGGTCTGGTTGGCACACTCTGTTCGCCTATGGCGAACTCTGCTCCCCTACCCTGCACCCAATTCACACCTGCCCCCACTACTCCTACTTTTATTCTAACCCCTCATCACCTGACCAAACCTTAAACCAATCAGTAGCCTCTACTCCTTAAAACAATCCCCACCCACTATCTAGTTCCTTGCCTTAAACAATCACAAAGCAGTAACTAGCCATCCTTTAACATCTACCTCAACCTATAAACCATAGCAGCACTTACACCAAACTACTACTCCCACAAAAAACACAAATCACCTTAGGATTTGTCTTCCTAACCCTCACATACCTAACAAACATCACTTGTATACACACAAACACTCCACTGGAAAACACTTTTTTTCCCTACTACACATAGTTCCATAATTCACATATACACTTTCCTATCAGTCCCACACCATTTAGAGACAGCTCAATACTACACATACATAAATTCCATATCATATACTAGTAAAATATCATTCAGATCCAACTTAGTAATAGCACTTACAATTAAACACATACTACTGATCACAAAGTGCCTACTTATATCAGGTGACATACACCCAAACCCAGGTCCACTTAATACCCCACCCTCAAACAAACAAACCTCTGACCTGCTAATTCTAAACATCAACACCAGGAGCATATCCAATAAGCTTCCTGACCTAGATGCATTTATAATCCGCTACTCCCCAGACATACTAACAATCACTGAGACCTGGCTAAAACCCAACACCCAAAATGAAGAAATCCTCCTACCAGGATATAATATCTTAAGACTAGATAGAGTAGGCAAGAAGGGAGGCGGAATTGCAATTTTCTTTAAAAATAACCTCAAAATGAAACCTCTACAAATCCCACTTCCCAAGTTTCAAAATGCCAAAATAGGTACAATTCTATTTTTAAACCATAACAAAAAAAATTATATTCTTTGCTGTTATATTCCCCCAAGAAACAACTCCCCTACTATTGAGGAAATATTACAGTGGACCTCAGAGAATCTGCAACAGGAAACTATCTTACTAGGTGATCTAAACAACGACTGGATAGTCTGTAATTCTAACAACCCCACTAATCTTATTAATCTCTTTGGTTTACTCATTCAAAAACCTACTAGAGTTGATAAAAACCCATAAACAATCCATTCTAGATTGGACACTAGTTAATTAACCAATCAAAACTACCAGACAGGTTGTCTACCATATGGTCTCAGTGACCATCTCCCCACTTTTCTCCTATGTAAACACACCAACATACCCAAGTCCATAACCTTTAGACAAGTTAGAGATGACCGAAAACTAAACATACAGGAGCTAAACTCTGCTCTAAAACAAACTAACTGGAAACCACTACTAACCCTAAGGTTTAGACCAAGCAGTCGAATACTTTAATAATACTCTCTTAAATGTCCTCAACAAAGTTGCATACATTAGAAAAATCAGAGTCAAGGCAAACTACGCACCATGGCTTAGTAGGGACACAAGAGCCTTACTAAAGTCTAGAGATAAAGCTTGGAAAATCTGGAAAAGGGATAACACTAGCATAGCCAAAAAAAATTTCCAACAACTCAGAAATCAGACCAAGAAACAAACCAAACTAGACAAAAATAACTATTTCCTTGGGGTCCAAAACAAATACTCAAAAGATCCCCAAAAGTTTTGGCATGCTATCAAGTCCCTTCTAAAACCAGGAAAAATTACCACTCCAGCCCCCTCTTCAGACAACAATACCAAAGACATAGCATCCCAATTTAATCACTATTTTACAGAATCCATCCTAACTCTATCCATCCAGCTATCCAATAACAACCATACACATATGCCTACCAAATGCACCGACAATATCCCCTCCTTTGCTCTCTCACCAGTTCCCACTTTCAGTATTAAAAAAATACTCCTAAAACTAAAACCAACCACCCTTGCAGCTGAACGTCTACCAGCCAACTTCCTAAGATTTGCTGCTGAATCCCTATCTTACCCAGTTTCTATCCTCATCAATTGCTCCATACAGGAAGCCTATATCCCCTAACTCTGGAAAGTTTCATATATTATACCACTTCATAAAGGTGGCAATTCTTATGAATTCTCAAACTACTGTTCTATTGCCATTTTATCCCCCTTATCTAAACTGCTTGAGAAATGTATTCACTCTCAAGTCATGAAATTCCTAAACACACACAATCTTCTCTCCTCCACACAACATGGCTTCCGGCAGAATCACAGCAGAACAAATGCTCTCCTCTCTTCAGCAACCAGGTCAGCCTTCACAGAAATAACAATAATTTTGTTCCTGCAATATTTTTAGATCTCTCAAAAGCATTTGATATGGTCTCAGACTCCAAACTTCTAGACTCCCTGGCCTCCCTATCCTTTGCCCCTTCCACTATTGCCTGGTTTAAAAGCTATCTGTCACACAGGCAGCAATCAGTTCAATGGTAAGGCATACAATCTCCTTTACTCCCAACTGTGATAGGCATACCACAAGGCTCAGTTTTAGGCCCACTACTCTTCTCCATATTTACTAACAATCTACACACCTCCACCCAGCATGCCTCCCTTATACAGTATGCTGACGATTTGACTCTTATCTGCTCTGCTCCATTACTTTCCATTCTACAACTCACACAAGAATCCTTCAGTTCTGTAGAAAGTTGGATTGCTGATATCCAACTAATCCTAAACCCCAGTAAGACAAAATTTCTACTTTTCACCCCCAACAAATCTATGCCTACGCCCTATCCTTTTCAATCTCTTCCAAAAATGGTACCATCATATCTCCTTCTGACCATACCAAACTTCTCGGTGTAGAAATTGAAAATAACCTACTCTTCGATGTCCATATCTCACAAACCATTAAAAAGGTCCAGAAAAAAATGGGAACCCTATATATGCATAAACAATTCCTCTCAGAACAGGCATGGATCACTGTAGCCCAAACCCATCTACTCTCCACTCTAATGTATGCAGTGCCAATTCTTACCCAAGTCAGAAAACTTGATCTCACCAGACTTGAATCATGTTATAGTAAAATTGCCAAGTTTGCTAACAACTCCACCTTCAGAACCCAACACTGTCAATCTCTAAGGGAACTACAATGGCTAGACCTTCCCCAGCTACTCAATTACCACCAACTAGACATTGCCTTTAATATTGTTAGACATCCTGAAAAAACCCCAGCACTAAGCCAGTTACTTTCTCCATACAGAACTAATCGTCCTCTCCAATCTACTGAGAAATCCCTCCTCTGCATCACTAAAGCTAACAACAACAACTCAGGGAAAGCTCTTTTTTCTCATGCATAGCTAGATCCTGGAATAACCTATCCCCTTCTCTGACCTCTGCCTCCACTAACACACATTTCAAAAATGCTCTCAGATCACATTTTATAAATACATGGCTATGTCCATGCATCACATGAATCTCACAATCTCAGCACACTTTACATCTTCCTTCCTTCCTGTTATCTCTACTATATATATGCTACAGTTAGGTATCTTACTGTCAACTTAAAATTGTATAATATGTCATGCTAATCATACGATTTTTTATTTTTTTATCCTATCTCACTAATCCAGTGTTAAAGCTTTGATGTATGAGAATCTCTATCTTTGTAAATCTACTCACTTACTGCTGATGTATTGTTTATTGTTTAGACTGGATTGTATGAGACATTTTATGTCCGTACTTACCTCAATTATCACTGTTATATTATTGTTTGTATTACCATGTTGATGTTAATCTAATTGTGGAGCATTTCTCCCCGGGCATCCACTGTGAATAGACCTGTGTCCAGTCGGACTATCCCGGTAAACAAATGTAAAATAAATAAATAACATCACTGTACCCCCAGGGGTCTGGCATGCCACAGACACATTCCCCAAACTATGTAGACAAACATCATGTATTGTTTAACTGGTGTGGGGAAATACACATTTGTCTGGCGGGGAGCTGGGTCTACATCTTTCAGGCACATGTACACATTCCACAAACATCTGGGTGCTGAAGATGTCAGACACCTATAAGAATGTCACCCTACAACACATATGCACTGATCTCAGTTATTGTGTAGCTCAGATGTTCCTGGAATGTCCACATGCACCTGTAGGAGCACTCACCTATTTGTGGGATGTAGGCTGGAAGACGTGCTACTGCAACACTGCCCATAGAAGACACCCAGCAGTCAATGGCACCGATGTGTGTGGACACATAACAACACAGTCTGTCACAGCAGAAAGGCCACTTATGGTATTCCTGGTAATATACCAGGCTGTTAGGCTGTGGGCCTTGAGCAGCTATATCCCTAGGCTACATGTTAGCCCATGTGTATGCAAGGCGAAAGCTGATGCCCCCATCCAACAGGGGTGCAGGTGGTATCCAAAGGGTGTATGTGCTGTTAACCATCCAGTTGACCATGTTATCCCTGCAAGGCTGTAGGCAGCTACTCTGCCTGATGTGGACAGGGTGCCCATTCCACCGCAGGGTGCCAACAAAGCCAGTCCAGGTCACTCACCAGGTGGAGGTTTTGTGTGTGTGTGTGTGTGTGTGTGTGTGTGTGTTTATGTGTGTGTGTGTTAACAGAGTGGAGCATGATTTGCACTCATGCAGCAGTCCCAGCAATGTGGACTGTGTGATTGCCTCGCATGCCAGAGTGAGGTAACTTCTGAGGGGTATGTATGACACCGGGTAGAGGGTTGGCCTTATAGCATATAGGTGTATAGTAGATCACTGACGGGCTGCTATGCCCTAATAGGGAACTTCTGTGTTGCCCCCAGCTGCTGCATGTGCTGTCTGATGCGAATGATGAATGGAGGATTATGCACATTAATGGTCCTCATTGGGGAAACATGAAACATCAGGATCAGGAGTGCAATGCATGCTGTAATGCCAGTATGGTGACACTAACCACATACATACTGTACTGATAGATGGCAAGGGTATGATGTGGGTGTTAGCGGTGGATAGTGCTAGCAAACATGGATGTGCAGGATATGTACATAATGGTGGCCAATGCATGAGTTCCTGTGATGTGTTTCCCTGTACATGTCTTTCAGGTAGAATGTATCGACACCACCAGCCAACGATTTCTGAAGCTGAGACTGCAGCAATCCTGGATGCACTAAGACTGCATGACATGGTCATGTTGGGAAGGAGCAGACAGTAACTGCAACAATGGACTACCCTGTGGACAGAACTACTGGCAACTGGCAACAATCTTGGGCAGCATGGGCAAACGTATGAACAGGTCAGGCACCGCACCACTGACCTTATCCATGATGCCCGCAAAGGGCAGCATCAGTGTGTCCATGAACCGTACAGCCACAGGTGGGGGGGCCCCACTGACAGCAACAGAGGAGTTCCTTGCCAACCTTGGGGCAGCCACCACACCCTAGGAAACATTACAGAGACATGTCGTGGAGGTGGGTGGCACACAGTCAACAGGCAAGGAGCATCCAGGTAAGGCCCCAGTGGACATCACTTCAATACTGTATCATTCATACTGGCATCCATGGAGTATCTGGACACATATGTCAGGTCAAACTGCATTTGTGCATGGGGTTTTGTAATGTACACAAGTGCACATCTATTGTGAATGACACCAAATTGTGTACCAATGCCACATGTGAGTGTGCTGACAATACCTCTTCTCCACAACTACATAGGTACCTCAGATCTGGCTGGGGAACAGCTGCCTGAAGCTGGTGAGTATGGAAATGTCTTCTTGTGGCTCACCAATACACTAGGCATGTTAAGGGCATGCATTTTTCCATCCGCACAACTGTTACTCTTAGCCATATTGCAATTTGTGCATGTTCACTTGTTGTGGGGTTAACTGCAGTGCCTCACAGTGGTCATCACAGGAGCCTATTCACAGGAGCTGTAACATATTGGCACATATGTTTCTGTAGGTGTTGCCACTGAGCTATACAGGGGTACATCAATAGTGTGTACACGGGTGCAGTGTGTGTTAGGTGAAGGTCTATCACATACTACTACTCCTCACATATCTCAGAGGTGTATACTAGTAGCAACATTAAGTGGACATAGCTGCACTGCATGTTGTTGAGGGCCTGTCCAGATTGTGTCTGTTGTGGTCTGACTGTGTGTCGTGCATGTCATCATTCAGAAATTGTGTGGTCTGTATAATGCCTTTGTGCCACCTCACCTGTATGTGCATGTGTGTGTGTGTGTGTGTGTGTGTGTGTGTGTGTGTGTGTGTGTGTGTGTGTGTGTGTGTGTGTGTGTGCACGCGTGTGTGTGTGTGTGTGTGTGTCTGTATCAGCAAACATTATAGTGCAGGTATTAATTTACATACGTTGTCTTCCCCTCACAGGTGAACATGGCAGTTGGGGTCTCTCCCCCTCACAACCTGATGTCTGTGTCTTAGCAGACTCTGATGATGATGGTGGTCATAGTGAGGCACAAGTGGGGTTGTCGGGGGCTGAATCTCTGCCATTTGATGATATCCCACTTTCACCCACATTGTCCCTGCACACAGTCAGTATGCCGACACATACCCAGTCCCCAGCAGTCACAGATAATGGACAGTTGGAGGGAGGTGGCATGGAACAGGCAAGTGTGGTGACTATAGCAAGTGTGAGTGTAGACACTAGCCATAGCCAGAAGGCAGGCAAGGTCCCATACAGGCAGATGGACAGGGGTGCTTGAAGGAGGACTGATAGCCATCCAGCCCTGTCAGAGGTATCACAACAGGTATCACCCTATGCATGTTTCGGTCCATCATGGAGGCCCAGGCATGTTCTGAACGCTACACCAGACAGATGCTCAGAGTGAGGCATGCAGCAATTCCTGCCATGCGTGATGACCTCTATGGCATTGGTGATGCCATATGTCATTTTGCTAATGCCATGGATAGACGGTGGGGTGAGCCATTGTCATTGCTCAACCATGCAATATCTGTACTTAAGCATGTGGTGTGAGTAGGGCATCGGCCACATGGACATAGCTTAGCAACAAGATCAGCTGAGAGCCCAAATGACTGTTAACATTCACACTCCCATAGTGGCAGAACCACCAGCACTACCAAAGAGCAGGTGCTGTCTACACCACACCAGAGTAGGCCATGGGCACATGGTCCTGGCTGGTCCCATCAATGACACTGATCCAGCAGACAGCAGTCGCCATTGGGGAGTAGTACTGCATCTGCCCCTGGGCCTGGTAATGCCAGTGAGACTCCTGGCAGAAACAGTTCCCATGTCCATGGCCAGAGATGGTGAACTGTACATCCTCCCCTTTGTACAGTTCACGGCTGTCCAACATACCCCTGTGTAGGGCAACCACATAGCCTGACTGTGTGCATACAAACACTCACACATCTCTATCACAGGCAGATCACCACCAGACACACACAGCTCCTCTGCATGGCCCAGATGAACAGCACCCCTCCAGACACACACACACACACACACACACACACACACACACACACAGTGTTAACCGTATGGCCCAGCCTAGGCCTCTGGTAAACCCACACCACACCTTATGCATGTGATGATACCTGTGCCACATCCCTGTTATCCATAATATCGATGCAGGGACATGCTAATATGGGTCTGATGCACAGGGTGAATATAGTACAGTGCAGTAATGTAATGCTGTGTAAGGTGCTGTCTGCTGGCAATTGTCATGGGTACACATCGAAGTGTATGTACTTTTTAGCCACAATGCATTATTGCTGCTAATTCTGCTGACTGACTGTAGTCTCACATGCTGTATTCTGTTTGTATTCCAGGTGTCTGTGTGCCTGCAGGCTGTGGGCCTGCTGTCATTACCAAAGATGAATATGGCAGAGTGGAAACACAGTGACCTTTTCATAGCCATGGTGCAGTTGTATATGTACATACATGTTTACCAGGTGTGTATGCATGCAACTGTGTGTGAGGGACAATGGGGGCAGACATTATGGCCTTACAAACATACCCCTTGACATAGCCAGCTAGCCTTCATACATGTCACCTGGGTGTTCTGTAGTACCACAGGTTCATACATAAAGAGGAGCTTGCTTGTGTACTAGCACTAGGTCCCTCACAAGCCTAGCCATTACTTTAACCCCAACATATTCACCTATCTGCACCTGTTGCCCCTGCCATTTCTTTCCCATTCACTCAACCTTGATGCAGATGAGGAGGGTATGCATGGTACTGTGTTTGACAGGTTGGGGAGGTATTCCTGACACAGGTCAGCCTGTGTTAGCCAAACCTGACAATCACCAGGATATGTGTCTGCTATCTCATATGTATATCTGGCCTCTCGTGCTAGTAGTGCACACAGAGTCATTGTCTTGTACATGGGGCAGCTGTTGAAGGGCTGAGCACATCATTGCCATCTTGGCATGCCACATACACCTGTGGACAACATGGCCAATAACCAGTGTTCGAGTACAGATTAGAGGCTGTCTGCATGGAACAGGTGTTGCGGGCCATGGCTGACCTTTGCAGGTTTTACCATAGCCTTTTCAGGTGCTGCAGATGTCCGCATAGCTGCATAGCAGACCAGCCATGCTGCTAATGTATTTTTGTACTAACTGAGGACTATTCAGAGGTAATGTCCACCTTTTGGATGGATGCAGTCCCTTCACCTATGTGGTGAACCACATAGAAGCAATTCCTGACAGCTGCCAATACTTGTTACCTGAATTCAACTATGTTGCCATGCAGGTTACCCAGGCCTGTCATCACACTCTGTGTGTTTATAGGGCTGGTGCTGATGTGCGAAATACTGTGGACATGTCCTTACCGTATGGCATGTTGACATTGTTGTCTGCATTCATCTGGAGCCTAGGACCTTGACAGAACACTGAATGGCCCATTGCAGTGCATTAACAGCGGTATGTGGCTCAATAAGAGACTGAAAAATACTTACACTTCAGACAGCCTTAGGCTGTACCTACATATGTGGGTGGTGCAAATTAGCATTCATGCCTATATACATGTGGATTATTGGGGGCACCAGGTAGCCACAGGGCCTTCACATGATTACATATTGCACACACATAGGCAACACACAATGTGGAGTGTGGGACACAACTTATAGTAATGTGACAGTTGGCAAGACATAGCATGCCTATGGCAAGTGCAACACACAAGGCTTCCTCTGCATTGCTACTATGACACCTTCTTTGTGTGACATTAGCTTAGCTTACAGTGTTTCTCATAACATTAAAGTGCTTCTGATGTGCAATAACTGCTCTATGCAATCAGTACAGAGATGTATGACATGTTTCTTGCCCTACAGTCTTGGGACCTTTTTTCACTGTTTCAGTTGATGTCACAGGTCACACCTTGCCAAACATAGACTGCAACCTGCAGGGTGGTACAGACCTACCTCTCAACTGTACAGATTTCCACAAAATGTCTAGATTCTTGCCTCATATTTTGGTCCATTTTCTTAGAAACTTGTATTTTTCTGGCAAATTGTTGCCAAATCATTGAGGTTGATGTAAAAAAATAATGACAGATATTTGAGTAGAAGACTTCATACCCTTCAGAATATCTATGCTAATGAAAAACCTGTTATTCTATCACCTTTATAAGTTTGTAGGAGCACTATTTAAAAATGGTCCCTATTATGTGGCCCTTGTCACACCATTATTTATGGTTTTGTAAGCATGTCTTGCTCTAAGAGCTTGGGAGGTATGGGTACACCTCTGACCTCTGCTTATGTCTGCAGATTGTCCTGATGTTTGATACATCATTTCTTTCCATCTGTCATGAACTTGTGGTTTTCTGGCCAATGTTTTAGAAAATTATGACAGACTGACATTGCAGATTAATGACAGCTATTGTCATGTAACAACACATAGCCTTTGGAAAGTGCATTCAAATGCATGACCTGTTCTGCTATCTATTTACTATGTGTGTCACAGCAATATGTGAAAGGTGTGCTCAATGTTTGTGGTTGAGAGGTATGCTGGTGGTCGTAACACAGGTATACTGCTACAAGGGGATGTATGTAGACACACACACACACACACACACACACACACACACACACACACACACACACACACACACACACACACACACACACTCATAACCTGCCCTTGCTGATAGCTTAACCTCTGCCTGCCCAGTTTTACAAACAATAGTGCTAAATACATAACACAAACACCACAGAGGTAATGTAATGATGCAGTGTCTGCCACTGCTATTCAAGTGAATGATAATTGCAGGGGCTGTTAGGATTGCCAGTGGTGGGTTCAGAGGCCCTTAACATGGTAGAGCCATCTGAAACACACACACACACACACACACACACACACACACACACACACATTGCTGCATGGGGGACATGCATTGAAACACACAAGCACACAGAGCTAACACTTCTCATATTAGATGACCTACATATCTATTTATGTACAATACACAGTGATATGACTATTGCATGCACCACAGTGCCTTTGTGTTAGAAACTGTGCTTGTAAGGTGGATGACATCTGTAGGGTCTGCAGCTAGGTTGGCAGTGGGGGAGTTAACAGGGTGGAAGAGGCACACAAAATGGTATAACCATCGCATACATACAGTAAAGACAGCCACAGGGGATATGCATACAGAAACACATACACAGTTGCCACTAGGCAGATTAGTAACCCTACGTATCCACTTGCATGTACTATAGTGCTACGTACACATTACATGCACCACAGAAATTATATTGCCTGGGACATAACTTACTACCTCTTACAACAAGTAATATTGGGAATGTCTTCATGGATGGTGGCATAAACCACCCAAAATAGCTAATGGTCTCATATATTACTCTTACAAAAAGGGACATGTGATAGAGTAACAGATTTTGTATCAGCATGATGTTTCAGACAGGTACGATGTCTGATGCTGACATGTCTGTCATTATGGTGACTGTGACATATTTGGCAATGGTTTCTCATAAATGCCCATTGTTAGGGGACACAGACCACATATAGGTTACAAACATCTGGATATTCTATATACATCTGTACAGATGAATGGTATGGGCTGTATAGTTTAACATGGTGCATGTAAGGCAGATGCCATTAACTGGCTCTTTAAAGTAATGCCATAGGAAGGGGATTAACAGGCCTTAAAATGGTATAACCAACACACACAACAGCCACAGGGGATATTCTTCACACACAAACACACAGTACTATACTTGTCAGTATTGAGATTAGAACCCCTACCTATCTAGATATTTATGCTATACTGTTACATAGTTATCACACGTGCCACAGAGCTTATAGGGTTGAGGGCTGTCCAAAGGTACTTCTAAGGTGAATGACAACAGCGAGCCTTGTAAAGTAGGGCAATGGGAAGTGTACTGGGTTAGAAAGGCATCAAAATACTTTAACCTACAAACCTCAAAATGGTATAACCCACACCCCCAAGAGGATATGTTTCTCATCCAAACACCCCCAGAGGATATGGTTTACACACACACACACACACACACACACACACACACACACACACACACACACAAAATCACTAGTATTGAGTTTAGAACTCCTACCTATCTAGTTATTTGTACTAGAGTGTTACGCAGTTATCACACATGCTACAGAGCTTATAGGGTTTAAGAGTGTCCCAAGGTGCTTCCAAGGTGAATGACATCAGCAGCCCTTGTAAAGTAGGGTAATGGAAGTGTACTGGGTGGGAAAGGGCTGAAAATACTTTAACCTACAAACATACACACAGACATTTGCCAGCATTAATATTAGAACTCCAGCCTATCTAGTTATTTGTACTATATTGTTATATAGTTACTACATGAGCCATGGAGCTTATAGGGCTGACGGTTGTCCAAGGGTACTCCTAAGGTGACTGACATCAACAGGACTGCTAAAGTAGGGCAATGGGAAGTGTACTCGGTGGGAATGGCCTAAAAATCTTTATCCTACGAACACACACTTACATTTACCAGGACAGAGATTAAAATCCCTACCTATCTAGTTATTTGTACTATAGTGTTACGCAGCTATCACATGTGCCACAGAACTTAAAGGGTTGATAACTGCCCAAAGGTACTTCCAAGGTAAATGCCATTAGCAGATCTGGTAAAGTAGGGCAATGGGAAGTGTACTGAGTGGGAAAGGCCTCATAATACTTTAACCTACAAACACACACACACACACACACACACACACACACACACACACACACACACACACACACACACACACACACACACACACAAAGGCAGATGATGTGATATTACAAGCCCTATCTCAGTACTACTACACAATGGAGCTCACCTTCGTGCTAGCACATGCAACTGGTTACAACTGGTATGCAACTGTCTGCAGCAGAACATCATTGTATGCCTTTCAGGGTATCCCTGTCTGTGACTCACTCTCTGTGTGTGTCTCCCTGTGTCTCTGTCTCTCTCTCTCTCTCTAGCACTGTCTGTCTCTCTCTCTTCCTCATGTCTATGTATGTATATGCTTGAAATATTGTTATATGTTGCCCATATATATGTCTGTGTATCACACACAAAAGATGCAGATATATCACATATGGGCCACCTACAGCTAGCTGAGGGTAATCCTGTGTGATGGGTGTGGGTAGAGACAGTTAAGGTGTATATACCTGTCTGTACGCAAAAACATATATACACAATACAGTTATATACTCCAATGTGGTTTAGACATGGACTGTAATTCTCTAAGTATAGGACCATGCCCAGTATGACCTTCTATAATAACAGTGGGATTCCATTTCAGAGATAGCTGTACTCTGGTCTGGGGTTTTGTATGCTACAGTCATACCTCTCAAACTGTTAGTGCAAGATATCTAGAGATAGCCTTCCAAAATGGGGGGACAATGGTCCAAACATAGGGAGATACTGTAAATATTGCTATTATTAATGTAGAAAGTTGTTAGAGTAACAGGGTTTGTTTTGGCAGACATTTTCTAACATATATGTATGCCTGACATACATGACAAAGCCATGTCCAACTCAGAATTGATGGACATGCTCCACCTAAAGAAATCCAAGTCACTGCGAGCCACTCGCTCTAGTGAGCTAAACCTCACCACAACAATAAATAGAACATGCTGGAGGGATAGATTCCTGTCATAGAGACTCCCCATGCTTTGGAACAAAATTCCTAACTACATTAGGCAGAGCCCCTCACTAACACTCTTCAAGAGAAACCTTGATGAGTGGATGGGTAACAGAAAATACACCCCTGGGATCACTTCATTGGCTCTTCTTGACAGAGGCTCAGTTAATCAATGGGGTGGCGAAAGCTTACACACTCTGTCTAGGCTTATAAATGCCCTCGGGCAGATAGCCTATTACCTACCTATGAACCTATGAACCTATGTATTATAACATATAACCTGTCTAACACATAAGGAGTGGTTCCGGCCCAGAAATTGTAGTTATTGGCCGTTTGGACAATCTCTTCCATCTCTCTCAACTTTCTGATTTGAAAGCCTGCATTTGCACTTGTTTCTGTCCTGTAACACGTGTAGTGCAGATGCAGATTCTTAGTTTTAGCACTTAAATTTGCTTATTTATGCTCAGCACTTGTTCAGAACTTGTAAGCACTAAATAAGCTACTAATTACTATAGCACTCAACCTTCCTCATTACCTGGAGGAAAACAGTTTTTGTACTTACTTTTCTCACTGGCTTAGAGAAAAATAGCTCTTGTACTCACTTTCCTCACTAGTTTTTTATTCAGGCATGTCCAAGGGTCAGCTCCCAGTGTTCTCTCCTGTCTATCTGATGAATCTGGGCATCCTGAGGCAATGTAGAAATTGCCTCATGTACACAGACAACCTGCTCCTCCTACCACCCAACACTACAACCTGTGAGAGATGCACTTATCTAGCCAAACTGGAAGTAAAGCTCTCTCCAACCAAGACTGAACTTGACAGTCATGAGGAGAAGGTAAACATTTGCACCACACCACACTCATCACATAGTCTCACTAAATCTACACCACCAAAATCCACACATAGTAACACAAAAACATTCGCAGAGGCTCTCAATAATAATCTGTCTAAGCAACAGAGAACTCCAAAGCAGAAACGCAAGCAACATCCATCCCCCAACACAACCCAAATGACACATAGCCCACAGACTCAGTGTGCCACTCAAACACAGTCAATAAGAAAAAAACAACGTATCCAACACACTAGTCATAGATGACTCTATAGTCAAGCACACTGATGTCCCACTCACCAGGCTAAACAATGAGAAGGTTACTGTCAGCTGTCTATCGGGTGCCAGGATCCACCACATAACACATGCACTCAGGTCACTCCACAACAAGTACAAATATGACTCTGTCATTGTCCATGCTGGTGTGAATGACCTGAGATGTACCTCCCTGGACTACATGAAAAGAGACATGGAAGAGCTCTCGCCCAAGCAGGTATGACCCTAACCCTGAGTAGCATTCTGCCATCGCCCAGAATGATATCGCAGTACAAGGACAAAATGACTGATTTCAACAATTTGCTAAGGTTTTGGTGTCATTTAAGGGGATCCAGTATCTGTCTGCTTGGGATGACATGGTCGACAGACCACGATGCTTTGCCACAGATGGCCTGCACCTGTCACCCCTGGGATTCCAGATACTGGCTAAGGCTCTTGCTGCCCCTATAAAGCCTTTTTTAGGCAAGGTTCAAATGACAAATTCATCACCGTAGCAGTAACAGGCAAGCAAAAACTGAGGGTAATGCTACTCAATGCTAGAAGTCTAAATCTCAAAATACACTCACTCAAGGCACTCCTTAAAATCAAGAACATCGATATCTGTGCAGTGACTGAGACCTGGTTCAAGGTTCCAGAGAGCACCCCTGCACTACCAGGCTATAACTCATACCACACTTTTTGGCCATGTAACCTGGACTGAAACACCAAAGGCAGAGGTGTGTCCATATTCATTAGGGATATCCACACCTCCAGGCTAGTTGCTCAGCATAATGCATCCAAGGTTATCCAAGTGCAACTAACTCTGGGCAAAACTGCAATCCAAATTTTTGTTTGCTACAGATCCCCACCATGCCGCAGGATTCCCACTCCTCTTTTCTTGATGTACTGGAAAATATTAGGGTTCAAGCAAACACCCTAATAATGGGTGACTTCAACTATCCCACCATTAACTGGGAAAACTACTTGTGTACCAACTTCTTAGCTCAACACTTTCTGGAATTCATAAACTCCAATGCCCTGGATCAACTTATTCACACCCCCACCAGGGGCAACAATATCCTAGACCTAGTCATTACCAACATGAGTGACCGGTGTTCCACACCTGAAGTCAAATCCTCATTGGTCCGATCCGACCATAAGCTAATCACTCTTGATATCCACATCCCACCCCCACCCCCACCCCCCATTAAGGAAACCACAGTAAAAAATTTCTCCAAAGCCAACTTCATGCTTCTTAAGACAGAAGTGATGAACTTCATGACGCCCATACAGATGGACAATACAGTTACGATTGCTGAATCCTATACAAATGCACTCTATAAGCACTTACACGAGTGCATGGATCGTGCTATCCCAAACAGAACCAAGACGCTATCCTTCAAAAACAGGAAGCCAATCTGGTGGTCCCCTGCCATAAACAAACTGTACAACAGAAGGAAGAAACTGTTGCAAAAGAGAGTAAAATTCCATGAGTGGAGGAGCTCCCTGGTCAGCCTCAGTAAGAAGCTGAAATCCCTTATAGGATCCTCCAAAGCTAGCTATGAAAACAAAATTGCCACTAATTCTAAGGACAACCACAAAGCATTCTATATTTATGCCAAGAATCTCGATGGCAACACCCAAATCTGCTCTGAGTTACAGCACAACAGCACAAAAATTACAGAACCAACTGATATTGCCAACATCCTGGCAGATAGGTTCAGTGCTAACTTTACCCACCCCACCCCCTAAAGGGTCCATATCTATACAGGAAGAATGCAGATTCCCTGTAATCACAACTACGCAGGTAAAAGCTGCACTCCCCAAAGCCAAAAACACAGTATCCATGGGACCGGACAACATTCCAGGCTGGGTTTTACACGAACTTCAGAACGAACTGGCTCCCCACTTAAGCACCATGTTCAATAATAGCCTCGCATCAGGCTTTGTGCCCACTAAATGGCACACAGCAACAGTTATCCCACTTCACAAAGGGGGAGCCACCACTGATCCTGGGAACTATCAACCTATTAGCCTGACGAGCCTGGTCTGCAAGGCCATGGAACGTATCATCATGGAACTCATAAACAAAGACAATGGTAACTTCCAAACTCTGGATCCCACCCAGTTTGGGTTTGTGAAAGGCAGATCATGCCTCCTGAACCTGATCGACTTCTTTGAGGCAGTCACCAAAGCCGTAGATGAGGGTAAGGTGATTCACACAGCCTATCTTGACCTTGCCGAGGCTTTTGACACCATCTCCCATTCTGAAATTATAGCTAAACTCACTAAACTAGGTATAAATCCCTACATCACAAGATGGGTTGCCAACTGGCTCACTGACAGAACACACACTGTAAAAGTTGCAGACTCCAAATCTGACCTCAAAGCAGTGACAAGTGGAGTACCACAGGGTTCTGTCCTGGGACCTCTCCTGTTTGGTATCTACTTCTCTGAAGTACAGGCTAACACAGAAGGCTTCTGGCTAATGAAGTTCATAGATGATTGCAAACTAGGAGCCATAGTCATGTCCCCAAATGATGTGGACATCCTACAGAAGGGCCTCACTGAGACAGATGTCTGGTGTCAGAGCCATGGCCTCAAGCTCAATGCCAAAAAGTGCAGTGTCATCCCTTTTGGTAAAAACTCTGTACCCATGAACTATCACATAGTCAGCAATCTACTTAACACCGAATGTGTGGTAAGAGACCTTGGGACCCAGGTGGACAGTAGTCTCTCCTTTGATAGTCACATCGCCACAGTAGTCAGGAAGTCCTTCTATGTGGCACACCTCATCATAAAAGGTTTCTTATCCAGGAAAAAAGAGGTCATTGTTCCTCTCTACTCAACACTCATTAGACCCATTATAGAGTACAACGCCCCTTTTAGAATGTACCTCACAAGACATCTGCAGCAGCTGGAAAGGCCACAGAAGTACCTCACAAAGAGGATTACTGGCCTCAAACAAATGCCCTACACTGACCGTCTCAAAAAGTCCAGCTTTACTCCGTAGCATATCACCTACTTCAAGGTGATCTCTGCCTAACATATAAAGCTATGTCAAACCCAGAGCTGTTGGACATGCTACACCTAAAGAAATCCCAATCCCTCTGAGCTACACGGTCTAGGGACCTAAACATTGTCACCACAATAAACAGGACATGCTGGAGGAATAGATTCCTGTCCCAGAAACTTCCTATACTCTGGAACAGGCTACCCATCTATGTCAAGCAAAGTTCTTCATTAACACTCTTCAAGAAAAGTCTTGATGAGTGGATGGGAAATAGGAAATACACTCCTGGGATCACTTCTGTGTCTCTGCTTGACAGTGGCACAGGAAAATAACTTTCTTTGGTGGTGTAAGACAAGGAGCCTTGTTGGCTAGGCTTATGTAGGCCTTTGGGCCAATAGCCTAGTACCTACCTATGAACCTATGAACCTATATATGACTTCTGACACTGACATGTATTGCGTCATTACTTACTGACAGAAATCCTCAGATCATCACAGTGATTTACCTGAGAAATGCAAGATGTATGATGTACAGACCAAAATTAATAGCCAAACTATAGACATTCTTGCCCAATCCAGCCAGTTGAGAGATGTGGCTATAGCCTATTGGCTGATGAAGCTGTGTAAACAGTCCAGCACCTCAGTGATATACTGGCTGGGGATCTCCTGCTTGTGTGGTATTCTTCTTAACTGAAAAGTCTTATCCTGGTGTGGGTACAGAGTGCATGCTACTGAGCAGAGATGTCCATTATATGTGTGGTATATTCCACATAGCACTGTGAATTCCAGGTATGTCAGTGGCAGAGAAGTATAGAGTAATGTGGTGAACCACTGACAGATATTTCTTTATAAGTTGATAGGTCAATATGAGGTTACTAGGCTATTGGCTCTCACAGATGAGAGTGTAGCCCATGTTAAGACATGTCAGCACCCAAAGCCCTTGTCCAGCAGGGACACAGGTGGAATCAAATGACTGTATTTTCTGTTTCCCATGCACTTATCAGAGAGCACTTTGCAAGGGGTATTGAGGTACTTTGCTTGATGTGGACAGGGAGTGTATTCCACAGGTGGGGGAGTGTGTGGGAGATGTATCTGTCACACCGAGACCTATTGATATCACAGACCAGGTTGATGCTGCACCTACAGGTTGATCGAGTGGGCCTTGACTTCCAGATGTGCAACAGCCCCATCAAGGCAGGGTCTGGATTGCTTTGTATGCCAGGCAGAGGTCACCTCTGAGTTGTCTGTAGGGAACTGCATAGAGAGACAGTGCTGTTAGCCTATCTGTGTAGGGTAGGTGTTTTGGGTCCTGGATTCTCCCAGCGAGGAACCTCTGTGGTCTCTCCAGCTGCTGCATGTATTCATAGGTTCATAGGTTCATAGATTAGTACTAGGCTAACTGCCCTTGAGGGCCATTTTAAGCCTAGCCAATTATCCCACGTGAGAATCAAACCCTGCACCTTGTGTCTGTAAGGTAAACACCTTAACCATTATGCCAACCCCCCCCCCCCACCGAAGGGGGCATTGTACCAAATAATTGGCCTTATAAGCTTAGAACACATGGCTCTTATGACCTCTTTGTCCCTGGATGAGATACCCTTATATTTGAGTTGCCCCATCTATGAAACTTTCTGTGCAACAGAAGCAACATTGTGCACAGACTTCAGGTTGCTATCAATCTAGGTGGCCAAATACCTCAGTATTGATTGTGTATGTAGGACATTGTTGTTAATGTGATAATATGTGGGGGCGTCAGTCTCCCCGAAGGGGATGATAATGCATCTGCAGGCATTCAGCTTGAGGCCATGTTTCTGGCAGCAGTCATTTGTTTTGGTGAGATCCTGTTATAGAACACCCACATCAATTTGGGTATTGATGACTGTTCCCAGATTGCAGTCATCTGCCAACTTGGTCAGCCATAGGCCAGTGTTTTTGGCCTGCACCTCAGGGAAGTATATCCCATATACCAGAGGCCCCCAGACTGATCCCTGGGGTATACCACTCATTACAGGTGTACTGCTTGAGTTGGCTACCCCTATCATGATTATGTGGGTACTATCAATGAACTAGTTTGCTACCCATCTGGTAATATATGGCTTGCTGCCTAGTTGACAGAGTTCATGTACTATGGCCAAGTGGGAATTAGTATGTAAGGCTCTGACCAAGTCAAGGTGGCCGGAGTGCATCATCTTTCCCTCATCCATGCCTTTGTTGGCTGTCTCAGGGGAAGTTATCCAGAGTTCACTGACATACCTCCCCTTGAGAAAGGCAAACTGTGTGGGGCCAAGTATTTGGAGTTTGCCAATGTCCCTGTTAATGAGGTCCATGATAATCCATTGACTGGCCTTGCAGATCAGGCAAGTTAGGCTTATGGGTCTTTAATTTCCTGGATCGGTGAACACTCCACCTTGGTGTAAAGGGATGACAGTGGCTGTCCGCCACTCGGCTGTGACAAAGGCAGTACTCAGGCTTTAGTTGTTTAGGGCATATAATGATTCTGCCAGTTCATGCCTGGGATCGGATCTACTTCATTTGCCCTAACTTCCGATTGACCGACACCCATTTCCCCGACCCCATTTGACCAAAATTTCATTTGACCGAAATTTCATTTGACTGACACTTCATTTGACTGACAAGTATTATTGGCAAGTAAATGGGATATGCCCCCTTCCCCACTGTAGTATGACCCTGGAGTTAGAATATATAGTTAGGGGGGGGTGAGGGGCACAGCCCCCCACAATGGGGGGGGTGGGGGATGAAGCCCCCCACTTACTTTTGTTTTACTAAGCAATATTAAGGCAAAACTAAACAATATAATATGAAATTAAGTGGGGGTTGCACCCCCCACACCACCCATTGTGGGGGGCTGTGCCCCCCACACCCCCCTAACTATATATTCTAACTCCAGGGTCGCACTACAGTGGGGAAGGGGACATATCCCATTTACTTGCCAATAATACTTGTTGGTCAAATGAAGTGTCGGTCAAATGAAATTTCGGTCAAATGCAATTTCGGTCATTTGGCGTCGGGCAAATGGGTGTCGGTCAATTGGAAGTTAGGGCAAATGAAGTAGACCCCTGGGATCATGTAGGTTGCAGCCTGGGAAGTATTCAGGTCACATGGAGGCTGTCTTCTTGGCTTTGAGAGGCCAGTGATGCCCTGTTCCTTAGTGATAAGGGTTGGATGTTCAGTTACTAGAGATGTCCTGCTTTCCTGATTGGGGGGGGGGGGGGCAGAGGGGAGACATTTCTGCTGAATCTGTCTACCAGTAGATTGGCTATACCTACAGCATTTGTGTATGTGGTGTCCTTGACCAACAGTTCTACACAGATCTGGGAGATTCCTTTGGGAATGCAGACATATGTGAGGAAGGCTTTATGATTGGCTGTCTTAGATGTGGGCAATTTGAACTTAGAGTTGCCTTTAGAGGATTTCACTGGTGCTCTTATTTGTTTGTTCAGGCTAAGGGGTGATTACTTCCAATTGTGCACCTGCTCCTTCTCTGTACTAGACAGCAATGTTATCCTCTTGTTATATAGTTCCTTTATTGCAGATGTTTGCAGACAGGTTTATGCTCCATTGCGGACGATGTTGTCCTGTCAGTATTCCCGATTCCATGCATCTCTCTCTCTCTCTCTCTATATATATATATATATATATATATATATATATATATATATATATATATATATATATATATATATATATATGCTGGTATAGTATTTTTGTGTACTTTTTGATGTTGGTGCCTGTTCCTCCAGTGGGATAGGGGGCTGTTCAGCTGTTTATACCACCCTCTGGTGGTTGTGATCAGCTTGGGAGACATTTTCATTTTACCATTACTAACGGGGGTCAGGAGAGATGGTGATATCGAATGTGACCGCTTTTTCATCGGATCTCACCAGGGAGGATGATACCATAGGGGTGCTGCAGTGGTTAATCATGTTGGTTACTGCCAAGTCCGACATGTGTATCACATCTTGTGGGGGTATCAAGTAGCTGTCCTAAGGATTTAGCATTGATAAGATGGGGGAATCTCTGTGCATTTCTGTTCTGGTAAGGTTGGGTTTTCAATCAATGGTTGGGTAATATAAGTAAACCAGGATCAGGGTTATTTATTTATTTTATTTATTTATTTATTGCATTTGTTAACCGGAAAAGTCTACTGGCCTAGAATGAACCCATTTTCAGTGGAGGCCCGGGGAGAAAAGCTCCACAATAATTACATACAATTAATTCACATGAAATACTGATACACATAATAATATTAAGTGGTAGTGTTACAAACATGGTAAAATACACTTAATAACTGGTAATGGGTTGAATCTTGATAGATTTGTAGAGGGCCAGATATGTGGGGTGGGTATTCTGAGTCCGATATGTTGGCCTCTAGCTACCTATAATTTACATAGGGGTCTTGTCAATGGTTGACTGCACTTGGAGTGTCTCGTGTGTGTGTCAGACTGTTTGACCAGCCTGGAGGTGTGTGTCTGTCTAATATATATTTATACTCCACCTCCTTTGGCTTTGCCGCCCACATTTTGGGGTCTGGCTGTGTGATAGGATGAGTGATCAAGTAAGGATGGATTGCTCTCCCCAGCTGTGACCCAGGTTTCTGTGAGTGCACAAATGTCACCTTCTTCCAGGGTTAAAAATGCTTGCAATGAGTGCATTTTCCTGTTTAGACTCCTAGCATTTAGCAGCATGGCCTTTAATTTGCATTTTGTTGAGTGTTTATGTTGGTAGTATTGACCCTATGACTTTCCCTAAAAAGGTACTATAGGTAGGCAAGGGCTTTTGCCAGAGGCCTGAAGGCCAAGTGAGACAGATGCAGGCCATCTCTAGCAATGCAGCATGGTCTGTCGATCATATATTCCCAGGCTGCCAGGCAGTGGATCTCCCTTGAATGACACCAGTAAGTAAGCCAACTGTTACTGGCAATCATTTTCTGTTTGTATTAAGCCATCATTCCAGGTGATGGTGGAATGCTGCTTAAGGCTAGGGACATATTTGCATGGGACACATATTCAGCAAGCTGAATCATGTATGTCTTCCTATAGTCCAGGGAGGTACATCTGATGTTGTTCACACCGCCATGGACTAGGCCAGAGTGATAACAGTAGCTGTTGTGGAGTGACCTGAGTGCATGTGTGATATGGCGGATTCTTGCACCTGGCAGACAAGTAAGCATGATTTTCTTCTTATCCAGCCTGGTGAGAGGAACATCTGTGTGTCTCATGATGGAGTTTCCTATGAGTAATACGTTGGGCTTATGGTAAGTCCTTAGTGGTTGCGAGACACTGGTGTGTGGACCATGCATGTTCTGTGGTGTGTAGGTTTGTGAAGTTCTTATGTGTTTTTGCCTCTGAGGCATCCTTTGTTTGCATTTTTGTTTTGTTGAGGGCCTCCACTTATGTGTGTGTGTTGTGTACTTGTGGGTGATGTTTACTGACTCCATACACTGCAGGGAACCTATGTTACTGCACAATTTGTTCTGGTGAGCACATTCTCCATTTGTCTGGCCAGTGGTTCCCCTTCCTCTTATGTGTGTCTCTTTGTCCTTCTGTAGTCCAGTCAAAGGCTTTGCCCACAGTGGCTGCTGTTATGTATTGTATTTCTGGTGTGAGTGGGGTACACACCATAACATCACACACAAGGTTATGGACTTTACACCTCTGAGTGTACCTATTTAGCAGGTTGTTCATCATTGCACCACTACATCTGCTGTGGTCGGTCCTCAGACAGTTTGTGTTGCTATGTTATTATGAGGCTACATGTTAGCCCTAGCTGTCAACCTGTCACAGACTGACATCTGGATAGGCTCATATATGACAGTCAGACACAGACCCACACATGGGGACAGGGTGTTAATAATGCTCTGCCAAACATAGACAGACGGGAGACTGGTTTGATATTTGCTTGCTTTTTCTTATGGGTATGACGTCTGCTTCTCCACTGTCTGCCATTGATGTTTTGACATGAGCCTTTCTTGTTTTGCAAATAGTTTGGCAGGCAAATACAATGTTAGGACAAACAGAACAGATATACGAGGCATACTTGTGGTCCTTCTGTGACAGCCTGTCATTCCAGAGGTATGGATAGTGGCCAGTGACTTGTCAGTACTGACACAGTAAGCTGGCACCCATTTATAACCTGGCAGTACATTGACTTTCAGGTACCTGCTGTTCTACTAGGCACCATACCTCTCAACCTCTTAGAGCCAGAAATCTGGACAAAAACATAAATAATTGGGGGACAAAGGACCAAAAATAGGGACAAGTTTTAAATATTATTGCTCTTACCAACTTAGATAGTTGATACAATAACAAGTTTTGTATTAGCATGCATTTTTCTAAAGGGCATGAAGTCTGAAACTAAAATCTGTCATTATTTTCTGACTTTAGTCATTAATGATTTGCCAGAAAACCACAATTTCATGAAAAACAGACCAAAAATATGATGCAAAAATCTGGACATTCTGAAAAATCTGTTCAGTTGAGCGGTATGCTACACACTGTGTAGGTTACTCTGAGCTGTGTACTGTCCATATGTGTGGCCCCCTGTCCCTGACTTGTCCATCTTTCCTGCAGTAATGGATATTGACTTCTGGACTGTGTGTACAATTCCTACCAAATGGAGTAGTTGACATGCAAAATAGTTGGCACAGAAAGTCTTGGAACATGGACCCTGTCAACCACAGTATTGTACCTAGGCCACTAAGCCACAACAGTCAAGAGTAAGTGCTGCCCACTTCCTGACAGTATTAAACACGCATATACATAGCTCATTGACCCCTGCATATTGTGAATATGCAACAAGTTATGAAGTTGATTGGGACAGCCCTGGGAATGTGTGCTCAGCTGTTATTACCCTATAAACATAAATGTTAATGCATTTCTATGGGAACACGGGTGTGTTGGGGGGGGTCATACCTGTCAACTTTATACATTTGCACAGACTGTGCAGATGTTGGCTTTACATTTTGGTTCAGTTTAGCATATTGGCATATCACTACAGACCAAAGGTTACAATGTAATGGCAGACATTTTAGTTTCAGACTTCTTACCCTTCAGAGTCTTAATGCAACAGCAAGACCTGCTGTGATATCAGTGTGTAAGTCTGTAAGAGGAATATTTCATAATTGGCCCTATTTGTAGGCCTTTGCCAGACATTTCTTTATGATTTTCTATAGCTGACTTGCTGGGAGAGGCTGAGGGGTGAGTATGAGACCCCAACATTGACATCCATGCATGTGACCTATGACCCCCCCCCCAGTTTGTTAGTCCCCCACATACACTGCAGTGAGTTTTGTCATCTAGGGGACTACTGCATACTCTGAAGAAGCCAGTATTAGGCGGATATTTCCTGTTGTCCCACATAGCTGTCAGTTGTCTGCTGCTATCCCAGTAGGCCACCCCATTCCCTTGCATACATGCAGCAATACCTGAGATATGCTACCAAAACCTACTACTCCATTCATTTATTGTTAGGAAGAGTGACTTACCTTGTGCCTGTGGCATTTGTGAGTTTGGTGCTTGAGGGGTGACTCTGTCGGATGCATTCAGTACACAGCCTATACATAGTAAGGTACAGGTAGTGTGATGTGTGTGGCATCCAGTTTACTGTGTGTGTGAGTCAGAGAGAGGTGTCAGTCCCTGGGTCCCTAGGGTGTCAGTGTGTGTGCTATGGGTTGCCTCTTTGCCAAGGCCAGGGCATACTGGGCATGTCTACATCTGCCTACAGGGGCAGGCTCAGGGGCTTCTTCCTCTGAGTCCCCCTGTGCCTGTGGGGACCTTGGCAATGATGGGGGGCTGTGTGCCCCTTCCCTGTGATGTTCCTGACACAGCTCTTTCCGCAGGATCATATTGTGTAGCATGGCACATACTATGAACATGTGTTTACATGTGGCTGGAGAGTACTGCAGGGCTCCACCAGATAAGTCAAGGCAGTGGAACTATGACTTGAGCATCCCAAACACATGATCTACAATGTTCCTAGTTTATGTGTGTGCCTCACTATGGCATTCTTCAGTGGGTGTGTGCATTTCTGATGGGTGTCATCATCCACGGTTCACGTGCATACCCAGCATCCCCCACGAGATGGCCATACGGGATGACTCCCTGGCAAATGCCAGGTAGAGCTGTGATGCATGCCAGATGTGGGAGTTGTGATAACTGCCAGAGCTGCCAGCACACACATTCATGATAATGCCCTGGGCATTGCTCACGACCTGGCAGTTGATGGAGTGACAGCCCTTGCGGTTGATGTACACTCTACTGTCTTCACCAGGTGGTGCATTGATATAGACGTGAGGGCAGTCTATGGCACCCAGTACCTCTGGGTAGTGTGCTACACAGTGGAAGAGATGCATATTGCTGGTCCTCTCCTCAGAGGTGCTTGGGAAATTAATGTGCTCACTGGCATGTCTTAGCATGACATCCAGGAATTGGTGGAGTACCCTGGATGCAGATGCCTGTGAGACCCCCATAATGTCCCCAGTAGATCTTTGGAAAGTACCTGTAGCTAGTATTCTTAAGACTACACATACCTTGGTTTTGACTGGGATGGGTTCCCCTCTGTTGGATCTGTGTCTGGGGTGAGGCCGGCAGAGCTTGGTGAGTTGCTTTAGTATGTCCCTGCCCACACTGTAACGCTCTAGTATCTTCAGCTCTTGTAACCTCTGAAAGCTTAGTCTGTGTCTGAACACTTTCCTCCTCCTCAGTCTGGGCTGGTTGTTTGCATCATCCTCACCACCAGCCCTAGTCTGTAGCACATAGAGATGTAGCAAAGCAGAAGCAGTCCCTATCATTTTGTCAGTGAAAATTCCCAACTGTGTACTCCAATGGTGCAGAGTCTGTGGGAAAAACAGACTGAAGGGTGTTTGCATAGTTTATACTGGTGTGCTGCAGATGCTGCCTGTGTGATTGGTTGACTATAATACATTCCACCTGCCAGCTATATTATTGAGGAGTTTGAATGGGCCACTGTGTGTGGCAGAGGCCTTATTACTTATTTGTAGTTGATTGTCTTTATTCTATTTCCCGTTTTTTTTTTTTTTTTTTTTTACATTTCTGCCCCTTTTAAGCCCCGCAGCATGCCATGCAAACAGTTTCAGTGACTGTAAACATTGCTGAGCAGAAAGGGCCCTCCCCTGGACAAGAACATGCTCAGCATTTTTTGTACCAGCTAAGCAGAGCTAGGCAGCTCCAGACACACCCCCTTGCTTAGATGTGCTTAGCTGAGCATAAATAGAAGCCACGGAGCTCCAGTGTGCTTAAACTATGCATGACACACCCTATTTTATGTCAGCTGCTTCTTCTGCTTACACTACCACATTATAGCTCCTACATGGATAGGTACCCGCAGACACGGTCTCCCATTTTGCTATTCAATAAATTTAGCAAATTTGCATACCTCTACTGGCTTATTCCCTAGTTACACCACTACACCAGAGCCTATGTCCTTAGCAACCACTGTTACCTGTCATTGTTATGAGTCTGCATGCTGCCCACTATAATGGTAAAATTAATATTTCACATTTAATTGCCTTTTTTATAATTTTTTTTTTATTTTCTACATGATCGCGTTTGCGCGTTGCTGAGCTCCATTTAAACAGCCCCATATATATTAAAACAACTTTTGATTTTTACAATTTTGCAACACTTTGGCATGCAAATGGCCATAGTTTTGGCCACTGGCATGCCTAATGAACATAATACATGCTTTACTTTCAGTTCTCATGCCCCCGTTTTTATTTTTGCAGAAATGTATGTAGTTACGAACCGTATACATTTCTGCTGCAGACACGGCTCCAACACGGATGCCTGTCTGCTTCCTGGATCACAAATTCACCTCATTTGCATCATTTTCACCAGCAAATGAGGTGACTTTCATTATTCTGTTGTGTCTGTGCCGGAATAGTGCTGGGAGGTTCATGCATGCCCCCAGCCTTGTTTACTGGATCACACAGGCTCTGAACTCCGTGTTCAAGCTGTGCCACTATGCCGACATGGTGTGTTGGCTTTATTGAATCCTGGCCATGGTCTACACTGCTTGTGGACAATGTTGAACCACTCCTTGGAAAATATTTCTGGTTTTAATAAAAAAAAAACTTGTATGGATATGTATGTGCGAACACCATTACTTAAAAATGCAACCACTGAAAAACTGCAGCTGATTATCATAGCTGGTATTCCAGTCATGATAATGCCTGATAATGAATCTTGTCTCTTTAGTGTGGAATTTGCCAAAGCTATGAAAATAAATCATTCATCATGTAGCTATGGCATAATTTCATGCTTCATTTATTGACCTGGTAGATAGGGCCATACAGACTTTTCAAGAAGGGATAACGGAAAGGAAAAGTGGGACTGTGAAAATAAGACTGTCAGTGTTATCGTTTAGTTACAGATGATGGCAGCTTTATCTCCAAAATAAATCAGTATGTCTAGAAGACTGAGATCTACATTGGAATTATTGTACCTGATTTGTAAGTACAATCCAGAGAAAGAACAGCAAGTTCAAAAGCATCCTTCAAAACTCAGATGTTTTACACCCATAAAATTAATTCTGTCTGAGGAAATGCAATTATTTTCTTAAATGGATCCCTGGCAAAACTTAACACATGTTCAGCATAAGACTTACACTATGGTCGTTCGTCAAGGCCTGTCTATGAGCAAGTGTGTTGATCAAATTAAATCATAATCAGAAGGACTTAACTAGTATGTCAGCATGTAACAAGGATAAAAGATTTCTTGAGCAATGCAGAGTTTCCCAAAAGTCTGTTAGCATAGATATCTGATGTAACTGTGGAAGTTGTGAACCAAACTTAGTCAGACCAACAAACGTTTTGAAGAACTATTACTTATAATAAAAAATGCTAACCTTAATAAATAACACAGTAAAAGGAATTTGGGAGGCAAGCCCCACTGTATTTCTGCACCCTATTTTTTCTACACACACACACACACACACACACACACACACACACACACACACACACGCACACGCACACGCATGCACACACACACACACACACACACACACTTGCGTACACACACACACATATATATCTATATATATATATATATATATATATATATAATCTCTGAAATCATGAAAGCTTAGAGGTAAGGGAAACCCTCCTTATAATCACAGTGAGATCAAAATCACTGTATGTCTAAATAGTAACTTGACTAAATATGGTTGATGAATCCCATTGTGACTTAACTCATCTTGATATAAGCCACATCTCTGACTTGCACCAGGGATAACCAAAGAAGGTGAAGAACTCTTACTTGTGCCTGTTGTGGCAGAAGACAAACTTTTTTCAGAATCTGCATATTAGCCACTTGCCACTCAACTAGACATTCTAGTCATAAAAGGTCATCCACCACTTATCGAAAAGACTTGTGTTTAATAGTTACAGATCATTTCCCTGGAATGATCAAGAACTTGCTATATTTTTATGTGAAGGCCTGATATCTACAAAAACCTTATTAGTTAGAAAGTGACAATGAAAACTTTGAAATGCTAAACTATTTCTAATTGTTGAAAAAAAGTTTTATAGTGAAAAAATGTATGAAATCCTTGGAATGTACACTGTTGAGCCATTCATACAGAATTAAAATTTGGCTTTACAAAATTAGTTCATTGTATTAAAAAGGGGAGTTTAATATCTTGGTTATTAAATGGGTAGGCCTAGCTGTTGCACATTGTAAAAACTTTCTGTGAAATATGTTTAACTGTTTCCAAGTTCCTCCACCTCACTGGAGTCTGCTATAATTAGACAGAACTTCCAAAAGTTCTTAGCTACTAAGCTCTGAGTAATGCTTTTTTATTATTGTTGCTATTATCTTCAAGTCTGGATTTCATATTAAAACTGTTAAATCATTTAAGGTGTTCAAATGTTTTAAGTTGCCTTGTTCAGCATATAACAGTCACCCCCCTGAGAACTGGGGCTCAGGGAAACTCAGAGGTCACCCATCCTGGGGGTTTAGGAGGAGGTTAGCACTGATGCACTGCTGAAGTGGAGGAATGTCAGGATGCTGCTATGCGAGGTGTGGTGGTATGGAGGTTTATGAAACAAGCCATGGAATTATGTCCCCAGGAAGGTGTAGGCCATGGTGTGGAGGTTTATGAAAAAAGCTGGGAAATTATGTCCCTAGGAAGGTGGAGGCCTACCCGGAGTTTCCCTAGAGCTGCAGCACTTAGTGTAACCACCAGCTGCAATACAGGTATCAGCTAGGCTAAGTTCAGAAGGGAAAACAGCATGATTCAGACTTCACGTAGTGGGTTACTCCCTAACATCTTGCCCTTGGCTTTATTCCAGGAGAAGAATAAATGGTAATAGGGCTCTCACCTGGCCAGGAGTGAAGCTGCATCTTACCACTGTAGGAAGAACAAGTGAGCCAAATGAAAGCAGGGAGTAGGGGCACTGGTTTGGTGGATATTACAAGAACAAAATATATAACAGGCACCAAACAGCTTATGCTGAACTGTGCTTAAGGGTTCTTTTTGAAGTTGCAAGGACCACATCTATGATCCTTGGAAGAATGAGACTAAAAGAAGTGATAAAGGAATATACACTGAGTCTGAGAATGTGGTACAAGCTTGGGGTTAGGGTATATATATATATATATATATATGTATATATATATATATATATATATATATATCGCTATATATGTGTATATCTATGGAGTCACTTCAGAATCTCAAAATTCAGATTCAAAGATGGCCGCTGTTCTGTAGGCACTGCTAACCAACAGCTCTTAAATCTCTATGGAATAAAATCAACCCAGAGGAAAAACCAGGATCTATTTTAACATAATAATCTGAGCTAATAACTTTAATCAACACTCAAAAATTCCAGAAAGAAAAAATAAACCTGAATAAACAGCCAAACTATTAGGATTCTAACAGATTATCTGAAGCAAAGGAGTGAGATAAGGAAAGAAAGCCGTGTGCTCAGGAAACTTTCCATACTGAACTTTATCTGCAAAACAAGACATTTCACTTACAAAAAATGTCAAAAGAAGACAAAAACATGGACATTACAAGAACAAAAACTAAACACTCAGAATTACTATCACCTGAGAAAGATTTAAATTCTAAAAGACAGAAAAAAACAAAGCAACAAGATACTGCAAAATCAGGGAACAAAAATAAAGCAGATCAACCTGCAAATCTGGATGACATCAAAGTAGCTTTACTACCTATTCAAGAGGCAATAAAAGAACTGTCCACCCAATTACAATCATTTGGAAATTCTTTTAACCAAATAACAGAAAGAATGGACAAATCAGAAGCCAAAATCACAGAGAATGAAGAAAAATAGCTTTAATTTCCAAAAAATCTGATGCACATGAAGTAGACATCCAAAACATGCAAGCAAAAATTATTGATCTTGAGGCAAGATCCAGAAGGAATAACATAATCATCAGAGGTATGCCGGAAAATATACAGCACAATGAACTGATCCCTGCTATTATACAAATATTTGCCACACTACTCAAAGACCAAAAAACAGCCCACCAAATAATAATAGAGAGGGCACACAGAGCCCTGAGAGAATAGCAAGCATCAAACAACCCAAGACCTGTATATGCCAAACTCCTAAACTTTCAGGATGTTAACACAGTCTTATTATCTGCAAAGAAAAAATGGTGGGTTCATAATATGGAACAATAACAAAATATCACTTGCTTAAGATCTGCCCCTACAAATTAGACAAGCTAGACAACTCCTCTCTCCTTACTGTAAGTTCTTAATTGACAGAAAGCTAAAGTTTCAAATGAAATATCCAAATACATATTTTATGTGGATGGAGTTAAACACTTGGTCACTAACCACAGAGAAGCAAAAAACACTTTTCTGACAGTTTTCAGAAAAATTCCCGCCATGGATAACTAGATACACTCACCGGATCGGCTCATAGAGCTCTCGAGATCGGCTGCAAGCTATGCGAACAGCCGGGGTCTTCTTTCCTCATCAATTTACTCTTGTCTTGCCCTAGGCCTTATTTTTTGAGTGGCGCAACCCTGATTTTCTCTCTGCAGGCCACGAGGATCTCAACAGGAAACGTATTACACGTCCGACATATTAGTTTTCCCACGGGAGGAACTACAAGTCATTTGTCATCTCCAGGAGGTTGACTTGAAGAGGAGGCACTTCCGGAAGTCCATTTACATTCAGAGTCCCCCTACGAGAAGCTAAGCAGCCGGCTTAGCTGACCGGAAGATCTGTGAGGCATCTAAATGGAATGTAAATCAAAAAAAAAAAAAAAGTGAAAAATTGAAGAGAAAGTCAGAAATCTCTATATTAGTAAAAACCCACTTCCAGTTGCTGGGAACTCTAATCTGCAAAGAGCGCTACTATGCCCTGACCTTAATTTAAACGGTCAAACAGTATTTCAAATATAGCAAACTGTTTACTTTAATACAGACTATAAATAGAAGGCTACAACACACAGATAATAACAGAGACATGTAAGTAATATCTGAAGAGATAAAATAAACCCATGCACCCTGAGTAGGTATAATGAAGAACTAGATAATAGTACCAACATAAAACTATAGATAAAAATTAATGTGTGCATATGTCAAGGCTCTCTACTGATTCTTCCCCAAGCTACCTCAGTATGAAAAAGCTGTTATCCTACATTGCATCTAGTTTTATGTCTCTTAAATATATTTGGCTTTGTGGCTAAAAACAAGAAGGTAGCCTAACTCAGGCAATAAGGAAACTACCTATACGAAGAATCTGAATTTTATCACAATGTTTAAAAGGGAACAAGGTGCTTCTTCATTATGTATATTGGGTGTAACATTGCTGCTGGTAGAACGGGAATGGTACTGGAGACTTTGTTTTTTTGTTTTTCTCTTCTTTTCTATGGAGATAATGGGTTCAATATAGGGCAATACTATCTAATCTCTGCTATAATATTTGTGAAAATATCAAATATAGATGGGCTATTGTTCCACGGGTCAAGAGTATATATGTGTATGCTTAAAATATTCTGGGACTGAAGTTTGGAGAACTCTTTGTCTCCCTTCCTTTTCTCTCTCATTTACCAACAACCAGCAAATTCTCACTTAAAGGCAAACACTTTTGATACCCATGGATTATTAAGCTCTTCATGATAAAACCAGCTCGAATAGAATATTAAATGGCTGCATAAATACTTGTTCCCTTCTATATTTATCCACTTATTGAAATGTCCAGGTCCTACACTCTAGATAACTTGAACCCCAACAGCCATTTGTCTCCTTCACATATCTATACACATCTGCTATATCATTAACACATTTTCACCTAACTCTTCTAACATACATTTTATTCACTGCCTCTCAGTGTATGTCATCACTACTCTATCCTATTCTACCCATTAATAAGTATATAATTGTATACCACTTCTTCTGTATTCATATTTTCAGATAATTTTATAAAAATCCCAGAATTAACAGAACTTGCCAACGAATATGTTATCACTTCTATACTGCTATAACTAGTTTGTAAATTAATGTCTAACATTGTACATATGTCAATATACTGTAAGTTGTTCTTTAAGGAGAATATTTTATTACCTCACGGAGTAGAATTTAATTTACTCCTCTTTCACCAAACTATACAAAACTTATGTATAGCTGCAATGTTTTCGCCTGGGTGCATAAGAATGGGTAAAATTAACTATATGATGAATAACGATTCTGTAGTAGAGGTATGTCACGCCAAGACTTATATAACTTCTTCAAGAATTTGACAACACAAGGCAAGGGCAATGAAACATAGGCTATCAATTACATTGGGGATATCCAAAGACCCAACTTGAGAACATTATCACTCTACACCACACAAAATGACAAATAAATGAATCGAGAGAAGAAACAGATATATCACAAAACCAAGGAATATAGGGAGACAATAAAAAGTTAAAAGGAATTACAAAGAGAGGAATATCTACAAAGAAGATATCAAATAAACTCATATGCAATTGCAAGTAGATACTCAAACTCTGCAATGGGGAAACAACAACATAACATTATGTAGACTAAGAACACATATACTCCCAAATCTAAGAGGGAAATAAACAGAGCTAAGAAACTTCTTTCAAGGGGGGTAATGACCAATCATAGCGAAAGTTTAGACGGGGAATTAATACTTATTACTACTATAGTTAGTAAATAAAGCTTGAGATAATTTAGAGTTAGAAAATATGTAAATATTGTTAGAGACAAGTTTCTTGAAATGATGTTCCCTGACTTAACTAAGACCAAATTGGTTGAAAATATGTTATCTAAATTATAACATTCTATAGTAAATCTCATAAGAAGAGGCTTAGGTTATAAAAGCAGTGTTTTTTTAGGGAATGAGTTGGGTAGGCTTTGTACAAATAGTGATAAGTCATGCAGGGTCATTAAGCTTCTTTTACTTCACAAACTCTAACACACAAGTGAACACTATACTAATATTACAAAAATATACAAGGTTTAAACCTCTTCAGACCCTGCTTAATTCCTGGTCCAGGAGGCTAGTGGTTAGGCACAGGGAAGGGACGGGAATAAGAGAATGCTTTCATAACATGATTTTGACAAGAAATAAACACAATCTGATATGTATACTCAAATCTCAGGACTACATACATAAATCAAGAAGCTATGTAAATGTTGGAATTTGACTCATGGAATGTCAAGGGGCTCCAGAACATAAAAAAGGAAACTGTTTCTACACCTCATTTTGCAAGCTAAGGCAAACTTTATTTTAATTCAAGAAACACATTTAACTATAGAACAATGGTCAGAAATAAAAAAAAAATGGATAAGGGAAATTATAGCTTTGGAAGGCAAAACCAATAGTGCAGGCGTAGCTATAATCATTAAGAAGCAATATCAAGATAAAATTACAGAAACCAAAATAGATAAAGAAGGAAGATGGTGTTATGTAATCCTTTCAACTCCTGCCTATTCTAAACCCATTTTACTGTTTAATATATATGCACCTTGTAATAATCAACACTCCTTCTTTGCATCATTGTATCCTATCTTAAGTCAATACCATAATCACTATATGATTCTGGGAGGTGACTGGAATGCCTATCAAAACCCAAAACAGGATAAATCAAGTTTACATATGTCATACAATAAGCAGGCATCTATAGCATTAAACAAACTTAAATATGACTTTAATTTATATGATCCCTTTAAATATGGCAATAACCCAAATAACTCAAATAAATTTACATTTTACTCCAACTGTCATAAAATGTGGTCGAGAATTGATTTTTTTCTAATTTCTGAAACACTAATTAACCTACAGTAAACATACATACTCGATACCTATCTGACCATTCGAAAATTACCCTAAACTTTATTAAGAACACCAAAAATAACACACTAAACCGAGGATATAATTGGTCCCTGAACCCCAATCTTTTAAACAAAAAGGAGATAGTTGAGGAAATACAACATATCCTTAAAACAACTCTGGCGAACTTATCAAAACAGCAACACCTTCCAGATATCGAATGGTCGACAACAAAAGCTCAAATCAGGAGTATTTTTCTTCAAAAAGCAACCTACTATAAAATAATCCAACTCAGAGAGAAACAACAACTGGAGGTTAAAATTAAATCATTAGAACAGGATCTAATTAAGAACTTCAACACTCAAACTGAAACAGAATTATTGAAATGTCAAAAAGACCTTTACATGTTACACAATAATAACTTATCATTCCACGAAACTAAAATACTTGCCAAATATGCTAGTTATGTCCAAACACCATTGCGAGCACTGGCAAGGATTATTAACCAGTCAAGAGTATCCTCTCAAATCTCTGAAATAACCTATGAGAATAAGAATTATACAAAAAATGGTGATATTATTAACATATTTGAAGATATATACTCACAAATCTATGGAGACCAACAGTCCTTACTCATAAATGAAAACAGTAGAGACTTCCTACAAAAATTTAATTTCCCGAAAATTGATATGAAACTACAAAAAGAATTACTAGAACCAATAACCATTGAGGAAATAATATCAACAATCAAAAAACTGAAATCCCATAAATCACCCGGACCAGATGGTCTCACAGCGGAATTTTATAAAACATTTTACCTTATCATTGCACAAATATTATCCCACATATTAAACTACATAATAAAAAATAAAATTAATGATATACACATTAATGCATCCAAAACTATATTTATACTCAAAGAAAAGGCAAACCCTCAAAATCCGGATAGTTACAGACCCACATCATTATTAAATATTGATACCAAAATTCTAACATCTATTCTGGCTAATAGAATGAAAAAAATAATGGATATAATTATCTCTGGTGAACAATCTGGCTTTTAACATCCAGACAATTGAGTGATAATACATTAACACTACACAAACTAATCTCATACGCTAACCAAAACAACCTAAACATGTATGCACTCATCATAGATGCCCATAAGGCCTTTGATAGAGTAAACACAAAATTTTTATTCCAAATCTTATCTTACTTTAATATACCCCAAGAATTTATTTAAACCCTACAAATATTATACAATAACCCCTACACATCATTATATATAAATAAAACATGGTCTAATAGAATTCAAATCAGAAATGGTACACGTCAAGGATGTCCTTTATCTCTGTTATTGTTCAACCTATATCTAGAACCCCTTTTTTTAAATATAAAACAAAATATATATCACAACGCCTCATTAATATACAACACCAAAATTTCCCTGTCAGCATTTGCAGATGACCTCAACATTTATTGTACAACACCAACTATGGACATAAAGAAAATAATATCTGCTATTGAAGACTTTGCCACAATATCAAACTACAAAATAAACCTCAAGAAAACTAACATCTTCCCTTTAAAAACCCCTAAACCTTTCTCACTTTTACCATTGATAGGACAAGTAAAAACTGAAGAAATTATTAAATATTTAGGGATTACATTCTCCACGGATAACAAAGATTTTTATTTTAATAATATTAAACAAAAATGGAACCAAATCCTACCTGACCTAAATAGATGGAAAAATCTGAAACTACCACCATTAGCCAAAGTCTCGATTATAAAAATGAATATCTTACCCAGACTATTATACATCTTCATGTCCTCCCAGCTAATCATACCCAAGAAATTCTTTAAGCAGATTCACACTGAGTTTGCTAAATTTATATGGAAACCTAAAAAGAGTAGAATTTCATATGTTAAGCTGATGACCCCTAAAAACAAAGGTGGATTAGATTTACCCAATTTTGAAAGTTACAATTTAATTATAAACGCCAATAGAATCTTAAGAATTGCAAACTACAATACATCAGATAAAACTTGGTGTCCACACTGGGTAAGAATATATTTTAAACATACCAAAAGTCTGGATATAAATCCCAAAGCATTGCCATTTCTAAACAACAATATTACAAAATCATATAATCTAATGGAACCCCTTAAATATTCTGTAGCACTAACACAAAAACTTTTTAAATCAGTAAACTTGCTTCAACCCATGATGATTTTACAACCCTTACATAAAAACCCCAACTTTAAAATAAATAACCAGATGTTAGACTTAAAACTCTTCCCACATATAATAAACATAACCTTACAAGATATGTACCCATACTTAAACTGTCCTATACATGAAATAAGAAGTCAAATGAACCTCCCCAAATCATATCTGTTGATCATGAGACAGATTAAAGAAATGTGCATAAGCTATCTTCATGATATCAACATCAATAAAGAAGACATAATGAAATGTAACTTACTATGGAAAACTCTTTTACTAAACAAAAAATATACAGCATGCTCATACAAATTGATAAAAGACATGAAATTTCAAGATCATATACTCATATCTGACTATTGGAAAGAAAAAATACCCTCTATTGAGAATCGCAAACTAGCCCAAGCAATTAACCTAACAGTAAAATCCATATCCCTTCAAAAGTTAGCATTCACTCAACTCATGATATATAACAATGCATATTACACATGCCTTAGCTTGCATAAATTTAACTCTAAAAATTCTCCAAATTGCCCACATTGTAAAGATAAAACTGCTGACCTTTTTCATATGTTCTGGAGCTGTAAATGTGTATTCAAACTTTGGGACTCTCTGAAACTACAACTGGAAAAGATGGGCTATCAAACATCAACGCTCACTTGGGAATGTATGATATTACATATTCCCCCAAATAATCTATCCAAAAACCAAATAATCATTCTTATTAATATTTTCCTATTAATGAATCTCTACATAGCTACCAACTGGCTTAACCAGTACAAGAACTCTTGGGAGAATTTCATGATCTTGGCGATAAAACATATACTAGCACATAAATACATAATAAACAAGCAAAACAAAAATCCCAATATTTTTAAACTCTGGGAACAGATTTTCAATATTATACTTTCATAAACCACTAAATGTAAGATACAATACAACATACACAAGAAGCTCTGCAACATTATGTAGTCATAAACTGAGATGTTGTTATTACCCTGGAGATAGCATTCAGAAGAAATATATGAAGTTAACCAGTCTTTTAATGTTAAACTATGAAAGCATTCATGTAAATAGTGTAAATATGTTTAACTGTTTTGATGTAGTTATGATCCAGTATCACCTTTGTACATTAATTTGTATACTGTGAAAAATAAATAAAGAAATATTATTGAAAAAAAAAGAATCTCAAAATTCCAAAACATCAAATTTCATATGATCGAGACCATATGATCGATGTTTCTAAATATCGAAATTCTGAAACAAATCAAAAAAAAAAATTTAAATGTTTCTGCAGGGGGGCAAGCCCCCTCCACCCCCCACACCCCCACTACTTAAATATTTCAACTCCGAGATCGCACTACAGTGAGGAAAAGGGAAATTTCCCATTCCGTGCTGTATGCAGATCTCCGTTCACAATGTCGGGATTCCGAAAGTTCGATCATATGGTCTCGACCATATGAAATTCGATCTTTCAGGATTTTGGCATTGTGAAGTGTCCCCATACCATATATCTACATATGTATATATATATATATATATATATATATATATATATATATATATATATATATATATATATATACACACATATATAGAAAGAGAGAGAGTGTGTGTGTGTGTGTGTGTGTGTGTGTGTGTGTGTGTGTGTGTGTGTGTGTGTGTATATATACATAAATTTATATATATATATATATATATATATATATATATATATATATATATATATATGGTTTACTATCATAACTATCATATACCCGAAATGTATTCGGTTGACTGTTCACATGGTCGACCTAGATTGTGCAAAATTCACAATGTCGAACACCGGAATTGCCAAAATACATGTCGACTGCTACCTAGGGACGGGTTTTAACATGGGTTGAGATAGGGGCAGATGTGTATTTCGGCAATATCAGTGTTCAACATTGCCAACGGTCGACATTCCATTTTTCGAATGAAGTGGCGTTGACCGACTTCACTTCGAATAAATGATAGTAAACCTATATATATATATATATATATATATATATATATATATATATATATATAAATATATATATCAGACAAATCAATCTATATACAGAGTGAGATCTCTCTCTGTCTAGGGGTGTGGGAGTGTAGACTCCCACATTGGGAAGGTATAGCATCCTTGGAAAATGATTTAATGGTATCACAACAAGTTTTGCAGTTCACTTTAATTCTTTGTTTGCCAACAATTTATTTTCGATGACCTTTCCTGATACTACTTTGTGATCCTAGCAAGTGAATTACTGTTGCCTAATGTTTTAAAATATGTTGGGTCAAACCTGAAGCCACTGTCTTGCAAACAGCAGAAACCATGTACTTGACAGCACAAAGCATTCCTTGTCAAAACCACCTATTTCTGTTTCTGACTCTGTGTACTGTAGTCATATGCATGCACATACCCACACACAGACACCCCCCACACACACTCACACACACTCGCACACAACAAAATAGTATTTATTAACACTGTCTTTCTAGCTGTAACACAAGCTATAATAAAGCAGTTTAATGTCCAAAGCATATCAAATAATACAATTATTTTATATGCTAACATCTCCATTACCACTGTGGTAGATAGGCAGAAAGAACTAATTATAATATATTATTTCTGCCTGAAGCTATACAGTATAAAATCTGAAATTTAGGTGCAGATCAATGTCTTATTATTTTTTCCCTAAGGTTGAGATACAAGCAAGGCTTTCTTATACTTCATTCCTATGGACCATTCAGTACTTCCTTGCCATGATACAAATATAGCTTTGTACAATGTCAAGCAGGAATTATTCCTTATATTGTGTGCTGTCAGGCAAAACAACTGTATATCTCATGATCGAGTTGATCTCGCACACAATTTTGAAAATTAAAGTGCCTCTTCTACGGTGCCCAAATACCCTTCAGCATACTTTGTTTCATAACAGCTAAATCACAAAATGCATTTGGTAGATAAAAATCATGTTGTTTTATGTCCTGTTCTATGAAAAAGCACTTAGAAATCACGTAAGTACTGCACTGCAGCATTATTTTCCTGCTAGTTTCATGACTTTTTCTCATGCTGTCTGGAGAAGCACACTTACCTTTCTCACTTTCCATCCATTGTCTAGGTTGAACATCATGTGAACAGACACTGTAAGTGAATATGCAGCTTTTGATTGATTTCACTACATAGGACAAGTTTTCAAAACCCTAGTTACATTATTACTTGCAGTGGTTATAGGTTATATGCTAGTCAAAGTCTAGGATAGACTGCACTGACAATACAGTTAATTTAATGAAGAGGATTCTAGTATTATGTTTTGTGTAAAAACCTTAAAAACCTATAACAGAGCCACAGTGTAACACATGGAAATCCAAGCTTTGAACCTTAATTCACCAGGAAGCTTGAAAAACTATTATAACCTTTAGTCCAGCACTTTTACTACTATATTTTATTCAACAGATTAAATTCAGACATAGATGGAAAGATTCTTGCAGAACAGTTTTCATCATTGCATGATATTCGGTTATCTTGATTTTTATCAGTTTCCCTCCCTCTCATCCATAGCTTTCCTAATTTAGTATAACTGTAGACAGATTATAGTCGCACTTCATCTGCAGACCGTATCATCCATCGTTTCCCAAATGTCAGCTTTGCAATAGCTTAGATTTTTCATAAATAAACACACACACACACACACACACACACACACACACACACACACACACACACACACACACGCACACATGCCCAGAGCTATACTGCAAAATGTAAGTAGTGATACATCTACTGAATTATGTCTCACTTTCAGATTTCAGGTAATAATAACGGCTTTCCTCAGAGCAGACTGTGGTCAATTTAATGGTGTCTCTTTGCCTCAGTAGAACACATCATGTTTTGCAATGTCCACAAGTCAGTACCCATTAAACTGTCTCATTCTATGTTATGCAACTGAACCTCAGAATCAATGTATCATATGCTACTTTGAAGACTAAAATAATTTTGCAATGTTTTCATTTCATTTTTATGTAATATATTTCATGACCAGACATTCTTTAGAATTTATTATTGGAATACAACCTGTGTTTCTTTTTTTATTCTCATAATAATATCTGCCATCTTTATTTTCTTTCAGTACTGTTATCTACTGCATTTTTATCATTGAAAGGATCAGTTAATGTTTAAGCAACTGAATAAATTCTTGGAAACCTTAAAACCATCTTAAATTCTGTGTCATGTATTAATGAATAAAGCTAGTTTCTTGCATTGCAAAGTCAGTAGTATGGTAATATGGCTGTTCATTTTTCCATGCATTCTTCATGCAGTATCTACTGAACAATTTTTTTTTTACACTGAAAATATGAAATTTGTTGTTGCTCAGTAAGTACAGAAATGCAAGAGTATGCATACTATTTGAGAAAACAAGACTTGACAGATACAATAAAGAACTTTCTGTTTGCATTGCATATGTGATGTCCAAGGGGAAGCTACAGATATGAGAAAAACAAATTAACAGTCCAAGCAGATGAAAAGTGTAAAACCCTTATTTTCTTCTTTGCATGAACAGTGTCTTTGTCAGTCTGAATTGCAAGCAACTTACTCCTAGACTGTGGGCCAGATTCCAAAAGCTGGTTGTGGACAGCACAGCAGGCCAAAGGAAGACTTCAGCACACCAGCTGCAGACACAACTTCAGAAGGAATGCCACAACTAGACTGAGTACTTATTTATTCAACTTAGGATAATTACAGATTCTGTGCATGCCTGATACATTTCAAAACACATTATGCATGCCCAACACAACTGAAATGTAACAAAGTGCAATGCCAACTCTGTTTCTGAAATCCTTGGAGAATGCCATACGGCAACACACTGAGAAGAAGCTATTCCCATAGAATCCTATGGAATCCAATACAATACTGACAAAAAAAATGCTACCTGCAGTGAATGAAGTGCAACAGGCTCACATCAGGTGTTGGCTGCCCCAACCATGAATGGAAACACTTAGCCCATGTTGTTCCACAGAAGAGACTGAAGGGTGATGCCAGTATGTGGAGACACACTGTGGGAAGGAGCATGGGTGGGAGTTAACTGCCTAGTTGTGACTGCTGGACCCACACTGGACCAGCCAACAGCAGATGTGTGCGCACATTACAGCAGAGTCATTAATGTCCAATGGGCAAGAGTTGGTTTACTGTGACAGGGCCTGTTTCTCCCATATGGCATTCAGCTAAGAACAGTCAGAGCATGCAGAACCCTGCTCATACATCAGCACTGCTGTAGTACAGCTATAACCAGGGATTCAATAGACTGCCACAGATAACATGCTTTCAATCTGTGCAGCCAATGTTGCTATGACCTCACCTTGTCTCCACTCCTGTTCTGCGTGCAGCACACACAGCTGGTGTGTAACATGATCCGTGGCAAGGGCAAGTGCACGAATGTCAGATACACAATGTCGCTGAGAACATTCATTTACCTGTAGGAGTATGTGGACACCCTCTGACATGGGCCCATGCACACCAGCTGCATGCCTACATCTACCGTGCTGGGCAGTATCACTGTGTTGTGTTGAAGTGTCGACATCACCAAGAATTAACATGGGGTTGTGTTCCACCCTGTCCACTGTCCGATGTCCTCACATTGCCAGAATGGGTTGACATGTTTTCCTCCACATATGAGACTACAGCCCCCATCCACATGACTGTCACCATCTAGGCTGGACTGTATCACCAAATCTGTGTCCTCTTTGCCAGGGTCATGCTACCATAGTGAGATACATTAGATCCTACCTCAGGATCAGTGGATGGGCTAATGGAGGATGAAGGCAGTGGACGTGCTAAACGAAGAGACAGCTGACACAGGTCAAGTGAATATGCTTATATTACACACTGGATATCATTAGTGACATATGCCAATATATCACTACAACGTTACAGACGATAAGGACTTACCTGGAGGTCACATCTGACTGTGGTCCATAGAAACTTTATAACAGGGAGATGGCAATTATTTTACATATGTAATATGCATGACATATGTGAAAAATAAAAACATAGTACACTCTTGACATGTCCTCAGAGGAATCAAGCATCAGAGGTGAGGGAGGAAATGCGACTGTTTTAGGGGAAACAAAGGTATAAATACAGTGTTAGTAATCAAAGAACTGCCAGCATGTACCATTCCAACAGAGTTACAACACACAATAGGTCATTATACATACACACACACCAGTAGATCATGGCTGAGATGCCAATGGTAGCTGTCCTATGCAGGGGTAGAGGGACATAGTACAACAGGACAAACAGCAAGGACATTCAGGAAACAGAGGAAATAACAAACCAGTTACACCCTCCCTATGTGGTAAGTTTGTTTGTTGTAATGCAGATCCTGGAGTGGGAAAATACAGATGAAGAAAACACGGTCATGCATGCAGTCATAGACATGTGATGACATGTACAACACAGGGATATAATATGGTGATATCCATGTGATGTATGGTGCACTTGTTGGACAAATGTCTCTGTGTATGAAAAACAGTGATATTAATTTCATACAACACAGTTATGCTACACAGTACTGCAGCCTATGAACATGGTGGGAAACCCTGCCTGGTCTGCTCATAGGCACACCACATGGCTCATGTCCCCAGAAGATGCATCTGTAGGTTACAATGTCAGGGAAATATCAATATGACAGTATACATCACTGGCATGACAGAAGGCAAAGGCAAAAAGAGGTAATGGTCACCGCAGAATTATAAGGAAACAAAGCTGTCATGTCTTGCTGCTGTGCAGAAGTGTATGGACCTGCGTAAATGAATTTAGACAACATTAAAGATGTTGATTGTAGCGCTATGTACTGACATTGTACTTCAACATGTCTTTACACTTATGTTGGTCATCATCAGTATGTGTACCTATGGATCTACTTTGGAAGCTCAAACTTTCAAAACATCGAACTTCATATGGTCGAGACCATAACATCAAAGTTCTGAAAGTTCAAAACTTCAATAAAAAAAAATAATAAAAGTATTTTTTATGTTTATGCAGGGGGGGCAAGCCCTGCACCCCCACACCACTTGCTAATTAAACATACCAACACTTGAAGACTGCATTAAAGTGAAGAGAATGGTAAATTTCCCCTTCCACATTATATGGGGATCTCCATTTAAACCATTCGAAGTTTCAACACTTCGATGTTGTGGTCTTGACCATATGAAGTTCGAAGTTTTGAAACATCAAGCTTCCATATTAGACCTGTGCCTACATGTGTACAATGCAATTCTGCTCCTGCAACACCACAATGTATGAATATGCATGCAACAACAAACTGTACTAACTTACTCTATATACAAAAATAATATTCAAAGTAACACATACATCTGCAGCCTAGAACACCCATTTCTATCCCACCCCGGGTATGCATTGCTCCCCACTTGCCATATGGAGGGATGCAAGAAACTGTGTGAGCTCATCTGGGGGAGTCAATGGTGGGCCACCACTAGTGGTATCCCTCAACCTCTCATACTGGTATACCTTGTTGGCTGCATGAAGGGTCACATCCAAACACCGTCATAGACAGGCCTCCTGGGAATTACTGTGACCTCCGACAGCTTTAATCACGTTGGTGAGGTCAGTCGCATTTCATTCCTCCAAACTGTATTTCCTGCCCATCCAAGGAGACTCCATCCATGCATCTACTGTTATGCCATTTTCCTGTGGTGAAAAATTGTTGCTCCATGTCTGTTTTCCATCTTGAAGATAGTTATGTGCACATGGTTAGATTAATGTGGGGTCCCAAATATGGAGATGATTATGTTCACAACATATGTCAATTTACCCTGCCTGCATTCCTGTGCCCTGAAAATTCTATGAAATAGTCCCTGTCCCATATAGTACTGTGACATATAAAGCAACATATGTGATAGAAAACAATGCCTGAATACATAGCATTTGGAGCAACAACAAAACTTGCGATATCTGTAAACACTATATGTAGGATACAAATCTATTACAGGGAACATCACAGCAGTGGTGGTCCTAGCACAACATCATTGTGCCACACAATCCACACATTCTGCATGTATTTCACATTAACATGCTACTTGTACCATAAGTGTAAAACAATAATGTTGGATGGCTGTCAGACACATCCTGTATTGTCATTATATGTTATGCAACTTGAGCTTAAACAGACAACCTGTGGAAAAAAAGGAGTCATATTAACCTGAACTGTTATGCACAAATAGCTGATATCAACACAATCGATAGTGAGCAGTGAATGCTATCCCCATTTCGTTTGTATGACATGAAAATCAGTGATAACTATTACTCTTAGCAGAAAATATCTGTAGATTAGCAATTGATCAACTTATGGAAGTCATCACAAAGCCATCATATCCATAAGCATGCCACAGATAGTACATGGTAAACTAACATAAACATGGATATAGCAACTATTGTCCAAACGTTTCAAATGTATCAGCAGTTCTGGTACTATGATAGGTTTTGGGGGGTGACAGTATATGTGAAGAAACCTTGAAAAATAAAAATCACACACAATATAATTTAACCTTTAAAGAATGGCAAACATTAAAGGAGTTACAAAATAGAAAGGATTTAATAATTAAACCAGTCGATAAAGGCAACAAAACAGTAGTAATGAATGTAGTCCAATACTACAAAATGTGTATGGAACATTTGGAAAATGATGAAGTATGAGAAATGTACCATAGAAGTGTATGAACAGGCTTTAACTAAATTTGAAATAATGTTGGACAAATAGGTTAGACTGGGATATTTTACTGAAAAGGATGTTAAAAACAGGTTATTTGATAGAAATAGTGAGAAAGCCGTATTTTTTTTGCTTGCCAAAGGTACATAAGAGATTAATTGATCCCCCCTCCCCCAGGCAAACCTATCATTTCAGCATGTAAATATTTTCTTCTTAATATTGGTATAGTACTACACAATATATTACTACCATATGCTCAAAATGCTCCTGTATACATACAGGATAGTCCTGGTTTTCACAAAAAAAATCTCCTCTAGTTTAGAATGAAAGAAGTATTGGTTGGTACTTGATGTGAAGAGCTTATACAGCTCCATCAGACAAGAGAATGGGTTGAAAGCTATTAAATACTTTCTGGGGTGATACTCCCTTCACACATTTTGTTTTGAAAATAGTTGAATTTTGTTTAAAGAATATATATTTTTATTTTGATAATCATATGTACAGACAGAAACAAGGCATGGCAATGGGGGCAGTATTTGCCCCTATGTATGCCAATATGTTTATGTCATTTTTTGAAGTTACATTATTATGGAAGTTAGATTTTATGAAAAAATATGTTAATTTTTATTTCCGTTATATTGATGATTTAATTTTTGTGTGTGAGGAAGGTTAGAATGAAATAGATTTTTAAGTGAATTACATAAAAATCCTTTCGGTCTTTCTTTTGATGGTTTACAGAAAGGTAGCAAAGTGGTTTATTTGGATTTAACTTTAGAAGGAAAGGAGAACGGTAATGTTGTAACTAACATACACAGGAAGTTCGAGGATGGAATGGTAACATTATAACTAACATACACAGGAAGTTCAAGGATGGAATGGTAACGTTATAACTAACATACACAGGAAGTTCGAGGATGGAATGGTAATGTTGTAACTAACATACACAGGAAGTTTGAGGATGGAATGGTAACGTTATAACTAACATACACAGGAAGTTCGAGGATGGAATGGTAATGTTGTAACTAATATACACAGGAAGTTCGAGGATGGAATGGTAACGTTATAACTAACATACACAGGAAGTTCGAGGATGGAATGGTAACGTTGTAACTAACATACACAGGAAGTTCGAGGATGGAATGGTAACGTTATAACTAACATACACAGGAAGTTCGAGGATGGAATGGTAACGTTGCAACTAACATACACAGGAAGTTCGAGGATGGAATGATAACGTTATAACTAACATATACAGGAAGTTCGAGGATGGAATGGTAACGTTATAACTAACATACACAGGAAGTTCGAGGATGGAATGGTAACGTTGTAACTAACATACACAGGAAGTTCGAGGATGGAATGGTAACGTTATAACTAACATACACAGGAAGTTCGAGGATGGAATGGTAACGTTATAACTAACATACACAGGAAGTTCGAGGATGGAATGGTAACGTTATAACTAACATACACAGGAAGTTCGAGGATGGAATGGTAACGTTATAACTAACATACACAGGAAGTTCGAGGATGGAATGGTAACGTTATAACTAACATACACAGGAAGTTCAAGGATGGAATGGTAACGTTATAACTAACATACACAGGAAGTTCGAGGATGGAATGGTAACGTTATAACTAACATACACAGGAAGTTCAAGGATGGAATGGTAACGTTATAACTAACATACACAGGAAGTTCAAGGATGGAATGGTAACGTTATAGCTAACATACACAGGAAGTTCAAGGATGGAATGGTAACGTTATAACTAACATACACAGGAAGTTCAAGGATGGAATGGTAATGTTATAACTAACATACACAGGAAGTTCAAGGATGGAATGGTAACGTTATAACTAACATACACAGGAAGTTCAAGGATGGAATGGTAACGTTATAACTAACATACACAGGAAGTTCGAGGATGGAATGGTAACGTTATAACTAACATACACAGGAAGTTCAAGGATGGAATGGTAACGTTATAACTAACATACACAGGAAGTTCGAGGTTGGAATGGTAACGTTATAACTAACATACAGAGGAAGTTCAAGGATGGAATGGTAACGTTATAACTAACATACACAGGAAGTTCGAGGTTGGAATGGTAACGTTATAACTAACATACACAGGAAGTTCAAGGATTGAATGGTAACGTTATAACTAACATACACAGGAAGTTCGAGGATGGAATGGTAATGTTATAACTAACATACACAGGAAGTTCAAGGATGGAATGGTAACGTTATAACTAACATACACAGGAAGTTCAAGGATGGAATGGTAACGTTATAACTAACATACACAGGAAGTTCAAGGATGGAATGGTAACGTTATAACTAACATACACAGGAAGTTCGAGGATGGAATGGTAACGTTATAACTAACATACACAGGAAGTTCAAGGATGGAATGGTAACGTTATAACTAATATACACAGGAAGTTCAAGGATGGAATGGTAATGTTATAACTAACATACACAGGAAGTTCAAGGATGGAATGGTAACGTTATAACTAACATACACAGGAAGTTTGAGGATGGAATGGTAACGTTATAACTAACATACACAGGAAGTTCGAGGATGGAATGGTAACGTTATAACTAACATACACAGGAAGTTCAAGGATGGAATGGTAACGTTATAACTAACATACACAGGAAGTCCAAGGATGGAATGGTAACGTTATAACTAACATACACAGGAAGTTGGAGGATGGTAGTCAATATCTTTATGCAAGTAGCTGTCACCCTCCTCATGTCATGGATGCCTTGCCATACGGGGAATTATTTAGGTTATCTAAGTTATGTAATGATGAAGTTAATTTAGAAAAAGAAACAGAGCAAACAGTGAATATGTTTAAAAGGAGGGGATATGATTTCAAGTCTATAGAGACAGCTAAAATGAAGTATTAGAGGGAAGATATGGAAAGAGAAGGAAGAAAATAAGGACAGGAGATTGTCGAAGCAATATTGTGAAAGATCAAGAAGCCAAGGATTCCATATATTATGTGTCTGTTTATAATATTAAGAATGGGGCAGTGGTGGACATGATCAAATATTATTGGGAATATTTGTTGCAGGATAAATTTCTGTCCACTATTTTGCCAAAAAAAGCCCTATTTCTCATTTAAGAGAGGTAAAAATATAAGGGACATGGTAGTTCATGGTAGCTTCGTTAGACTAGTAGTAAATATTGGTAGGCCTTTATTGCAATATGGCACTTTCCAGTGTAATAAATGTAGCGTGTGTTCACATGTTATTAATATGGTGAACAAAATCAATGAAGTTAAATTTAAGTCAAGGGGGATATACACATGTGAAAGTAAAGGGGTGATATATGCACTGAAATGCCCTTGTGAATTATATTACATAGGAGTAACTAAGAGAAAATTCAGGACTAGATTTATGGAACATTTGAGGGATGTGAAAAATCAAAGGGAAGAGAAAATAATATCCTCACATTTTAAAAAAATATCATAATAGAGATGAAAGTTTGTTATATGGTACCATTTTAGAAAAGGTTGCGTGTATTGAGAAGAATGAAAATGTATTAAAACAAAAATTGATGTATAAGGAAAGCATATACATTTTAAAATATAAAACTTTGGTACCTAGAGGCTTAAATAATGAGCTAAATTGAAAGTGTTTGCTTTAAATGAATAATTTTAAGTAAATTGATTAATTGTTTAATTAATTGAATGTAATTTATGGATGTATAAGAAGGGTGTGTTTTTTGTACTTGTGTTATTCCTTGAAGGTGGTTACACCGAGACGCTAGAATAAATGTTTGCATTTTACTATATGGTCTTTTGTTTTCCCGGAGTTTTCCATTGTGAGCAGAACTGCTGATACGTTTGAAATGTTTGGGCAATAGTTGCTGTAATTCATGGAGTGAGAAGGAGAGAACAGAAGAGTGGTTGTATTAGATAAACATGGGTATAGTTTTATTGAGCAACAGTTCTAGTTCATGCTTTAATAAGCATCAATAAGTAAATATCCACTTAATTGCAAATGCATATACTGTCAGAATCCATAGGTTTCAGTAACTATACTACAGACAGTACAATCACCTGCAACATATACAGATATTTCATTACTGTATCCTTATGTACTGTTCACTGGTGCTGTTTACATTTTTCTGACAAGTGTATATGGGGAAGCACTATATGTTAGTGATGCAGATGTACCCATCTGTATGCATACAGGTCAATCCTACACCTCTCCAGTAAGTCAAATGCATTTTTTACATTCTACACAATTTTTCCTAAATGCATAAGTTTAAGCATATACACATACATTTCTAAGGAGCAATGATAACATAGGTCTATAAAGAGATATACTTATCCAACCATAATGCTAGCAGGTGCAGTATCATCTTTACAGCTACCTATGAGTCAGGTATAATTGAACATAAGACCAGCTATGTGCTCACAGCTTTTAAGTCTCATTTGCACTATATATAATTAATGAGGTTCATTAAAATTCAAGCTTTAGAATCCCCTTTACACACGTCCATGTAAGTTCTCAAACTTTGGTGCATTAACCAATAGCTCTGTGTAACAGGAAGGTGCTCCATGCAAATATCCAATAGGTATCATTAAATGAGATCATATGTAGCAGATGCCCATTACCTTACAATGATCTGATACCGTCCCATAAATGCCACTTTTAAATTGTGATTTTGACACAGTTACAGGTCAGAACATTAACTTGTGAACTGAGTGAGACCTCAGTGAGGAGCCATTAATTAAATTTTGCTATATCCACATTCTCAACATTACCATCGAGATGGCTACTTCCAGGAGGCTTTGATGTGTCCAGACAACCATTTGGACTGAGGAGAAGGCCACCCAGATACTGGCCATCTACACTGGGGTGAAGCATCGTATGACAGCTAGAGCAAAGAACTTTGACATGATCGACATCTGGAACTAGACTGCAAGGGAACAACAATGTCATATGGGAATCTAGTGGACTGGAGTGCAGCTTCACCACCACTAAGATGATCTTCATCCTTGGGATGCTGAAGATCTTTGCCAGAGGTTCAGAGACAGCCAGTGGAGGCCTACTGTAAGTATCATAATCCTAAGTACACCTGTACATTTTTAAGGAAATCAGAGCTATAGCTGTGACTCATATGTCAGATACGTGCCTTTTAAACCCATTCTGTAGATATTACAACTAGATCATCTGGATACTCAAGAAGACAAGGTGATTGTTCTTCAGGTGTTTATGGGTTCAGATCCCATTGAGGTTTAACTGTTTATCATGTACATGGCTGATAAACGTTAGACCTCTTTGTTTTCAAACATATAAGTGCATCATTTCACACATACAATATGGCCATGTGACACTGATGCCTGTAGTGCCTAGACCACTGCTGAATATGCATTTCTCCATTATCCATAATACTCAGAGACTACTATACAGTCTACTTCTGTATGCGCGAATAGTAACTCATACTGGCATCCCTTAGTCAATTCTGCTTTATAAAATGCACAGTATTGTTAAATACCTGTTTGTTGACCAGAATACCAATGCAGATCTGGGTGTCTACCATATGTTGTATGTTTTAAAAGTTGATGCTGTCTAGCAGTTGTGTGAAGAATGAGAGTCTATAGTGTTTAGGTGTCAGACAGTTGCATATTCCTCCATTATCTGCAGGAATATGGATAAAAACACACAATAGCGGTTTGTTAAGAAGGAAGGCATTGTACCATGTGTTAGCTTAGCCAGTAAAGCAACACGTGAATGTGCATATATTGTGGCTAAATGTGGGATCAAATCCATGGAGGAGATGGCTTTCAGTAAAATTGAATGAAATCTAGAACTCTGTCATCGTTTATTAACTCCAGTTAACCAATCTTCTGATACTGTTATTTGGAGGGAGTGAGATGGACAGATATACATTTTGAATGTAGTCCAGGGACATCCCCTGATATCAGGGATATTTGTGACCTATAACCTCTAATGTAACAACAGAATATATGTGTATGTGATGAACAGGTATTTGCAGTTGTTTGTTAAGAGTAAAAATTTGTTATATAACTGTATTCCACTCTCTGAGGTATGAAATGTTACAGCCATGTTTCTGTGTTGTAATCACTGTGCTGACATGAAGTCATGCTAGTAAGTTTTTGTTTACAAATGTAAGGTATGTTGAATGTATTTTCACCATCTTGTAATGTGTATGCCATGATCTATGTTACTACTCCATCTCTGCACAGTCATAAGTCTGATTAATATAGCTGCATTTCCTCCACATAACCTCAGGCAAGATGGGTTAGGTAGGCAAGTAGGTATCATGGTTATAGTATGAAAGCTACAGGTTTGAATCTCAGGTACTCTAGCCTGCGTTCCTTAGTCTTCCCATAAGTAAAGTTTTGCATGTGACACGTCAAAAACTATGTATGCATATTCTGTAATGTTATTCAATGTAAAATATTATAGATTAGTACTAGGCTAACTGCTTTTGTAGGTCATTTTAAGCCTAACCAATTACCCCAAGTGAAAATCAAACCTTGCACCTTGAGTTTCTAAAGTAAACACCTTAGCCATTATGCCAACCTCCCCCTAATTTAAAGAACATAAGCTGCTCAACATATTTAACTGTCATTTTATGCCTACATAGTGTAATTCATACATGCTTTTTACTTTCTATTTCACTGTTCCTTTACACCTAGAGAGTGTTATCTATACATGCTTTTTACTTTTTGCAGGTGATGAAGAACAAGCTAGGAATCATGCTTTTGAATCTAGCAGGTGCACAGGCTGGAAGAGCAGTGTAGGAAGAGAGGAATGTTGATTACTTTTTCACATTTTGTAGCTAGAATAGATCTGATCATTGTGAGAGGATTGGCTTGTTTTGCATTTCTATGCATACTACTACTAATGCAAGAATAGCCATCATGCATCTGTGAGGTAACTGCAATAGTCATACAATCTCTGTGATTACCAGTATGAATTTCACAAAAATGTTTACATATGAGTTAGGAGCATCCATGTTTGCTGAAGGTAATGTTGTGAATTGTACATCACAATCTACATAACAGTCAATTATGTGTAACTGTCACAGTGACTGTATATAGACTGTTTGCTTACAAGTTGGAAGGGTGTGTGCTATTTCAGTTTCATACTGCTATTTTATGTTGGGGCTTTGGTTACAACACACTCATTATCTTGTGTTTAGGGATTGTTGTGTACATAGCTATTCCTCTTCTTCATTTATCTGCTTGTTACATAATCACCAATTAGTATTATGGTGTGTGCATTTTGCAGGGGGATACGTAGTGATTACTAATAAATGGATGAAGGGTATTGATACATTAGTGGACAGACAGTAGTGTTTGTAGGAGATAACCTATGGTTTTACATATCACAGACTGACATTATGTTTATGATTGTCCATTAATTCTAGAGTGTTGTGCTGCATTCCAAAGATTTGATGTTGTATCAGCCAATGACCGTGTTGCCTTGCTCAGTCATTTGCATATAGCTTTTATATTTCCCACTGGATTGTCATTTCACTATATCTTCATTATACACATAGGTTAATTGGTTGCTGTTCACATGGCTCATTACTTGTACAGACAACTGGGTTACAGTTGTATGTCAATTACATGTTCACACACCAACATTAATGTTCAAGGCACCCTTACAAGACAGAAAGCATAGATAGCAGTATTTTCTCAGTCTACTGCTAAATCTAGTGAAGAACTTCAAGCATAAAGGTCAGTTCCCTGTGCTTTCTTCTATTAATCTGGTGAAGTTGGGCATCCTGAGGCAATGTAGCAACTGCCTTATGTACACTGACAATCCTCTCCTCTTACCTCCCAACACTCAGACTTGCGAGAGATGCACATATATATCCAAATTGGAAGCCACGCACTCTCCAGCCAAGACTAGAATAGCTGGTCAACAGGAGATGGTCAACACTTGCACCACACCAGATGGAACACATAGCCCTCCAGAGCATACACACCAGCACTGCCTTCACATAAAAACTCAAATCACACACCCACCTTCGCAGAGCCTCTCAATAAAAATCTATCCAAACAGCAGAGACCTCCAAGGCAGAAACGCACTCCACCACCACAACACAACACTAATCATGAGACACATAACTCTCCTAAACAGTGTGCCAATCAACCAAAGACCCTAAGGCAAAACAGCATGCCCAACATACTAGTCATAGGTGACGCAATAGTGAGGCACAATGATGTCCCACTCACTAGGTTGAATAAGGAGAAAGTAACAGTCAGCTGCCAGGATCCGCCACATAATGCACACACTCAGGTCTCTCAACAACAGGCACAAATATGACTCTGTCATTTAACATGTGGGTGTGAATGACCTGAGATGTACCTCCCTGGACTACATGAGAAGAGACATGGAGGAGCTCTCGGATTATGTAGCCCAGGCGGGTATGACCCTAACCCTGAGCAGCATCCTACCATCACCCAGAATGATACCACAGTACAAGCAGTAAATGATTGATTTCAACAATTGGCTAAGTTTCTGGTGTCATTCCAAGGGGATTCAGTATCTGTCTGCCAGGGATGACATGATTAACAGACCTTGATGCTTTGGCAGAGATAGCCTGCATCTGTCACCCCTGGGCTTCCAGATACTGGCCAAGGCTCTTGCCACCCCTATAGTGCCTTTTTTAGGCTGTGTTCCAAAGACCAAATTACCACCATAACAGCTACAAACAAATGCAATCTGAGGATCATGCTACTCAATACTAGAAGTCTAAATCTCAAAATGCACTCATTTGAAGCACTCCTTATAATGGAGAACATCAACATTTGTGCTGTAACAGAGACCTAGTTCAAAGCAGCAGAAAGCACCCCTGCACTACCAAGCTATAACTCATTCCACACCTTTCAGCCCCAGAACTTGGACCGAAGCTCCAAAGGCAGTGGTGTTTCCATATTCATAAAGGATGTGCACACCTCCAGACTGATAGCTCAACATAACGCATCAGAGATACTTCAGGTGGAGGTAACATTGGGTAAGACAGCGATTCAGGTCGTAGTCTGGCATATATCACCAACCATGTCCCAAGACTAACACTTCATGTTCCTAAGCACCCTGAAGAATATTAGGGTCCAACCTAACACTTTTATACTGGACAACTTCAACTACCCCTCCATTAACTGGGAAAACTACTCATGTGCCAATACACTTGCCCAACGTTTCCTGAAATTCATTAATTCCAATGCCCTGAACCATCATTCTTAACCCCACTAGAGGTAGCAACATCCTTGACCTGGTCATTACTAACATGGGTGACCATTGCTCTATCCCAATAGTGAACTCTTCCCTGGTTAGATCTGACCACAAACTAATCACCTTGGAAATCCACATCTCTTCCCCCAACAAAGGTAACCACCATGAAAAACTTCTCCAAAGCTAACTTTGGGCTCCTAAAAACAGAGGTGGCTAACTGGCTAACTTCACAGCACACATGCAAATGGAGAATAGATGCATGACCCCTGAATAATACACCAATGCACTGTATGAACACGTACACAAATGCATGGATCTCGCCATACCCAATAGAACCAAGACACTCTCCTCCAAAAAAGTAAGCCAATCTGGTGGTCCTCTGCCGGAAACAAACTCTACAACAGAAAGAAGAAACTGTAGCAGAATAAGGTTAAGTCCCAAGACTGAAAAAACTCCCTTATCAGCCTCAACAAAAAGTTGCGATCCCTTATCAAATCCTCTAAAGCTAGCTATGAAAACAGAATTGCAGCAGATAGTAAAGACCACCACAAGGCCTTCTATAGTTATGTAAAGAATCTCCATGGCAATACCCAGATTTGATCTGAGCTACTGCATGATGGTACCTCCTATACTGAGCCAACAGGTAGTGCCAATACACTGGCCGACAGATTCAGTGCCAACTTTACCCCCCCAAGGACCAATCACAATACCAGTAGATTGCCAGGCACCCATTATTACTGCTGCACAGGTTAAAACAGCACTGTCCAAGGCCAAGAATACAGCTTCGACGGGACATCAGAATATTCCTGGCTATGTTCTACATGAACTACAGAGTGAACTGGCACCACATCTGTGTGCCCTGTTCAATCACAGCCTCACCTCAGGCTTTGTCCCTACCGAATGGCACACTGCTACAGTCATCCCTCTCCACAAAGGAGGAGCAACTACAGACCCTGGGAACTATCACCCCATTAGCCTGATGAATCTGATATGCAAAGCTATGGAACTCATCATCATGGACCTAGTAAACAAGGATATAGGGAATCTCCAAACTCTGGATCCCACACAGTTTGGTTTTGTGAAGGGTAAATCATGTCTGCTCAACCTGGTCGACTTCTTTGAGTCAGACACCAGAGATGTGAATGAAGGCAAGGTGGTTTATACAGCCTACCTTGATCTGCCCAAGGCCTTTGATACCATTCCCCACTCAGGAATCATAGAAAAACTCACTAAGCTAGGCACCAATCCCCTATATCAATAGGTGGGTAGCAAACTGGCTCACAGATAGAACCCACAGTATGAAAGTAACTGACTCCAAGTCAGACTGACAACCAGTCATGAGTGGAGTCCCACAGGGTTCAGTCCTGGGTCCTCTCCTGTTTGGTATCTACTTCTCTGAAGTCCAGGCCAACACGAAAGGACTCTGGCTGACAAAGTTCACAGATGATTGCAAGTTGGGAGCTATTATTAACTCCCCAAGTGATGTTGACATCTTGCAGAAAGGCCTCACTGAGACCAACGACTGGTGTCAGAACCATGGCCTTAAGCTCAATGCCAAAAAAATGTATTGTCATCCCCTTTGGGAAAAACTCAGTTCCCACGAATTTCCACATCGATGGTAGTCTAAGAGATCTGGGAACACAGGTTGACAGCAACCTCTCTTTTGACCACCACATTGCCACTGTGGTCAGAAAGTCCTTCTATGTGGCACATCTCATTACTAAGGGTTTTGCATCCAGGAAGAAAGAGGTAATTGGCAAAATGAAACAAGAGAAGTGAGCATTTTCGCGATAACACTATCACTTCTTCAGACAGTCTGAAGAAGCAATAGTGTTATCGCGAAAGAGCTCACTTCTCTTGTTTCATTTTGCTAAATAAAGTAAGGTTTTTGCCTAGCCATGTTGGACCGTTACTTGTTTGTTATTTTTAATTTTGTACAGTTTTCTGGCACAACAACTATGACCTGTTCCTGTTTATTTTTGATTTTGGTAGAAAGAGGTCATTGTCTCCCTCTACTCTTCCCTCATTAGGCCAATCATTGAGTACAATGTCCCATTTGACATGTACCTCATTAGACACCTGCAACAACTGGAGAGGCTGCAAATGTACCTCACAGACATGATCCTAGGCCTTAAACACTTGTCCTATATGGACAGACTCAAAAAACTTCAACTATTCTCTGTCTCATATCGCCTACTTAGAGGCGATCTCTGCTTGACTTATAAAGCCATGTCTGACCCAGCTCTGTTAGAAATACTACATCTAAAGAAATTCCAATCCCCCTGTACCACATGCTCCAGAGACCTCAATCTCATTACCACAATCAACAGAACATGCTGGAGGGACAGGTTCATAACCCAGAGACTGGCCATGCTATGGAATAGACTTCCCATACATGTAAAACAGAGCACCTCACTAGCCCTCTTCAAGCGAAATCTTGACGAGTGGATGGGAAATAGAAAATTCACCCCGGGGATCACACCAGTGGCTCTACTTGACAGAGGCACTGGGAAATGTTGGGTGGCATGATGGCAGGGTAATCCTATGGGCTAGGCTTGTAAAGGCTCCAGGGCCATTAGCCTTGTACACACCTATGAACCTATATATTAAGTATTACCGACTGCAGGGTACAGTGCTTCAACAGTGTAGCAGTTTTGTGCTGTACATGTATGTCTGCGTTACATGGCATACATGTTTTCATATATCATAACAGTGAGCAAGCTGTATACATGCCTGTCCAATGGCATGATTTAACATATAAGTTGTGTTTTGCATGCAATGGCAAGAAGAGATGGCTGTAGTGGCCCTGACATAGGTATCTATTGAAATCATCCATAATTATAGATAATAGAACACAGGAAATGTGCCGTGTGCATGAATATCCATCTGCTAGCAGCAATTATTTTTATTACACTCCTTCAACATAATTCTTTTAGGTCATATCATCTGAGAATGTGGTTTTAATGATAACTTGCAATGTATGGTGACATACCTTTCTTCTCATATGCAGAGATCAAATGTTAAAGGCATAGTAGTTAACATCTGTAACATTTTTGACTCCGTGTTGCATTTAATGATAGTCATGTTTTTCACAGGAATGTGTAGCCTGATAAATGTGGTTTTCATTGTTATGGTTTGGATTCATGGCCTACATTGCATATGGTGGTACACTTGACTATGTACATACCTTATTGTAATGAGTCAAACTGAATGCTTTTTGCCTGTGTGCTATGTCACAGTGGTTATGTTATGTACTCATATAGTTGCAGGTATGTATGTTATGCACTTTCTTGTCTTGTGATTCACCTTGACAGAGAATGAGACCCATGGACACTCCCCCATCAGATACCAGAGATAAGTGCATGCCAGACCACTGCCTGATTTTTTGGATGACAATGATAACCATGATGTGGACAATGATGACAATGGGAACTAACCCTGCTAAACCCCAGAGGAGACTCCTCACAACACCACCACAAGAAGATTTTCGTGACCAGATCCGAGAGTTGATGATTGTCTTTCACACACAGATGATGGTCATGATAGGGAATTTCTTTCAGGATATGGCATGGGCTATGCAGAATTCTTTCAGAGAAATATCCCGGAAGATCATTTGCAATGTTCATCCCCATCAGGGTTGGTCCTCAGGACTGTAAGTATTGTCTGTGTGATTCACTGGTGTATTGCTGCCACCATAGTGTTTGCCATATAAGTGATTAGACTTGTACATGCATAGCATTTTACTGCCATGCTTATGTGATACATATCCAGACATACAGTGAAGATGAGTGAGATTCATTATTATTTTGCATCAGGTGCATAACACACATTACCACATTAGACATGCGGTCATCATGCTGATGTCCATGAGTTTCTACATTTGAGGCATACATTGCTCCATGCGGGCAGGTATGGCACTCATTTTGTGTGTGTGTGTTTGTGTGTGTGTGTGTGTGTGTGTGTGTGTGTGTGTGTGTGTGTGTGTGTGTGTGTGTGTGTGTGTGTCTGTGTGTTTGTGTGTGTGTGTACTTCAATTCATGAAGTGTAGCACACTGTTGTTATGGGCAGTTTACTGTGGCCCTGAATGTCACAACTATGTGTATTACAGTTAACATGCTGCTACTGATGCAAGAGTTCCACTATATACATGTGTGGGATTAACAACAACTTGCAAAAACATTTTGACCATACTCCACAAATAATACAGTGGGATGGGTATCATCTGTGGGTTGCTGTGTAAAGTCTGTTCAACAGCAGAACATGTCCTTGACCCTGTGTTTTGTATGACACTTGTTCTCTCATATTGGCATACTGTCTTTGTGTGTGGCACGTATTGCAATGATGGAGTCATATTGTATCATATAATGGTTTCTGCCATATATGGGCAGTCCTACTTTATAGAATGCACAGACTGCCACTGTACCATTCATGGCTACACCTTGGTACTGCTGATTTATATGCCTTCTTTGACCTATGTTACAGTTCCACATGCATTTCTTGTGGACATACATTCCCATGTTTCTGCAAATGGTGTACATATGCACTAATTTATGTACATGTCTCTGCATATATTCTGATCAGTACAGAAACCCCATTGTACCTTGGGACTGTGAGCAGTCATTGACTTCATGTTAATGTGCTGTAGTGTTGTTCACAGGGCTGTCCTTTGCACAGTCATACCCTTAGAAAGTTACTGCAGTTGTTTATTCCACAAGTTCTTGTACATTGGCATGAGAGTATATATGTGTATGTGATACCAGTTTGTAGATTGTTTACCTGTACCTCTTGCTATTAGATGATTGCACAGTGCTGTGTGACTGTGTGATTTATACATGGCCATTTTTCTTGCCATCGGCAATGCCGTCTGCCCATATAACATATATTGGCCAATTGCCTCAATGTAGCTTAGACTGACTTCAACACCATGGTGTACACATGCATTTGCAATGCGTCTACTTACATAGTGTTGTCCTACTTTATTGTTTCCCCTATTTACCTTTGTAGGTATGGCATATATCTTGCATATATGCATGGTATATGTTCATCTTCCTTGGAATTCTCAATCATTTTCATAGAGTTGTTTTGCTAGAAGGTCAACTTGTGCCAACCCTATGGACAATATACAGATGCAGGACATATGCATACAAACTGCTCACTATTGCTTGCAATACATCCTTGTTCCTGCTATACTTGTGTGTTACATATTACCCAATGTAATTTGTCATACTTCAATTGCACAACCTGATAGTTGTTATATAGCATTATTCATAGATTTCAGAATGCATATTATTATGTCATTGGTATGAGCATCTGTACTGACATTGCTTTCTGATAGTTTCCCATTAGGCTGATGAAGGTTATATGTATACATCTATACCTGTGTGCGGCAAATGACATGGCATATGTCTGTGACATATGCATTCCATTACACATTTGTTTGGGCTGTGTACACCTACTTTTGTAAGTAGAAACCATTTTGCTGTTTTGCTACAGTATTGCTATTGGGCACTGTGCTTGGTTGCTTGCTTTTCACATGCATGGTTAGAGATTCTGTTATGTCCTCTGCTGTTATTCTCAATCATTCCATGGGCTGCATTTGCTCATCTGTGCTGTTGCTCGGCTTACACTTGCACTGCCGACAGACTACTTGGGTATGGGATTCAATATCCAATGTGTACTGTGATCCTTATTTATTATCCTACACCATACAACTTCCATGGTCATACACATCCAGATACGACTGCCATACAGTCTGCAACATGTCATAATGTAATAGTGAATAGGTACATATATTTTTCTGCATTTCTCTGTGGCTGATATGCATCCCCACACTCTCTGTCAAATTTCCATTACCCATGTTGTAAAGTGTGCCATCTGTGTATGTTACCTTTCCTTAATGTTTATTTCCAACCTTTGTTTGTCATGTCTTGTGATATTTGTTATATGTTTATACCTGCTGTTTTGCCCTTCTCCTCCCCTTTCCCTGTCTTTTTCTTTCCTTTAATTCTTCAAAAAACAAAAAAAAACAGGGCCCATTCTCACAAAAAAAATTGTCCATGCCCCTCTGACTATCTCTCACATTTTCCTATTCCGACATACCTTTTGTGTGTCCCTCTTTTTCATCCATACCCCTCATCCGCTTTTCTATCTCCCTATTTCCTTGGGTGTGTGCATTAACCTGTTCACCCCACACATGTCCTTTCACCCATTGTTAGCTCTGGCAAAGTGACAGCTATTGTTCTTCTCCTTTATTCATTTTTTATTAGAAATTTTACTGATTCTGTCAGAATCAATGACTTCAAGCATTTGTATTTTATTATTACACACCATACAGTTACATAAGTAGTTGTCTCTCTCCTTACTGGAGGATTGCTGAATATATGTATTACTTTCAAATGTCACGCAGCTTGCATTGGGATAGTATAATTTCTGTGATTTTATTAATGCACATCAAGCTTTATGAGACCATTTTCATGAATTATGGAGTGGCTGTGACTGCTAGTCAGTGTACCAATGCTACAGCTCATTTCTGTCATGTGACAACATATTATAGGTTAACTGAAGCATATTTGCATATTACAGGCTTATCTGCAACTTTTGCAAAATGCGCTTGATTCCACGAATGTTACAGAATCTGGCACTCTTTTCTTATACTTTAGAAGCTCTGTTACATTCATCGAAAGAACAGATTACTATCATGGCTCTCAATCTTTTAGCACAAAAAATCTGGACAGACCCAAAAATAATGTGAGGACAAAGCCCCAAAAATAGGGACAATTTTTAAACATTGCCCTTACAAACTTAGAACTTTGCTAGAATAAAAGGTCTTGTGTTACCATACATTTTTTGAAGGATATGAAGTCTGAAACTAAAATGTCTGTCATTATTTAGTGAATTTAATCCTCACTGATTTCTCACAAAAATCCAGAAAATCACAAATTTTATGAGGAACGGACCAAAAACATGAGGCAAAAATCTTTACATTCTGCAAAAATCTGGACTGTTGAGAGGTATGAACTATGACCATAACACTGTTTTTTTTTTCCTTTTGGAAGCTGTCCAAGTCAGACAAGTTTCAAAGTTTAATGTGCATTCCAACTCAGAGATCATCCTCTTTTTTTCTTTGTTTTTCTTTTTTTATTATAATAATTATTTTTTTTTTTACAAACATATTTGCCAGGTAGAATTAGTATAACCTAGAAACTTTGAATCATAGCAAGGATACGTGAGCTTTTCAGCCACATGCAAACAATGTACTAAATTATATTTTCAATCATACGTGAAACATTCCTCTTACAGATATTTAACTATTAATTCTCACCATCAGTATTACATAGCAGCACTTGTCAAACAAGACCATATATGCACAAATTTACACCAGGGTTAGCATGTACGGCCCTGCTAAATCTGGAAAGTGAACACCATTAAGTACTTGTTAAAGATGACAAGAAAGTTTGTGTCTACATAAAAGTGCTTGAGGTTAGACATCATACAGTCCCTGTGATTACTTACCTACTACTGTTCATATGTTCTTATGTTGTTATATGTTGATTCCCCATTAAACAGAGCAACATATGATATTTGCATTGATGTAAAATAAAGTCAAATAGTTTGCCTGCTTATATTACTGTGTATCAGAGATGGATACTTCTCAATCAGTCAAGGTTTTGTTGCATTCTGTTGCTTCCCCAAAATCATCTTTTCCTTAGAAGCTCATTTGCATGGTAGAATTAATGTGGAAGGATTAACACAGCTTATAGTCTGACTACCCACCATCTCAGAGCAAACAGCAAGTAAGCTCTTACACCCACAGGTAAACAGTGCACCAAATCTTTGCAATTATGTAAAGTAACCTGAGATAGTCCACTTATACTTGGCTATTAGTTCTCATTACCAGGTATCACAGACTAGAACTTGCAAAATAATCAAGACCACATTGACATATGTTGTTCCACATTAAAAGGTCTACTAATTAATATCTGTATTCATGTAAAGTGAAATATACCCTTTGCTTAACTGTTTGTTACTTTTAAGTGTCAGGCATCAAGATCTATATTACATCATCGAACGCTGAAAACAGCGAACGATGATTGATCAACCCCATTTCACTGAAAGCTGAAAATATCGACAGCTCAGAACAGCGATTTCTTTCCGAGGGAAAGAAATCGATGTTCCAACAAAACAAAAACAGTTAAAACACATACACACCTACCTTTACCCTACTTCTAACCCAAAATATAAAAGTAAACAGTTTAAAACATATATCCACCTAACTTAACCCTACTTCTAACCCCCCCCACAAAAAGTAAACATATCTACACTTAACTAAACCCTACTTCTAACCCAAAGGTGTACGCTAAATATATTACTAAGTATGCACTTACCTTAACCCACACCCTAACCCTAAGGTCAGTAACTATTGCATATTTACATTCGGTATGCGTTCGGGAGCCATACCGGATAAAGGAATCTCTGAGACTGCACTCTGAGACTGCACTACAGTGCAAAACAAGGCAAACTAATGAAGCGGCCAAGCGACTTCTTTCCCAGGGAAAGAATTCGCTGAAAAGCCGCTTCGCTATTTTGCCTGTTCGCTATTTACAATTCAGTGAAAATGCATTCGATAGAATGCATTGTCGATAAAGTGATAAGGACCCAGGCATCACATAAGCACACTTTCCAAACAATCCAGACCATGTTGCTGTATTTTACTTCTCCATAATCATCTATTTTTTGAAGTGCATTTATGTGACAAAATTAATACAGCTTATAGATGCTGTATCAAACAGTCCCCAGGTGAGCTAGTCCTGTTACTTACATTTGCCTATTTTTCCTCAGTAGCAGCCATCACATCAAGTGAAGCTCACAGTAGTGGAACTATTGGTGCAAAGAGTGATATTCCTTCCTACTCTGTGGTACAATGCTCTTGGAGATACTGTGTGTGTGTGTGTGTGTGTGTGTGTGTGTGTGTGTGTGTGTGTGTGTGTGTGTGTGTGTGTGTGTGTGTGTGTGTGTGTGTGTGTGTGTGTATATAGATAGATAGATTAAAGGTGTGCATGTGTGGTACATGTAAATGTATAAGTAAGCATACAGTTTAGTATGCTGGCATAATATTGTGAATTCTATCAGGTAGCTGAAAACATAAAAAAAAACTTTGTTTTGATGTAGCATAAAATGCCACACATCAGCAGCATCACAGCAAATGGTAATCTAAAACATTGAAGTGAGAAGTTGGGAATAGAATGTGTGAGGTGAACACACATAATGCACACACCCCAAGGCGTGGAGGACATAGGGCAAAAGAAGTTGAGTGAGGGTAAAGAAGAGGGACACACATGATGGAAGAATGGGAAATGAAAGACAGAGGGAGGATCAATGGGGCATGAGTATTGCTTTGTGGGAATAGCCCAGTTTTTTAAGAAAAGGATTGCTGTGTTGTTGGAAAATGAAAGAGAAGAGAAGAAATGGCTGGGCAAGAAACACATATCAGAAAGAACACCGCATAATAGACACAGGTTTGTAGTATCCAAATGGAGCAGACAATACGCATACAGACAACTCAGGAGTCTACAGTCAGACACAGGTGCATTGTATGCCATGTAATCATCTTTGGTATGTAGCTCAGGCAGTCTTAATTTATCTTGAGATCATAGCACAGATCCAACACACAAGCACACCTGTCTTGAATCTGCTAAGGTACTGACCTAGACTTGAACCTATACATCAGTCATAATCCTTCATTAAATTATTGAATGTTAGCTACTGTGCTACACATAGTATGCTATTGACATAATCAGAAACTAAATGCACTTATGTAAATAGTATGCTTCAGAACATCCTATGTGGATTACAAGAAAAAAAAAAAAAAAAAAAATATATATATATATACATACATATAGAGAGGGAGACACACACACAATTAGATAGCTATACACATTACGGTATCACAGTTATACATCATGTATAGAATAACTCTTAGAAAAAAGCCCAGACATGATCCTGAGTGCAGCCAAGAAACCAAGCCATTTTAGGCTAAAATGTGATGCCACAGGTGGAGGCCTGCTTTACCTAATGACACACTACTTTTCCTGGTATCATACCACAATCTGTGTCATGACAGGCGCATTCCAGGTCTTGCAATTGAGATTGGTCTACAAAGACCCCCATGGTAAGTCTTTCACTAACAGACATAACATTTGTGTTATGTAATTTTTGTTACACACCTACAACTTTTGTATGCTCTTATGTATTCCATAGTGTGGCATAGGGCTCAAAGTGCAGCTGTGCCTTCTGACAACAGCATTCTGGGTGTCCCCATATCAGTCAATACAATATGCTGTTAAGAATGTTTTTGACCTTGCATAATAACAACATTTCCTGTTATACAGAAATATCATACAGTACACAGATAACAACAAAACCAACAGGTACATGTTGCCTTACCTTGCTAAAGAAGAGTTTAGTTTTATATTCATTTATTTATTGATGTATCCTTTGTTGACCATATTAGTCCAATTAGGCTAGTGGTCTCTTTTCAAGGGGGAGACCCAAAGAAGCATATATACTACTAGGGGATATATGGCCAGAGTATCAGGGAACTTCCCCTCCTCTTTTTGATAGGTGCTATGGGATCTTTTACATCCACCCGAGATACCACCCACTTAAGCAAATGGTAACTTGGTTTGACATTTCATCTGAAGGATGGCACACCTAGAAACACAGCATCCCCCTTATGCACTGCAAAGTCAGCAATCCAACTATCCAACTACCTGGTGTGTGAGTAGAACCCACAGCCTTCTGCACAAATGGAACTATGCTGCCTGTTGCACTACTGACATTGCTTATACACAGGATTCTATTCACTAACTCAGAGTGCTGCACACGTACATTTGATTTATGTTCTTATGTGTTCCACAGTGCCACACAGGACTCCCAGTGCAATTGTGTCTTCTGATGATGCCATACCAGGTGACACCATGTTAGTCAAAGTAGAATTCGATTAGGAGTCTTTTTGGCCTCCTATATAGATGACATTTCCTCTGACATGGAAACATCAAATCACCCACAGCCACAATGACCATCTATCTGAATGATTACATTGTGGTTGATTAGATTTGGTATTTTTCATAGGAAGTTTGGATATACTTGTTCTGTGCACACGTGTAATGTGTTTTTGTATTTCCGCCTCTGTTCTTGCATCCCCATCCACTATTTGTTCTCTCCCTAAACTCATTCACTGATCAAGTCACAGGATGATGTGTTACAGAGAAGCTGCACAGCCAGTGATATAAAGATCACTGCACTTGGGTTAACTTTGTCCAACCCAGTTGATGACACTCATGTAACACAGGGTGTAACTTCAGACAGATGGGACACTCCACCCAGCCAGTCTGCTAGTAGTGGAAATTCAGCTACTGGTCAAGAAGATTACCTTATGCTTTTGTCCCCAATTGAATCTGAGAGTAATGCCCATATGATAGCATGTGCCCATTTGGCTGCTGTATGTGGGCATATGTCTTAAGGTGTATTACAGGCACATGATCAGTCTCAGCACTGTCATGGCACTGAAGTGTATGCACATGCTGATGCAACTGACCACATGGCATACCAGATGTATGTGTTACATGACATTCAGAACAGCAGGCATTTGGAGGTCATGGCAGCACTAGCTGCACAGGAAGGCAGTGTGGCATCTATTGCATGCTCCACAGAACAGCTTGCCTCTCCAGTACTTGAGCACTGCCACAACACTAGCCTGATCATATGTGCCCTCACTCATATGATCAATATGCTGCTGTTTGGAAGAGAGGGGCTACCTCTTGCATGCCTCACCCATGGTTCTTGTACCTCTATAATATCTGTGCTGCAATGTGCACATACAGCTGCTGTGGACCACCATGATCAGACCCCAACTAAAAGGTCCTGTCATACACCAAGTGCCACTGAACAGACTCATGCCACTGAACAGACTCCCTAGAGTGTCCCACCTTACAAAAGGTGCCACCACTAGATCACCAGTATAGCACAATGATCCTGAAGTTTCCTTACCTGGCAGGGGTAGCCAAGAACATGGCATGAGCTGTCAGTATGTGCATCCTTGTCTACATTAGCATTATCTTGTCAATTATCCCAGTGTGTATCTTGCTGTGGAACCCTGGCCCTATGGCAATGATCACTGTTTTGCTAACCCCAACACACAATGCATGTTAATGGTGTTTAACATGTCCAATGCTACAGGGATTATATTTTGTATGATTTTAAATGAAACCATGTCAAACAATCATTGGCATAATGTATATCTGCTCACATGTTATCATGTTGTCATAGGCTTTTGTGTTAATGTATTTCACCTATCATTGTGTTGTACAGCTGCTTTTATGTTAAATACATTTACAGTTGTGATACACATGATGAAACACATGATTTTGCTACACATACACAAATGTCATTATTGGCTATAATGTAAATCATTAATAGTACACCTTTCCACAGTGTTTGCCAATCCTGGTTGCACATGTACACATGGAAGGCCATAACTGTGCTGCTTATTGCAAGTTAATCTGTAGACACTGCGAATGAGTAGACTCACATCCCATGCTTCTGCACTTCACAACCTCAGTTACCTATGACATCACAGGGTTATAGGATCTGTACGTGCTTCCATATAGTCCAGATGTGCATATTATTCTGCTAATCACAGACTGTGTGTTGTTTAAAACAGTTTTTGACTTTGGCTTGTTTTCCTAAACTGCTTTTTACATCTATGTTTGTACTTTCAAGTGTTGCTCAGATATGCTATTTGCAGTCAGTTGTACACTTGTATTATAAGCTATGACAATCCTGTCTGGGACACAGTGTATGTCCTTTGTCACAGCTGTACCACTTTGGAACATGTATAGCATGATGTCAACAGATTTCAAAATTTTCCTTACCACATTAAGCAATATACACTCTGGTGTCAATTCAGGCACAACATGCTTTTTATATATCATGCAATTTATGTATTTGTATTGCACATTCTGCACCTTTATGCACATGTTATGCGCTACTTTCCCCTTAACCACACAGCAACAGCCAACCTCCTATACACAGTACTGTAGTATTTCTATATACACACTACAGTAGACATATGCAATGACTATCCTTCACCTTACATGTTACACTGACATTCACTATATGTGGATCATACACATAAAAGTATGTCCACAGTAGATGGTGTACCTGTAGTACATCCCTACCTTTCTAATAATGGTGTGCTTCCCTGAAAGCATCTGCATAAACTCTGTGCCAGTGTTAAGAATGCTAGGTGTAGTCTATATCAAGAGGCAGTTTAGATTCTTGCATGGGATGTATGATGTTCCCATGGACAAGTCATGGTTGGATTACTGTAGCTATAATGTGTGATGCTGATATCAGCACACCAAGTGGTATGCATCACCTGTTTATCTGTATACATGTATACAGCTGGTGTGTCATGACTCAAAGTTCTGAAATGTATGTTGCCATGTTGCCTAAGCAAGAGTATATGGTTGCAGCCCATGTTGTCCATACCTGGATGTTCTATGCCTTGCATCCTTCTGACCACCTAGTGAATGCTCTGATAACTCCACTTTAGACATCTAGGGTTCTTGGGGTGATCATCCATACACAGCCCTAGGTGTGGGGACCTACACTTATGGATGGTAACCCACAGTGCTAGGATGTGATCATATTGTGCATGTTTCTTTAAGTTTTTTGCGGGTTTAGATATTCCTTATTTTTTCAACTGGACAGGCTTGCAGCTGTGTATACACATCATGAAGATTTTTAAACAAGCTTTTAACACTGCAGTAACATTTTGATGACAACTATTTCAAAAGACAAAAGTGCTTAACCTCCTGTGTATGTTGGCGATTATTTTTAGTGATGAATAATAAAGTCTTACTCTCTTGGTGAGTTCGGCCAACCAGTGATTTTTTTGTTTTGATATTGTGCAACATGGTATATACAGTGACCACTTTTATTGTCTATTGCCACACACGCTGGATATGTCCAGATACCTAAATCATGATTTCAGCATGTCAAACAATCACTAAATGGTGTTTCTTCCCACAGCATGGGGTCTTTTGAATGCATCCTCAGCAGGCACAGAATGAGCCCTGCATGATCTCATGAGCCAAGGTTCCAGTGAATAACTGCAGTCACCTGCTGGTATTAATGCACAGCACATTTGATGGGTTTCTTCACACTGCCATGTTGTGACATAGAACACATTAATCATACACAGATATACTTACCATGTAGTATAATTTCCTAAGAGATCGCATCCACTTAAAATGTTGTACTTCGGCACTTTTCCCCCAGATTGCTGCATTGTGCATAGTACCGGAGTGTGTTACCATCATGTTTATAATAAGGCTGTCTGCTGAGCACAATACCTCACAACTGAGTGATGTCCACCCTTTCTGCTGAAGTGACCCTCTGTGTCATTTTCAGAAGGGGATTTAATTGGAACATGAGGCAATCAATTGCACCAAGGACTCAGGGGAAGTTGTCAATAGAAAAGAACTATTTCATAACAGCCTGGCACTCCATGAGTGTTTCTGGGAAGTAGATGAAGTAATTTGCTTTGTTTCACATAACTGACAGAAACTGTCTCAGTATGTGACCAGCAGCTCTGTGTACACCCCAACAGTTTCAGCCATATGCCACTGAAATGTCCCAGAAGCCAATATACACAAGTCCAGACACACTGTTGTTTTTACTGGGATGGGATTACCCTTCAGGCTGTGTTAATACATGTGGGATGTACATATCCAATACGCACTCTGTACTCCCTTTCTGTCTAATCTGTATCTATCAATTATTTCTTTGATCAGACAACTTTCTTAACTGAAACCTAGATTGGAGCTGTTAGCTGTGTGCAAATAGGACTCATTCACATATTGTCCTCCAATATAAGGGGGGACCTTCCAGAGACCCAGGCAATTACAGACCCATAAGTCTGACCAGCCTCATATACAAAGCCATGGAAAGACTCTTCATGGAATTAATCAATCAGAACATTTGGATTCATCATGGGCAGGTCATGCTTACTCAACATGGTGGATTTTTTGAAAAGATCACCAAAGCAATGGATGAAGGCAAAATGGTACACACCACATATGCCAACCTAGCCAAAGCATTTGACAAATTCCCCACTCAGACATAGTAAAAAAGATAAATAAACTGAGACTAAACCCCTATGACACCTGCAAGATTTCCAGCTGGCTCAGAGATAGGATGCAGGTAATCAAAATACAGGAAGTTACCTCCACAAAGAGAGCAGACACCAGTGGAGTTCCCCTCTCCTATTTGGCATCCACTTTCTGAGGTAATAGCCAATACCAAAGGCTCTGGCTAAGTCTGCAGGTGACTGCAAGCTAGGAACAGTCATTAATTCCTCAAATAACTTAGACATCCTGCAGGATGGTGTGTCTCTAATAAATAACTGGTGTCAAAATCATGGACTGAAACTAAATGTAAAAAAAAAATGCATTACTATATCTTTTGGGAAGTCATCTACCCTGGGGAACTACTACATTGACAATACACCACCTAACAGTTGGCCCAGTTGTTCAGTGTTTGGGAATTTATGCGGACAATGACCTAACATTTGACCAACATGTGCTTATTGTTGTAGGAAAGTCCTTCTATATTGCACAGCTTATAAATAAAGGGATTGTGTCTAGATCTAGGGATATCATTGTCTCCCTTTACTCAGCCCACATTAGCACAATCACTGAATATAATTCACCCTTTGGCATGTATCTGTCTAGATACATGCAACAACTGAAACATCCACAGAGATACCTTACTAAAAGGATAAGAGACCTAAACAACATGTTCTACATGGACTGACATGAAGCCCTGTCACTAAACTCAGTGCCCTACAGACTGCTAAGAGGTGATGTGTGTCTGGCATACAAGGCATTCTCTGACCATTGACTGATGGATTTACTGCACATTAGTAAGTCAAATGGCATCTGAACTATTCGGTCTGGGGATCTAAGCCTGTTCTGCAACATCAACAGAATAATTTGGAGGGACAGGTATATCTTGCAGAGGACAATACTGCAGTAGAACAGACTTCCTATTCACATAAAACAAAGTTCATCCCTGTCCATATTCAAGCACAACTTATATCTATGGATGAGAAACAGAAAATGTATCCCAGGACTGACCCTGAGCTACTAATGGACACAGACAACTCCTAAATGCTGTATCCCATGCACGGGTCCCCTCAGACTATCTATGGTATGATCTCAGTTATTCTCATTAGAGATAATATATAATTATTGACCATGGGATGGGTAAGGCCAATCTATAACCAAATGTGATAAGTTATTTTGAGCACAAAAAGGGAAATTGGCTAGGCTTAACGTGGCCCGCAAGGGTAGCTAGCCTAGTACTTACCTATGAATCTATGGACTATCAGCATCTTCCATTTTGTTATGCTTTACTGTGGAATTCTCAGGAAAACGCTGATATATAGCTCATATTTTTGTGATAGGAATATCATTGATAAATGGATCCTGTCAAATGTTTGCCATAAAGTACTGGTGTACTACATTGTCTGCTTTTATTGTTGTCAGGTGCGCATGTTGTTTTCTAGAATCCGATGTAAGTACACAATGTCTGCAATTATCCGTGCGATCCTGTTGACCCAGTGACAGCACTTTAATCAAGCGCTGTCCAATTGATAGGAAAAGAGTGAAACAAGTTATGCTGACAGTTGAATTTTCTTTTTTCTCCCCTGTTGTGCGACCTTTGAGTAGGTATATTCAAGTTTGGGGTTGTGGAGGGTTTCCTCCCACATGAGGAGTGCAGGAAGCAAATTCACTTACCTCCACGGTTTGTCAAAACTTATTTTACTCTTTTTCCATCAATCAGACAGCACTTAATTAAATGGCTGTTGACGGGTTGACATGTATCCATTATCCTTTGCCATATTCATTGGCATATGCGCTCAACTTTCACTGGTTCTTAGAATTGCGTCCACCCTTACTTTGTCAAAGTCTTCCTTCAGTGCAATGTGCTGTGTGAAACTTTGTTTTGAAATCTGGCCCTTGAACTCTATTCCTTCACTTCCGTTTCTTGGGGACTATTAAAGTCTCTCCACGGTAGGCAGTAACAAGTGCTGTTATTTTGCTTTTCAAAGCCTCTTGGTGATTTATATTTTATTCCCTGTATTCTCTTTTATCTTTTTAGTAGATGTAATGGAATACTGTACTCTGATCAGGAAAATTCATATAATTTTATGAGTTTATGTGAGTAGAAAGGTATATGGCATTACCAGGAGTTTACTAAACCAGCAGTATTAGAAATCAATGTTTTTTTTGGAGGGAAGGAGAGAGAAAGAGAAAATTTATCAATCCATAATCCCTTTATCCCATTTTTGCACATGGGGTTGGTGTGTCACTTCAACAGTGACAATCATCTAGAGCCAAGGTTTACACTACCGAGTGGCTAGTTTTGCCATGGTAGTTCTTCCACAACACATACTCACATGCAAACTCACAGCTTTGGCCAATTTACAGTGTCCAGTCCACATACTGCATGTGTTTGGAATGTGAGAGGAAACAAGAGCAGCTGGAGGAAACCCAAGCAAACACAGAGAGGACTTGCAGACTCTGCACAGAAAGCACCCCAGCCAAGAATCGAACCAGGGAAGGTCTTGCTATGAAGAGGCAACACTATCCAATGTGCCACTGTGCCACCCAGAAAGAGAGAGCCTAATCAATAATTATATTTATTGACCTAGTGTGTCCTTTTAAACTATTTTGGAGATATTTTGTTATCACTGCTGTGAGAAGCAGTGAATGAATGCATTTTTATTGTGGAATTCTTGATTGATTTCCATAATGGAATCATTGCAAACTTCTTATTTTTTTGCAACAGAATACTGTACTGTGATCAAAGTAAGTGTTGTTGTCATCTGGATAATTAGGCTGCAGTAAAGGTGTCCAGAATTAGAAGGATCTGCCTTTCCCAGAAAAAGCAGAAATGATCAATGCTTTGGGAGAGTTGGTTTGAACACCATGCTGAAACAGAGTCTTCAATATTATGGTTCCATTTTAGTTGTTGGGATCTATTTAAATCTTTCTGCAGTGATCAACTGCAAATTACAATGTATTTTTTAAGCAGCTGTGTGAATTGTGTGATGTTCTTTGTATTTTCTCACCATTTTTAATTACATGCAAGAGAATGTTGTACCATCATCAGAATAAATGATTTTATCTTGACTTTTGCACTAAACTGAAGGTATCTCTTATTACTGGGAATTGTCTACTGCAGCAATATTAATCGGCATTTTAGGGGAAGACAGCTAACTTGATGGCCAAACAAATATTGGACATTAGTACATATTAGTTATTTAAATGCTGGTGCGCTTAATGCAAGTGAGCAAATGGCTGCACTACTGTAGTGCAAGTTGTGTAAGCCTGGTGGGAATTGTGAGGGTATTATATTTCTCTGTTTGAGGAAGAAGCTACAAATTACTTTTTAAGACTCCTAGCTTAAAAGATTGATATGCTGACATGTTTCTGTTGTTTGAAAGTGCAGGATTAACTGGCAATGTTCACATTATGGTAACATGGAGTTGATGCACATTGTGATAAATATGGATACCGGTGAAAAAGAGTCTGTGTTTAAGAAGCTGACATTTTTGAATAGCACACTTTTCATTGTGCCAGGATTTAAGGAAGTTGGATTTTGAAAGATTTAAGGAGATGGACTGTGAAAAAAAAAAGAACATTCAGTAGGTAAATTTGAGTTCTTGTCTAATAACAGATGAAGATTATGACTATGGTGTGAACATCAAGAAAATTTTAATAAAGGGTTGGATACTGTTTTTGAAATATGTCAAAATCATATAACCAAAAACTACCTAGGTGCTGGAGTAGAAAGCTAATAAAATTATATTAGAAAAAATGTGCTATTATTTATATAAAATGAATCCTGTAGCATACAATAAATTTACATTAAGTAAAGTTTAGAAGAAGGTTCAGAACTATTTAAAAACCCAAAAGATTCAGTATGAACCAAAGTTACTTAAAAAAGAAAATAAAAAGGTTTACTGTAGTTATATCATTTCATACAGGAGGAGTAACTATCCGTTACTAATAGAATGCAATAATGAAATTATAATTGAAACATGTAGGATTGTTGAAATCTTTAATGATCAATTTAGTAGTATAGATGATAAGGACTGAAATATGAACATTCCGATAAATAATCTGAATGTTTGCTGTACTTGTCCTGAAATAGCATTGATCATTATACAAAATGAATTTAAGAAGATTAGAAATAATACAGTGATGGGCCCTGACCATATACCAACTACCTTGATTAAAAGATTAGAAGGTCTGTTACCACATATAATGTTAAATATATTTAATAAATGTTTATTAAATGGCATAGTACCAGATCTGTGGAAGACATCAAATACACCATTTTGAAGAAAGGAAAACCATCCGATGTAAATAACTATATTAATTCTATGCAAGTGTTTTGAAAGATGCATTATCAAGCTGATACAGAATGAAAATAAATGTCCAGAAATTGTAGATATTTATCAACTTGAGTATTTTAGTAAAGGTGTGTATTAACACATTTGATGATTTTTATGAACAATTTACAGTCAGTCTTTATATTATTTTTCTTGTGGCGCTGTCTATTTGAAATTAGCCAAAGCATTCGATTCATTATCTCATGTTTCTCTCTCTGTACAATGTTATGTGAACTAGCTTATAATCTGTATGTCATTAAATGGACAGAGCCCAGTGTGTGGCTTTACGAGGTCATGTGTCAGCTCCAAGGAAAATATGCAGAGGTGTTCCTCAGGGATAAGCTCTTGGTCCTGTTTTGTTTAATTTGGTATTATCTACTATCCCTATGTAAAAAAAGGTCTTTCTGGTTAAATAAATACACAGATGACTGTGAAATATGTTTTGTAATAATGAATAATAGAGATTCTGAGGAATTTAATCTTTATTTAAAAGAGATTACTAAATAGGCTCTTGATGTTGGTATAACATTTAGTACTAGTAAAGGCAATATCATGTTTTTAGGAAACTGACAATAAAATTGGTAGAACATTCAGTACTAGTAAATGCAATGTCATGTTTTTTAGGAAACTGATAAAGTATAATATCATTTATGTGACAGGTCTTAGGATGAAGTTTTTCATTATAAAGATCTTGGTATAATAACGCCAAATTATTTTTTTAAATATTTGGATACAATAATTAATAAAACAGGTAGCACATGTAGGTATGCTGTTAAAAATAACTTCAAGAAGAGAGAATCATATTTTGGTTATACAAAAAAAATTATTTTGGAATATAATAACTCATTTTGTTTGCATTCCAGGAAAGATTTAATTAGAATGGAGAAAGTTCAATGGACATTTACAAAGACAATTCAAGGATTATTACATTTTAAATAATCTGAGGCTCTAGACTGTTGTCACTGATGAAGTGACACCCTGACCCGATGTGCAAAAATGGGAAAAGAGGTTGTGGATGGATAGATGGATTAACATCTTTAAATTTATTTTCATTACATCACAGACAGTAAAGAGGGACAAGTATCCTTGCTTATAAGGTTTTTAGGAATGAAGAACTGAGAACTATGTTGGATTTAGAGATGCCAGGTAGTTTTCATTCCTCCAAGTGTAAGGGGCAATATTTTAAGGTGTTAATAAAAGAAGATTAAGAAAATAATTGGTTCACAATCTATTACTATTTCATGGAATCACTTACCTATATCTATCCATCTTTCAGACAGCACTGATACTTTTAACAAAATTTATATTTATGGGTAGGATTAGAGACTTTTTATCCTTTCTTTTTAGTGTCTGTGTTCCTTGAAAGGGCTTGGGGCCAGGACACAGTAAAATATATTATGAACTATAATAGAGTATTTCTGGTTTGGTATAAACAAATAGAGCATTGAAAATTAGAGCATTGTGTGTTTGCCAGCTTACTGGAAGTACAGATTTCAGATGTGTACATTTTAGAGTATTGTATGTTGATTCAAATGACTATTTCTTTCTTGCGTCTGTATAAACATATATAAGGACTCAGTGATGCATCATAAATTAACTATCTAACAGGGTTTTTGGGAAGTTTTCTGTATAAAACTGCACATTAGCTGTTAGAACCACACTGACTGTTTTTTTTTTTTTCAAACATGTCTTAGACGGATAAGGAACTCCTGACCTTGGATGCTGAGTTACTATACTTCCTGTGTAAAACAACACAAGAAAGCAATGTATAATATATCATATGTGACAATTTTACTTTGGACTAATGTAATAGGTATGTCTGCATTAAACCTTTAGAATATTCATTGCATACTTGAGATATCACAATCACACCTCTCAACTGTCCAGGTTTTCACAGAATGTCCAGACTTTTACTTATTATTTTTGGTTTGTTCCTCATAAAATTTGGGGTTTTCTATAATAATGGCATACATGTGAGTTTCAAATATTTTATCCTTCAGAAAATGTATGATAACACAAATCCTGTTATTCAAGCAACTTTCTGAGTTTCTAAGACAATATTTAAAATATGTCCCTATTTTGGAGCATTGGTCCTCCGTTATTTTAGGCTTTGTCTAGATTTCTTGTGCTAAGAGGTTTAGAGGTATAATCACAATATCTAACAATAAAAGAAAGAAAGAAGTATATATGGCAAAACTTAGAAAATTTACAATTACAAACTTCTTTTACACCTTGAAAGAAACAAGAGAGAGATCGTGCCTAGATGTACAAAATGTTGAGAAGCAGAACATGATACAGACATTCTGAGCAAAAATAATTTACAAGATCCATTTGTCTGCCAATATATCTTACTCAAGAAATAGCAAATAAGACAGTACAAATGATGACCCAACAACACAACTGTAAATAAAATGCATGCTATATGTAATTAGTGCAACTGAAAAGTAAAGAATCTCAGCAGAAAGGGATGAATATATAGTAACAGATTATTCTGTCACAAAATGTCTATACAAACACATTTGCAGAATGAGAACAACCAAAATGACAGGTTCTGCTTTTCCTGGGGATTGTAATTTTGTTAGTAAAATAATTTAAATTATGTTTTAATAGAAAATGATATAACCAACTACAAACCAAATGAAACCTTGAAAAAAAAGATGATGAAGTTATTATCTTAATTACAAATGCATGCCGTCTAAGAAATGAAAAAGAGAAGCAGAACTTAGATTATGTGAGGGGAAAGTCTGACGTAGCAGTTTTATGGGATACCTGTTATTTAATTAGTGATTGAGATTGTAACATGAATGATAACAATGGTTTTGTGAGAAACAAGGTGACAAAGAAGAGATGTAAGTGTAGCGAAAGTATTCATTTGATTAAATAACTTTTTATTGTAGAAATGATCTGCTTCTAAAGTGTTTTGCCTACAACAGACTAAAAACTGCTCCGATCTGCACTTTCTTTGAAAGGATCTGAAATTAATAATATACTTTACAAAGGTGAAGCACTTTATATTACCCTTTCAAAATATATTACTGTGTTTTCTGTTACATTATGACTTGACTAATGATGAAGCTTTGTCAAATATTTCATTTTCTATGGGTATTTTGTTACTTGATCAGCACTTATTATAATTATTATGAAAACTATCTTGCAGTACATAAATAACACTGGAGATTAAAGGCAAATATATATAGGTGGTACTAATTAAAACTTAAGTTGATGAAGACTAGATAATTTCTGCCACAAATGTACAGAGTCCTAGATGTCAATGAGGAAATCAGAATAACTTATAAGAGTAATGCTTAATATCTTTAGGATGGTGCCATAATTATATGTGCAGATAAATATGGCAAATAGGAACTAACAAATAAAAACAGCTGGAGATTTTTTTAAGACGTTAATATAGAATCTCCAAATACAGCAACTTACAGAGGTGTCTATGAGATGCCATGCAATTTTACATGTTACAATGTTGAATTTGAATATTTGACAATCTTCATATAGGTGATACTCAGAAGGGTGGTCAGAATGACTGTGCTACAGGAGAAATATCGCAAAATTAATTGTATGCAAATAGCTGAATAATGGCATGCATACCGGTTAGTGCCATCATGCTAATGAGACTCTCTACATATACAAATGCTGAAAACAAACATGTGAAAGTGATTCAGAGACAAACAAATATGGTTCGAAGAACCATAGTGCTCATCCATTCTATAGTCTAAGATTTCTCAGTGTGCAGGAGCCTCCACTCATGCTATCATGCTAGAAATAACAACAACCTTAGCTAAGCAGCAAGTGTGAGTGGCTGATCTCAGAGCTAGTGCTTACAATGAAGCAAGCCCTCTCCCTCCATGTTACAGGCAGGCCTGCCAGCAGCTGACATGCAGTCACCGTCAGAACTAGAACACTGTCAACCACTACTGTGTGGACAAAGACGCTATATTTTAGCTGGCAAACATGTGCCACCTACACATGGAATCAAGAAGGATGCATGGACTGCTTATCCCACTGGACACAAAAGTTTGTGGAGAATTAACCATCTTTGATATGAGGACCTTTCAGCATCTGACAAGAATGCAGATCCTTTATCAGTTCTTTGAAATGATGCTGCAGAATGTGAAGGAGCATATATATTGGTTCCACAGACAACAGAGGCAAGAATTACCATTATACTGGTATTTTATAACTCATTTTATTTACTTGAGATACGGGGGGGGGGGTCATTGATTGCACATACATTGCCAATAAGGTCCCACCTGTGCTACCTGGTGACCATTATCACCATGAATGGTGTCCATTCCATCAACTTCCTAGTGTTGTGCAATACAGAAGATATTATATACAGTATGTCTGTATGCCATATAAGCAGTGCTCTTGATTTCCACCCCAACATTTAGTGATGGGGTGACACAGGAGGATTAGATGTCTTTTGAGAAGACATGCAGTTAATCTGTCAGTGATTATGTCATGTTTTGTTAAAGAACAGGTGTGTGTGTGGAAGAACTGCATTTGTAGTTGTCATTTGGAGTTTTGCTTTCCACTTTATGAAATGAGACGGTGAATCAGGAAGCCAGACTTTGAATATTATGGCTCAACGCTTATCATCTTTATTAGTTTTCTTTGTTTACTGGCTGTAGAGTTGCCACCTATCCATTTTTTCCAGACTATCTAGAAATCAAACTGATTGTCTGGTAGTCCATAAAACACAGTACAAACTCTGGTATTCTGTTTCAGAAAAAGAAACAGACTATCAGAGTTTGTTAAATCAATGGATTTACAATACTTTTTTTTACAGAAAAGCATATTAAATATGCAGAAAAAAGCAAAACAAATGGAAAAGAGAGCATTTGTTCTCACCTGACGTGATAATGGCATCATAAAATGGATGGAAAGTGGGTGGGAAGAGGGAAGGAGATGGGTAGGGTTATAGTAGGTATGAGTAGTGTGACATGGTCCAGTTTTGGCCACATCGAAAGGTGGCATCCCTAACTTGCTACATCTTTATGGGTGTAGAGTTTGTGGAGGAGAGACGTTCATTTTTTGGGAGTATGTTTTTATTGCACTGAGGGTTAAATTAAAATATTTGTTTGATTGTTTGGCCAGATATGATTCAGCCACATTGAAATTCAACTAAGGTATGTTTAACCCTACTATCTGATGAAATTGATTCTACTAACTGTGTTCATGACTAAAAGTAATACTATATACCGTAGGGGACATGTCAGATACTATGCAGAGCAATATTAGTTATATCTCACAAGACTATAGTGGCTTATTTATAGGCTTAGGGAGATTGCTAACAGAATATCACATACTAATAAAATGTGTATCAATGCCAGTGATGCGTGCTCATAGAAAAGCACATACACAACTCATGAATAAAGATATAAAAGAGCTGAAACTTATGGAAAGTTCATATATCATTAAAAATCAATCAAAGCCAACAGAAGGGATGGTGTATAATCATCACTGCATGGAAAGACAAAAGTCACAGTTGTATTGATTGAAAATATTAAAATAGAGTTTTTTTCGATTGTTTAGAGTTGATGTTGTCTCAGACATGCTACATTTGTATTTTTTCAGTACTATATGTGAACCAGGGTTTCTGTCAGTAAGGCGAAATGAAGCAAAATCCAAACTGTGAACTTTTAAAATGTCATTAGGAATGTACAGAATCCTTTGATTCCTGTTTGGTATTTTGTCAGCATGAGGGGTATTTTGAAGAGCTGTTGCCAATGATGTCAATAATCTCTTAGTGTAGGACCAAACATAAGAAGAGCATGGCAAAAGATTGATACAGTTGCTAAATAGACTGAGAATAATTGCAACCCATATAAGAACAAATGTAAAATGAGAGTAAGTCAAAAATACATAACTCATATTCTAATGTCAATGGATCTGAAACCTGAACCAGATAAATCTGAGCAGTAGTTCATATGCCAAAACCATAGGAAAAACAGGCATTGTGGAGGTTTCAACATACATATTGTCTTATCTGTAGTGGGAAAACACCTTGCATGAAACAATGTTAGATATAACATGCTTGTCCCCTTGTTAACATTATGATAAAAGGAAGATATTCTTGCAACTTGAAATTTGTAGTATATTTAATACTATGTGTTTCATGCAATAAATTTTATGTGGGAAGAATGAGCAGAACCCTTTGCTGCAGAATTTATGAACATCAGTATGCAATAAACACTAAGGATGAGAAAAATGCCCTCAGTAAACATTATAATAGTGATAACTGTAAGACTGATTTTAAGGTTGTTGTTTTAGATCAAATTGTAAATTATGAAAGTTTATTTGATGCAGAGAAAGAGTTGGACTGGAGGGAATATGTATGGCAGGTTAGGTCAGATCCATGTTACCCTCCAGGCCTAAATGATAAAGAGAATTTTAAAATAGTTTTAAAAAGAAAGAGAATTAAGCATTAATTGAATTCTAATTAAAGTAAGTTAATTGTATAAATATATTTATTCATTTATTTTTTTTATTGACATTTGTTAACCGAGTTAGTACAACTGAGCCAGGAGCCCATTTTCAGTAGAGACCCAAGGAGAAATGCTCCAGAAGTATTACATATTTTTACAATAAAAATCAAATCAAAAATAAGAGTAAGAGTAAAAAAATTAAAACCACCATGAAACATAATAAGAAAATCAATGGAGAATATCTGTACATAGAGTACGTTAAATAACAATTGACAAGTCTAGAGAATATTACATGTGAAGTAAATACAAATAAATAAGCCTTTCAATCAAACATTTTTTTAAATAAAGATATATATGAATATATATGTTATGGGAAGGGAGGTATAAAGGTATATGAGGCAAGTACAAGGAAGTAAAAAGTAGAATAGGGAAAATAAGTTAAAACTGAGACGAGAAGAGAAGAGAAGAGAAGAGAAGGGAAGAGAAGGGAAGAGAAGAGAAGGGAAGGGAAGAGAAGAGAAGAGAAGAGAAGGGAAGAGACGAGAAGAGAAGAGAAGAGAAGAGAAGAGAAGAGAAGAGAAGAGATGAGACAAGAAGAGAAGAAGAAGAAGAGAAGAGAAGAGAAGAGAAGAGAAGAGAAGAGAAGAGAAGAGAAGAGAAGAGAAGAGAAGAGAAGGAAGAGAAGGAAGAGAAGAGAAGGAAGAGAAGAGAAGAGAAGAGAAGAGAAGAGAAGGAAGAGAAGGGAAGAGAAGAGAAGAGAAGAGAAGAGAAGAGAAGGAAGAGAAGAGAAGAGAAGAGAAGAGAAGAGAAGAGAAGAGAAGAGAAGAGAAGGGAAGAGAAGGGAAGAGAAGAGAAGAGAAGGGAAGAGAATGGAAGAGAAGAGAAGGGAAGAGAAGGGAAGAGAAGAGAAGAGAAGAGAAGAGAAGAGAAGAGAAGAGAAGAGAAGAGAAGGGAAGAGAAGAGAAGAGAAGAGAAGAGGAGAGGCTAGATCAAGTGGGGGTTAGACAAGGGCAAGAACATGTACTCTGAAGAAACATTTTAAGTTCTTTTTTGAACAGGTGTTTTTGATGAATGCTTCTTATGTTTTGAGAGAGTGAGTTCCAAGCATGTGCAGCAGAGTATTTGTAGATGGACTTTCCTATATTTTTATTGAGTTTATATATGTCATCGAGGTGCATGCTGGAAGTACGAAGGTGATGAATGGGGCTGTTGTAGGAAATTAGGTTGGAGATGGAAGGGCAGAAAGAGAGGTCATTCAGGATAGAGTGTGTAATGTGAAGTTGGGGTAGAAGTAGTTGTTTAGACAATTCTGGTCATTGGAGTGATTTAAGGGTGAGACAGTGGTGGGATTTAAAAGGGAGATTAGAGGCAAACCTGGCTATTTTGTGATAAGTTTTCTCTAGTTTAGTGATAAGTGAAGTTTGAACATTAGTAAGGATAGGGGCAGCATAGAGAAGACAGGGTAGAATAAGGGACTGAGCGAGGGAAGGTTTGGAAGAAGGTGAAAGAAATTTCTGGTTGTGATAGAGAAGCACATTGTTGGATATGAGTATCGCATTTTAGTTCATCATCAATAATTACTCCAAGTAGTTTGATATGGAGTTCGGGTTTGGTGATGGTGCTATTAAGGGAGGTGATAGAGAAATAGGGTTTGTGCTGGGTGAGTATTTTAGAGAAGAAGAGAAGGAGTTTAGTTTTTTTGGATTTAGTATTAATTGGTTATCAGAGAGACAGGTTTCAACAGATGTGAAGGTTTGTTGAGTGAGAGCTAGGAATTCAGGGATGTTGTGGGCAGAGGTGATAAGGGTGGAGTCATCAGCATATTGTAGAAGTGTAGAGAGGTTAGTAGCAGAGGGAAGTTTGTTATTGAATATGTTGAACAGAAGTGGGCCTACAATCGATCCTTGGGGAACTCCAGTATTTACAGGGAGGAATGGAGAGAGGATAGTTTGCCAGCGGATAGATTACTGCCTGCCAGAGAGGTAGCTAGAGAACTAGCTGATCGAGGAGGAAGAGAGATGTAGATCAGAAAGTTTAATAAGGAGTTTAGAGTAAGAGACAGTATCAAAGGCCTTTGAAAGATCAAGGAATAGACAGGAGATGAGCAAGTTATTGTCACAGGCTTCAGTTATTGTTTGAGTAATGGAGAGTAATGCAGTGGCTGTGCTATGGTGGGGTCTAAAGCCATATTGGGTAGGAGTAATGAGATTGTTGTCAAGGAGGTGTTTGATTAACTGAGCATGGATGCACTGTTCTAAAATTTTAGAAAGGGGGACAAGATAGCAATGGGTCTAAAGTTAGAGGGATCAGTAGAGTTGCTGACTTTGTGAAGACGGATTGTATAAAAGTATTTCAGGATATCTGTGACAAGGGCCTCAGAGATGTAATGATTAATAAGTATAGTGGCAGGGTAGGAGATGGATTGTGCAGCTATTTTTAGGAAGTGGGAGGGTAGTTGGTCAGCAGATAGAGAGCAAGGCTTAAGTTTATTAAGAAGAGATTTAATAGTGGTAACTGGGACTGGTTAGAAATAAAATGTATTGGGAAGAGTTTTATTAAGAGGTGATAGAGGGGTTGGGTGAGATGTACTGTTTTGTGTGAGCTTTTGGATAGTTTCTATTGAAATAGTTGTTGAGGAGAGTGGCAGTTTCAGTGGCAGCTTTGTGCGGAAACGGGTTGAGAGTAGTGGGTTTACCTGGGTGGAGCAAGTTGTTGATGGAGGCTCAGAAAAGTTTTTTTGATTTTTGTGAGGGCTGCATTGGTTAGAGGAAAAATAAGCTCCCTTATCTTTGATGACTAGTTTTTTGGTATTGTTTCTGAGCTCTTTGTATGTCTGAAGTAAGGGAGGGGATTTATTTTTAACCCAGGATTTCCAGGTGCTATCTCTTTTGTGCATGATTAATCAGGTCTGTTTTGTAAGCCAGGGGACATAGTTGGATTTAATTCTGATTTTTCTAGAAGAGGCAATAGAATCAAGAGTGTCAAGGAAAATCCTATTGAAGGACTTTATAGCATCATTGACAGGGAGGTGGTATAAGAAGAACCAATTGATACTAGATAGTTTAGAGTTAAAAGGGTCTGGATCAAAGTGGGTGAGGTTCAGGCATATTCTGTAAGTATGGTCTTTGGGAAAATGTTGGGTGAATCTATGAATAAAGGTTGGGGAATGATCACTTAAAGAGTCTGGAAGTATGCCAGGGTTATGGTAATTTTGGGAGCTGAGGTAAGAATCCAGTCAAGGATAGGTCCAGAAGGGGAGATTTTGTTAGTTTTAGTGGGGGTTGAATGTGTTGGTGAAATCTATGGAGGTTGAGACTTTGGGTAGGGGATGAGGGGGACAGTTTAGACCAGTGTATGTTAATGTCTCCAAGTATGATGGTTTCATAGGTGGGCTGTTGAGTGAGTCAAGAGAGAAAGTTCTCTAGGATTGGAATATTATTGCCGGGGGGAATGTATACAGAGACTATGGCAAATTTTTTGTGTGAGTTTAGGTGACAGTTAATGATAAGGATTTCTGCAGGTGTTTGATTTTTGTTTCATTCAGTTTGAAGAAGTCTCGTAAACAGATGAAAGTGCTTACTGGATGTTGATATACTTAATGTAGAAATAAAATACTTTGGATTTTATTCAAGCCAGTTTTATTTCATTTATTGTGGTTTATATGGCTTTGTTTTTCATTTTTTGTTTCTTTACAAACAATTGTGTGTATTTCACCAAAATGCCCATGACAAAATGGACATCATTGCAGGTGGAATACTTCTCTCTGCTAGGTACAGTGACCTCAGACTTGATTATATTAAATAAGGAGTTTGCAGAGTGCATTGTCCTACATGGGGGGAGAGCAGTGGTGGTCAGTTATTTCCATAGGAAAATGTATTTTAAGTTTCATTATAACTCTGAGCTGCTATCCAAAAAGTAAGTATTTCTTAAACAGTGAGGCCAAACAAATCTTAAAAATGTATACCTTAACATTAAAAGTGAACAAACAAACTTTAAATTCAAAAACAAACTAAAAGCAAAGTCAAGACAGCTTGCTGTAGAATCCAGACTGATTTAATGTTAGCGCTTTTGTACAAGCTCAATGCTTGAACTTCTTCAGAAAAAAAACAGACCCAAGATTCAATACTTATATACAATTATTAATTAAACCATTAACTTATTAAATAATGTTAACTATTTAAAGAACCATTACATTATTAAGTGAATACATTACAAAAACCTTGTATATTCAATAGCAACTATTTTAGAAACCTAATTTATCTAAAACTCTTTTACAAAAGTAATCTATATTCATATAGTATGACATTATTAATCCTTATAAAACTACAAAAATTATATGCATTTTCTATAATATAAAAAGCATTTAAACCCAACCATTTATGATTCAATTCTAGTTCTACACTATTTGGAAATTATATTACATACTTTGAAATGTCTTCACCTATCCAAGGCTTTCAATTTGAGAATACATTTAATCGAGCTATATTCATTAAGACCTGGAAACATATATACATTAGTCTTAATTTACCATATTAGCTCTTTCTCTTCTAGATTTAACTGCCAAGGTCCTCCTCTGATGTCTTTACTCACACAATCAACATTAGTATACTTAAATTTGTGAAGTGGATATTCCAAAATGTTTCTTGCCAATGCATTGGTAGTGGTCCCCTTACTGATATGGTACTGGTGTTTGTAAATCCTTTGTTTAAACGCTCTTTCTGTTTTGCCTATATAGTAACTTGGGCACAGCTGACATAGGGCTACATATACCACACCAGCTGTGTCACAGTTAAATTTACCATTAATATAATATATTTTTTTCTTTTATGGCGAACCTACTACCTGTCTTAATATGTTGGCATTGCTGACACCTCCCACATTTGCTCATAGACCAGTTGATTCTAGTCTTAAAAGTTTTCTTTTCTAGTAATGTCTTGAGATTAGTGCCTTTCCTATACACAACATGAGGTCTATCCCCCACTTTTTTCTGATATTAGAATCTTCTAATAAAAATGCCCAATTCTTGTTCAAAATACTTCTTATTTCGTTAGCATCTGTAGAAAAGGTAGTTATATAACTCATTTTAACCTCTTGGTGGAAAGAAATGTGATTATTCTGCATAGTGGGTTCATCCACTTGTTCTAAATAGCCTTTATGTAAAATGGGTTTAAAATGCCCATTATTCCTTTTTACTGCTACTTCTTCAAATATTTGTTCAAAAAGGGACTGAGGGTAACTTCTCTTATTGAACATATTTCTCAAATTATTGCATTCTGGCAAAAAATCCTCGTCCAATGAGACCATCCTGACTGCTCTAACTAGTTGGACTTTTACCACAGCTCTTTTTTGGTGGTAGGGATGGTTGCTACTAAAATGCAAAAATGCATTAGAATAAGTGGGTTTCCTAAAGATTGTCACCTTATATCTTTTATAAAGTCTGTCTTTGGATATTTGTGCATCCAAAAAATGAATAGAATCATAATCAAACTGGAAAGCAAACTTCAGGAATTGTGTTAATTCTGAAATTGATGTAATAAAAGCAATTATTTATTTATTATTTATTTTACATTTGTTTACTGGGATAGTCCGACTGGATACATGTCCATTTTCAGCGGAGGCCCGGGGAGAAAGGCTCCACATAGACAAACATACATAGATTACACAGAAGTTAGCAAACAATTACAAAAACAAAGTGATTATATACAATGGGTTAGTAGTGTTCCCTAGTAGGGACTCACAATTCTCATGGACAGACAATTAAAAGTAAGAGGCATCAGATTGGAAGCAGAGCTTGGTGATGTAGTTACAAGTTATGATAATTGCAGAATATGCTTTTAGTTTATAACTTAATCAGGATTGGTACATGGAAATAGCCAATTCACTTTGAGATACTGTTTGAGTTTTTTTTTTAAGAGACTTTTGGAGGATTGTAGGGTTATATAGTTTGGCAACGAATTCCAGGTTTTGCCAATGAAGTTGGCAAACAGGGATTCACCAGCAGAGTTATTAGCTTTGTGGGTTTGGACCAGTAGTTTATTGGCTGACCGTAGGGATCTTAGGTTGCTATATGGCTTAATAATATTTTTAAGTGAGGGAGTATCCTCAGGGTGGTACAAATATTTGTGCGCTATTAAGAGTTGATTGAATTGAATTAACCTGGGCAGTTCTAGACACTCTAGTTGTTTAAGGTTCTGGCAGTGATGGGTTCTATAGGTGGAGCCAGTGGCGAATCTGGCAATATGATTGTAGCTATGGGACAGCTTACCTAGTTCAGATTTGTTGAGGTTTGAGAGTACAGGCAAGGCATATAAAAGAGTAGAGAGTAGGTGTGATTGGGTGATTGCAGTCCTAGCCAGTGGGATTAAAAATGTCTTGTTTCTATACAGTGATCCAAGCTTCTTATTGATGGTCTGTATGGTTTTGTTGACCTGTAGGTCAAATTTGAGATTATTGTCTATGATAACCCCTAGCAGTTTGGTGTGATTATCTGGGTAAATATTGGTACCATTGTTAGATGTGACAGAGAATGAAAGTGTGGTGGATCTTCTAGTGGGAGAGAAGAGTAGAAGTTTAGTTTTATTGGGTTCAGAAGTAGGTGTTGGTTGGTGAGCCAGTTCTCGATAGTGTTAAATGTATTTTGGGTTACGATTTGCAAGTCGGATGGGGAGGTGGCTGAGCAGATGAGAGTGGAATCATCTGCGTATTGAATGCAGGTGGATTTAGGGATAGCAGTGTGGAGGTTGTTGATAAAAATAGAGAAGAGTAGTGGACCTAGTATGGACCCTTGAGGGACACCAAGTATGAGAGGTAACTGGCTGGAGAGTTTGCCCTGCCATAGTACCTCCTGCTGTCTACCAGTCAGGTAGAACTGGAACCACTGGATAGCAGACTTGTTGAGGGAAATAGATTTTAGTGAAAGAATGAGAAGTTAATGGCTGACCATGTCAAAGGCTTTTGATAGGTCAAGAAAGAGGGCAGAGGTTAGCCTATTGTCATTCCTGTTTTGGTTTATGGCAGTAGTAAAGGAAAGGAGGGCTGAGCTGGTGCTGTGTTATGGCCTGAAACCATGCTGGGAGTCAGATAGTAAGTTATTCTGTGAAAGGTATTGCATTAGTTGTTTGTGTACACATTTCTCCATTATTTTGGCTAGTGGTGAAGAATGGCAATGGGTCTATTGTTGGCTATGTCTGAGGAGCTACCACCTTTATGGAGTGGGATGACGTGAGATATTTTCCAGAGGGAGGAGATAGCATTTTCGGATAAGGTTCTGTTGATGAGGATAGATATAGGATATGCAATGGCATCTGCAGCTATTTGTAGGTACTCTGCAGGGAGGAGGTCAGCAGTGAGGGTGGTAGGTTTTAGTTTTTTTTAGAAGTGTTTTGATAAAACTAGTGGATATTGGTTGGAAGCCAAATTCCGGGTGATTATTAGGTAGATTAGGCATGTGGTTTAAGTTAGAGGGGGTTAGTTGATTTGCTAGGGATTGGATTGTTTCAGTGAAAAAGTTATTAAAGGTGCTAGCTATGGTCTCTGGGGAACTATGGGTGTAGTTAGCTGGGGTTGGGGTGGTGGAGTGACATGGACAAAGTAGTTGATTTAAGCCTGCCCAGAACTTTTGAGGGTTGTTGTGGTGTTTTTGTAGGAGATTTTGGTAGAAGCTTTTTTTATCCAGTAAAATAGATTTTTTTGTATCATTCCTGAGTTGACGATATTTTAGATGGTCAAGTGGGACTTTGGTTGTTCTCCAGCTGGCCCAGGCTCTGTTTCTAGTTTTGTACAATTGCTGTATCTTTTGTTCCTCTCCACATAAAGAACATGTCATTCTGGTACCTAGTGTACCAGACGACATTGTCTTTAAAAATTGTACTATTGAAAAGATACTGCCTTTCCCAAAAGGCCATAACACAGTTTGCCAAGCTGCTTCCGCAAGGGGACCCCATCACTATGCCTGTATTTTGTAAATAAAATTGTTTATTAAACAGCATAAAATTATTTGACAAGACTAAATCCAGTAGTGTTTCAATCAAGTTAATCTCACCATGTTCCATGCCATGTATAGTAAGCAATTATCTAACCCATTCTATACCTATTTCTTCAGGAATGACAGTATAGAGATCTATTATGTCTACTGTCAAAAAGCTGAATTCGTCACTAAACTCTAGGCCATTAATATTTTCCAAAAAGCTCCACAGATCTCTACAAATTTGAGATTCATTGTTGATAATGGGCTTTAATTTACTATCTATCAATTTGGCACACGCGTATGTTATGGATCTCCTTCCATCTACAATTGGTCTAAAAGGTGGATTACTCAAGCTTTTATATATTTTGGGAGAGCCAAACAAAACAGGTATTAATGGTGCTGGCATAGATAAATAATGATAAGTATCAATATCAATACGATTTTCAAGAAATAAGTCATTTAACACATGCTTCACTTTTTTGTAAGCTATATTAACTTCATTCAGACTAACCTTACCATACCTATCACTCTGTAACATAGTAGCTATTCTATTCGTGTAATCATCCTCATCCATGAAAATAAGCCTACCACCCTTATCGGGCTTCATTATTCTTACTTTACATGCTTTCAACAGTTCAATAAATCCAAAGTCATCAATAGACATATTAGAACTATTGTTATGTATATGTCTCTTATCTAGAGTTGCTCTTATGTCCATCTCACATATACACTCAAAAATGGAAAGAGTTTCCTGTGTGGGTAATTAAAAATGCTAGTAATTCTCAAGTCATTGTGAGTGTTAGTGTTATTACCCAATAATACTGCTAAATTAATCTTCCGAACAAACAGTTTCAAGTCTATAACAGTTTTGGCCAAATTGGCCCTTCGGTCAGGAATAAATGTCAGCCCTTTTGCAAGCGCGTCAACCATATATCTGGTAACACGCACGGAAGAGAAGTTATATACTTTAAAATCACCTGTTGAGCTAGTTATAACTTCAAAAACACTATTATTTACCTCCTTCACCGATTCTGATTCCGATTTTTCCGCTTCTGACCCCGTTCTTCCATGGATAGTACTGGTTCCTTTGGTTCTTGCCTACTTGAAAATCCTGACTGGTGCTGGCTTCTTCATTCTGATATCCATTCCGTATTTGTTGATTATTACATATCCTCTTGCTATGCCTTGGGAGAGGTGACTGGCTAGCACCATCTTTGTCACACTGACAAAATTTGTCATCCTGTGGGTGTTCCCTATCATTGGTTGCTGAGGCAACATTTGTATTTACTTCCGGAACTGAATTTGGTGGAGTATTAGGAACAGGATAAGCTATTCCAATGGAATAATCGGTGATATCTCCTTTGATTTTCTTCTTCTTAATCTCAACTGATCTGTTAATCACATGCTCTATACTGGTAAAAATACAAGCGTAATCATATCTGTACCTTTGAATGTCATTATCACCAGTTATTTCATGCTCCAGTACTTCCAACTCATTCTGCAATACCTCGACTTGTGCAGAATAATTTTTAATTAATGTATCCAAAAACTCAAATCCTTGTTTGCCGAAGATACTTTAACATTGTTTGGTGTGTGTGTGTGTGTGTGTGTGTGTGTGTGTGTGTGTGTGTGTGTGTGTGTGTGTGTGTGTGTGTGTGTGAGTATGTGTATGTGTTCGTCCACATGTGAGTGGGTGTGTCTGAAATCATGCTAAATGTAGGACAAACATTAATGTATATGTCTAAGTGACTGCACATTAATATGAAAAGAATACTGTATAAGCCAAATGGTTATTTCAAGTGCTTTTGTGTTGGATCTGGTGAACAGTTGTATAGTACAACATATACTTTGTTGAATAGGAATAACCAGTGTACTTTTTTAATCTTTGGGAGATGCTTGATTACTTTTCATGGTTTGAAAAAGGCTCACTGTAATCTTTAGGGGATGTTCAATTACTTTTCATGGTTTGAAAAAGACTCATTGCAATCTTTAGGGTATGTTCGATTACTTTTCATGGTTTGAGAAAGTCTCACTGTAACAAAGTATCATAGATTTTTAGTGATTCAATGGCACCATTTATGTACATCTGTAATCCACTTATTTACTTTTATGGCTCCTACCGTATACAGAGCACTTACTTGGTACTTCAAGCAGTGAGATTCCATTTTTTTTAAACCGAATGTAAAAACTTTAATTTCTGCAAATATTTTAAATAGCATTAAATAGTACTGAACTTTGTAGAACATACTTTCTGAAACTGTACAATACTTGTTCCTATGACAAAAAATCTTTTTGACCATATCTTGATTTCATCTGCTGTACAACATTAATTCTACTATATCATTCTAATGGGTTGGTCTACATTTCTAACTTGCTCTACCCCCACACTTGCACATGGGCTGCCATACTGATGTGAATGTTTGAGACAAGGGTTCTTTTTCCCCATACAGTGCCTTATAATTCCACATCAAAGAACTCTTCCATTTCTTTCAGTGGCCACTCTTTAGACACTTAGGAAGGCAGTGCATCCATGGTGGTACATCGCTAGTGTTGTTGCCTCACAGCAAGAGGTTCTCCCGTTCGATTCTCGACTGGAGTGTAGGGAGTACCTTCTGTGTGGAGTCTGCATGTCCTCCCCGCGGTTGGGTGGGCGTTCGAAAGACATGCGTAAATGGGCGTGGATTAGTTGAAGGTTGGACATCGAGCTGGCACCTCAGCGTTCACGAAAATCTACTGCCAATCATTAGTGGACCGGAGTTCCACTGTGGCGACCCCTAACTGGGAAAAGCTGAAAGACAAACAACAACAACAACTGTCCTTAGTTGCAAGTTCTGGTAAAGATATTTTGGTCCCTTGTTTGATTTAGATCAACACAGCCTGAATGGTCTAGCGGCAACCCCTCTGACTCACTCAGTCACTCACTTACTGTCTGCTAGAAGTATCAAGTTTCTTGTCATTCACGCCTGTCCTGCACAGTCATCTGTAACAGCACTTGGCATAAGCCACATAATATATCTGGTGTGGTGGCAAATTCCAAAAGAAAGAACACAATACAAATATCCCCAACTGGACATAAAAAGAAGTAAAAATAAAAAATACTTTAACAAACTGCTAACAAAAACAAAAAATAGCCACATGATGCACACTGACTTTTATTCACACAAATGTAATCCCGGTTGTTTGAAAAAAATGAGTGCACAGCACATCTCTTGTTTGTTTTCATCAGCAGTTTGTTAAAGTTCAAATTCCAAAAGGAGTTACTCTGGAGAAGTCCAAAATGGTGTGTGACAACACTGTGGAATCAGGTATAGACAGAAAATCTATGGAGAACTATCTATATCCTATTTCTTCATATGTGGTGCTCTAAGCATTTGATTAAAGAAAAAGAAAGGCATTCCCTGGTAAGAAAAAAATTGACATGAAACGGTCCTTTAAACACACACATAAAGAATCATTCAGATCTGGTTATGACCATTCTTTTGTCATATGCCCTGTCAATGTATGTTTGCATTCTATGTCCTGTAATTATATGGTCATTTTGTCACATTAGTTTGTACAGTGTAATGAATCTTCATGGTCAGACAGATTGAAATGTTCACTCATCAAAGCTGCAACACCTGTATCAGGATGCTGATAGGTTCATAGGTTTTTAATAAGCTTACGGTGAAAAGGAGAACATCAAGAAGCTCAACCACATTGCTCAGTACTGGTGGGAAAGTAGCAATGCCTCCCATTAAATAGACATTCTTCACGTATTCGTGGTAAAAAATTGTGATCACACATCCAGTCACCTAGAGGGAAGGACTCTGCTTGACAGGTAAGGGTAGTCTACTCCAGAAACAGTGTATGTTGAGTTAGGTATTTAGGTTCATAGGTTTATAGGTTGGTACTAGGCTATCGGCCCTAGGGCCTATACAAGCCTAGCCATAACAATTCCCTGGCTATTTCTTCCCACAATATTTACTTCCCTGGACCCCTGTCTAGCAGGGCAATTGACGTGATCCCCGAGGTGAATCTCCCATCTAATCATCAAGGTTCCTTTTGAAGAGGGCGAAAGAGGCGCTCTGCTTGACATGTATGGGCAGTCTATTCCAGAGTCTGGGGAGTCTCTGGGTCAGGAACCTATCCCTCCAGCATGTTTTGTTCATTGTGATGACAAGGTTTAGACCCCTGGAGCATGTGGCTCTGAGGGATTTGGATTTCTTTAAGTGTAGCATGTCCAACAGCTCTGGGTTTCACATGGCCTTGTATGTTAAGCAGAGGTCGCCTCTGAGCAGATGATATGTGACAGAGTATAGCTGGAATTTTTTTTTAAATGGTCAGCATAGGGCATCTGCTTTACGCCTGTGATTCTTTTAGTGAGGTATTTCTGCGGCCTTTCCAGTTGCTGCATATGTCTTGAGCGGTACATACCAAATGGAGCATTGTATTCTATAATGGGTCTAATGAAGGATGAGTACAGTGGGACAATGACCTCCTTTTTTCTGGATGAAAAGCCCTTAGTGATGAGGTATGCCATGACTGTTGTGGTGATGTGGTTATCGAAGGTGAGACCACTGTCCCTAAGTCTCTTATCACACTTTCATTGTTTAGTGTACTGCCGCCTATGTGGTAATTCATGGGTACATGTTTTTTCCCAAAGGGGATAACTATACATTTCTTGGCATTGAGCTTGAGCCCATGGCTCTGGCACCAAGCATCTGTTTTTGTAAGGCCCTTTTGTAGAATATCCACATTATTTGGGGATCCAATAATGGCTCCCAGTTTGCAGTCATCTGCAAACTTTGTTAGCCAGAGTCCCTTAGTGTTGGCCTGTACTTCAGAGAAGTAGATGCCAAACAAGAGCGGTCCCAGGACTGAACCCTGAGGTACTCCACTTGTCACTTGTCTGGAGCTGGATTTGGAGCCAGCTACTTTTACAGTGTGAGTTCTGTCAGTAAGCCAGTTGGCAACCCATCGAGTGATGTAGGGATTAATGCCCAGCTTAGTAAATTAATCTAGGATTCCAGAGTGGGGGATGGTGTCAAAGACCATGGCAAGGTGTAGATAGGCTGTGTGGGCCGCCTTACTCTCGTCCACAGCTCTGGAGACTGATTCGAAGAAGTCAGCCTGGTTCAGGAGACAAGATCGGCCCTTCACGAACCCAAACTGGGTGGGGTCCAGTGTTTGAAGGTTGCCACTGTCTTTGCTTATAAGTTCCATGATAATACATTCCATGGCCTTGCAGATCAGGCTCGTTAGACTGATGGGGTGGTAGTTCCCAGGATCCAAGGTGGATCCCCCCCTTGTGGAGTGGGATAACTGTAGCTGTGCGCCACTCAGTGGGCACGAAGCCTGAGGTGAGGCTATGCCTAAACATGACACTTAGGTTTGGTGCCAGTTCATTTTGTAGTTCATGTAGTACACAGCCCGGGATGTCATCTGGTCCCATGGATGCTGTATCCCTAGCTTTGGAGAGTGTGGTTTTTTACCTTTGTGGCCATTATTACTGGAATTTGGCAATCTTTAGGTATTGAAATGGGCCCTTTAGGGGGTGAGAGGGGGTGAAGTTGGCACTGAATTGATCTGCCAGGATATTGGCAATATCAGTATATTTAATGCCATTCTGTTGTAGCTCAGAGCAGATCTGAGCATTGCCATTTAGATTCTTGACATAGCTATAGAATGTCTTGTGGTTGTCTTTGGAATCTTTGGCAATTTTATTTTCGTAACTAGCTTTGGAGGATTTTATGAGGGATCTCAGCTTCTTAGTGAGGCTGGTAAGGAAGTTTTTTGCATACTGGGATTTTCCTCTTTTCTGCAACAGTTTCTTCCTTTTGTTGTAATGTTTGTTTATGGCAGAGGACCACCAGATTGGCTTTCTTTTTTTGGAGGAGAGTATCTTGGTTCTGTTTGGGATGGCACAATTCATGCACGAGGGGATGTGCTCGTACAGTGCCTTAGTGTAGGATTCAGCAGTTGACATTTCAGTTCCCGTCTGCATGGGTGTCATGAAGTTTGTCACTTCTGACTTGACAAGCATACAGTTGGCTTTGGAGAAGTTTTTTTATGAAGGTTTCCTTAATGGGGGGGTGGGGGAGGGATGTGGATGTCAAGGGTGATTAGCTTATGGTCAGACCTGACCAACGAGGGGGGTGACCATAGGTGTCGAGCATCAATTTCCCCATGTTGGTAATGACCAGGTCTAGGATATTGGAGCCCCTGGTGGGACTATGGATTAGTTGATCCAGGGCATTGAAATTTATGAATTACAAGAACCGTTGAGCAAAGGTGTTGGTACACGAGTAGTTTTCCCAGTTGATGGCGGGGTAGTTGAAATAATCCAGTATTACGGTGTTTGGTTGTATCTTAATATTTTCCAGTATATTTAGAAAGGTGTAGTGAGAATCTTGGGGCATGGTGGGGGATCTGTAACAAGCTACAATTTGGATTGCAGTCTTACCTAGTGTTAGTTGCACCTGCAGAATTTCAGACACATTGTGCTGGGCAACTAGCCTGCTGATGTGAATATCCTTGATGAATATGGACACTCCTCCACCTTTAGTGTTTCGGTCCTGGTTTGGTGGCCAAAAAGTGTGGTAATAGTTGTAGTCTGGTATTGCAGGGGTGATCTCTTGAGCCTTTAACCAGGTCTCAGTCACTGAACAGATATCGATGTTCTCCATTTTTGGGAGTGCCTCCAGAGAGTGCATTTTGAGGTTTAGACTTCTAGCATTGAGTAGCATTACCTTCAGATTTTGCATGCTTGTACCTGTTACGGTGGTGGTTTTGTCCTTTGAACTTTGCCTAAAAAGGGCACTATAGGGGTGGCAAGAGCTTTAGCCAGTAACCTGAATCCCAGGGGTGACAGGTGCAGACCATCTCTGGCAAAGCATCGTGGTCTGTTGATCATGTCTTCCCAGGCAGACAGATACTGGATCCCTTTGAATGACACCAGAAGCTTATCCAATTGTTGAATTAAATCATTTTGTCCTTATACTGTGGTATCATTCTGGGAGAAGGCAGGATGCTACTCAGGGCTAGGGTCATACCTGCCTGGGCCACATGATCTGAGAGCTCTTCCATGTCTCTTTTCATGTAGTCCAGGGAGGTAAATCATCCACTCCAACATGGACAATGACAGAGTCATATTTGTATTTGTGGAGTGACTTGAGTGCATGCGTTATGTGGCAGATCCTGGCACCCGACAGGCAGCTGACTGTAATTTTCTCCTTGTTCAGCCTGGTGAGTGGGACATCAGTGTTCCTGACTTTAGAACTGGTCGATTTGTTTGATAGGACTGGTTTGAAATGTTGGATATTATCATAAAAAACAATCAAAGTAAGTTAAAAATACTTGAAAATGAGATAGTTTCACTCGACGAAAGTATTGTTAGTGATTTGTTATTTTTTTCAACATGTCAAAAGTTATCAAACAGTTTTGACTAATATAGAAAAATATGTGGAGAAAGGTGTGAAGGTTAAGATCAAAAAATATCTAGGGACATGTGTGAATATAAGAACAACACTGCATATGTTTTTGGTAACAATAATGTTGAAGGGAATAATGTGCTTACTAAGGGGGGGGGGGTGAACGGATTTATGATAAAATGCTGATTTTGACCATAATGACTCTGAATATATAGTTAATGATTTGGACAATGAAAAGCAATGTTTTTTAGAACGGTCTCCGCAGTTGAGGAGATCGGAGCATCTACAGAACAAAAGGGAAGGAGCCCAACGGAATCAGCGTCATGGTACAGAACAACAGCAACAACCACAGCAATAGAGGAACAGCCACTGGAAGAAAGGCCAGTGGTTCAACAACAGGAGGAGATATTGACTTTAATAAATGATGACTGTTTGTCCAAGGGCTGTATAATAGACCATGAATTTGCTGATTCATTTTCTGATTCGGAAAGTCAAACTGTGATACTAGTGTGTAAAGTTACTAAAAAATCGGGATTTACTATTTATAACTTTAGTGCCCTGGATATTAAAGAAGCTTATCATGATCTTTTGTGTAAGGGTTTTACATTTGTTCCGTATTTTAATTTGAACATTGTTGATGTATATACAAGTGTGAAATTGTATATTAGGCAGTTAAATTTGGCTTTATTTTTCAAAGACCAAAATGGTCAGAATAACAATACAACACAGGTTGGGCTTACTAGAAAGAGTTTGTTTATTCCCCCAATACATAGAGATGTTTTGTTGTTTGAGAAATTGTGTATTAAAGGCATTAGAAATGCAATTAATGTGAGGTGTGATACCTGCCATTTTGATAACCTTACTAGTGATGAAAGGAAGGTCTTGTTTGACCTGGCTAATAATACCGAACTTAGAATTATGAAGCCTGATAAGGGGGGAGGGGTTGTAATTATGTCACAGTTTGATTATATATCTAGAATGCAAGACATTCTTGATGACCCCACCACCTATCAGAGGGTATCCATCAATTAACTCAGTATAGCTTATCAAAAAATAGATTTATTTTTGTTGGATGCCCTATACCAAAGAGCCATACAAGAGGATGAGTTTAATTTTCTGAATGTGGAACATCCAGTCACACCCACTGTATTTGGTATTCCCAAAATCCATAAAAACTTGAATGATCCACCATTTCGACCTATTGTGTCATCTAGGGGCTCAAAGACAGAGCCGATGGCTGCTTATGTGGATAGGGATATACAGAGGGTGATGACTGGAGTTCCACATATATTGAAAGACTCTTGGCATTGTCTCAAAAGGCTAAGTACCCCGGGTAGGGATGACAATGATTGGATATTCCTTACCATTGATGTGGTTAACCTTTTTACGGTTATACCACATGAGGAGTGTATTAAGTATTTTAGAAAGAGCTTGGCTGAAAGTGGACGGTTCTGTGGTAGCAAAGTAAATATGATGGTAGCACTTATGGAAATGGTGCTGAATAATAACTATTCGAGTTTTGAAGGAGAAATTTACCACCAAATTTCGGGAGTAGCAATGGGGGCAAAATGTGCCCCTGGATTTGCTAATTTAGTTTTGCTCCACTGAGAGAAAAAGTTTGTTTTTCAATCACTATTTAGAGACAAGACAACCTTGTACAATCATTTTTTGGATGATACATTGGTCCTTTGGAAAGGCAACAGGGAAGAGGCTTTGCAATTTGTAGAATATTTAAACAATACGACAACCTTTCTAACTTTTACTAGTAAGTGGAATAGTGAAACCATTGATTTTTTAGATATTAAGTTGAACAAAACGTCAGAGGGGTTGCAGAGTAATGTCTTCAGGAAGGAGACTTACAGCAACTCATTACTCCATTATAAGAGTTGTCACCCTCCCAATCAATGTAGGGAAATTGTTAAAGGGCAGATGGTTAGGTTGTCATGACTTATTAGTGATAACAATGCTTATAAGCAAGATTTGTACACATTGATAGGATTGTTTAAAGATAAGGGATATCCTTTGAAAATGTTAACAACAATACTAAATGAAGTCATCAGTAAAAGGGAGACCACTTTTACAACCATTTTATGGGGAAACAACATTGGATTGGATGAAAGAATTAATATTTTGATTCTAGAGCTTTAGTTCTGAAATATAATAACCAAACATCCAATCTAATGGAAGTCATTCAAACAGCTTGGGACGTAACATTTGACAAGGAATTGAAGAGAGATTTAGGAAATTATCCTAGGGTAGTGTTTTCAAGGGGCAGAAATATAAAAGAGTTTTTAGAATCACATAGACCCACATATACATGTTCCAAGATGTATAAATGTGGGACATGTAAGTTTTGTAGATATATAAATGATGGGCCCTATGTTACTATCCCAGGGTATAACAGAAGTATACTCTGTCCAGGTAGGTGCAGTTGCAACACCCAAAAGGTGGTATATTTAGCAATGTGCACCACTTGTACAGGGTTTTACGTTGGGAAAACCACACGTAAATTGAAGGACAGGATATCTGAACATCTTAGGGCTAGTAGGGTAAAAGATTCACACAATGCCCTATATATGCATAGTGTTGCTTGTTTAAACTACAAGAAGTTTATATTTTTTGTAATTGATAGGGTTGTTCCCAGTAAAGGGGGGGGGTGACAACCTAAGGGTTGAACGTTTGGAATATAAATGGCAAGTTATCTTAAACGCAATTTCTTCACCTGGTCTAAATGACGATATATCTATAAGGCCGGTTTTGAAACAGAGAGCTAATAAACTGCGATTGTATAAATAAGAATAGTTATTCATTTGTTATGTACTCCACAACATTTACATTAATTTTTTTTATATTTGAATATACCTTACAAAGTTTTTACTTCGGCAGGAATATTTATGAATGCCATTGTTATTATGTGATGACAGTATTGGTTTAAATGTGTTATTTAGGGATGTATCTTTAAGATGATGACATGTTTTTTATTGGAGGTTGAGTAATTGAAGTGTATATAAATAATGTATGAGTATGGTTTCCACTAACTCTGATGATGCCATTAGTGGATGGTGAAAGCGCTAAGTTTGTGGAGCTACAATAAAACCCACTGGAAGTGTGCTTTGGCTCGTGTTTTTTCAACTTGTATTTTTTACTAGTTTATTCACCCTTTGGGTGATTTGTTTTGTGTTCAGGACTGTGTTATGTGGTATTTCCTTTGGACTATCCGGGGGGAGTGGGGGGAGAAATTTGAGCTAAACCTGTCAGCCAAAAGGTTGGCAATGGCCTCCAGTTCAGTGTGGGTGATGCTATTTACAACAAGTTCTGCATATTGCTGTGTATTTCCCTTGAGGTTATGGACATAGCTGTAGAAAGCTTTTTGGTAGGCCTTTACCTGAGAAGCTATTTTTTCTTCAAATGTAGCCTTTGAAGTATTAATTAACCCTCTTAGCTGCCTGTTTAGCTTGGTCAGGGGGCTTTTAGTATGCATGGCTTTGTTCCTCCTACGCTTGGTCAAGATTTTTTTTGTTGTATAACGGATTGATACTGTGATTCCACCAGGGTGGCTTGTCTTCTGAGTTTGGGCACAGCTCACTCTATACAGCAATCAATATAGCTGTACAGGGATTTTGTAAATAGCTCAGTGTATGCTATGGTGTTTACTGAGTTTGGAGTTGCTTGGAATTTTTTTTAATACTATACAGTTGTTTTATATTTTTGACATAAAATAGTTCTTCCACCTAATGTTTCAAACTTGCTGTAACATGTGTAATTGTTGTTGTTGAACAAAGTATTTTACATCCAAAATATAAGTTATGCAAGTATGTAATATCTATACACCCTCACGTGCGCAGAAAGATGCACTCAAACACACTCACGTATTCAGAAGCTAATACAGACACACACACACACACACACACACACACACATATATATATATATATATATATTATATATAGATATATATATATATATATATATATATATATATATATATATATATATATATATATACACATAGAAACACACACACGTGCATGCGCGCGCACACACACACACACACACACACACACACACACATGCACACACACACACACACACACACACAAACATACACATATACACACAGCAGTTTTAAAGCCCCTGTCAGTGAATGCACACACACACATCTGTCAGTTGCATAAATCAAATGAAATAAAAGTCACTGAATGCAAAGTATTATAACCTCCCCCCCCCCATACCGTTCCTGATTTTGTCACATAGTAGTGCTCTGATCTTTGTGGAATGACTGATCTTCTGGTAAATCGCCGAGGATTACAGTTAGTCAGTAATGCCAGTCATTAGAGTTTCATACTTCTTATTGTAATAAATGAGTTATAACTGACTGCCTGTTGAAATCAAGTCATTGTCTAAATCTTAGTTACACTCGCTTTCTCTCTACCTCTCAAACACACACACATACACACACACACACACACACACACACACACACACACACACACACACACACACACACACGCATGCACACACGCACACACACAAGCACAAACACAAACAAACATGAACATGTTGCTTTTTTATTTACTTATTTTTTATTTTACACTCGCTAAACATCAAAGACGCAGTTAACCATAATAAGACATAGCGGTTGTTTGCTTTTGTGTGTGTGTGTGTGTGTGTGTGTGTGTGTGTGTGTGTGTGTGTGTGTGTGTGTCCAAGCTTCTTGGTAGCTTAATATGCTGCTGTGAAGAGGTGAACTGTTTTTAGTCAAAATTACCTGTACACTAACACCTTGCTGGAAAATGTTCCTTCTCCAGTCAGAGTGTAATGTACAGTTGGCCCATTCCCTAGTGCTACTTCTTACATGTTTCTCTTCCTCCTCCTCCTCCTCCTTTTAGTCTAGTGTCACCTACCAGTGGATCTGTGTACCTGTTACAGTGGGTAAACATGCACTTGCCCCACTGCCTGTTCATCAGTAATCCTGGTGCAATGTGTAGCATTCTTTTTGCAAAACGACTGTAGAATGTGATCAGGTCTACCATTCTTTCAGTATTGTGTAGAATCAGGAAAGCTGCCATTTCTCCTTCACAGATGTCAGCTTTAGTATATCTTGCATCCTGGGTCTCGTGATTTGGCTTTCCTTATGTGTGCCTGACAGTGTTTCTTTTAGCTGCCATCTGACATTGTCATGATGCTTTTGGAGGCTTGGAGCCCAAGTATCATAAGTCAGATTGTCATTTAAAGTTCACATCAAGAGAGTAGGTATCTGCTTTTTAAGTTATAGGTTCATAGTTTGGTACTAGGCTGTCGGCCCTAGGAGCTATACAAGCATAGCCAAACAATTCCCCAGATATTTCTTCCCAGAATATTTGCTTCCCTAGACCCCTGTCTAGCAGGGCGACTGACATGATCCCTGGGGTGAATTTCCTATCTCCCAGCCAATCGTCAAGGTTCCTTTTGAAGAGGGCCAAGGAGGCGCTCTGCTTGACATGTATGGGCAGTCTATTTCAGAGTAAGGGGAGTATCTGGGTCAGGAACCTATCCCTCTAGCATGTTTTGTTCATTGTGATGACAAGGTTTAGATCCCTGGAGCGTGTGGCTCTGAGGGATTGGGATTTCTTTAAGTGGAGTATGTCCAACAGCTCAGGGTTTGACATGGCCTTGTACGTTAAGCAGAGATTGCCTCTGAGTAGACGATATGCCACAGAGTATAGCTGGAGTTTTTTTAGGTGGTCAGCATAGGGCTTCTGTTTAGGCCTGTGATTCTTTTAGTGAGGTATTTCTATGGCCTTTCCAGCTGTTACAGATGTCTTGTGAGGTACATACCAAACAAGGCGTTGTACTGTATAATGGGTCTAATGAGGGATGAGTACAGTGGGACGACTAACTTTTTTCTGGATGAAAAGCCCTTAGTGATGAGGTGTGCCACATGATACTTTAAACAGCTGCAAAATAAGGTTTCAGTGGCCATTTTCTGTTGTTTAATGCCCAGTGTACATATAATGCAAAGAGAGTTGCTCTGTAATCCTTTATTCTTCAAAACAGAGAACTAAGGACTGCCACTCACTCCCATTTCACATTTTCACCTTTCTCACTTGGATTGCAAACAGTAAGAAACTTCTGTTCCCACTCCACCTGCAAATGTGTCTCCCTCATCGGTAATCTTCCATCTCACACTAACATTTTCCCATCATTTCCACATAACAGTAAATCACCAGTTGTCTCTGTCTCGTGTGTGAATCACTTGGGTTAGTCAGTGCTGAAACTACTTCCTGATCTCTTTTTCTGCCATTCAAGCATACGTTACTACTCATAATACAATTCTGCATGTATTTAATATTAACTATGCTTCTCTATACCTTTCCACAATTTATGACCACCCCCCCATAACCTAGTTTGCACATATAATAAACATTATATATTTTTTGTTTTTATGTTATTTCTCTTATTCTCCTATTTTATTTTTTTTGTCTCCAAAACATATGGGATCCTAATAACAGTGCAAACACAGCACTAATTTGTCTCTGTTATTTACTTACAAATACCTTAAGGAATGAAACCATATATTCCTTTAACCATTCTTACTGGCTTCTCACATTGTTTAACATGTCTCATGTTATCCGAATTGAGTACCCTGGATTCATTTCCATTATGTTGCTGCTAGTACCTCTTCCTCCACCTCCTCTGTTAAGCACTCTTGCCCTACATTTTTTTCCAAAATAAGTGATTTTTACACCTTTGTTTTGAAATTATGCTACCATATTTTGATCAGTGTCCCAAACTTGCTGTCACTTCCTATCTTTGGTATGCTGACTTTAGTAACCTTTTTTGCAGATTTATTTTCCCCAAGAAAAAAGCTATAGACACAGACTTTCTAACATGGGCCCTGCAAACACAGTAAAGAGGACCAGTCCCAGCAGGCTCCATAAAGCAGAATTAAGAAGTCCCGACAGTGACCTGGGCAAACCAGGTTTGATTAAATGACATAGTCTTAAATTTGTCAGCCTGGGGGTATTGCAGAGTAGCATTTTACCACCTTGGTTATCCTAGGGAAGAGAAAGGATCCTTTCTCAGATTATAACCTCTGGTGGAGACTGTGGAGACTTGTCTCAAGCAGAAAAAGAGGGAAAGCACTGGTAGATTCTCCCCAGACAAAATTCTGCACTAGTGGTATTGCATATTGAGTATCAGACATAACTGTGGATAGAGCATAAACAAGATCAGGATGGTGTCCTATTGAGTAACCTTGAATTTTCCAAAACAAGGTCCAATTCTAAGAGCCCCAGAGAAGAGATGCAAGCCATTCAAGTTCGGGACATGTTGGCTGCAGAAGCTCAAGCTGACATTCTGGAATATGACAGATGACAGACAGTAGCTGGCTGAAAAAAAAAGAACAGGATCAAACCGATTGCTGAAAGTACAGTTGTGTAAAATCTTACCATAACAGTAGATGTCCTTCTTCTCACTGTTACAGCATTCCTTATACATGGTATATCCTGCCGAGAGTAGCCTAATGTCCCACCAGCATAACAAAGCCTTTGCACCTTCCTAGCTTCATACATTAGATGTATGTCCTACGTGCAAATCATAAGGTACACTTGTGACATATGGATGCCTAATCCTCAGAAATGAAGTGCCTTATGGGAACCAGAGCAACCACAGAGAAACAATAACATTCCATCCAGGAAGGGAAACAGAAGGAGATAAGGATGTAAGAAAAAGCGTTCGGCCAGCAACAGAGCAACAGCAAAAGAAAATGGGGAAAGAGGGAGGAGCCAAATACTGCAACGATGAGAAGAAAGGAAGATGGACAGACTGGTTCAAGGACAAATCATTAACCACCTTGAGCATGAAAGAAGGATTACTACAAAGAGACACCCTGACCTTGCGAAAAGCAAAAGAAGAAGGAACCACCATAAGGGAGTTCAGAAACTCTCTCGGCAGAAGTAAGAGCCACCAATACAGTCTTCTAAGTAGAATGTTGCAGGGAAGAAGAAAAGGCAGACGCAAAAGAGGAACTGAGTCAAATTTTCAAGAACAAAATTAAGGTCCCAAAAAGGAGGAATAGGCTTTCTTGGAGCCTGATATGAAGGATGCCTTTCAGAAATTGTTTAACTTCAAAACTAGAAGCCAAAGGTGGACTAAGAGGCAGACAGGCAGAAATGTCTAACAAATGAGATTTAACAAAAGAATATGCCAGACCAGTATTGAGCAATTCACACTAATAAAAAAGGACTCTAGAGACTCCCAGAGAAAAATGGTTCTGGTCATGCTTGAGACACCAAACAGAAAATCTCTTCCATTTAGCCACATAGGATTTTCTAGTACTGGGTTTTCTGGCTTCCTGCAAAACCTAAAGCATGTTTTCAGAAAATTGGTGCCTGAAAGGAATCAAATTCTCTCAGCAACAGAGGCTGAGAGAATTAAACTTTGCCCTTATTGCCCAAAGTGTCAGCTAAAATGTGGACAAGTGAAGGGGAATGAGACCCCTTGTCTTGAGTGAGGAGATCCTTCCTGTCAGGCAATGTCTGATGATCGCCCTTGGCCAGGTGAAACAGAAGGGGGAACCAATGTTCTCTCAGCCAAAAGGAAGTCACCAACAAGATTTTGGGTATGTCCTACAAGATCTTGTGCAAAACCCTGGTAAGTGGAAAAAGAGGAGGATGGGCACATGGAAACATCCCCTTCCAAGAAAAAGACATGGCATCCAATTTCCAAGCAAGTGGACTTGGGACTCAGGAACAGAACTGAGGAAGTTATCTGTTTAGAAGGGAGGCAAAAATATCTACATGCAGAATACCCCATCAATAGATAATGTCCAGAAACACCTCTCTGTAAAACATCCATTCGTGAGGATATGTCATGGGCCTGTTGAAAGAATCTGCCACAAGATTGTGCTCTAAAGGGATGTAAACTGCCTGAAGAACCAAATGATGCAGATTTTAAAATTCCAAGTGTGAAGGGCCAGCCTGTAAAAAAGATAAGTTTTTTGTGCCCTATGCTTGTTGATGTACAACATCACTTTGGTATTGTCTGTAAAGACCTTTAGAGGACTTGAAACCAAAAGGAAGTGCAAAGCCTGAAGAACTAGGATTATAACCCTTGTCTCTTTGATATTGACATGGTCTGACATCAGTTGATAAGACCAAAGACCCTGGACTTTCAGATTGTCAGAGGAAGCTCCACAAACTTGATCAGAAGCATCCATGTACAGCTCTTGAGTATGAAGAGGAACCTGAAAAAGCAGACCTGGATTTAGGGAAATCTGTTGATCTGCTGAATCCACCAGTGGAGTTTGAATTTGAGACAGGATAAAAACAGGATAGAAACTCCAGAGGGTGGCAATGTTTGAGTTAAACACTCTTGAGATACCGCTGCAATTTCTTCATGTGGAGTTTGCCAAAAAGAATCATGGGAATGGTGGATGCCATGAAACCCAGGGTTTGGAGAATAAGAGACTGGAAATAAGCAGTCACAGTGAGGACCTTGGGAGGCGGAAAAGAAGACAACCTTGGAAGGGTCTGAATCCTGCAGCCCAAAAACACTTGGTCCTGAAAGGCAATCAATACTGACTTTTTAAAACTGAGAGTGAATCTCACACTGCACAGGAGAAGCATAGTGAGGTGTAGATCCTGAAGCAGTTGTTGCTGAGAGGAGGCTTGAATCAGAAGGTCATCCAGATAAGGGAATATTTATTTACTTGTTGTTTTGTTTATTTATTTGTATTTGTCTTCTGGGGTAGAGCATTTATCTCCATAGAGAGTTTTCAGGCTCAGCTCAGAAGCCGTGTCAGGATAAGTGACTTACACAAAGTTACACAATTCGGCAATGGAGGCTGAGAGAATTAAACTGTGCACTGCTGGACCACAGGAAACAGCTTGTTAACAGCTCCTGAATCCTCTAAGCTAACTGACAGACAATTCTGAAGATGCAAAAACCAAATGGCTGCAGGTACATTGAGGTGCCCAAACTACACAACAACAGCAAAAGTAAATTAAGGCACCAAAGTTACACACTGGAAATCAGTCACTGTACTTACCGTTTGTCTTCTGCAATAAAGTACAGTGTCTGATTTCCAGTGTGTAACTTTGGTGCCTTAATTTACCTTTGCTGACAGACAATTCTGCCAGCAAAACTTTGATTACCTGAAGTCTGCAGAAAGCTACCACAGGAGTCAGACATTTGATAAAAACCCTCAGGGCTGTACAAAGACCAAAAGGCAAAGCAAAGAACTAATAATGAGAGGAAGAAATAGAGAAATGTAAACATTTCCTGAGGAAAGAGAGGTAATCGTCCTTCAAATCCAGGGAGACTACAAAAGCCTGAGGAAGCAAAAGAGGGAAAATGGTCTAAAGAGACAACATCTTGAAGAAAGGAACCTTGAGAAAGGTGCTGAGATAGGACATGTCCAGAATGGGCATCCACTTCCTCTCCTTCCTGAGAACCAAAAACATTCTGGAAAAAAAAACTGTTCCCTGTTGAGACAAGGAAAAGGGTTGTATGGTTCCCTGTTCCACCAAATCCTGCAGGACCAGAGGGAAAATGATGAAGATGGCAAGGAGGAGGATGAGGGAGACCATAAAATGTAGGAAGAGAATTCCAAGCCATAAAATAACCACGTTGTATGATAGAGAAAATCCAGGTGTCTGTGATTATTTGTTGCCAAACAGTGAAGGAAAGGCTTATCCTGAGAGACAAAGGAATGTGGTCCTGCAGGAGAGGAGGCTGGATGTCAAACAGAGGCAGATAAAAAAATGCTTTTGGCCTCCTGAAGATTGAGTGGGCTTATCTGGGAAAATGTCCTTAAAAAACATCTTCCCTGGTGGGTTGTCTAGGCTGCCTGGGGACAAAGGAAGATTTCAAAGGATAGTTTTTCTAGAGTTTAGGTACAGGAAAAACAAAAATTTGTTTGAGGTCCTGCACAACCTTTGCCTTATCCTGCAGGGTTTTAAACAATTCTGCATCAGCAGTGCCAAAAAGAATCTATCTAAGGGAAAATCTAAAAGTCTGGCTTTAATATTCTCAGGCAAAGTATACAGGTGCAACCACGAATATGTTCATGACAGAGACCAATGCAGCTGCCCTAAAGGAGGCATAAGCTCCATCATAGCTGCAGTTAATGGGATGGTGAATTACCTGAGAGGCAGAACTCATTTGAGAGAGACCAGAAGTCTTGCTGTCCAAATCAGGCATTTTATTCAACCACCACCCCACCCCCACCAGCTGAGATACAAGAGCCAGGTCATACTTAATAATGTGGGTCTGATAATTAATGGCTCTAAAAGCCAAAGTAGCAGAAGTATACATTTCCCCACACATCTTCATAGCATGACTGTCCTCGTCTGAAGACAGAAGTTTGGAAGAGGAAAGCAGTTTGGTTGGCTTATCTGTGGACACGGAGACAACAGAAGGTTCAGATGACAGACTTTTATATAAGTTTTTATGATCCTCAGGAATGTTATTACAATCTGTCTGTAAAAGCTGTCTGGCTTTTATGGGCCAGAGGATGAGAGTCTGGAGCCTAGAAAACTGTTATAAATGTGCCCAATTGGTCAGCTAAGACTGGAGAGACTGCAGAAGGTCAAGTCCATTGGTAAAAGTTCATAATGCCTTGTTTGAACCTCTGATACTTGGGAACAACCGCACTTAAAGTGTTTCATTGCATTGACCTTTGTAACCCCAAAGGATAATTCCTCAAAAGGAGAATCAGGGGACAAGGAATCTCCTTTGTAAGATCCCAAGGCCAAAGGAGAGTGTATTTGTGAGGAATCCGCTGAGGATTCTTTACCAGGTGTCCAACTGCTCATCAGAAGAAGCAGAATCCCTAGGTCTCTCAAATGATGTGGATAGAAAGGGAAGATAAATGGCTGTAAAGTGTCTTAGAGACAAATGACTGGCAGATATCACTCCAAGTATGGTCATGCATAGCACCTAAACAAAAAAGGCACTACTCATGTCTGCCTTTTATGGGGAAAATGCCTTCCACACTCACATTTCCTGTTCTTGGATGACATGAAAGGAATGAACCCCAATGGGGCACTTATCTGTAACAGGCTTGCTTGAAGAACCAGCTCGGTGAAAGAAGTACTGACTGGAGCCTAGAAAACTGTTATAAATGTGCCCAATTGGTCAGCTAAGACTGGAGAGACTGCAGAAGGTCAAGTCCATTGGTAAAAGTTCATAATGCCTTGTTTGAACCTCTGATACTTGGGAACAACCGCACTTAAAGTGTTTCATTGCATTGACCTTTGTAACCCCAAAGGATAATTCCTCAAAAGGAGAATCAGGGGACAAGGAATCTCCTTTGTAAGATCCCAAGGCCAAAGGAGAGTGTATTTGTGAGGAATCCGCTGAGGATTCTTTACCAGGTGTCCAACTGCTCATCAGAAGAAGCAGAATCCCTAGGTCTCTCAAATGATGTGGATGACCAGCAGGGACAGACAGTCCTGTTGGGGTTTCAGAGCCTCACAGGAATTAAATAGGCATTGTGTAAAGTCTTGTCACTCCTTGTGAGGATTCTTATGAGCAGTAGCCACATGTTGTGTTTTATTTTTTTTATGAGAACATCTGCCTTAACAAACTTAGGAGGCTCAGAGCCCTGCCATGATTCAGTGAGGGTGCCAGGCATCTTATCCCTGACTAAAATTTGGGGAATTTCCTAGGCCCTTCAGATATAATCAGCCATGGTTCCTCCTCAACGTCTGTACCAGACATATGCAGACCTTCTGTGTACATGCAATAGGTAGCTCTGTGTTGGCGTCTAACTGGATTTTGGCAAAGGGAACTGGCATCAGCACCATTTGATCCATGGGTTTTTCATCCAACCAGAGGGGGGCGTCTGGTGGAGGATGGACAGCAGCAGATTCAGAACAAGTTATTTTAGTTTTATTTTTTATTTTTTAAGAGGTGACTGATCTTTGGGATGGGTGGATTCAGCCATAGTACCATGACTCAGTAACATCAGATGTTCGTTTTCTAGATAAATAGAAAGGGAAGATAAATGGCTGTAAAGTGTCTTAGAGACAAATGACTGGCAGATATCACTCCAAGTATGGTCATGCATAGCACCTAAACAAAAAAGGCACTACTCGTGTCTGCCTTTTATGGGGAAAATGCCTTCCACACTCACATTTCCTGTTCTTGGATGACATGAAAGGAATGAACCCCAATGGGGCACTTATCTGTAACAGGCTTGCTTGAAGAACCAGCTCGGTGAATGAAGTACTGACTGATTTCAGAAGATGAATTCAGACTTACAGCAAAGAAGTTCTGAGGATTAGGCTGCCATGCTCCACATATGTACTTTACACCTTACTCATAGGACATAGGTCTGACGTACAATACCAAGAAGGTTTAAAAGCTTTGGTATGCTGGCCAGACATTAGGCTGTCCTCAGCAAGATATCCCAGATATAAAGAATACCGCAACAGTGATAAGGAAGGACATGGATGGGTCTCTATGATACCCTCCTAGCATTTCCTTTTCTTGGAGTGGTCTCCATTTATTTTGAATAGCTGTGATCTACTGACTAGTCAGTTTACTTTCAAGGATTTAGGACACTATATGAAACTAATTGCAGTGTGGTATGCTTTACGGAAATGTGGCCTGACATAAGATAGTGCAGTGAGCAAGGCACAATGAGTCACTAGATATCTTGCCTCTAACTTCTTGTGATGAGTGTAGAGGGAAGTAAACTAGCTCCTTGGATTAAGCAATATTTTGAGGAAAGCATTTTTTTACATAAGCTGTTCCAGTCCTTCGAAGTAAGAATGCTACTAAATGAGGAAATTATTACTATTTTCTAAACATCATAAAAAGCATCATAAGCTGCAGAGAACAAGTGCAATCTTGCCAATGGCCAGCTTTTGAATATTCAGGGCTAAGACTTACAATAAAAACAGAAAACATTTTACTCTCTATCAAACATAATATATCTTCATCACAGTGTTAATCATATATACTTTCTTTGTACTGGTGCTCATTTTTCTGCCATATTATATTTTAATGAATGAATGAATAGAAGTCATTGAATACCCACATGACTTAGCTATCCTGCAGGAAGGTTTGTACCAAATAAATAACTGATGCCAAAATCATGGACCGAAACTAAATCCCAAAATATGCATGATTGTATCCTCTAGGAAGTCATCTATCCCATGGAACTACCACATTGACAATACACCTGTAAGATCTGACCCAGCCGTTCAAGATTTGGGAACTTATGTGGACAGTGACCTATCTTGTGACCAACATGTGTTGTTTTTTGTAAGAAAGTCCTTCTATACTGCACATGTTATAAACAAAGGGATTGCGTCTAGATATAAAGACGTCATTGTCCCCCTTTATTCATCCCTCATTAGGCCAGTCATTAAATATAATGCATGTATCTGTCCAAACACATGGAACAACTGGAATGTCCACAGAGATGCCTTACTAAAAGGATACAAGGCCTAAACAACATGTCCTATGTTGATGACTCAAAGTCCTGTCACTGTACTTGGTATTCTACAGACTGCTAAAAGTTGACTTTTGTATAGCTTACAAGGCATCCTCCAACCCATTACTAGTGGATTTACTGCACATCAGTAAGTCAAATGCCATCATAAATACTCAGTCTGGAGCTCTAAGCCTCTTCTACAGCATTAGCAGAACAGGTTGGTGGGACAGGTATATCTGCAGAGGATACCACTGCTATGCAACAGACTCCCCATCCACATAAAACAATGCTTTACCCCATGCATGGCTCCCCTGAAATTATCTATGGTTTGATCCCAGTTATTCTTATTAGGGATAATGTATAATTATCGACATCAGGTTGAGTAAGGCCAATCTATAACCAAATGAGGTAGGCTATTTCAAGCACAAAAAGGGAAACTGGATATGCTTATAGTGGCCCACAAGGGCAACTAGCATAGTACTTACCTATGAACCTATAAGAAATAATATTATCTTAAATTACAGTTTTTATTCTATGAAACAGAAACATAGAAGTATTTTTGAAGTTACACAAATAGAGAGATCAACCAATACTCAGAACATATTGATAATTTCAAATTATTATTCTGTATTTTAGTGATAAAAATTCTGGAACTTTTTAAAATATTTCTAGAGTGAGAGCTTAACTGGTTCATAAAAAATCCTTTTTAAAATATATGCCTATTCGTATAACTAAACTGAGTCTAACAAGCCTTATGCAATTGCTAAGTTGAAATACTCAAACTAAACACATTTTAGAAAAATTAATATTCTGCACAATATTATGTAAAATGCTAAGAAGTCTGTGTTCTTCACAACTTTTATCCAGTGTCACAGCTGATTTTTTTTTTCAGTTCCATGTTTTTATTTGTATGCAAATTAAACTGCAAAAATTTTACTTTTAAGATGTAATAGAACCCAATAGCCACAAGATGGCAGGCTTGCATAAGGCTTCTATTTCCAAACTGCCATTCTGACAAAATCATAGTAGATCATGTTAGATTATGAAATTACAAAATAAATTGCAATATGTTTTGTATGAAATGACAATAGATATATTAATATTTAACACACTGTGTCAGAGAAACTGAAATGCCTTAGTCAAAATTTTTAAATGCACACAGATAGTACTACATTTCTAGAATGACTGAAAGATTCATTTATATTGTGATGGAGAGTTTGAGCTTAGAAACCAACTGAGACTACAAGTATGACATCAGCAAACAATAAAATCTGAAATATGGTACTGTAAAAAGGAGAAAAAAACCTTCTGCTATAGTTTGGAAAGAAAACATAGTTGTCAGACTACATGAATGTTAGCCAGTTTAAGTTCTTTGTATTAGTCTAATTCCACAAATGGGAGTCATAAATGTGTGCTTTGGTACTCCTTTCATGTAAAAATGCTACCCCGGGAATAATAGGGCACATGAGAGGCAAGAGAAGCTAGTGTGTGTGTGTGTGTGTGTGTGTGTGTGTGTGTGTGTGTGTGTGTGTGTGTGTGTGTGTGTGTGTGTGTACTTGCATGCATATGTTTATGCTCATGTATGTGACAATCTGATACATGAAAGCAAAGTTGGAATCCTTCCTTTACAGCCAAACTACATTTTTTGCTCCTGATCCTAGAGTGATCATCAAACTTCCACCCTGCCCAGACTGCCCATTCACTCTCTCACTAGCAAGATCCCTACAGCCAATTTGTTCCTCCTTAGGGATGATAGGTCAGCAGCAGGGGTGGTGCTGTCATCTTCCAACATCACAAGGGGTTGGCGTGCAATGGGCAATTCTGAGGGGATATCTCCCACATCTGCAAAAGATGACATTATCACATCCTGCAAGGCCCTACGCACCTCAGTCAATCCCCATCCTCCACTATACATGGAGATCACACCCAAAAAATGTGTCCCTCATCCCTCTGCCGCTTTGGTGGTGAATAGGCTGCACCTCATCATTCCTCTCTCTCCCTGGCCAACTTCTCCAGTATCCTTACTTCTGACTGAGCCTAGGTTAGCTGGGATGCAGCCAAAACTGTATCTGTCTGTGCTACAGAGCTGGCACAGGCTAAATAGGTTATGAAGTCAAATGGTAAGTGCATAACCAAAGCACACCTTACAGTAATAATACATTTTTGTTATTCAGATTGCTTATTCCATAAATGCTGGTACCTCAGACTGCATGACATCTGTACAGTTTCTGTTATAGAGACAGAGCTGGATTTGAACCACAGTTCCTTGATAGCTGCAGAGATTATGGTAAATGTTTCTCATTCTCATCGTATGGGGTACCATGCATGTTACAAGACTATCTCAAGCCTTATGACTATAGCTTGCAAAATCTAAAATTGTTCACAGACAGTAAGTAATAAATTATTGTAGACAGCCTTGGGTTAGGTATGCTAATTGTTGCTGAAGGTGATAACCATCTGCAAAGTAGTTAGCACAGCTATGCTATGGCAAATTCCAGACTTTCACATGTAGTTAGTATAATAATAATAATGCAGTCCTGCTTCATTAGATCCATTCACTATGCCATGACCTTAAGAATTAATACTTCTCTTACCCTGAGCAATTCGGAAATATTTTTTTTTTCTAAAACAGGTTTGTCAGAAAGGACAATATTACTTAACCAACAAGCATGCTTTTTAACTACTTAGCGCAATAATTCTGGACAAAGACAAAAATAATAGGGTGGGGGGGCAAAGGCGCAAAATCAGGGACATATTTTAAACATCGGTACTATAATAAAGTTGTTAGAATAACAGGTTTTGTATTAGCATGCAATTTCTGAAGGAAATCAAGTCTGAAGCTCATATGTCTGGTTATTTAGTGACTTCAGTCCTCAATGATTTTCCAGAAAACCACATATTTTATGAGGAACTCACCAAAAATATGATGCAAAAATCTTGAAATTTTGCAAAATTCTGGGCAGTTGAAAGTTATGCCACCTAGATGTATGCTAAAGAGCGTCTTTGGCACATTTCATTTGGATTTTCTCTTAAAATGACCACTAGATGGCAGGAGTGAAAGAAGCAGGCCAAAGACGAGCTTAATAGTGTTTGCAGTAAGGGAAACAGACCTTTTTACATTTGTGATTATTTGCTCAAGAATCACTGTAGTGCTCATAGTGTGGAATCCAACTAATTAATCAGGAACTGACAAACTAAAAACAAAGTTTGTTTCCATTTATAATCAGCCATATAACCGCTTTCTAAGTAAGTACATGAGTGTTGGAGATGAAATAATGGAAAAAGAAAAAAAAAAGGAGAGGCTAGTAGTAACATATACAGCATATAATAACTATAAAAATATAGTTTGTTTGCCCACTTTGGCTTTCTTTTTGTATAATTAGGAAAATCAATTGCGTGGTAGAAGAAAAGCTTACCTATACAGATGTGACTGTGGAAAATGGTGCCCTCATAACAGACTCATTTCAAAACAATCACCCATTTACTAAAGTGGGATTTAGTTCCATGCCCCTGCCATGTTATATGTTATATTTATTTATTTATTTTACATTTGTTAACCGGGCTAGTCCAACTGGATACTTGTCCATTTTCAGTGGAGGCCCGAGGAGAAAAGCTTCGCTATCTACTACATGATAACACAAAGTTTATACAAAATACATAAGGCATTTAAGCAAAAATACACAAGGCATTTAAACCACAATATGAGGATGTACAGAAAAAGGTAATAGGGAGATAAATATGAATATGAATATGAATCTATAAATAGATATGATTATAATGGCATTTTGAAGAGCTTTAGCTACATGAAAATGTTATTTTTTTTTACTTGATGTTGGTCTTTTCAATGAGAAGCCAACAAAACTATTAGTGTTGTAACACAACAAATTCACGTTATGCAACACTTCCCTTACAAACAGCTGTAAACGTGAATAGCATTCAACGACAATAGAAGCCACCTCATTTGAAATCTGTTTTGTTCCTTCTGTTACATGTCCACAGTAGTTTTGTGTGTAAGTGTGTTGCGTTTATGATGATGAGGCTTGATGTCCCCTTGTTTTTACACCCTGTCTGTATGCCTTTGATTTGGAGCTTTTCTGAGGCATTGGTGCCTTCTACCAAAGTCTGCCTTCTTAAAGTCAAGAACGCTTCATTTTTAAATGGCTTGAATCTCTGTAAACTGGCAATGAGTCACTGTGTTTTACTGTTACACATTCACAAAAGGCTGCTTACTTATAGACCTCAGAGCCTCCCCCTCCTTTTTCCCTTCTGGGAATTCAAAGTCCAACGTTATACGTTTTAAGGATTGTATGGCTGTAGGGTGTTGACTAAGGGCTTGAATATTATCACTTGGCTGAAATGTACATTTGTTAAAAGAGATGACTACATTCAACGCTTTGGGTGCAGTGACCACAGAGTTAATATTATCAAGTCTCTGAGTATATTATGTTTGAGGAAGGGGTTGCCTCTTACCGAAAAAGAAAGTACTCCTTGATAATCAAGTTGATCACTTCATCTTAAATTAACTGAAGTTTTGAGGAACTGGCCTTCCACAAACTGCTATGGAGACTTACTCAAGTAGCCTCCAGTAATAGCCTTACAATGCTCAGCCTCGATATGACTCAGGAAGGATCCCATGTATGGCTGCAGCCAAGAGATTCTAAATGATGTCATTATGTTAAAGTTCTCATCAATGCTTTTAATTAATGTGCTATTACAGTGCTACAGTGTGTAACATTCATTCCTTTTCGCTAAACATGTCAAATGGTTCTGTACACAACTCCCTGTGTAAATGCCCTGCTATTAATAGATTCATGTGTGACCTACAGTGCCTTCTCTCCCTCAAGTTTACTTGCATGCTCTATTGCTTCTTGCAGTTACCCTGTATACACAGCTACACCTCCTGCAATTGATTCCTCCGGCCCTTTCATAAAATACATAATCAATGCACTTATTTCCCTACCATGTGTCATGATTCTATTACTGCTATATTGTCAAGGTGTTTGTCTTCCATCAGTGCCACTAGTTCAGATATTTTTTGCCCATATTTGAGAATTAATAGAACCATGGAAGCAATTATCGTGGATATTATGAATAAAGATATAGGGAACCTTCAGCCAGTGGATTCAAAGCAGTTTAGTTTTGTCAAAGGCAGATCGTGTCTCCTCAGCCCGGTAAACCTTTTTAAGAAAGTCACCAAAAGCTATCTATCTAGCTACCTATCTATCTTGACCAGACCAAAGTATTCAACATTATTCTCCACTCTGGCCATGTTGACTAACTCACAAAACCTCTATATCACCTGTTGGCTGGACAACTGGCTCACAGACAGAACCATGGAATTCAGGAGAGGGAACTCTATTGCCACAAAATGGTCAGTCACTAGCAAAGTCCCGCTCAGTGCTGGGGCTGCTTCTTTTTGGCATTTAACTTTTTGGAAGTCAAAGTTAATGCCAAAGGCCTCTAGTTGAACAAAGTTGCAGATGACTGCAAGCATGGCGCAGTCATAAAATCTGCCAAGGACACAAATATCCTCCAAGAAGACTTGTCACAAACTAATAATTGAATTCAGAGCTATGGTCTAAAACTGAACACCAAAAAAAATGCAAAAAAGTATCCTTTGAAAAGGCATCCACCACTGGGAATTACCACATAGTCAATACATCCCTAAGAGTAGGCCCAGTGGTTAGGGATGTTGGAATTTATGTGGGCAGTGTCTTGGCCTTTGATCATCACGTGTATAGTGTTGTAAGGAAATCATTCTATATCGTGGAACTTATAAGCAAGGGTATAGTATCTAGATCCAAGGATGCCATTGTCCCGCTGTACCTAGCATTCATTAGACCAATCATTGATTGCAATGCTCTCTTTAATATGTACCTGACCAGATATATGCAACAAATGGGATGCCCACAGAGATTCTCCACAAAACGAATACAAGGTGTAAACCAAATGGTAAACACAGACTACCTCAAAGCTTTATCGTTATGTTCAATCTCCTATAGAATACTGAGAGTTGATCTATGCCTAGCTTACAAGGCTTCCTCTGATCCAGTTCTGGTGGACATCATGCATATCTGCAATTCTAACAGCATTAGAAATACCTGATAGAAGGACCTAAATCTCATTTGCAATATAAATAGAACATGTTAGATGGACCAGCATGTGTCTGAGACTATCCGTACTCTGGAACAGGCTTCCCATCCATGTTAAGTAGAGTTCATCCCTAACCCTATTCAAACACAACCAGGAGCAATGGATTTGAACTGGAAATTTTCCCCTCGACTGGAACCTTTGCCCCTATTGAACAAAGGCAGCTTGTAAATACTCTGCCACCTAAACCCAGCTAGATGCTGCTGGCTAATTTATCCTGTCATTTACAGATGGGAAAACATGGCTAAGCTTACAAATTCCTCCTAAGGCTGTTAGCTTAGTAATCATCTGTGAACCTATGAATACATGGTTAACATACTAGTCATGATGTATTTATGGACATGGCTTCAAGTCATCAATTTAAACTCACTGATATTTAAATTAGCAATTGCTGTTGGCCATAAAAGATCATTACCAATGTGGTTTCCCTCTGCACACATAGAGTGATATGCTACTTGTTGACTTTTTTGTGCTTGTTTAAGTGGTGAAGTTAGTATGTCATTGTAAGAGGAGTTGGGGACTGTTGCAGCAGGTTTTTGTAGCCCATTTTCTATATGCCATTTGTGGAGTTAAACCCAACCTTCTTTTTTTAAAAAAATCTGGTTTAAGCTTTAATCAATTGTACCCTAGGTTTAAAGCCACGGAGAACAGCCCAGCAGTGCAAGGATACAGTGCCTTCAGCACATTTAAACCAGCTACTGCACTGGCAGGGTCTAAAGATGGAGGTGTAGGTGTCTCAATCTATATCAAAAGCAAACATTACTCAAGTTTGGTAAAACATGATGATGCACTTGAGATTCTCCATGTCCAAATTTCCACAGGTATCATTGCAAGCTATAGTCCACCCTCTATGGCCCAGGAAACTTAGCTTTCCTCTTTCACATCTGGAGAACATAGCTGCCAGTGTAGACTGGCACACAGCAACCTTGTACAATCATGTTAACAGATAAACAGAAACAGCTGCTCCTAACAGAAGCAAGCCCAGAACAAACTCAAAAAAAAACAAACCACCCTGGTGGAACCGAAACCTAAACAGATTGTAGAATAAAAGGAAAAAATGATGGCCAAAATTAGGAACTGCAATGCTGAGCAGGATAAAAACTCTCTCAAGAAGCTAAACAAACAACTAAGAAAGAAAATTGTCTTTCAAAGCCAGTTTGGAGGTAAAGATAGCCTACCAGGCCAAGGACAAATACAGCTATGTCAGAAACCTCAAAGGCATCACACAGCAGTGTGTAGAGCTAATTGTTAATGGAGACACTTACATGGATCTGGAAGATAAAACAAATCTACTGGGTGTCTTCTTCGGTTCCAGTATTATCTCCCTCTCCTTCTCAGCCACCCCCAAAGTAACAACATCAAAGATAAACCTCCAACTATCACTAAGGAGCAGGCTCTAAATGCATTCTCTAAGACTAAGAAAAATGCATTGATGGGCTTAGATAACATCCCAGGATGCCACCTAAATAGCCTGAAACATGACCTGTTTAAGACCTCTGGAGTTACTATTTTACCATAGCCTCCAGACAGATTTTATGCCATATGAATGGAGAACTGCAACTGTCATCCCTCTGCTCAAGGTTGGTCCATCAAAGGACCCTGGGAACTACAGACCCAGAAGTCTGACTAGTCTCATATGCAAAGACATGGAAAGAATTATCATGGCTATAATGGCATAAGAAACCTTCAGACACTGGATATAACCCAGTTTATAGATTCATAGATTCATACTAGGCTGGCTGCTTCCCTTATGGGCCCTTTTAAGCCTAGCCAATTACCCCATCTGAGAATCAAACCCTGTACCTTTTGTCTGTAAGTTAAATTCCTTGATCATTATGCCAACTCAACCTGGTGGCCTTGGAAAAAGTCACCAATGTAATGGATGAAAGCAAAATGGTTCATACTGCCTAACTTGACCTGGCTAAGGCATTCGATACAGTACCTCACTTGGACATTGTAAACAAACTCACAGAATAAGGCATTCACCATATGTTATGCACTCAATAGTAAATGACTCTCAGATAAGACTCAGGAAGATAGAATAGGGGAGATTACCTCCACAAAGAGGTCAGTCACTAGTAGAACCTCACAGGGCTCTGAGATGGGCCTGCTCCTTTTTTGGCATTTACTTCTCAGAAGTCAGATGCCTCTGGCTGACCAAGTTTGCAGATGACTGCAATCTAGGAGCAGTCACATAATCCCCCCAAAACACTATTATCCCACAGGATGGACTAACACAGAAAAAATACTTAAAACTCAGTGACAAGAAATGCATAACAGTACCCTTTGGGAAGTTGTCCATCCTGGGAGTGGACTCAGTAGTCAGGGATTTGGGGGCATATGTGGATAGTAACCTGGCTTTTGACCAATGCACGTCTAAGGTAACAAGGAAATCATTCTATGTTGCTCAACTTATAAGTAACAGCAAGAGCGTCTGGGTCCAAGGAAATCATCATTCCTCTATATTCAGCCCTTATCAGACCCATTATTGAGTACAATGTCCCCTTTGGTATGTACCTGACCAGGCACACGCAGCATCTGAAACATCCATAGAGGTTGCTCCAAAAAGAATACAATGTGTAAACAACATGTCCTGTGCAGATCGCCTGAAAGCCCTACAGCTATACTCGGTTTTCTACAGACTGTTGAGAAGAAATCTATGCCTGGCATACAAGGCATTCTTGGATCCTGCTCTGATGATGGACCTTTTGCACATCCACAAAACCAATATCATCAGAACTGCTCAATCAAGGTACTAGAACCTTGCTTGTGGCATACATTAGACATGTTAGAGGGACAGGTATGCGTCTCAGAAAATTCCACTCCACTGGAACAGGCTTCTCATCCATGTGAAGCAGATTTCTTCCCTAAACCTATTCAAGCATAATGTAGACCAGTGAAATGGAAATCAGAAATTCACCCCAGGCCTAGCACCTATGTCTCTAATGGGCAGAGGCAGTTTATAGAGCATACTTTACACCCTTAAAATAACCTCTAAGGCTCAAAAGCTTGTGGGATACATTTGGAATGCATGTCTAGGCTTATAAAGGCCCCAGTGGTCATTAGCCTAGTATACACCTATGAAGTTATGAACCTATGATACAGAGGATGCATTAGCATTTATTTATTAATACTATTATATTATATTATTAGAAGTCATCACCTTTCATTTTATTGACATGACTCTTTTTTGCTTTACCTTGACATAGAACATTTTAACTTTTTCCATTATTTACATGTTTTATGCAACACTTTTTTAGTTTGTTTCATTAATTGTCCAGTATTTTGAAATTTAAAACCAGGATTTATTTGAAGTTTTACCACTCCTGCCCTTTGGTTTAATTGTATATAATGAAACTCCTGCGTCCAGGAGCCTTTTTCCCTCGAAAAGAAATTAAGACTACCATGTCATTGTAGGAATGCATCTCTCCAAATAGATTTCCAGTCCCTAGTGAAGCTGGCATCCTGACAAAGCCGATATGTATAATAAAAGTTTATTATTATTATTAATACAGAAATATCCAGCCATCCACAACCCCTTTTTACACATGGAGTCAGGGTGTCACATTTGTTGAACTCCATGATGTGACATGCTGTATCATTACCCGTGCCACAATGTAATAGTTAGTGTATGTTATGTATAATAACAGTTACTGTATGTTATGCGTAATAGTTAGTGTGTGTGTGTGTGTGTGTGTGTGTGTGTGTGTGTGTGTGTGTGTGTGTGTGTGTGTGCGCGCGCGCGCATGCGTGTGTCGGCTACTAATCTAAGCATCCTTCCCAATGTATTCCAATTTCTTTCACAGGCAGGATATATGTCCCTAAATAGAGGAATAAATCCAGCTTCTCACTGCTGCAGCTGCTACCCTGGTCACGACAAATGGAATTCCTGTCTCTCTGACCCATAGCACCTGCAAGTAATATTTATTTATATACATATTTTTTTTCAAATTCTGTTTATTTAATGTTTCTTACCCAGTACAGGAAACTGCTCTATAACATCTAGACAAATTTCTTTGTTAATACTGTGGCACAGTGGCACAGCAGATAGAGTTGCCATCTCACAGCAAGAGGTTCTCCTGTTCGATTCTCAGCTGGGGTGCCCACTATGTGGAGTCTGTATGTCCTCCCTGTGTTTGCATAGGTTTTCTCCAGGTGCCTCCCATATTCTAAAGACATGCAGTAGGTGGATCTGATACTCTAAACTGGCCATAGGTGTGACTGTGTGTGCGAAAGTATGGTATGGAAGCATTACTATGGCAGGGCTAGCCACCTGGTGGTGTAAAGATTGGCTGTAGATAACTGTCACTGTTAAAGTGGCACCCCGATCCCACGTGTAAAAGGGGGTTGTGGTTGGCTGGATATTTCTGCATTAATAATAATAAAAGCAACTTTTATTATACATATTGGTTTTGTCACAGGCCCTCCAAGCTTTAAATAGCCATGACAAAAATGAAACCATTATATAATCCTTCTATCCATCCACAACCCCTTTTCCCATTTTTGTACATGGGGTTGGGGTGTCACTTCAACATAGGGAGGCGCAGTGGCACATGACAGAGAGTTGTCACCTCACATTGAGAGATTCCCCAGTTTAATTCTCCGCTGGGGTGCCTTCTGTGCAAAGTTTGCACGTCCTCCCTTTGTTTGCATGGGTTTCCACCGGGTGCTGTGGTTTCCTCCCACATTCCAAAGACATGAAGTAGGTGGATTTCACACTCTAAATTGGCCATAGGTGTGAGTGTGCATGCAAGTATGTGGTGTGGAAGGACTACCACAGCAGGGCTAGGCAACTGGCAGTGTAGACCTTGGCTCTAGATGATTGTGACTGTTGAAGTGATACCCAAACCCATGTAATACTTTATTTAAAGCATCAATTAAAAACAACCAACAAAATACAATAATTTAACTTAACCAATAAGAATATCAATTAATAAGTGCATTCCACTTAAGATCCCTTTTTAAATCATTGGGTCTCAAAGTACCATATTTCATTAACATTTGAGCTTCTGTCATTTTCAAAACATTTTTAATGTCATCACATCACGTATTTCCACACTAACCTGACAAAAAACAATAGCTTTCAAGTTTTCTGTTTTATATATATATATATATATATATATATATATATATATATATATATATGTGTGTGTGTGTGTGTGTGTGTGTGTGTACGTGTGCGTGTGCGTGTGTGTGTGTGTGTGTGTGTGTGTGTGTGTGTGTGTGTATGAATGTATATAACCTTTCATCATTGTTTTGCCTAAGGATTTCTAGTGTGTCTTTTATGTTGTACCTGGGTTTAGCCTGTAATCATCTCATGAGGATCAGTGCTCTACCCTGATAAACAAATAATAAAAACAAATAAATATGATGACTTATTTTAACCACTGCCTGAGCCAGGAAATGAGTAAAACAAACTGCAGAAATGATGTAACATACACAAAAAAGTAAAACAGGTCTACAATTCAAAGGAGCCAGAATTGCATAAATGATATAAGAAGACAACCACAAATAACAGACTAGAAGGCTTTAGCATAAAGCCTTAATAGTATTAAATCTGAACATATGCAGTCACAACGAAAAAGCAATTAACATATCCAAATGGCTATAAAAATGAGGATGCACGTTTTGTTTAGCAAAGCAATGTTATAAGTAAATCATGTAGCAGAACTAGTTCAAAATTCTTAGATTAAGATACACAACAAAGAGAAATTAGGTAGAGAGAGGAGAGCAAAGCAATTACAAAAAGGGTCCTTCTTTTAGGTGGACATTCAATTTTACCTCTAAGTTGCCAAGGTCAGTGCTATCTGTAAGTAGCAAAGTAATGATTCTCAGGTCTTGGGACCTAAAACTGATTTCAAACAGTTAGTTGACCTGTAAAGGATTTTGCTTTGACATCAGATTATGAGCTAGGGGAAGGAAATGTTCTAGTTCCACCCATCTTTATGCTTCTGCAGTGCTACTGTACTCTCCTGGGATTGTCAACTGTGAGAGTTTCCAATATCCTCTTTAGTTTCTGCTGGTGATACAACCTTTAAATGGCTCAGCGGCACCAGGAAATTATATGAAATCTGATGTGAGATGTGCCCCTTTTTTCTGTTATCACCCTTGCAGATTCAGTTGTTTTCCTGCTAATCTGCTAGAAACACATAGAGTACCAGCAATGCTCACACAGATCTCTGGGTAGGAAAGTCATCCCCTGACTTTCAGCCTGCTGTTCATGAGATAACTCTCTCTGATTTTAGTCCTGAACATGAACTATTCATAGGGCAACACTGCATCCTCTGCAGTCTCCTAGAATATTTCCATTCCACAGCTACTGCACTGCATCCCTCCCATTTGCACTTTTTGTTTTTCATTGTTTGCGGTATGTTAGACTTTTAGTCTGGGGGGGGTACAACAAAGTATTTGTAGATGCTTCAGTCAAACAACTCAGTAAATTAAAGTCTAGTTCATGTGCTTAAACACATTCAAAGGTAAGATTTCATAAAATATAAAAAAAAAAGCAAAAAGAGCATAATGAAGTTTATATTGCACAAAACACCTAATGAAAAGAAGAACATCTTCAAACTAATAAAATCAAATAGTAATTCAAAGCCAAGATTAATAATTAAAGCAATAAAAGATTTAGTAAAATAAATATGTTTCGGTGGAAGTTTTTTAAGAGGACTGGTAGCAGACCTGAAATTGATATGGCAGTTAATTCCACAAACAGAAGAAAAAAAACAGCAGGGCTACCACGACTATAGGCATAAATTAAGTACTTTAATAAAACAAGGATAAGTACTTTCGCATACTCAGATCCATACATAAAAAACTAAACATCAGCCTTATAAAACACTTCTTTAGTCACATTTCATCCAATAACCAATACAATCAGTGTTTCAATTTGTGCCCCTAAGGGGCGTTTCAAACAAACACTGCTATTAATGCCTGGATATCTGTTTGCTTAGCTTGTTCAACTTTGTTATTCATATCCCCAACCTTAAAATTCTCACTCAAATGTTGTAACACTTTGAAAGAAAACTTATGTCCTAAATTTTCACTAATGTGTTTTGCCAAGGCATTGCTCATTTTCATATTCCTAATCTCATACATGTCATGTAAAATTCTCTCCTTTAATTTCTGTGTATTTTTCCCTACATAAAAACAAATGCAGGCATCACAGGTCGCCAAATAAACCACATTTGATGTAGAACAGTCTGCATAAGTTCTGGGTTTAAAAACAAAGTTAAAGCTTGGATTTTCAAAAGTCTGCTGCTTGGAAATCATGACACAGGCTTTATACCTGCGACATGGAAAAGTACCTAATCTCACACCTACACTAACCTGTGTGCCATGCCCCTTACAAAGTAAGTCCTTCAAATCATGACATCTCTTATAAATAAATCTAGGCACATCGCCTATAACAGCAGCAGTTTTAGGGTCAGTTGTTAAACTTGACCAGTTCTTAAGTACAGTCATTTATGTGTCACATTATTGGTATATTTGGTAACAAATCTCAAACTGGGTCGGGCCTTATTTTTGCCAGTCTGCTTCTGAATAGCAGCATCCCTTTCTCTACCCAAGTAGTAAGGTTTTGTTATATTCACCCTATTATGTTCCACCTCATCTCTAATATTATATACTAACCTATTACTATAACCTCTATCTAAAAATTGAGTAGTTAATAACTTCATCTGCTCCACATAGTCATCCTCCCTTGTGCATAATCTGGAGATAATCATAAACTGACTCTTAACAATATTAGGAAAAATGTGACTAGGGTGCATACTCCCTTGAGAGAGCAGGTTGTTCTTCCAACATGACTTCCTGTGTAATTCAGTGTTCAAAATACTTAATGGCCCCTTCTTCAGACAGACATCCAGGAAATTAATCTCAGTATTAGATACAGTCATGGTAAATCTTAAAACATCTGTAGTAGTTTCTAAATAACATATAAATTGCTGTAAAAGCTCTTCATCCCCTTCCCACAAAAGAAAGACATTGACTACAAAACATCTATAAAATTTTACATGTGCATAGTATTCATTGTTATTAAAATTCCACAAACTAATTGCCTGATATAAAAAAGAATGAATGCCAAATGCATCCTCAGAATTACTAGTCAATATTAAGCCTACAATAAACAGAGATAAAAATCTAAAACAAAAACTGCCTTTGAGAAGGTAGTGATCCCAGAATTTGTTATTCTTCACTACAGCAAAGGATTTGCAATACACAAAACAAATCTGTGGAAGAGTTTACGATACTATTATTTAATGTCATAAACTCTTTGCTTGTTATTCTTGAAAGTAAGGAGCCAATTCCTCAACATACATCAGGGAGGGACTTGTTTACCCTCACCCTAGAATAACAAGGGGATGAATATTGCTTTAACTTAGTTGATATCCCTTTTTTTAAGTAATACCCTTTAAGAAACAGTGTACCCCAGCATAAGGCAAATGCTGAATGAATTGTTCGGAATAGCCTCCTAAACATTCATAAGGCTACACTGAAATATGATAGCAAGGCTGGATGAACTGCTCACAACACAAGCCCAGGTTACAACAACCAAGATAAATGCCCAGTGCTGTTCACAGATACATGATTTTTTTCTATCCTTCCCTTCCTATAGTTCTGTGTAAGCTAAATACTGACAAGTCAACAGTGCTCGCACACATTTAACCACTGATAGGAAATCAAAAAAATAACAATTTCCACTCACATAATTGATACCAAAATGAGCAATTGTTGAGTCAAGCAAATAATTTGTAGTCTTTTTATCAATGCCATTTACTAGTTCATACTCCTTTATAGTGGAAAAATCATATGCAGTTAATTTAGATCACTTTTGCAGTAGTCCTGACTACTGAACTTAAGCTGCAAAAGGCCTGATGTCCGACTTGACTTCCACTGTTCCGTACTCTCCCTCCCCTAGACATGATGGACATCCATCTATCAGGGATGTCAGGGCATTCCTAATATAACACCATCATTTACTTATTCCATTTTTTTTCTTATCACAGTTCACTATATATGCATCAGTCTCATTGTATCTGTAGTCCAGTGGTGTATAGCCAGTTCTGGGGCTCCAAGCAGATAAAAACATCACTGAGCAAAAATTGCAAGAAAGACCAAGCCAAGCTAGAGACGTCACTGTAGAACACCTTAAACCTTTTGTAGTGGAGTCCTATGAAATATATGTAAATGACCCCTTAAGGACATACCAGTGTTTCAGCTACATAGCTTCTGAATGCCTATTTACAATGGCCAGAAGTCAAATAAGGAAAGTATGGGAGCCCCAAAGGTCTTCAGGTGCTATGGGGTAACTATGACTATGTGGATCCCCCACACACATTTTTCCCTAATCTTCACCCCTCTCCTAGCCCTTTCCTTACATTTAAAAATAGCTGGAAGGGTATCGCAGTGTCTAAACCTGGGAGATCATTACAAAGAACAAACAGGTGTTACAAATCATTTTTCAGGGTTGCAAGCAGCAGTTGTTAAAGAAATTAAAGATGACAGGTGTTTCCTGTGTGCCAAAGGACCAAGTGATTAGATCCCCCCTATTCTCCTGGAACTTGCACTATTAGGTATAACAGCACCTGTTCTTGGATGATGTTTCTCAAGACTATTTCTATTGTCCCGAATGAAAGGGTCATGCATACCCCTCCTGGAACTTTCAAAACTCAGTACTTACCTCAAAGTCACCAAATTCAAAATGTTAACATTACAAGCCCACCCACCATTCTTGTTTCCTCTGGCCTTGATAATCACTTTAGATCTCAAGGATGTCTATGTTTACATTCCTCTTCACAAATACTTCCCCCGGTTTGAGGCAGAAAATTCCAATATCATCTTATTTCCTTGTCCTTTGAACTGGCTACTGCATCCAGGGTTTTCACAATGTATTTTGTTTTGGTAATAGCTTAACTCAGAACAAAGGGCATTCACCTCTACCAATGTCTGGACAAACGTCTCATTCAGACACTGCTAGAACAGAAGGTAAGCAAGGTCTTCCATTTTTCCACCAATTGCTTTCGGAGTCATGTTAATTTCATTCAAGATCCCCAAGGTAACCATTTCCCTTTCCAAAAGAATGAAACTCCTTGAGACACTTCTACACTGCAGCTGGGAGAAGACCTTCCTCCTCCAAGTGAAGATGGAACACTGTGCAATACTTCTACAGCACATAAACCTTTCAGAAAGATACTGCCTAAGGACACTGGAGTATTTGGCTACCGCTGCTCTTATGGTACCACTGACAATGATGCACATAATAAAACTTCAGTAGTACCTGATTCATTTGAAGCTAACACTCGACTCCTTTATTTATTTATGTTTTTATTGATGCTTTGTCTGGGTAGGACCACTGGATAGAGGTGTCATTTTCAGAGACAACATGGGAGTACTGTCTGGTTAAGTGACCTGCTCAGAGTCACACAGTAGGCAAATGAAGGTGGAAGTAATCAAATCCTGTACCTTGGACTACAGGAAGCAACTCACTAACAGTTCATAGACTTAGTCCTCTGCACTTCATTAACATTCATATTACAAAAACTAAACTGGCAATCCATTCAGCTCAGACAGAATCTAGGGTTACTCTTCACCCAAGAACTACACAATTAGGTCCTAACAACAGATGCATCATAACTTGCCTGGGGGCATACTCACTGAATCTCAAGGTCCAAGGCTTGAGTAATTCAACTGAAAGAAAGAAACACGCAAATGTGAAAGAGGTGAAGTCCTTAGTGCAGGCACTCAAGGCTGTCAAAACAATTTGGTAGAAAGGTGTTCTGCAGGTGAAAGTGGACAATACTACGGGGATGTGGCAGATCAACAAGCAAGGATAAAACCAGTTGTACTCCTTTTGCAGGCTGGTCATGACTGCCTGAAAGATAGGACTGCTGTGCAGATGGCCATAAAAAGGAAGTCTGTATCCCATCTCATCTAAATTCAACAATGGGCCAACTAAGTAAGTAACAGCAGACCAACATGAGAGAATATAACACAGAGATATATGCTTTTTGTTGCTGCACAAGTGTGGCATTCTGTATATAGACCTGTTTGCAGTTATGAGCAGTAGAAGCTCAAGATGTTCTTTTCAAGAGCAACCTACAAAGATGCTTGGAGTGTGAACACCTTCTTCAAATGGAGAGATCTTTCCTCTCTGCATTTCTTCTGATTCCCCCTGCACTCCAGCATGATCCAAAAGTAAGGGAAGCAGGGCTAAGGGTGGTCCCAGTAGCATCCTTTTTGTCCAAATAGCACTGATGCCACTATGCATATATTTCCAATCCCACAACAATTTGATCTTTAAACAACCCACCATAGAGACCTTTTGGATTGCTGTTCTGCCCTTCATGTGCTTCAAGTAGTTATGAAGGCTGGAAAGCCTACCACTAGAAAATCCTCATACCCCTTTGGAAAAGGTTTCTCCTCTACTGCCAAAAAAAAATATTCTTCTTTAGGACTTAAATTAGGCAACCATTTTAAATAGTGAGATCCCATAGAGCAAATCCAGAAAAACATGGAGACTGAATGGCCAAAAGACAAACTTACATATAACAAGTAAGGTGGCCATTTCACAGAATATTCCATTTTCTACAAGGTATGGTAATCTTGTAGTTGGCATATATAAGTATGAGGGGGTGGGGGAATTTGACTCCATATTGGGAGGTGCAGAGGGGCTTGCTCCCCTGCAAAAAAGCTGCTTGTTCATATTTAGGGATATAGTTTATCCTGGGGTTGAGGAAGAACAGAGATACATTTTGGCTTGGAAGTCTCTCAGAATGGTTTTAAAGGATTGGAGAGAGGGTAATGGCCTGATGAATGCAGGTAAGGAGTTCCAGGGCTTAGCCACATGATATGAGTAGAGACCATGCCCAGCAGATTTCATAGGTTTGTGGACAGAGTGTTTGGTCATTGGATCATAATGACCAATTGTGAACATAGTTGTGTAGAATGGTATTTAGTGCTGGACTAGCAGATGGATTCTGGATAATTCTGTAGGTGGTAAGAAGCTGTGTCATGTTAATTGATTGGGTAGTTCTAACCAATTTAGGCATTTTAGTACTATACAGTCGTGTGTTCTGAAAGGGGTATTTGCTCCAAATGTGGTCAGTTTCTTATAACATTCCTCAGGTTTTGATTTTTGTGATGCCTGGAGGTTAGTAAGGATGGGGGCACTATAAAGAAGTGTGGGGAGGAAGTAAGTAGTAGCAAGTGTAGTTTTAGTTGAGTTGGTGAGAAGTTTATTGGCTCTGTAAATCATTCCTGATTTTGGTGAGTTTATTTATGCAATTTTGTATATGCGGGTTGAATTTAAGATTATCAGCCACTATCAACTCTAATAATTTGCTATGAAAAGTGTCTTCGATGGTTGCATTATTAAGAGAGAGGATTTTATTTTTTTTTTCTATGAGAGTGGGATTTGGGGAAAAAAGAAGTTGTTCTTTTGGGGGAACTGAGCATGAATAATGAGTTGCAAAGTCATGTTTCAGTGGCTGTTAAAGCTTCCTGAGTACTATTTTTGAGGTGTGCCAGTTTGTCTGATATGCATATGAACGTGGAGTCATCTGTGCATTGCATAAGGGAAGTCTGTTGCATGGATCTGTTGAGAGTGTTGGTGAAAATGTTAAAGAAGAAGGGACCAAGGATAAAGCCTATGGTACCCCAGTGGTGACTGGGAGGTATAGAAAGAGGGAAGAGTACCATTTTACTGATTGATACCTTTTGGCCAAGTAGCTTTTGAACCTTAGAAGGGTGGGCTGAGATAGACCTAATGAAGACATGTGAAGTAGAAATTTGCTGTGACCAACTGTGTTGGAAGGCTTTAGTCAAGTGAAGTCTAAGACCAGTTTGCTGTTATCTCTCGCTTCACTGATATTATCTACAAAGATTAAAAGTGTAGTGTGAGTATTGTGGGAGGGATGTAAGCCATGCTATGTGGGGGGTAGGAGTTCTTCCTACAGGAGATAGTTCAGCAATTGTTTTTAAACAGATTTTTCAATTATATTGGAGAGGGGGGATAAGATTGCCATGGGTCTAAAGTTAAACAAAGAACACAGTACAGCTGTGTAAGAATATAATAATAGCAATGGCAACTGATGGCTTCAAAGCAAGGTGGGACTACAGGAAGCAACTGAATGGGTGGAGCTAAACTGAGTGAGGTGGGGCTCTATTACAGCAGGTCAATCTCCATCAGCTTTGCTCAAACAACAGACAAGGACAGTCCCTTCATACCTCCCAATCGTGCCAAATTACTTGGTTTTTACTGAGTTTTGGGGTCCAGATAATGGGGTGTCATGATTTCCAAGTGGCACCCCCTCATTTCTGACTTTTTCCTAGCTTTTTTTTATTTTTGTGTGATAATGTCAGCTCCATCAGGGCTACCAGCCTGTCAGAATTGAACTCATGGGCTTAGTGCACATATTTCCAGACTTTGAATGGTTCCATTTCTGCTAGATCTGCAAGCAGGAAACAGTATTTCAAATATGTATCGATTCTGCAGTCCAAGGTGAATGAAACCTCTTATCTGCAATGACGAGTGGGAACTAGGAAGTCCAGGGTTCGTAGGAAACATGTATCTGTGATGAGTGGGAAACGAACGAGTAGGAAACATGTTTTCTATTTATTCTACCGCAAACAGTTTTTTATTTATTTTGCCGCAAACAGTGTAATTCAAATGAATCTATCTGCTGTTCTACATTAAGTTCTGGGAGAACAAAGTGTGTGTGTGTGTGTGTGTGTGTGAAAATGCCCCAATTTTAATACACCTTGTGGTACTCAGACTCAAACCCTGTACCTTGGGCACAAGGTAAAAAGAGCCTAAAGCCCCTAGCCACTACCACTTGTGAATTTATGCCTCATATTTTTGATTTGTTTCTCATAAAATCTGTGGTTTTCAGGATTTTTGTGGCAAATCACTGAAGGATTTAATTCACTAAATAATGACAGGCATTTGAATTTCAGACTTCATATTCTTCAGAAAATAAATGGTAACACAAAACCTTTTATTCTAGCAATTTTCTAAGTTTATAAGATCAGTATTTGAAATTTGTCCCTATTTTGGGGCTGTATTCCCCCATTATTGGCTTTGTCCAGGTTTTTTGTGCTAAGAGGTTCAGAGCTATGGTGAGACATGAGAACTGAATTCACTAAATGACAGCCATTTAAGTTTCAGTCTTCCTATCCTATCTTTCAGGAAACTGCTGATTTGGCATAGTGGTATGTTGCTCTGAATATAGTGCACAGGGTCCTGGGTTCAAGACCTGGCAGTGAAATGCATCATGGTAACACAACATTTTATTCTAGCAACTTTCCAAAATGCTTATTCTCTCTCCCCCCTACAAAAAATGAAATTGAAAATAAGTGCGAGAAGCTGTGCAAGATGCCTATGGCTTACACTACTGTCATTATATATATATATATATATATATATATATATATATATATATATATATATATATATATATATATATATATATATATTGTGTGGGTGTGAAAGTAGACCATTATGATGGATATGTTCTGAATTGGAAAGTTTTGTCATTATTGGTTCATGCATTTTGTTTCATTGCCTACTGGAAAAATGTTCAAACAATAAATTTAAAATGTGCTCTGTCTAACAAGTGTGCTGTATTATACAAGGAATATAATTAAATAAAGTCAGGAAGGTGTATCAAAGAACACATGTATGTTTCTTGTTTTGTGTGCAAGGTGCCAATAATTTGAAAACAGCCCAAAGGTAATCTTTATTCACCACTGGCCAAATGCATTTTCTTTGGATGTGGTGTGGGTTTTAATGCTGTTTCAATGAATGTGAGTTTCAGGGGCAGAGAAGTTTTAATGCCAAGTCTATTTTCATTGTGATACAGTATTGCTTTGTTTAGCAGCTTTGTTTAGCAGATGTCTATTAGTGTTTGTGCATTGTGCTATAAAATGTAAAAATAAAATCCAAATAATCATTGTAAAAGTAAAGCAGTATGCACACATTAGTGTTTATGGTAAATGAGGCACAATAGATGGGTAATGGGACATTTGAATGGCTGCAGGGGGACTCTGGTGCCATATTTTGGTTGACTGTTCTTCAATTTGCATTTGAAAGTTGGTATCCCACAATTCCAGTGGAGTGGGTGGGGGTTACATAATTATGTATGCAAATTTGATGTTAATCAGCGTACAGATTTGTACCTATTTTTCATGGGCCTTGTCCAGATTTTTGATGTTTCCAGGTTGAGAGGTATGATTTCATCTGCAGCCTATTTCAGTATGTAACCATAGCCTCTTTATTAACAATATACATCTTAGATGTCTGGATGCAATCAGTAAGGTCAGCCTTAAGTAAACTGGAGATCTAGACAAAGGTCCCCATGAGCCCACTGTTGCCCATACATCCCCCTGCACTTTTCAAGAGCCCTTCCCTTTCCCTCTCATGCTGCCCCCACGCCATCCAGATATATTACCTCCTTCTTGCTTTTTTTCACACTTTGTCTTTCTCTTTTAGGCCACCACCCCCATGCTTGTAACATACCCTAACTGACCAAGACTCTTCTGTGTTAAGTCTGGGGGAAGAAACTGAATTAAGCATTTTTTCCTAGCCTTTTTATTATTAGATGATATGAACATAAAACACGAGGAAGGAACGATATGCAGGCTTATTTTTTTCATTCAAAGAAAAATAAGCTGTGTCTAAAGCTTAATGTTCAAAGGTAAGAAAACAGTAGTTCCTAAATAAAATGAGGAGAAATGCAAAGATATATAAATCTAGTCTGGGAGCAGTCCCTGTCTTTCTGCCTCTTCAAAAAGATATTTACTTTCTGTATAACACTGTTATATTAGGTTGGGATGAAAATAAAAGCATAAATGGCCAGAGACATATATTATATGGCTGAGGTTCTGGAAGAAGAAACTAAAGCACATGGATAAAATCCACACAGAGACAAGGAGTATATGAGGACTATACACAGAAGAAATGAAAAGTCAAAAACTCAACAGGAGTACCAGCTGCTGTTAGATGCAGCACTACTCGATGTGACCCTCTGCCAGTGATCAGTTGCTATCACACACATCTTGCTTAGGCCACCACAAGCAGTCACTTATTTGGGACAATGTTATGTTAGACTGAGAAAAGAGAAGAAAACTGACACACACTTCTGCAATACCAGAATAATGACAATAGTGTCAATCAGCTTCATCCACAGACAGCCCCTACACCCAGCAACTAAAGCCAACTTTATTGGCAGTATATACCTGAAACATCAAAATATTTTTCCCAGGGGGAAAAAAAAACACTGGGCCAACAACAAACAAACCAAACCAGCAGACAAGATAAAGTGGGGGGCTGTGCCCCCCATACCCCCCTACTTAAATATACCAACTCCGAGATCACACTGCAGTGAAGGAAACAGCAAACTCCTGACAACGGTCCAGCAATTTTTTTTCCCTGGGAAAAAAATCACTATTGCGTCCGTTTGAGATTTTGGCATTTCATTGTATATGTGCCGACGTAAGGGCATTCGATGAACAGCCCTGTCAGTATGGCAGTATAGACCCTGTATTTATGAGGACAGAGAGAAATAAAGATCTGTAATGAGAGGCAATATTTATAAATGCTTTACCAAACATTTAATTCTGTCTCCCTCGCCACTGGTTTACAGGCAGAGTACTGTCATTTCATACTTTTTGATGGTCAGAATTAGTCTGTTTTTTTTTTCATTATTTTGCTTAACCTGGATTTTTATTAGTGGGCATCTCAGATACAGCATTTTAACTCATTCAGTCTCGAATGGCAGTAGGATAATTAATCCCCTTGCTTTTAGAATTCTTTGAAGCAAGAAAAAAACACTTGCCTCCTGAGAAGTTTTCACCCAGATATTCTAGCAAGAACATACCACATAAAACATGCAATATTTCATAGACAATGAGAGTTGCAAAAACATGTAAACTATGTAAGTTGCCAGTTTGAAGAAGGGCTGTGCACTGTGGTTTGTATCAAAAGTCTATCTGCTGACAATGAATTTATATTGCAAATTTATGAAAGAAAATTGCATTTTAATTACTGAAATTACTGGTATTATTGTATAAAAAAGGGATTATAGTTCTCTAAGCATGCATGATAAACCCAACCCATTTGGGGAAGCGTGATCATCTGTTCAAGAGCTTTCCAGTGAAATATGACAAGACTGGGCAGCAGAATGCTTTCCAATAGTATAGCAAAGTAAATGCGAATTATACATATCATAGCTTGACAATACTTCAAAGCAGCAGCATTAGTCTACAAAACCATGCATGTTAGGTGGCAAGAGGCTGCAAAAATGGTATGCCTTAATGTTGTGTATAAGACATCTGCATTTGTTGGGCTGTATATCACATAGCTTTTACAGTATACGTACAATTAAGAAAATGTTGGTAAAATTCCTTCAAGAAGACAAGAACATAGGAACAGTGATAAACAAGTGACCACAAGGGCCTTAAGAGACCTAGCCATATACAACTTGAAGTAGAAACACTAAGTTCTCACCATCCATTATGAGTACTTAATGGTGCCCAAATCCCAAATGAAGCAGAGCTCTACATGATAACCCTGCTGTAAATGTATTTCTACCCAGTTGATCATCAAGACTAGCATTAAAGGTAAACAAAGTAGTAGTTTGCTTGACTTGAAGTGGTGACTTATTCCACAGGCTGAGAATAAGCTGAGTTAGGAATCTATCCCTTTGGCAAGTCTGGTTTATTTCTTGGTATAAATTTAGGTTACTAGCACAGGTGTTTGTACAGCTTCTGATTTTACAAAAAAATAGGAAGTCAAATAGGATTGGGGCTTTCATGGCTCACAAAGTAAGACACAGGTAACCTCAGAGTATCTGGTAGGCTATTGGATGTAAGGAGAGTTGTGCTAATCTATTGTGATAGTTTAGGGATTTATGGCCTTTAATTGTATTTATTCATTCATTTATTTATTTTTGATTAAGATTTGTAGGAACCTGAAAACAATTGTTGGAACCTTCCCAGTTGAGCAATATGCTTGGATTTGCACATACCAAATTTGATGGTGGGTCCGATAAGGGAAGTGTAGAGTGGTAAGATCATTTCTTTCGATCTTGAACTTCTTTCCTTAAAAATTAACTGGGCCATATCAAAGGATCTTGTGACTGTGGTACAAACATGAAGACTGAATCAAAGACTGTAGTCCACATAAGTCAGACACCCTTCAATTGTCCAGGATGTATACAACCCAAAAGAATTGAAGGAATTTATCTGGGAGGGGAAGACAGCAAGAGTTAAGTAGGATAAGGTGTTTCTCCCTATAGAACAAGGTGTTTTAGGATTAACAGGTTTAAGCAGATATTTAGAGCTACACAGTTAAGGCTTATATACATAACACAAGCAGAAAATTACAAATCAAAGTGGAAATAAAATGATGTTGACTTGGTGGGCATTCATGAAATCAGGACAGTAGGATTTTGGATGCATGTTAAAAAGAAATAATTAATAAAATCCATATAGAAAATTGGCATACATTCAGCATTCTGAATGAAATAAATATGGAAAGCTGAAAGACTGACCACACAAAGTCGAAAAACGGAACGTAAATGTATTTGCTACTGGCTTTCTAGAAGTACCAAACAGTCCTGTAGCTTGTGCTATAAGATTGCTGTACATCTGGGACTGAGTTATTGTCCTTTCCCTACTATAGTGCAATTTCAGAGTTGGCATATATAAGTAGCAGGGGAGTGGGATGGTGCAGAAGGGTTGCTTCTCTGAGTTACACTTGTTTGTAAGGTTGTATAGCAGTCTGTGTTTTGGCGTTATGTGGTTGGTCTTTGAAACATCTGTTTTTGTTTCAATCAGAATTCTGAATGTATTCCAGAATATTTCTGTAAAATACAAAAAAAAGTATTTTTAAGAAGTAAGCCATCATAGGAATGGAGAAAGTAGACTTTATTAATAGGAATGACTCCAGGTAGGGAAAGATAATACAGTCAAGAGGGGGCCTGTAATTTATTGGAAAAAAATAGCAAAGAAGCCAAGGTGTTAGTGTCAAATAACTATGGAGCAAAAGGTAATACAGTGGGACAAGGCCAAGCAGAAGTTTGGACTGTGGGTTGGAGACTACCTTCCCCACCAGGGATAAATAGAGTATAGGCAAATAGAAAGGGATGTGGTAGTCTTAAATGAAAGCCAAGATCTGGCTGGTTTTAGTTGAGTCCAGAATAGAAGCTTCTGTTAAAAAAGGGATAATTGGTATTGCATATACAATGAACAAAAGTTGTGTACTTCCATAATGCTAGATTCACATTTTCTTGTTTCATCCAGATCATCAGTTGGTTTATCAGACCCAAACAGATCTGACATCTTTACTTTTTTCAAGAGCTTGGAGCCATGGCTCTGACTCCACACCTACTCATAATTCCCTCTGATTCTCAGATTACCTCAGCTCGAGTTTGCCTGTTTGTAGCTAGCACTACACCTAGTGAGCACAACACAGACCTAACAACCTATAACCGACAAACAAGGCACAGGAATAAAAGCAGCTGGCTGTCAAAAAAGACAAGATGCCTGTCAGGTCCAACTGATTAATCTGGAGACAAAAAAGTGACAATTTAGGTTGTGGGACTGTGGGAGGGAATGTGGAGTTGGACTTAATAAGACAACATGGATCTAGCGTTATGGTAAGTACATAACTTACATATTTGATGTTGTTTTTTTCCATTTGACTCAACAGCTGGGACAGGTTACCAAGCTACCCAAGAACTCAGGTGATCTCACGGAAGGGTATTCCAAATTATAGTGGAGTCAAAGGATGTACGAGCTCTAGATTGTACACCCAACCTGTAGTGCGACACAAAGGTATGAACTGTAGACCAAGCAGCCACAGCACAAATCTCATCAATGGGAATGCTATCAAAGTAAGCAGAGGAGATAGCCACAGCTCTAGCTGAGTAAGCCTTTGGTGTGCCAGATAAAATAAATGATATTTTTCATAAACAAAGGCAATACAGTTGGAAAGCTACCTGCACAAAGTCACTTTAGAAGCTCTTTGTCCCAGTTTAATCTTTGAAAAGGAAATAAAAAGCTGGTTTGAATTTCTTATATCCTTTTTGCAATATAAATAAAACCTGAGTTGATAATAAACATCCATCAAATGGTATATTCCCCTTTTGTTGAAAAAAATTGAAAAGAATACTGGTAGTTTGATTGTCTGATTAAGATTTGCTTCAGATGCCACTTTTGGTAGAAAATGAGGATTAGTTCACAAGGATCTCCTATCCTTATGAAATACAAGATAAGGAGGTCCGCAAGACAATGTTTGTAACCCATAAATTCTCCTAGCTGAAGTAATTGGTACTAGAAAGATTATCTTCCAAGTAAGGAATTTCAAATTTACTGAGAATGCAGGCTCAAAAGGGAGACCTAGTTACTGCCTGTAGCATGATACTAATATTACATGGAGGAACTGGGTCCCCGACTGGAGGCCTTAGGAAAAAAACCTTGGAAATTTTCAAAGAAGCAATAGACATTTGCTTTTGGCCTACATCACACTGACTGAGTAACTTGCATCTTTCTGAATCAAATAGACTAAGAAATCTATAATAGATGGTAGTGGAGCTGAAAAAAGGTCCAAACTTTTGGAAGAAGCCCATATGGCAAATCTTTTTCATTTGCTAAGATAAATATTTCTATACCTTTCAACTTCTTAGTGCAAGAAATCTGGAGAAGGACTAAAAAAATGTGTGTGTGTGGGGGGGGGGGCAAAGGCCCAAAAAAAGGGATAGATTTTAAATATTCCTCTTATAAACCTAAAAAAAGTTGCTAGAGTAATAGAGTTTGTGTTAGCATACATTTCCTGAAGGATTTGAAGTCTGAAACTCAAATGTATGCCATTATTTAGTGACTTCAGTCCACAGATCATCCCAGTGATTTGTCAGAAAACCACAAATTTTATGAGGAAGATACCAAAAATATGAGACAAAAATCTGGACAGTCTGCAAAAATCTGTACAGTGTTTTTGCAAGCATGGCACAATATGAATGAATGTAGTAGACAGCATGGCATTTCTGGCCACCATTAGAAATGGAGAAACCATGTGGTCAGTTTCCGAGTTTTTACAGCTCGGTGATGCTGATCGGCTGGATGAATTAGAAGGTCCAGATGTGGATTTAGCACCTATGGAGGGTATTTCAGATAAAGCCAGAGAAAAGGGAACCAAGTCTCCTGGACCAAAAGAGCACAATGAGAATTATTTTTGCCTTGCACCTCATAGTTTTCTGAAGAAACTTGGTTATCAGGAAAAAAGAGGAATGGCATATAGGAGACTTGAGGGCCAACTGTGGACTAGGCATCCCTTGATAAGGCAAAGTATCTGCTGCATTTGTTGTTTATATGGGAGACTAAAAGATCACAGAAAGGCTGGTCTCAGCAATGGAAAATCATCACAGCCACTGACTGATTGAGGGGACCACTCATAAGGCAGAAGAATAGACCTGCTCTGTCTGTTCACAGAACGCTGGTGGTCCCCAGGATACGCATTGCGACTAGAAAGTGTCGGGAAGACTGCCCACTGCCACACTCTCATGACATTCCAACACAACGGGTATGAATGGGTTCCTCCTTGCTTGTTGATATACCAATCATCCACAGCCAGGTTTTCTGACTGTATAATTATCACACCCTCAGGGAGGAAATCCTGAAATGACTGATATACTTGGAGAACTATCCTCATCTCCAAGACATTGATGTGAGGACTGGATTCGGTCATTGACCATGTGCACTGAACCATCTTCCCTTTGTAATGCCTTGCCCCAGAAGGGAAGCATCCATGGTCAAAGTGCTTATCAGGGGGTGGAAGGTCGACCCTAACTTACTATCACAGAGGTCAACCACCAATGGATATCTTTTCTGCATACTGGTGTGAAACATACTACAACATGAAAGAGTTTATACATCAAAGACCATTGTAGTGAAAGTGTCCATTGCAGAACTATCTTGTAGAATCTTGCCTAAGGTACTACTGTGATTGATGCAACCATGGAACCCAGTAAAAATAGAACAAGTCTTGCTGGAGGGTTGGGATGAGAAAATACCTCTGAAACTATATGATGTAGAGTCAGAATTCTTGATTAAGGAAGTTTGTCTATCAAAGTAGTTGAATCCAGGTTGCATTCTATGAACTCTGCCTTCTGTGTTGGTGCCAGCTGGCATATGTCAAGGTTAATCATATTTCCCAAGTATGGGATTAAAGGGATCAAAAATTTCCTACAATGAGTTAGTAGATCCCTGGTGGATGCAGTGAGGAGCTAGTCGACCAAGTGAGGAAACACCTGGAATGTTTGCAGCCTGAGGTACTCTGCTACAACTGCCATTCATTTGGTGAACATCCTGAGGGCTGTGGTGAGACCAAAGGGCAGTGCTATGAATTCAAAATGACTGGCACCTTGCCAGAAATGTAGAAATCCCATAGACTGCATTTGCTATCTTGATATGATAGTAGGCATCCTGGAGATATATCATGCACATCCAGTCATCCTTCCTCAAAGAAGGCAAAATGGACTGAACCGTGACAATAAGGAACTTTGTTTCACAACCTGGTGGGGGTAGCTTAGGTACAGAATAGGCTTGAGGTCACCATTTTTTTTTCAGAACCAAAAAGAATCTTGAAGAGACTTGGGACCTTTTTTAATCTGATGGAACCTCCTGGATGACTCATATTTCTAGCACTTATGCAGCATCCACTGCTTTCAATTCTTTCTAACTATGTGGAACATCAGGAATGTTGTTTATCTTCTGTGGATGGGAAATGGAATAAAGTAGTCTCTGGTGAGTATTCTCTGCACCAAGGAATCTTGAGTGATGGCCCACTGGGCATGAGAGTGCAGGGATAAGTGTTTCCAACTGCGTCCATAGTGTGGCACTTGGGCAACTATTCAGGAGCACTGGAATGGTTTCTTGGTAAGGGGACCTCAAAAGCCATGATTTTGCAGACCACTTCTGACCCTGGGGTGATATCCACTGAAGTTATTTCTCCTTCTGCCCCAGGGAGATCTGTCAGCAAAACCCTGGGACTTTCAAATCCAGAGCTTTTCTCAGCCCTTTTGGTTTTGAGAAAAAGTCCTTTGGAAGTGGAAAAATATATGCAAACTTCAGACAGGATCTTGCACTTCCTATTCACTTCTGGTAAGCTTTTTTTTTTACCCTTTGGTTCAAAAAAAGTGTTGAACTATCAAAGAGAGCATTAATGAAGGATTTCTTGAAGTCTTCTGTTATATCACATAGGCATATCCAAATGAGATGACAAATAGCAATGTGAATGCCTGCTGCCCTTGCCATGCCATTGGCTGCATTAGAGAGCAGATGCATGGACAAATTGGTCATAGTTTGTCAAGTAGATAGCTGTGACTCCACCAATTTCTGGATTTCAGCAGGCAGACTACCCAAGATGGATTCTGACAGTTCCTTAGTCAAGTCCATCTGGAAATGAGCCAAGTTAGTTAAGTAGTTCAAAACTCAGAGAGAAAATGCCACTGAAGCATAAATCCATTTCCTAAATCTGTCCAGGGTCCTAGATTCTTGGTTAGTGGGATGAACAGAGGTGCTCTCCTTTAAGAGCTCCATGGTGGCTGCCACAACAGCCATGACATTTACCAGGTCAGCCTTGCTTTATTGTGAATTGTTTCTAGGTGCAACCAGTATCTTACCTGGTTTACATGAGATAGGCTCCACCACATTGGGTTCCTTCCAGGCCCACTAAAAAAACAGGGCTATTGGTTCATCAGTGGACAGGACCATCCAAGAGGTAGATGAGCCAGCCCAAAAGCCTCAAGGAATTCCAACTCCTCCAGGGAGGATGATTCAGTGAACAATCCCCCTTCTCTACGTCATCAAATCTAGAATATCTCTAAAAGGAGATGTCTTCAAGAGGGAATTTTGGCAATCCCTCCCCTTCGCCAAAATCAGTATCTTCCATGACAGACACTGGAGATGAGTCTAAATGCCTTCTTTTGCAGGCCCGTTTCCTATGGCCATCCCCCAAGGGGCCTTCTGGTGAAGGGTCAGAATCAGAGGGGGAGCTTGCCAAGAAAGATGCCTCGAGACTTAATGAGGTTGACTGCCCCTGTTGGACAGGATGAGCTAGCATCATCACAGAATCCAAAGGGGGTCAGGACAGAACCAAGTGAGACTGAGACACCTCTTCTCTTGATATGGAGAAGTCCCTGTCAAAAGTCTCAAAGAAATTGCTGCATCATCCTGTTGATATCCACTTCCAATAAACTCCTCAAAGATCAGAAGGACCAGAAAGAAGACGCCAGTGATGGTGACCTAGGTGAATGGTGTGGTATGTCCTGTAAGATGCAGCTTCAGACAAGCCAGCTCCAGGGAGAAGCAACAGAGTGGAGGTGGGGAATGGATCTGAAGATTGATCTGTCTATCTCAGATTCTTCAGCAGTGGGCTGGACAGGCCTGACGAATCTGGAGACCTTTTCCTGGACTTCTCCCTCCTTACTTCTGTCTTTCTTTTTCTCTTTCTCTTTTCTGGGTCTTTCTGACCCTTGCATTGTTAGATTTTTTTAGATGAAGGAAAGGTGCCTTCTGAAGTGAAAGGCACTGGCACTCCTGCTTGGGCAGGGAGAAGCCCCTTGAGAACTAATTTATTTAAATGCTCAGCGAGTGGTCTGACCCTAAAAGTGGCAAAGGTTTCACACTCAGCTTCAAGGTAAGCTACCCCTAAGCCATAGATGCAAAACGTGTGGATTCTGTGCTTGCAGGTTTTGCATTTTTTAAAACCTGTGGCCTTTTCTGCATAGTTTAAAAACTGTTACAACAACTAACAGCAAAAAACAATTACCAGTCTTAAAAGACTAGAGAAAATGCCAGCAACAACAACAACAACAAACTCCAATAAAATGACTGTTCTGTAGAGAAAGCATTATTTAAGCCTAACATCAAGAAAAAGGAAAGCAGAAATAACAACTTTCTAAGAAACTGTTAAAAATTTGCTAACACTACACCAAAATACAGATTAACAAGAGATGACAGTACTAGAAAACAGCCTATCGTATATATGAAAATCTTAGAAATCACCAAATTGAACAACTTATTGAACTACAGTGTACAATGCCCTCAAATCGCATCTTGATTCCTCAAGCGGCAAATGGTAGTTTTGGAGTCAGATGGAATTATGGGTAGGGAAGGAGTCAAAGCCCTAGATTCAAGCTATTGCAAAAAAAGAAATGTGTCAAGGTCTCACCTGGTTGGATCTGATAACCCAACTGTTGAGTCAGACAGAAAAGACAATATTGCATGGTACCTATAAGAATCATTCAGAACAAAGCGGAAAAGAATAGAACGTGAAAATGGAAAGGCAATGTATAAAGTAACAATGGGAGAACGTTTGTATGCCTCCCAAGTTTCAACAAAATCTAGAATCTTTAGGATTTTTGCATGGAAGTGTTTGCCTATACATTTCTATACCTTAAGTAGATAGCAAATGCTGGAGGTGTGATGGGAAAGAGAGAAGTAATTGGGAATAGTTTTTTTGGGAGTGAAACATTGCCAGATTTCAAAAATTCTGTAAAAGGCACTTTGGCAGAAATGTTCATGTGTCTATAGGTAATTACTAGGCTTGCTGCCCTTGCAAGACCTTTATAAGCCTAATCAAGTTTCCTTTTTGTGCTCAAAATAACCTATCCACTTTGGTTATATACTGGCCTTACCAATCCCATGGCCAATAATTATATATCACCCCTAATGAGAATAACTGGGATCATACCATAGATAATTTGAAGAGACCCATACGCAGGAGATGCCTCTCTCCATCAGTAGTATAAGGGACAATCCTGGAGTATATTTTCTGTTCCAATCCATAGATGTAAGTTCTGCTTGAATATGGACAGCAGCAGTATCCTCTGTGAGATATACCTGTCCCTCCAAGCTGTTCTGTTGATACTGCAGAAAAGGTTTAGATCTCTAGACTGAGTATTTCTGATGCTATTTAACTTTCTGATGTGCAGTAAATCCATCAGTAATGGGTCAGAGGATGCGTTAAAGGCCAGACATAGGTCACATCTTAGCAGTTTGTAGGATACTGGCTATTGTGACAGGGCTTTGAGTCAGTCTATGTAGGACATGTTGATTAAGCCTTATATCCTTTTACTAAGGTATCTCTGCGCATTCCAGATGTTGCTTTCTGGGCAGTCACATGCCAAAGGAGACATTATAGTCAATGACTGGCATAATGAGGCCCAAGTAAAGGGGGACAATGACCTCCCTTATATGTAGACACAATCCCTTTGTTTATAAGCCATGCAATATAGAAGAAATTTCTTACAACAATAGACACGTTTGTCAAAAGTTAAGTCACTATTAACATAAGTTCCCAGATCCCAAATAACTGGGTCAACTTTTAGGAATGTATTGTCAGTGTAGTAGTTCCCTGGAGTAGATGACTTCCCGAATGATACAATAATGCATTTTTGGCATTTAGTTTCAGTCCATGTTTTGGCACCAATTATTTATTTGAAAAAACCTTCCTGCAAGATGGCTAAGTTATTTGGAGATTCAGTGACTTCTCCTAGATTGCAGTCATCTGCAAACTTAGTCAGCCAGAGCCTTTTGGTATTGGCTTTTACTTCAGAAAAATAGATGCCAAACAGTAGAGGTCTCTGCACAGAATGCTGGGGAACTCCAGTGGTGACTGGCCTCTTTGTGGAGATAACTTCCCCTGTTTTATCTGCACCCTATCTGTGAGCCAGCTGGCAATCCAGTGGGTGACACAGGGATTTATTCCCAGTTTGTTCAGCTTTTCTACTATGCCTGAGTGGGGAATTGTGTCAAAAGCTTTGGCCAGGATGAGGTATGTGCTGTGTACTGTTTTGCCTTCATCCATTGCTTTGCTGACCTTTTCAAAAAAATCCACCAGCTTTTGACAAATCCAGACTGAGATGAGGCCAGTGTTTGGAGGTTCTCTATATCCTGACATTAATTCCATGATAAATCCTTCCATGGCTTTGTATATAAGGCTGGTCAGACTTATGGGAATGTAATTGTCTGGGTCTGTGGAATGTCCACCCTTATGCAGAGAAATGACTGTAGTTGTTCTTTATTCACTTAGTACAAAATCTGTATGGAGGATGAGATTGAACTGTGTTGTTTGGGGTGTAGCTAAATTGTTCTTCATGCTATTTAAGATGCATCCAGAAATAGTGTCAGCACCCATCAATGAAGTATTTTTAGTTTTTAATAGCACTTTTAGGATTTGGTCTTATTTTATAGCTGGAAGTGATCCAGTTTCAGGTACATCTTGATGGACAGATGGGGTAGAGAGGGGTAACATCCCCTTACTAGGTAATGAAAAGTAGAACTGGCCATAGTAATTCATTATAACATTTTCCCATCAGTGGTTAGGATGAAGCCCCCCCCCCACCACCACACACACACACACACACTCACACACCAAAAGACAAGCAGTGTTCTTTATAACACTGTAGTTCCTCTCTTTGCCAACAGTAGCTGTCATTGACTGACTAGTAGAAAGTGGCAATAGCGGTGTCAGGTTTGTATATGACACACTAGTAATAAGAGCTTTTATGTCTGTGCACAGATGTATGAAAAACATATTTTGGTTTTGAAGATCAGGACTACAGTATCCTGGGGATTTTTCCTTTCTCCAAGATTCAGTGATCTTGGATTCTGTATTTGTAAGTAGATGGAATACTGGATTGAAAATCTGACACAAAGAGAGAGAGAGAGATAAAAGGTTTGCAGGGACCAACATTTTAAACTATACTGTAACAACTGTTAACATGCATGCCACTCAAATGCTCTGATTTACACAAAGCACTATAATTCGGGCCTTCAGGCTGTGCCTTGCTACTTCTAGATTTACTGATGCTTCTCATAAAGTCAGATCTATTTATGGCTACATACTTTATTATATAAATATACAAAGGTTCCCTACCATTAATGATATAGGGTCCAGTATACAAAGACCTTCTATTGTGAAAAAAAACTGCTCTTCTTTTTGTCCCCCCCCGCTATGATTTGTAATTCTTGGAGGTTGAGAGGAATGCTAACATACAACTTCTACCAAAAGTGCTAATAGTTTTGCATAATAAAATATCTATAGTGTATTTTTATCTAACTTCCACCAACAGCAGATCAAAACCAATAATGCAGTCAACAAAATTCAAAGGTACATCATGTGGCCACGTGTTATTAGCCATCAGCCTCAAATGCCTTAACAAATACCTGTTATTGTTATAAGCTGACTTTGTTGCTAGTGACAAACAGACAGGAAAAAGGAAGCACAACAAATTGTAGGAAGCTACCAGGGAATACTAGCAGAGCTAGCAGGTGAAAACAATCAGAATCAGGCAATTACACAGGCAGAACAGTAGCCCAGCCCAGCACTGTGGGGACTGTGTGTGTTTCAAGCATTACTATTGCTACACCATTTCTGACATGCACGTAGTGTCTACTTTGACTTATTGATGGTGAACATTACGTGGGATTCCCCACCTTTCTGCCTACTGTTACTACATTTCACAGGGAGTCAGTGGGGCACAGGTAACATTTATTGACAAATCAAGGGCATCCCTGTAAATCAGTCACAGTTGGGATGTCTGGCCTCATACCTATTCAACTATGGTGGTGTTTATCCTGCTCTGATACCGTGTGTGGTTTGTAAGGTGGTACTGTAACATTATTACCTATTAGCATGGCTGTTTCTCTTATCACACTCATGTAATGCAATTCCACATGAATTGCCACTAAACATACAGGGAACAAGCTTTGTGTAATGGCCTTCCTATATTCCCTTTACATTCACTCCTTGTATTTCCTAATATATTTCTTTCAGCACCATATTCTTGTATATCTGCTGTGGCTCAGTGGTAATTCATGCAGACTAGTGTTTCCAAGGTCCGGGGTTTGAGACTGACAGGGGTATTTTATTTTGCTGATGAGCAGACTACAGGCCTTGTCATACAGAGTGACTAAGGCACTTTTAAGCAGTTGTAAGCGGGTTTGCGCTGGTTTGCGCGATGCTCACGCATGCACACAGTCGCTTAGCTACACGCACACTCGCTTAGCTAAGCGCACAGAAGCGCACACCCGCTGACTACTGCTTTATAGTGCTTACTCTCTGTAACACCCGCGCTACTTTCTTTTAAAGAAAAGAAAATGGGGAAATAGGAAAGTGGTGAAAAAGGGGGCACAAAGACGGTAGGACAGTAGGAAAACAAGCTCAGGATTTGCAGGAAGGATGTAGGGAAGGCCCATAGCTGCCCATTTCTTTATCAGCAACAGCTGTGCATATGTGTGTAATTTGGTGTGAAATTTGAAACCTTCCACCCCTGGGAGAAGGGTGAGGACAACAAAATATGTTGTACAACCAATTTTAATTATCAGTTGACATGTCCAGCAGACATGTCTGCAAAATGGGCAGCTATGTATGGGGCGTAATTTTTTTTGTGGGAACAGAGTGCCCTTTTTTATTTTTTTTTTAGGTGAGAGTGGAATGTGAGGTACAGGAAGTAGGTATATTTGGGGAGGTAGGTTGGGGAGGTTAACAGACAAGACAAACAAGATGCATACAGGGGCAGAGTGTGACACATGTGGGGGGGGAAACACAATTGATGGGGACGGATGTTTGGATATCGCGAGCCCATGAGCCCACAGATGGCAACAGTGGAACTGAGATCCCCACCCATGGGCAGTTACCACTGCACCTTCACTGCCCAGGATGGGGCTGTGCTGGGGGCTGTATAGGATGGGCAGGCACACCCGTGAGTTGTGCCACCCTTGCCTCAAGCTGGCGTAGGGATCAAGCACAGAATGCCTGATCTCGCTATGCACCACAGACCGGACACTATGGAGGGTGAGTGGATGTTCTCCTCCGGCCACGCTTGCAGAGGGGGGACGAGCCTCATCCCCTGCAGCGCTTCCACCTGAAGGTGGCACAGGGCCACCTGAGGAGGTTCCGGCCTGGGCACTGGTGCCAGGTGCACTCGCCAGCTGAGGTGGGAGAGGTGGGTCCGCTGGAACCCGCCCTCCCTGTTGTCCTATGTTTAGCAGTATTTTATGACATTTTGGGTTAGAAACAAACAACACCATTCAAAATCAGTAGTAACAGGATGCATCAGTATTCCCATTAACCAAACACCCATGAAGTCTGAACAATGAACAGCAAGCATAACACATGCATATTTAGAACAACAGTACACATTCCAACAGCATGCAGGGTTGATTGGTGGCAACAGGCCATCAAGTTTGGATATGTGAACAGGGCACATGCATCAACGTACATGCAGATATGTATGAACCAACAGGACAAATATCCATGGGAATTAATTGTGTATACACATACCCAGTTTAGTGTGGAATGGCATCATTTGTGAAAATAGGGTAGGGTGATGAAATATTACATTAACAACTTAAACTACATATACATATGCTGTACATTCCTAGTATATATCCCCTACATGTATTAGTACAGTTTCTTATATGTAAACTTAGGAATGTTGGTGATGGGAATGTTACTGCTACATTACTATACATTCCATTTTTATTCATACATGTTCATATCTGGCTGTTCAGGTACAGCATCCTGCTACATTTGATTTACATGGCTCTAGACAACTGTGGATGTTCAGTATTTCATACAACCATACTATCTCCATATTGCAAGGGTACAGCAACATATCCAAATTGTGGGACAGACACATTCCAGGTTAAGTACTTTATTACACACATTTCACTCTTTGGTTGTGGCTGTCTCATTCGTTTTATTATGTACTCACTGCAGTATAACCTTATTCCAGACTTATTACAGCTTTCTTGGTAGATTCATACCCTCTTTCTCACACTCTCACTTGTTGTATTTTTACATTTCAGGATGGTACTTTAGGCGTTATTAACATTTCTTACTGGGTTACAACAATCCTTCCTAACTGACTCACTTATTTCATATGGCAGATTTTATAAGGGATGTATTTGACACATGTCTATCCTTTGTTGATTGATTACCACTCATTTTCAGGCTGAAGCAGTTATCTGATATTACAATACAGGTGGAGACTCTCTATTTGAGACTTGTTTAATGTTTATTTCTGGATTACAGGCTGCATCACTTATCTAATCTTACAGTACTAGCAGAATCTTTCTTCTAGGCTTATTTGAACTTTATTAATATGTAACAACACTGAACTCTTTATACAAGCTGTCTCACTTATATTCCATAACAATTCCAGCAAAATAATTACTAACCTGCCTGGTGGTGCAACCTCACCAGCCTATCAGCATAGGCTCGCCGATTCATGGAACGGACACCTGCAGCTGTAATATAAATGATGTAATATTGGAACATACATCTCCATACTATGGACTAGGATAATTTCTTACATACTTAATTACATGGATACTTAGTAGTGGGGCATTGGGCATTTGCCGGGCCTCCTGGATCCAATGGTTCAGTTGGTCTTGCTTATGTAACTTCAGGTCCGCATGGTGGTGACGGACCTGTTCGCCAGTCCTTGGAATGCCTGTGGCACTGGTGAGATCATGTGCCAACTGGTTCCATGCCTCTGCCTTGTATGCACCCCAGTGAACCTGGCCCTGCATGAGTTGTGCCTCATGATCATGGACTAGGAGCCAAACCATATATTTTGACTCCTCAACACCCCACCTCTGTGCTCTAAAGCGACTTCCCTCTCCTGCACCTGCCATCCTGACTGTAAATGGGTACCACAATCAGTTATGCTGTGTATTCCCACCTATGGGGCTTATATAAGCCTGTTTTCCCGCACTTATCTCTGATTGGCCATTTTGGATATTTATCAGCTTAAATAAACCTGCTTTGTCATGCTTCTATTTCCATTCATTCCTATATATATGCTAATACTGCATTTCTCAGTACAACTGTCATGGCTTAGTGGTTCAGTACTTTGACTATGATGCACAGTATCCTGGGTTCGAGCCTGGGCATTTTTTTTTTATTTTACTACTGTCTAGACAGGCTAGGAGGTGGGTCTGTGTAAAGGCGGCTTTGATACAGCTTGCCCAGTGTTGCCCGACAGTAAGCTGGTTGGCGCGCTGTGCAGCTTCGCGCAAACGGCTTACGCTGGGTAACGCGTTATTTAGCTATGAGCACTCATATTATGCTGGGTGAAGTGCTGCTGAACTATGGGCACTCATTTTAAGCATGTTAAAGTGCTGCTCAACTCCGGGCACTCATATTAAACCTGTTAAACTGCTGCTAACCTGCGGGCACTCATATTAAGCTTGTTAAAGCACTACTCACTTATGGGCACTCATATTGAGCTTGTTAAAGCACCGCTCACCTACGGGCACCCATATTCAGCTTGCTAAAGCCTTGCTAAGCTATGGGCAATTATGATCCTTTTTTATATTTTATTATGTCGGATTTCTTCAAAAATACATGGCCCATTTCATTACATTTTACTTAAATTATAGTTATATATATATATATATATATATATATATATATATATATATATATATATATGTGTGTGTGTGTGTGTGTGTGTGTGTGTGTCAGGGGATTGTTTCATGCTTATTTAAATAAAAATGGAATATGATGTTGTGGGGGCTCGAACCGTGACTACCTCCTCTTTGGCCAACGTCTCTACCGCTACGCTATTGCTACTTGGTGTAATTTGCATATTTAGATCTTATATGCTTTTCAATGTCTGCTAACTGTGGCTGAGCAGAGGGCATACCCACACAAACGAGCACAACTACGGGCAAACATTTAAGAAATTATAAAAAAAAATTAAACTGCTATTTTTACATTTTACATTACAGTTGGGTTTATAGTCTGTGAGGGCATGTGTGGTGTTGTGTTCCTTGACATTTCCGCGGACTCGCTCATGGGTGTTTACTTTCAGGACTCTGACTCTTCTGGGGGCGTGTCCCTTTACAGAACTCGGCATTCGGACACACTCCCTACTTTCCTACACGGACCGTGTTAGCCTAGGGTATGATTCAGCATGCCCTCATGAATATGCATGGCATGCTGACGTCATGCCGTTAGACTGCAGCCTCCGTGTAAGACATATTAACTCTTACACGGAGGTTTCGTGCATCCGGCCCAGTATCTAAAGGACTTGGTAAAAAGTATGGTAACATTTTTGGTCTATGAAAGATAGTTTTCCTGTGCTCTGGTCAAAACTGAATGCTGATAATATAATTCAAAGTCATTTGAGCATTGAAAAAAAAAATCCGGGTTAGCAGACACTAAAAAAGCTAATAGCTCACAGTGGTCATGGGAAACAGATTTATTTTCTGAATGGAAATAGACTATTTTTAAGTTCATTATGTTTTTTAGCATTGTTTTTGCAGCCTTCTTATTATTGCTTTTAGTTAAACTGCTTATAAGAAAACACTTATCTGCAAGAAAAGTCTCTCAAATGCAACATTTGTAAGTTGAAGTTCTACCAAAAGAAAAAGAAAGTGTGTGTCAGGAATATGAATTGGTATTTTAAGATTTTTGAGAAAATGTATGACAAAGTATCTGCAAAGAATAAAAATGTTTAAAAAGTGATGCTTTCACAGCATCAAAGAGGAGATTGTGGAGGATAAAAAAGTTGAAACACTTGGTGTAGAATGAACTGAGCATGTCAGAAGGAAGAGTATGTGGTCAGTGCAAACTTTTAACCATATCAGCAGATTCTTTTATACATATTACGGTCTGCACATGTTTATGTATTTTGCTGAAACTGCTTGATAGCTCAAACATGTGGATGTATTAAAATGTATCAGCTAGGCTGCTTAAGACTGCATTCCTTCTAGTTTCTCATCTGCAGTCTGACCATTGTAACATTACTAATGCTGAATTCGGAAAAGGATGTTTTAACTAACCTATTTTCAGGACAGTGACGTACTTCATTTTAGATATTTAGTACTGTTCTAATGAATAACTACATTCAGAGATATTGGTAGTAAACTTTTTATCGGATAACTGGCAGTGGTCTGACAAATAACACTTGTTATTTTCACTTGTATTTTCTTATAGAAAATGCCTGGATATGTTTGTTCAGGGAGACATTACTGACTCTGGTTCTGTCTCCCACACGTTTGATTTCTAATAAATGTTAAAACTCTATCAAGACCGTTTATTTATTTAATTAATTTTGAAATTATCATAACAATCTCCCCAATCCTCCCACCTCGTTTATCTTTTTTCCAAGTGAAAGAATTCTTAAAAGAGAGTTACACATTCAACCACCTAGGAAACAAGTGGCTCTATAGTGGGATCTGATTTTTTTTTTTTTTGCTTGTTTTTTTGTTTTGGAGAAAGCAAGTTTACCTCCAATTGAATCTTCAGCTAGTTCTTCCTCAAATTTCCATACCTGGAAGACAGCTTTAATTATTGCTCTGACTTTAGCTAGAAGAGTATCTGAATTGTAAGCCCTCATGTCTGTTGTCCTTTCTTTTTACCTTCATCATGACTTCTTATCATAAAATACTGTAATTTGAATGGTTTTATATATAACATTCTTTAATTAGTATTATTTATCTTAATTCTCACACTGTGGCTTACATCAGTAAGTTAGTTCCACTCTGGAGTGACAGCATTTGTTCTGCTAAAAGGAAGATGTGGATGCATAAACTACAAAGTGGCCAAGTCGGGGCTAACCTGTGGAGCAGGAACTGTGAACTATTCTGAATTTTTGGAGCTGAAAGTGATGCCTAGAAGAAAGGCCTAGAGTATTTAGGAGCGAGAGTGAGGTCTAAGATTAAGGCTTAGAGAGTTTGTAACCGAGTGAGATCAAGGAAATGGCTTAGAGCTTTCAAGAACTTACAGCAAGGCCTAGAATGAAGGCTTAGCGTTGCAGGTGCATTGAGGAATACCCAAGCATGGAGTGAAAGTACTGTTAATTTTTGTGATTAGTGAAAGTAAGTGATCTGTAATTTTAGTTTTGTAAAGTCAATAAAAGTGAGCTTTGTGTAATCTTACACACACACACACACACACACACACACACACACACACACACACACACACACACACACACACACACACACTCACAAACTCACACACACTCACACAAATATATGTGTGAGAATATATATATATATATATATATATATATATATATATATATATATATATATATATATATGGGTTACCTTCATTTCGTCGAAAACTCATTTGACTGACATTCATTTGACTGAGACCAAATGACTGAAACGTCATTTCACTGACACTTCACATTTGACTGACAGTACAGTTCACTGACAATTGGTATTGGCAATGTCTAGAGCACTCCAAGGCAAGTAAAAGGAATATGTCCTTTTCCCCACTGTAGTACAACCCTGGAGTTAGTATATATATAGTTAGAGAGGATGTGGGGGTGCAGCCCTCCACTTACTTTCATGTTATATTCGCTGCTTTTGGTTTTATATTGTTTAGTAAAGCCAAAGTAAGTGGGGAGCTGTGCCTCTCACACTCCCCTAACTATATATACTAACTCCAGGATCGCACTACAGTGGGGAAAAGGACATATTCCTTTTACTTGCCTTGCAGTGCTCTAGACAATGCCAGTACCAATTGTCAGTCAAATGAACTGTCAGTCAAATCAAGTGTCAGAGAAATGAAGTTTCAGAAATTTGGTTTAACTAAAATTTCACTCAAATGAGCTTTCGACGAAATGAAGGTAACATATATATATATATATATATATATATATATATATATATATATATATATATATATATACATATATATATAGATCTACTTCACTGTATTCATTTTCACATAACTGAAAATCAAAAGACTGAGATGAGAAGAGCAAAATTACCCAACACCAAACCTTTACATTGCTGACATTCAGATCAAGGAAACACCAGATGCACATGTTACACACCGCTTGTAGCTTATGAATGGAGATGGCGGTACAGTGAGAATTGGGAAATTTACCCCTTTCCTCACTGTAGTGTGATCTCATAGATGGTATATACAATATGCAGGGGGTGTGGGGGGGTGCATGAGGTCTTGCCCCCTTGCAAAAACATAACAAGAGGCAGATTATGCTGATTTGGAGCATCTGATGTTTTGTTGTTCTGAATTTCAGCAATGTAAATGTTCAGTGTTGTGCAATTTTGCTCTTCTTGTCTCATTCTTTTGATTTTTGGTTACATGAAAATTCGGTAGAGTGAAGTAGATCCATATATATATATATATATATATATATATATATATATATATATATATATATATTATATATATGTCCACGAATAAAATACCCTAGGGAAGCCAAGAATAAATGGATGACCAGGTAGGCTGCCTTAATAAAGGTACGGTGGGATGTCGGTGAAGAAGCTGGGCTACCGGTAAAGCCTTGAGAAAGACTGTGCGTACCTGAGCGCTTGTGGTTGAAGGCTGAGTAAAGCCTTTAGAAAGGCTTCATATACAGGTTGTAGTTCCGGCTTGTCAGGTCGCCTGCTGAGAGGAACCACTAGTGTGACAGCTAAAAATCAAAGATGAAACACACAGAAAAAACAGGCAAAACAATGTAAATGTGGCTCGGCTAAGGAGCTCTGCTCGCCGTGGTGGCAAAAAATCAACGTGGTCGAAGTTCAGATTCTAGAAGGTCGTACTTTATTGAAGTAAAAAGTACCAGAAGTACAATCACCATCGAAGCGTAGTTCCTTAATGGAAAGAGTGATCCTGAGGATTTCCTTTTATAAGAGTACCTGGGGGTGTGTCAATGGAAGCCAATCAAGTATGGGTGAAAAAACCTTTATTGTGATTGGGCACACCAACTTGACATCATACCTTACAATCTGATAGGTTAGATTCCCTGAACTAGCTCATACATGGTTAGTAGAATCACTGTAAACCTACAATAGTGAAGAGCCACATTTACATTGTTTTGCCTGTTTTTTCTGAGTGGTAGTTAGTAATGGTAGTAGTGCTCTTCATGGCCATGCCCCCTCTCCTTTCCAGTTTTGAAGTACACCTTCCAAACTGCCTTCATCTTTCAAATGTGGCTCACTGGAGATTGCTCTTCAGAACCCTCTGTAGACACATACAAATCGGGAGTCTCTCTAGCAAGAAATAATAGTCATGATATGCTACCAGATACATCTGCTCCTAATTAATTACCACAGGGAACTTGTCTCTTGTTTGCTAGCCTGCCTCAGATTCTAGTAAAACCAGTTACAACTGATGTAAAACTAGCAGATAAAAATACCAGAAATAACACTGTCTTCCAGCTCAGCTGTCACTGTGTTGCATGACTCTCTCAATCCTGAAACAATCAGGTCAAGCACTGTTGGTGAAACTGAATAGAATATACAACAAATGATACATGGCATTATATAAAACATCAATTTACATTATTTACATTTAATATATTTATTAATACACAATATGATTAAATTACAGCCTAGAATAATTCATAGTATTGTATATTAACACAATTGATTAAGAACTATTAGATTGCATACTATATGTAAATAATATATATACAACATTTGCATTTGAATAACAATGGTACATATTACATATCCCAATATAATATGATTCAGCATATTGGTTGTCATTATGCATATTAGTAGTATATTTTTTATTAAAATTCATTATATATAATTGTATATAAAATATGCATAAAGAATATCTAATCATCAATAGGTTTCAGTTGAATATATTTACAATTGTACATGTATAAATCACTGTTAATATATATTAGATACATCAATTATTAATAATGGTATTATATATATATTTACAAAAATAAGTATTTTTTTTAAAAAAACTTATCAATGGATTACTTGGATACTGTATAAGAAGTTTTTAAGTGTAATAATGCATAAATATTTAAGTATATGTTTATATAAGTAGAAATGTATGATTTAGTTGTGCATTTAAACATGATGAATTTTTTAACAAAATGCCATTTCCTTTTTAAGAAATTTATGGCGGGAAATTAGGCTATTAATTGAGTGATTATTGAATAATCAACACTGTATAAAATGAGTGAGTTACAATGATAGTATGTATTCTGAAGAAGTTCGGAAGGACGAAACCTAGGTCAATAAAGCAGTTTTCGTTACATAGTTCGTGTGGTGGCTTTCTGGAATTGGTTGGTACCTAAAAGTTTTGTTTTGGAGCCTGTTTTCATCTCCTTATTGGCATTGGGCTTATCTCACCTTGCTTTCAACAACAAGTTGCAGTTCAGTTTTGGTTATTGGTTTTTATGGCGAGCGAGAGTGGTCCGGTAGATGTCGGGAGTATGTTACAGCATATCCAAGCAACCTTACAAGAACATTCGGGACTTATCCAGCAATTGCTTACCAGAGAAACAGTGAATTCCACGCAAGTAGGGAACAGTTTGGGGTTCCCATTGACACAACCAATGCCACCTAATTCCAATATTCAAGGTAATTTTGAATTTGGCAATAAAGAACAAACTGTAAAAGATTTAAGCAACTGGAAAAATAACAAGTATAACTTTTCAAATGGTTCTACTAAACAAACTACAACAGTAGAAGCCATGCATAATATACAACCAATGCAGGATATGCTTAAAATATTTGAGAAAAAACTGTTTAAACTAAAACGGACACAATTAGAAAATAGTTATCTGTTGCGGAATATTGAATTGGGAATTATCCCCAAAGGTTTACGGCTTTGGAGGTATCCAAACGGCTGTGAACATCATGAGAATATGCTTAATGATTTACACGCATTTTTCGATAACTGTGGCATTCGATTGATGGAAATCATAGTTAAATACAATGATATCAAAATATCAGCATTAATTAGTGAATTAGAGGAATTAAACTGTAACATATCTAAAGACCTTTTGTTTGAGCATGTTTACGATCAATATACACACATCATTTCAGACGTATCAACATGCTGTGACAATATTTTTCGGAAGAAATGTTACAAAATTCAACGGGACCTTCAAAGATATACTAAACATCAAACATATCCTAAATCGTCTAATCCAAACAGTAAAAACCATAGCAACGCTCAACAACAGCATAATTTGGCCGCAACTGATGACGTCAATCCGCCGTATGAGGGGGATGACGACAACAACTACACAGAAGGCGAGGAGAGTACGGAAGAAGGAGTAAGGCGTTCGGATCGTCTAAGGAACCATCAAGAAGTGAATAACCAGCAAGAATCTTACAAAACAGGCACCAGACCTAAACAGACTTTTTTGGGACTTACTGCGTGCAAAAAACAGAGAATGTAATCCATACAATTTGTGGAACAGGGGGAGTACGGACACAATTGGTTCTTCCTTCAGAACCTTATGTACTTTCTACATTGGTATGTCCGCAATATCATCACCCCAATGTGAGTAAGCACCGTATATATTCAAATGTTTTGTCTCCTTGTAAACAGGATCAATATAACATTCCCACTTCTTCCGATGTTCATATTCTTACAATGGATGTGACAAATGATAACAGTAGTATGCATGGCAATGGTAATTACTGTCATTCAAATATTCAACTGTTTCAAGACAAAAATGAGCATGAGCATGATAATATATTATTAGAATTAAGCACATATCAGTATACTGAAGATGGGATAAATAATGATGTATACAATGCAAATGACAAAAATGGAGAAGTGCATGAACTAGAATGTTCAAGTGACCACAGTTATTTAGTTAATTTTTATATAGATCACAACCCAGATAATTATATAACTGAGAGTGACAATAGTATGCAATCACAAGGTGTTAATATAGAAGTATGTTCGAATATAGATTTAGTAGTAGAACACAATGAGCATTTTTTAAGTAATCCACACGTCATATTGAACACAAAGCAAGATTATAAAATATATAATTATTCATGCAAGGATATAACAGCAGAACATGCTGATTTGTTTTCAAAAGGACTTAATTATGTCCCATGTATAAAAGGCAATATGGTAGAATCTATATTAGATTTAAAGTTATTTTCAAGAAAATTGAATCTTAAAGTATATTTCAACAACAACATTGAAAGTCAAACTGGGGCAAATAAGATGTTCACGAAACCAAGTCTATTCAACCCACCCATGAATGAAGAAATTATGTATTTTGAAAGAAGAAGTGAATATGATATAAGAACATTTTATAAGAAATACAAATATAATAAACATGTTAACATTACAATAACTGAACAACAGTTACTTAAAGATATAAAAAATGATCCAAAATTAAGAATTATGAGGCCTGATAAAGGTAATGGTATAGTCATATTGGATTATAATGATTACAGTTTATATATGACTAACATGTTAATGAGCAATACATATGCAGAAATAAGTAGAAACCAAGTACATATAGCTTATAAAAGAATTGAAACAATGTTAGAAGACATGTTATACCAAGGGGTATCACTGAAAAGAATACGATTTTTACTGAAATGAACATCCAGTTATCAGTGGTATCTTGAATACCAAAAATACATAAAGGCCTTGACAATTTGGAATTTAGGCCCATAGTAGATGGACATAGAAGTGTTACATGCAATATAAGTACATATTTGGATCATTTTTTTAAGGAAAGTATGAAATGTTTCAGTTATATAACTAAAGATTCATGGGATTTTTTGAGCAGACTAAATAAACTAAATATGAAGAGAGAATATGTTTTCATCACAATAGATGTTGTGAATCTATTTACTACAATTCCTTATGATGTAGGCCTTTTATGGCTGCAAGAACAACTATTTATGACAACTTTATGAACAAGATCAGATTAATATATTAATAAATCTTATGGAAATAGTACTTAACAACAATTATATATTTTTTGAAGGTAGTTATTTCCAACAAATAAGTAGGGTTGCCATGGGGCACCTTGTGCCCCATGTATGCAAACTTAATCATGAGCTATTGGGAACATATTTATTTACAACAGAGTTTCGTGACCATCTAATTATGTATACCAGATATTTGGATGACATTTTTATCATATGGGATCATGATAAAAATAAACATAAAAATGTATTGGAAAAATTCTTAGAATACATTAATCATACAGTAAAGTTTTTGAAATTTACTTATAATGTCCAAGAAACTAAAATTAACTACCTGGATGTAGATATAACACATGACAAAGAAACAAATATTCTGAAAACACAAATACATAGAAAACCTACTTTTTCAAATGCGTACTTGCACTATGACAGCTGGCACCCTGGCCATCAGAAAAAAGCCATAGTTAAGGGGCAGATGGTCAGGGCGGCCAGGATGGTCAGTGAAGAAGTAGACTTTGTAGAATAAATGAAATATATTATGCAATTATTCATGAATAGGGGATACCCAGAACAATTTTGTGTTAAAATATTTAATGAAGTAATAAATAAAAGAAAAAATGGAATATACACAGCAATTTTAAAAACAGGTTCGTTGAACAAAATATCAATTAATAATGAAGATGCAATGGATAAAGATGGTTATAATAATACCCCATTATATATTATTAAATTTGACGATTGTTCCAAAGATATAGAATATATCATCAAGAGAAATTGGGACTTTTTTGTCAATGATAAAATAGGGAGACAAATGTTCAACGGAATAATACAATTTGTATATAAGAAAAGTCCTTCTTTCAAAAATATATTAGAAAACAAAAGAAATATTGAAAAATACACAAGTGCAAAAGAAGGAAACTTTAGATGTGGGACATGTAGTACATGTAGTTACATTCAAGAAACAGGTACTAACATTAGGATTAATGAATGTAATATTAGGATCAATGGACATTATAATTGTCATACAATAAATCTAGTATATATAGCCTTGTGTCAACAATGTAAAGCCTTTTACGTGGGAAAAACTAAGAGGAAATTTAGAGAACGAATCAAAGAACATTTATTAGATATACAACATCATAAAAATAGTAACGCTTTAGCAAGACACATTATAGAATATAATGATCATAAGTTTAAATTTATCGTTATAAATCAAATAAAACAGGATTTACAAGGAAGGACAACTATGTATCATTTAGATATGGAGGAACTTAAATGGCAAATACAACTTAATTCATGTATACCTCCGGGTATAAATGAATATATGACCATTATGCCATTATTAAAACTGAATAGAATATACAACAAATGATACATGGCATTATATAAAACATCAATTTACATTATTTACATTTAATATATTTATTAATACACAATATGATTAAATTACAGCCTAGAATAATTCATAGTATTGTATATTAACACAATTGATTAAGAACTATTAGATTGCATACTATATGTAAATAATATATATACAACATTTGCATTTGAATAACAATGGTACATATTACATATCCCAATATAATATGATTCAGCATATTGGTTGTCATTATGCATATTAGTAGTATATTTTTTATTAAAATTCATTATATATAATTGTATATAAAATATGCATAAAGAATATCTAATCATCAATAGGTTTCAGTTGAATATATTTACAATTGTACATGTATAAATCACTGTTAATATATATTAGATACATCAATTATTAATAATGGTATTATATATATATTTACAAAAATAAGTAGTTTTTTTAAAAAAAAATTATCAATGGATTACTTGGATACTGTATAAGAAGTTTTTAAGTGTAATAATGCATAAATATTTAAGTATATGTTTATATAAGTAGGAATGTATGATTTAGTTGTACATTTAAACATGATGAATTTTTTAACAAAATGCCATTTCCTTTTTAAGAAATTTATGTCGGGAAATTAGGCTATTAATTGAGTGATTATTGAATAATCAACACTGTATAAAATGAGTGAGTTACAATGATAGTATGTATTCTGAAGAAGTTCGGAAGGACGAAACCTAGGTCAGTAAAGCAGTTTTCGTTACACAGTTCGTGTGGTGGCTTTCTGGAATTGGTTGGTACCTAAAAGTTTTGTTTTGGAGCCTGTTTTCATCTCCTTATTGGCATTGGGCATATCTCACCTTGCTTTCAACAACAAGTACCTGGGGGTGTGTCAGTGGAAGCCAATCAAGTATGGGTGAAAAAACCTTCATTGTGATTGGGCACACCAACTTGACATCATACCTTACAATCTGATAGGTTAGATTCCCTGAACTAGCTCATACATGGTTAGTAGAATCACTCTAAACCTACAATAGTGAAGAGCCACATTTACATTGTTTTGCCTGTTTTTTCTGTGTGGTAGTTAGTAGTGGTAGTAGTGCTCTTCATGGCCATGCCCCCTCTCCTTTCCAGTTTTGAAGTACACCTTCCAAACTGCCTTCATCTTTCAAATGTGGCTCACTGGAGATTGCTCTTCAGAACCCTCTGTAGACACATACAAATCGGGAGTCTCTCTAGCAAGAAATAATAGTCATGATATGCTACCAGATACATCTGCTCCTAATTAATTACCACAGGGAAAGTACAGTTTTGTACCTACCATAAATGTAGATGTTCGAGGATTCCATTGCTGCAGTCCTTACTATTGGGTATAGTCCGCATCCAGTCGGCCCGAATACCAGAGTATAAGGCTGACGTCGGTCAGGGCGCATTAGACTGACGTCAGTACGTCAGGGTACTAATGCGCATGACCGGCGTCATATCCTCAGTCTTTTCTTGCCCCAGATGTCAGAAGACCCTAAAAAGACAAGGCCCAAAATACCTGTACCAAAACATGAACAATATATACAAAAATAGAAGCAGGTAAACTCACCTACACAACCACCCCTAAACACAGAGGGAAGGAGGGAGGTAAATTGGACTGCAGCAATGGAATCCTCGAACATCTACATTTATGGTAGGTACAAAACTGTACTATGTTCTTCGTTTTCCATTGCTGCAGTCCTTACTATTGGGTAGAATCCCAAAGCAGAGGTAAGGGAGGCTGGCAAATCATAAAGAAGCAGGAGCTGACAACATGCCTTGCAAAACAGCTGTGGCAAAACCAGCCCTAGACTTAGAGTAGATAGGAAGGTGATAATGCTTAGAGAAAGTATGCACTGAACTCCAAGTAGCTGCTTCCAAAATATCCTTAGTTGCCACCCCGTAGAAATGCTGTTGAAGTGGCAGTAGCCCTAGTGGAATGAGGCCTAATCCCAGCTGGAACCTCCTTGCCATGATGGGAATAACAAAATGCAATGCAAAAGCCAATCCACCTAGAAATAGTTTGTTTTGACACAGGCTTGCCCTGAACTCAAAGCAAAAGAAACAAACAACTGCTGAGACTGCCTAAAATCCTTAGTCCTGCTTAAGTAATAACGCAATTGCCTGTGTACATCTAAAGTATGCAAAATCTTTTCCCCTTTATTTTGGGGGTCTGCATAAAAAGTAGGCAAATGAATAGTTTGGTTTAAAGCCACACTAGAAACCACCTTAGGCATAAAGGAAGGATTAGTACGTAATGATACCCTATCCTTATGGAAAATCAAAAGGGCTCGACTGCCATAAGGGCCTGCAACTCAGACACCCTTCTTGCAGAAGTAATAGCCAACAAAAAGCAGTCTTCCATGACAAATATTTCAATTCAGCAGTAGCCGCAGGCTCAAAAGGTTGTAGAGTAAGTTTTTCCAACACAAAATTGAGATCCCAAGCAGGAGTAGGAGCTCTAATGGGGTCTTATATTTTGCCCCTCTAAGAAACTGCTTGAACAAAGGATGCGAAAACAATGGTGGGTCACAATCATAGTGAGCTGAGATTGCTGCAGCATGAATCTTAATGGAAGAGAAGGACAGACCCTTGTCCAGTAACTCAGTAAGATATTGAAGAGCCATACTCAAATTAGGCTCAGAAATCTCCAAATTCTTTGCTTTACTCCAAAATAAAAATCTCTTCCATTTTGCTGCGTACACTTTCCTTGTACTAGGTCTTCTCGCTTCCTAATCACATTTAAAACTTGTTGAGGAAGTTGAGACCTGCTGTGTTTCAACACAGAATATGCCAGGCTGTCAGATGAAGAGAGTGAAGCTTGACATTGAGCAGATGACCGTCCTGCTGGGAAAACAGATGTGGAATCAAAGGTTAAGGCCATGGAGGCTTCTTTACCAGACTCCGTAGTAGAGGGTACCAGTGTTGCCAAGGCCAATCTGGAGCTATCAAAATCATCCTTGGCCTGTCCTGTCTGACCTTTAACAGTACCTTTGGAAGAAGAGGCAGAGGTGGAAAGGCATACACATGAAGGTTTGTCCAACTGAAAGACAGAGCATCCACTTTCCAAGCTGTGTGATGAAACCCCTTTGTGCAAAACTGTGGCAGCTGGTGGTTTAGTGGAGAAGCGAACAGATCTATGTCTGGAGTTCCCCATGACACTGTCAATTTCTGAAATACATGAAGATCCAGTTTCCACTTGTGGGGATCCATGATTTGTCTGCTTAACACATCTGCTAAGGAGTTCTGTGCTCCTGGCAGAAACCTTGCCTGAAGAGTTAGGTGCAAGCGTGGCGCAGTCTCCCATAAAATCATCGCTTGCCTGCATAGAGGATAAGAATGTGTTCCCCCTTGTTTGTTGAAGTACCACATGACAGTTGTGTTGTCTGTTAGAATCAACACCTGCCCTGGAAGAAGTAACTCCTTGAAAGCCAGCAATGCGAACTGGACTGCTAACATCTCCTTCATGTTGATATGTAGATGCTGTAGTCTGGCAGGCCACTTGTCTTGTATCCACTTTCCATTTAGATGAGCTCCCCAAGCAATGTCTGAGGCATCTGTCGGTAAAATCTGACTCGCCTCTGGCCGGGTCACAGAGAGTCCCTTGTTTAGGTGACATTCCTGAGCCCACCACAAAAATTCTCTTTGAAGGCAAGGTATTATTTGAATGACAGTGTCTAAATCCTGGCAGTGCTGTGTCCATACATTTTGAGATACCATTGTAACTTCCTCATATGCAGTTTGGCATTGGGAAGCACCAGAATACAAGATGCCATGAACCCTAATGCTTGAAGGACTGTCTCTGCAGTCAGCACGGACTGATGAGATAGTTGATGGAAGTAAAGTGATAGACTCTTTTGTTTGTCCGGGGTTAAAAAGGCCATCTGGGCTGCTGTATTCAGTCTCACACCCAGAAAGCACATGTCTTGAGAGGGTACTAGACTGGACTTTATTTCGTTCACAGAATACCCTAGGCATCTTAGCACTGCTATAAGATATTCCAGATGCTGTAGAAGGTCTTCCTTTTCTTGAGCCAGAATCAGGCAGTCGTCTAAATAAGGATAGATTTGAAGTCCTTGTAGCCTGAAGTAAGCTATCACTGGAGCCAGAAACTTTGTGAATACTCTGGGCAGTAGATAAGCCAAAGGGCAATGCAGAGAACTGATAAAGAGAATTTCCAGCTCGAAACCGCAGATACTTCCTGTAACTTAGCCTGATAGGCACATGAAGGTAAGCTTCCTTGAGAACTAAAGTTACCATCCAGTGATCTTTGCCCAGCAGGGGTAAAAGCTGTTGTAACGTCAACATCTTGAACTTGGGAATGTCCAGATAAGTGTTGAGGAGAGATAAATCCAAAAGCAGTCTCCACGTGTTCCCCTTTTTTGGTACTAGGAACATGCGAGAATAAAATCCTAGGCCCCTTTCTGATACAGGGACTGGCTGAATGATGTCCAACACCCATCTGTCTTGAATAATTAAATCCCAATTTTCTTTGAAAAGAGACAGTCGTCCTTCCAAAGGAGCTGCCAGACGAGAATCTACTGGCAGCTGAAAAGGCAGGTCTAAAAGAACCTTGAGCCCTGCCCCTACCACGTCTAGACCTACCCCTAGACTGGGAATCATAAGCAGGATATGTCCACCCCTTAGCAGGCCAATTTCTACTAAACTTCGGTGGCTGTACCTGCAAAAAATCTTTAACAGTTTGCATAGACTTAGCTTTGTCCTCCATTTTCTTTAAAACTGCTTCCACAGGTGAACCAAACAACACATCAGACTGTAAAGGAGCATCCAAAATCCGTGTCTTAACATGCTCAGCCAAATTTTGATCCCTCAACCAGGCATGCCTGCGAAGAACAGAACTAGTGGCAGCCACCCTCGAGGAGGCCTGCACAGCATCAAAACCACATTGCAAAGAATGCTTGCCCACTTGTTCAGACACATAAACTAAATCCAGCAAGTCTTTACAATCAATACCTTCCGCCAAAGCATCCACCTTAGATTTCAATTGTGAAAGGAGATAATTTTGATATTTCAGCATGTGAAACTGACAATTCAACGCCCTCATGGCTAGAGTGGAAGAAGTATACACTTTCTTACCCCACCTATCTAACGCCCTTGCCTCTTTGTCAGTGGGAACAGGATTTTTAACCACAGAGGCCTTAACACCTTTAGGCCCCTGAGAAACAGTTTCTGGGTCCGCCCTAGGACTCTTAAACAAATACTTATGAGCTTGGGCACCCTATAGTACCTATCAGGTTTAACAGGAGCAGGAGGCAAAGAATCAGGGTTCAGGGAAGCCTCTGCAAAAACATCTTCCACCACATTCAACACAGGAGGTATAGCTAAGGGCCTATGCTGGGGTAAAACAAGAATTCCCTAAGTCTCTTCCTGGAATCAGAGTAATCCTGGCCTTCCCATTTAAAGTGCTCCCTCATGGAATGCAGAGTCTCTGAAAAAGAAAATCCTCAGGAGGAGAAGCCGAAGGAGTGGCATCATCCACATCAGAATCAGAATAATGAGGATACTCCAGCAAATCTTCCAGAAGACTCAGAAGCCCCTGAACCCTGTTCAAAACTGTCAAACTCTGGTTCCACTCTAGGCCTCTTATCAGGAGGGCCCATAGAACCTCTAATCATAGTAATCAAATCTTCTGCCATTTTAAGCATATGTTTCTTAGGTACAGAACCCGAAAGGCTAGGAGAAGCGCCTACTGAAGCTGAAGTTGGCCTACCTCTAAAAGAAGTTTTGGCAACAGAAGGAGAGGCTCTAACTACTTTGGGAAGAGAGGGAAGAATAGTTACCTGAGAAGCCCCTCAGCCTGGCCTGCCTCCTGAGAGGGTACATCCTGTAAAAGTAAAGTTTCTGCCTGAGACTCCATAGAAACTCCTGGCAAAACCTCTGGCTCCACTGAGCCATCTAAAGAACCGACGTCCGGGACTGCCGGTTCATCAACCCTAGGCTTTGCTGTTTTGTCCTTGCGCTTCTTGGCCGAAGCGGGCGCCGGAGCATCCGGCGGCATTTTATAATTGCAACGCTTCCCAAACACTAATCTGGCACAGTCTAACCTCCTCTTAATAGTGCGTTTGTTAAACCTAGCACAAGAGCGGCAACCAACAACGTCGTGCTCAGGCCCTAAACAAGGTATACACAATGTATGGTAATCCCTATGAGGTATTTGTTTCCCACAAGAAATACAGTTATTCACTTTTTCTGACATCCGGTTAAATACTGAGGCAAGAAAAACCAAAATGTTCCCCAACGGGTACTTAGCCAACTCTGATTCGGTCTGAAACTCCGGTTTGGAAATATTTCAGAACGCCAACCTGCACTCGCAAAACTGCTTCTGCATCGGACCACGCGGCAAAAAAGACTGACGATATGACGCCGGTCATGCGCATTAGTACCCTGACGTACTGACGTCAGTCTAATGCGCCCTGACCGACGTCAGCCTTATACTCTGGTATTCGGGCCGACTGGATGCGGACTATACCCAATAGTAAGGACTGCAGCAATGGAAAACGAAGAACATCTTGTCTCTTGTTTGCTAGCCTGCCTCAGATTCTAGTAAAACCAGTTACAACTGATGTAAAACTAGCAGATAAAAATACCAGAAATAACACTGTCTTCCAGCTCAGCTGTCACTGTGTTGCATGACTCTCTCAATCCTGAAACAATCAGGTCAAGCACTGTTGGTTGGGATGTAAGCCAGAGAAAGCCCATTCACATTCAAGTCACTACAGCATGGGCAACACTTTTCTTTACAATGATACAGCTTGAAATTCAAAGCCCATGTGTATAATTATGAGTTGTAATTTTAGTGGTATCCAGACAGTAATAAACAATTCTTATGGCACTTATTCTACAGGTTCCAGGCCAATATGCCAAATCAAAAGACACTTCCTTAACCATAACTGCTTAAAACATGATGCTGTACGATCCAGTTAGATAGACATAGTAATAAATACAAATGCCTTACCCAATAAATAGTACTTTAGAATGGTGAGCACTCAGTTTATGTCAATGCATTCTCTCTCTCTCTCTGTCTCTCTCAATGGCTGAATAAGATGGAATACACATCCCCATCTACAAACTGAGACAATACTGTACCTATGGCTATCTTAGAGGCATCTGTATACACTAGGAATTATTTGATTTTAGAGAGATGGCTTTTCCAGTCCTCAGAAAAAAAAAATCAATGTATGATCCAGTTAGGCTGCTGCATTCTACTACAGGGTATAAGTATTTTGTACATTGGCCTCTAGAATGTTGCAGGTACTAAAAGGCAGAACTCTGTAATGGAAGAGTCCATCTGCTATAGAAATGCTGTTTTTTTCTTATTAAAATATTTTATTTCATTAAGTTAAAATTACAGAATATAATAGTATAAATTAAAATTTTTGCAAATTGAATATAATTACATACATTTCAATAAAGAAACAAAATAAACTATTTACATTATATATATGTTATCTGAGATTAAAATATATATAAGTAACACAAACTATGTAGAGATTTAAATATCTGATAAAATAAGTGAGACCATGATGAAAAACTTTCAATGAGAGCAAACATCTTCAGCCAAGAAAGTTTGTTAGGAAGGCTTCTATTCTTCTTAGTTATCTCTTTAATATCAATGTATTTTAAAGATAAAATAATTTTTTCAAATTGTGGCAATAAAGATTTCTTCCATTTCCTCGTGACAATTTTCCTGGGTACAGAAAGAATTATCAAAGTTAAATAAAAAATATTTTTTTTATTTTTAATTTCTATATTATTGAATAATATTAGTTCTTTTAATATGACAGAATCATACCACAATGCTTTAAGATCCTGAATCTTTCCCCAAAATTCCAACAACATATGACAGTCAAAAAACATGTATGACCAATTGGCATTACAATATTTTCAATATTTTTTACATTTCCAGCATTCAACTTCAGAACCATTTTTAAACTTAGCAACTCTATTAGGAGTCAATAAAGCTCTATGAATAAATTTCCAAGTAAATAATTTCCAGTATAAAGATCAGGAAGTGTTTGAAATAGAAAGAAGAAGTTTTTTTCTTTCGATCAATTAAAGAAATTCAATGTTCTTTTGTAATGAAACTCCAAAATTTATAATTTAAGTTATTAATATATGTTGCCATTAATGTGGGTAATGTGCAAATCAAGTTATTAATTTCCTGGTCCTTAAAAAAATCATTTAATTGCTTTAACAATCCTGGCATCTCATTACCCAAAAGCTAAACAAATAAGAAAATTTAGTATGGTTTGAAGTAATAACTAATTGTAAATGAGAAGAAATAACAATATTACATTCTAGACTTCAATTCAGAAGATTTCATTTCTGATCCTTCAAAACATCGGTGCCAGCAAGAGAACTGTTGTCTTTCACATTTATGAAGCATATGAATTGGTGTATAATTTATAAGATTTTTACTAAGGAAAATGTAATAAGGGACTCAAACCAAACTTTGTAATCAGAATTACTTGAACATTTTTTAACTCTTTAAGATTTGATTTATGTAATTTGATTTTGTGGGAGGATAAATAGCAATTTGGATATAATTACATATAGATATCCAAAGGGGATTGTAGAATTTATATGCATAAAAATAAGGAAGAACCAAACCATGGAGTATATAAAAACACTTCTAACTTTAATAGAGAGCACTTTCGCAGTTCAACAGACTGCTTCATCATACATCTGATGAAGCAGTCTATTGAACTGTGAAAGTGCTCACCATTAAGGTTAGAAGTGTTTTTATGTACTCAGTGGTTTGGTTCTTCCTTATTTTCCTGCATATTACCTTGGGCTTTCTGGTTGAACCATTTATCTACACCACTGTGTTTTTTTGGCTTAAGTATTGTAGAATTTATGATTATTACAATTTAAAATTTTCAGTGTATTCATATTAAGCAACAGATAATGTAAATGGTTCCAGTTTGCTATATATTTATTATCCAACCAATTAAGAAAAGTTTGAAATATTATTGTTTTTTGCATATGTATCTATACTTGGAAAGCTAATGCCTCCAGAGTTCCAATGTGTAAAATGATGATATAAACTCAGTCTAGGTTTACTTGGATACCATAAAAAAATCTAACAGTAATTTATTTATACTTTTAATTTGTTTTTTTAATTAGGTGGCAAAATAAGAGAATGAGTATGCATAGTATTTCAGGAAATAAAATAATTTTAATTAATTGCAATCTATCTTCAAAAGTAATTATGAATTTGTTCCAAGAGGTAATTAGTATAGCAACTGTAGATATTATTTCTTCATAGTTAAAAATTAAAGTTTATTTGGTAGTCTTTAAAATATGAATTCCTAAGTAAAGTAGATTAGTAGATTCTTTACCAATTATCTGATGGTCTGGATTTAATAAAATGTCCCTATTAATATGAAGGCTATTAGATTTAGAATTACTGACATGATCTGAAATAGTTTAAAATTGTTTCAAAACATATTTTAGTTCTTTTGATGTATCATTAGAATTTTGAAGAGTTAATAAAATATCATCAGAAAACAGCATAATTTTATTAGTCTTTAAGCCTTGAATCTTTGAGTTAGAGTTAATTAGAATTGCAAAGATCTCAATAGCTAGATCAAATAATAAAAGAGAAAGAGGACGTCCTTGTTTAATCCATTTTGTTAAATTTATAAAGTTTGAGGAAAATGGACCCAATTTTACATAAGCTTTGTTACTATTATAAATAGATTTTAACACCCATTTTTACCAAAGCTTTGTTATTATTATAAATAGATATTAGCATCAAAATAAACTGAGGAGGAAAATCAAACTTAATTAAAACTTTGAATCAGAAATTCTAATTTAAAGGATTAAATGCTTTCTCAATATCTAAACCGATAAAAAGAGATTCCAATTTTCTACTATTCATAACATCAGTAAGAGTGATAAGTCTTTTAATACTATCATATCCTTGTGCGATATAAATAAAACCTGATTGATCTATACCAATTATCAATCAGGTTTAGGCAAGATTATTTTTAATCTATCTTGTAAAATGGAGATAAAGATGTTATAGTCTACATTTAATAAGGAAATGGGTCTATATGAGGAACACAATTGAGGATTCTTACCTTCCTTTTTAACAGCTGTAATCAAGGAAATTTCCAAGATGGAGGCAAATTTCTTTGATTCTGGATATCTATCATGACTTTATGTAAATGTGCGTTACTTTTTTGAGAAAATAATTTACATAATTCTGTAATAAAACCATAATTTCCAGGAGCTTTATTGGATTATATATATATATATATATATATATATATATATATATATATATATATATATATATATATATATATATATATATATATATTTCTTGAAGTGTTATTGCTTTTAATAAATAATTTTTTTTTGTAAGGCAGTGATTTTTTTTTTTTTACAAAACATTGATCAATCAAAGATGTTAGATCTATTTCTTTATTTGCAATATTTTGATTTAGAGATAAATAATAATTTCCAAAAGCTTCCAAAATGTCTCCAGAATCTGTTTATGTATTGCTTGTTACTGGATTTTTTATTTCATTAACATTTTTATTATTAGACTGAAATATGATCATTTTCTAATGATTTTAGATGTTTAGGAGACCTTGGGTAAGAAACTATTTTTAATTTTCTATTGCTAGTTCAGTTTTGTGAGAAATCAAGTTATTAAATTTGTTGTTGAGGAGTTTTATTTCCTCTTTATTGTAAACTGAATTATTCTCTCCTTCTTTCCTACTTTTCTTTAGTTTAGTTTGAATGTCTAATAATTCTTTATTCCAATCTTTCAGTTTATGCTTGAACAGGCTACTGAATGACCATAAATATAGGCTTTGAAAGAGTCCCAAACCATAACTGTATTAACATCTGGAATATTATTAAATTGCATACAATTATCTATTTCAGTGAATAACCATATTTTGCATTCTTTAATTCTAGTAATATATGCTGGAAGTCTTGTAATATATGATAAGTTTTTAAAATCTGCTACCATCCATAAGACTAATGCATTATGATTAGAAAATGGACATGGTATTACATTAAAAGTTGCTATTCTAGAAATAATATCTTGAGAAACTAATAATCCATCAGTTCTTGTTTGAGTGCCAAAGTTAAAAGAATGAGTAAAAGTTAAATCATTTATATATTTAAAATTAAAAGTATCTTTGATATTAAAGAATTCTTTTGATGTCTTCAAAGATCTAGCAATAGGAATTACTTTGAACTTTCTGCATGAATTGGATTCTGTGACTTCCGAGTTATGTAATAGACAACTAAAATCTCCTCCTAAAATTACATTTCTCTTATAATTATTTTTTATGAAATCTAGATTTCCTAGCTAATTTAACACACATTGCTGGAAACCAGTATAAATTTACAAGAGTCCATTGTTCTATTTCTATATTTTATGATGATTAAAGTAAATAAATATTCTCATTCCTAATATCTGTATATAATGTGAGGCATTTGTATCTCTTTTTTCCAAAGAATAGTTACTCATATTCTTTTAGATTTGCAGGAAGATTGATCTAGGAGTAAATATTACCAGAATTTCATATGTTCTTATTTTAATATGACAAGTGTATTTCTTGAAGACACTCTACAAATGGATTATTCAATTCTAGATATTTTATCAAATCTGACCTCTTTTCGGGGATTATTTAAACCATTACCATTTAGTGATAGCACAGTTAATTCCATAGTAGTGCATGATAAGAGATAACTTTAAAGAATTTTGAGAATAATAACATAATGAAAAGAGTAATACATTATTAAATATAAGCTTGTGATTATCTTATAATTAAGTGAAAAATTTATCAGACAAAAGTAAAAGGCTCTTAAATACAAAACATATGTATTTAAAAAAAACTAAATCTAAACATGGAATATCTACAATTCCCAGTCTATAAGAGAGAAAAAATCTCAAGACCTACTATCTCTAACCTATCAAAGAAAATAAGTATCATAATGCAGAAGGTAGATTGATATAAAATGGGAATTATTTATATAATAAAGAATAAAAATAAAATAAACTATTATAATTAGAAATTAGAATCAAAATCTAAAGTACAAAATGTATAACAAACTGTATTTGAAATATAAAGATAGTCTATGTACTTAATTATTGACTATCAATTTACAGACTCTATATAGTACAGTTAACCATAATTAGATGAATTATAGAATGCCATAAATAATATCTATTGCATTCAACATTCATAAATAGAAAAAAAATTGTAAACATCAGCAATATGTAAATATTTTTATTATTATTTCACTTTTCTCCTTCTTTTCCGCCATTCCCTCCCACTATCTCAGATATATTTCTAAACAAAGTTCTCATGCAAAATAAACTATAAGAATACAATCACTATCTGACATTAAATTACCATTGTCATAAAATGAGTTGAGCCAACAAATAAATGATAATGCCATTACCAATCTTAAAACTGTATACACATTTAGAATGAAGTATTTGCCATACATCTATAGCTGAATCCAAACTTTCTAATCACAGATGTTGTCATAAGTATACATATAGCCATAATCCCAACTACAGCCTTCAACGTCATGATCTTTATAGTTATGACAGCAATTGTCATGTTCTTTACATTATCATTATCACTATTAATATTATCATTAATCCTGAATGGAACCAAGACCATAACTCTTACCAGTACTGTCAAGTAGTATGAATCTTTCTATGTCTAAACCAAATACTAATTCTAGTCATAGGATATAGATATGATTATCTTCTGAGGTGGGCTATAGTTAAAACTACAAGCACTTTTGTAGTTATAAGAAGAACTGGGTCTACTTTAATTAAACAAAAGTGGAATCCATCAAATACAAATCTGTCAACACGTAAACAGTGCAACACGGAAACGTCAAACGCACTAAATAGCGAAATCAGAAATGTTGAATTGTCATAGTTGGCCCATCTGCGGTATAGCTCCTTAAGGTAAGTGTGTGATAGTTATGGACCTTAGGGTTAGGGTGCGGGTTAAGGTAAGTGCATAGATAGGTAATGTATGTAAGGTTTAGTGTAGGGTTTTGTTAAGTGTATGTGTGTGGAATATTTACTTTGTGTGGGTATAGTTCTGTAGGGTAAGTGTGCAGTAGTTACGGACCTTAGGGTTAGGGAGGGGCTAAGGGTAGTGCATCAATAGTTGTGTATGTGGGGTTTAGTGTAGGGTTACAAGTGGGGTTTTGGTGCTTTAATTTAGGGTTAGTAGTAGGGTTTTGGTTAGTGTATGTATGTGTTTTTTGTTGTTGTGTTTGCGTAGGTAGTATGTTACGGGCGGTGGGGTTGGCCAACTATTGCAGTTTCGATGTTTAAATTTTGCGGTTTTGCGTGTTTGATGTTATCGCGTTTCGCTGTTTATGTGTTGACAGATTCGTATTCAACGGATTCCGTTTTCATTTAATTAAAGTAGACCCGAAGAACTACACATCCAGCTAAAATCATGCTTAGGACTACATTCACAGTTTCCCATAAAGTCTGACATAGAATTGTTAATGAGATTAGGAATACTGTTACAGTGACACACAAACTCCCAGTAAAAGATATACAATGATTCCTAGTTCATATAAAATTACTATGCTAACAGTGAAGGTGTCCACACATACTTAACCAATATAACTCAAATTCACACAATTATAGTCTCTAGGGTAACAGAGTGGCATGAATTTCTGTCTATGTATTAAATATTTTACATTATAATTCATAACTTAATGAGCCATTTCAGGAGCACTTTTATTAAGAGCTTTCATCTTTGATATATTAGGGTAAGACTAAAAAAAAAACTTGTCTACAGTTATATATACTTATTATATAACAACAAACATATACCAGACTCTTTGGAGTTCACAGATGTATCAATATAACTATGTATTTCATGTATAAGTATAGCATACCTGAAAGAGAATGCAAAGGACTCTCCAAATTATGGTCTAATATTTACACACATATAAAACATGGTGTAAAGTGTTTATCTGTATTGCTAATATTCATGAAAATATAAGTACAAAATAACATATAGCAAAAAGATGCAGCTTTTGATGGCTTTTAAAAACACATATTGTTTGAGTATATAATCACAGAGCCTTCTAGAATAATACTGTTTTAAAAATAATGTAACAATTATTCTAATCAATAAGCCCACATAATCAGAAATCAATTAATTACACACACACAAAAAGAGAACATCAGCCCTAAAACAAAACTATCCCTTGCCTTAAAGATTGAAATAGTTATTGACAACAAAATATAATAAATGTCTGCTATAATAAAAAATCAAAGTTTTGCATAGAAAATATGATAAGGAAAATAAAGAAAATGAAAGATGATATTATTATCCCTGTCATGCTTGTTTTCAACTCTTCCTTTCAATTTTAATTTATTTATTTTACATTTGTTGACCGGGATAGTCTGACTGGATTCATGTCCATTTTCAGAAGAGGTCCAGGGAGAAAAGCTCCAAGATAAGCAATTAAGATTACAGATACAATATATACAGTGATTATATACTTAACAAGTTATACAAATTCCAAGGTTAGAAATAATCCTGGGCGTAAGTCTGGATTAAGTAACATAACTAAGCTAAATTATAGTTATTAACTCATAGTAGAGGAGAGTTGGTCTGGTTTGATACATTGACATAGCCAGTTTAGTGTCAAATATTGAGCCTTATCTTAAAATCACTCAGGGTGGTAACTAAAGTAATATCAGCTGGGAGTGAGTTCCAGGATCTACCTGCAGAGTTGGCAAAGAGAGAGTCATCGGCTGAGTTATTAGTTTTGATAGTCTGAACTAGCAGTCTGTTAGAAGATTGAAGAGGTGTGGGATTGTTATAGGGGGTTCATAGGTTCATACTAGGCTATCTGCCCTAGGGCATTTATAAGCCTAGCCAGAGTGTGTGTGGCTTTCACCACCCCTTAGGATGAGAATACTATACCCATTAGTTTGCTGTGCCTCTGTCCAGCAGTGATACAGAGATGATTCCTGGGGTAAACCTACGATCTCCCATCCACTCGTCAAGATTTCTCTTGAACAGAGTCAGTGAGGGGCTCTGCCTCACATGGACTGGGATTCTGTTCCATAGTGTAGGGAGTCTCTGGGTGATGAATCTGTCCCTCCTGCACATCCTATTTATATCCGTGTTGAGGTTTAAGTCTCTTGCTCGTGGCTCTGGTGGATTTGGATTTTTGAGGTGGAGCATGTCCATTAATTCCGGGTTGGACATGGCCTTGTATGTCAGGCACAGATCACCTCTGAGCAGGCGGTATGCGACTGAATAGAGCTGGAGTTTCTTCAGTCGGGCATCGTATGACATATGTTTGAGCCTTTATCCTTTTGGTGAGGAACTTTTGGGGTCTTTCCAACTGCTGCAGGTGTCGGGTAAGGTACATTCGAATGGGGCGTTGTACTCAATCATTGGTCTGATAAGTGAAGAGTACAGGGGTACAATGACCTCTCCTGATCTGGATGTGAATCCCTTCATGATCAGGTGGGCAATGTAGAAGGTCTTCCTAACCACTTTGGTAATGTGAGTGTCAAAAGAGAGGTTACTGTCAACTTGGGTCCCCAGGTCCCTGATAACTTCTTCCGTGTTTAATGGATTACCACCTATGTGGTAATTAGGGGTTACCTTGTTTTTTCCAAAGGGTATGACTATACATTTTTTGGCATTTAGCTTAAGGCCATGGCTCTGGCACCAGTTATCCATTTCTATGAGACCTTTCTGGAGGATGTCTGTGTCTGATGGAGTGTCAATTATGGTGCCCAGTTTGCAGTCATCTGCAAATTTTGTCAACCACAATCCCCTATGTTTGCCTGCACTTCAGAAAAATAAATGCCGAACAAGAGGGGCCCAGGACTGAGCCCTGTGGGACACCGCCGTGACCGGCTTAGAGTCTGACATGGCACCAGCAACTCTAACCCTGTGTGTTCTGTCCTTGAGCCAGTTTGCAACCCATCTTGTGACATATGGGTTTACATCTAAGCTGGTGAGCTTTTCTATGATGCCCGAGTGGGGTATTGTTTCAACGCTTTGCTAGGTCAAGGTAGGCTGTGTGAACTGCCTTACCCTCATCAATGGCCTTAGTGACTGTTTGAAAAAGTCGACCAAGTTCAAGAGGCAGGATCTGCCCTTGACAAAGCCAAATTGGGTAGGATCCAGTGTCTGTAGGTCCCCAATGTCTTTATTTATGAGTTCCATTATGATCCTCTCCATAGCTTTGCAGACAAGGCTCGTCAAGCTTATGGGGCGGTAATTTCCAGGGTCCGTAGAAGCACCGCCTTTGTGGAGTGGGACCACAGTTGCCGGACGTCATTCTTTGGGTACATATCCTGTAGTAAGGCTAAGATTAAACAGCAGCCTTATGTGTGGGTTTAGTTCCTCATTGAGTTCATGTAGCACACATCCGGGGACACCGTCCGGTCCCATTGATGCTTTGTTTTTTGCTTTAGAGAGAGCAGCTCTCACCTGGGCATCTGAGATGTTTGGGAGGCTAGACTCTGGTGGGATAGATATTTCTCCTTTTGGGGGGGAGGGAGAGAAATTTGCACTGAACCTGTCTGCCAGTATGTTGGCAATGTCTGTGGGTTCAGTGATTTTTATCATTTTGGACTAATTCTGAGCATATCTGGGAGTTTCCACCCAGGTTTCTAACATAGCTAAAGAAGGCTTTATGATTGTCTTTGTGCCATTAGCGATTTTTCTCTCAAAGTTGGCCTTGGATGATTTTATGAGTGATCGTAGTTTTTGCTAGTATTGATCAGAGATGCCTTCCCATTTAAGGATTTTGCTCTGTCATGTAGTAGCTTTCTCCTCTTGTTGTAGAGTTTGTTTATGGCTGAGTCCACCAGACCGGCGCCTGCCTTTGGTGGAAAGGGTCTTGATTTTATTAGGGATTGCTTGATCCATACATTCCTGGAGGTGCTCGTAGAAGGCATTTGTAAGGGTTTCAGCGGCGTGGGTTGTGGTTTCCACTGGCTGCGCGCCGATGAAGGATACCACTCCAGTCTTACGAAATGTGAAGTTTGCTTTTGAGAAGTTCTTCACTGTGGTCTTTTGCTGGGGGTGGGGCGGGATGTGGATCTCCAGTGAGATTAATTTATGGTCTGATCTCACCAATGAGGGATATACTTCCGGTGTGGAGCATTTTGTCCCCATGTTTGTGATGATCAGGTCTAGTATATTTTCTCCTCTTGTGGGAATGGTGACTAGTTGTTCCATAGCATTTGAGTTTATGAACTCAAGGAACCTTTGGGCTAGGGTGTTGGGGCTTGAGTAATGTTCCCAGTCTATGTTTGGGTAGTTGAAGTCACCCAATATGATGGTGTTTGGAGAGACATTTATACTCTCCAGTGTCTTCAGGAAGGCTGTGTGAGTTTCCTGAGTTTGAGAAGGTGGTCTGTAGCATGTTACAAACTGTAGGGCAGTTTTACCTTTAGTTAATTGCACCTGGATGGTCTCTGATGCTTCGTGCGTTGCCACTAACCTGGAGGTGTGGGTATCCTTTATGAATATGGATACTCCCCCTCCTTTTGTGGTTCGGTCCGGATTTTGGGGCCGGAACGCATGTTATGAGGTATAACCTGATAGTGCTGGGGTGCTCTCAGGAGCCTTGAACCAGGTTTCAGTCACAGCACAAACATCGATGTTCTCCATACTGAGGAGGGCTTCGAGGGCGTGCATCTTGAGGTTTAGACTTCTGGCATTGAGCAGTATTACCCTTAGTTTTTCTCCATTTATGTTTTCTAGGGCGGTAGGTTTATCATTTGAGCCTTGCCTAAAAAAGGCACTATGGGGGTGGCAAGAGCCTTTGCCAATATATTAATGTTTTTTAGTGCTGGAGTATTGTCCGTATTGTAAAGGATTTTATATGCCATAATTGGTTATACTGGATCAAGCTGGGCAGTTCTAGCCACCCAAGCTGGTTTAGATTGATACAGCTACAATAAGTTATAATAATAATAATAGTTATAATAATAATAAGTTATATAATTAGATATTTGAATCAAATAGATTGTCTCTTATTCTGCAACAAAATTAACTTTTTTGTATTTTTAAAGGTCTCTGTCTGAGAGTCATTTTCTTTGAGATGGTGATCTATGTCAGTTAAAGCATATTCAAGATCTGAGACTTTTGTTTGTAATTGCTGATGTAAGTCCACGAAAATATTTGTTTTTTAAAGACTATTTTCTTTAACTTCCAAGAGATTTTCTTGAAATCCATCTATTTTGACTGATAAGTCTTGTAGGGTAGACATTACTTGATTTAATTCTTTCTTAGTGAAGAGTTTGTCTAATTATTTTTAGAGCTACTCATTCTTACTTTCTGAGATATTTTGAGGTAATTGATTCCCAGAGATAATTTGACAGGAATATTTTAACATAATTTTCTCAAATTGAATATAAGCAAGATGTAATGTTCCAAGATTATTTAAAGTGAAACAATATTATTTTTATAAGAATTTCCTGTCAGATTTTTTTTACTGCAGAACACTGGAAGGAGCTGCTATCTCAATGCCATCTTGGCTATGTCCCTCTTGAAATGTCATTTTTCCTTAGCTTCTATGGCTATCGAAATTTGCCAGTAGTCTTTGGTCATGTCCAATGTAGACAGAAATCTAACCTCAGCCAATTTGCAGTCAGTCCATTTACTTGGGTCATGGGATATGCATCAAATTTAAATATGCTGTTTAAATTTATGAAATAATTGCAAAATTATTTGGAAACATCAAGGTTGGGAAGCAATATGTTTAAGGTTGTAAGAAAATCATTCTATGTCACCCAACTTATAAGTAAGAGCATGGCATCTAGGTCCAGGAAAGTCATAATGTCACTGAACCTTGCCACTATCAGGCCTATTACTGACTATAATGTACTTGATTGGATGCATGCAACAACTCAAATGTACACAGAGGTTCCTCACAAAAAGAATACAGGACATAAACACAATATCTTATGCAGATCACCTCACAGCCCTATTATGATACTCTGTTTCCTACAGACTGCTGAATGGCGATTTATAACTGGCAAACAAGTCATCCTTGTATCCCACTCTGGTTGTCCTTGTTCATATCCACAAGATGAACAACACCAAAACTAATAGATCTAGGGATTTAAATTTTGCTTACGACTTGGAGGGACAGGTATGTATCTCATAGAATCACCATTCTCTGGAATAAGCTTCTCATCCATGTGAAGCAGAGCCCTTCCCCTAGCACTATTCAAGTGCAACCTGGACCAGTGGATGGGAAATCAGAAATTCCTCTCTGTGCCTGTGATGCTATAATTTGGTAACAAAAATGCTAAGCAACCTTATACTCCCCTCAGTCTCCATCCTTCTACTTGTTTGAAACCCCATAGTACAGGCTACAATAAATCATGCAACATACTTGTGATCACAGTAAGCCTACAGATAACTTTATTCTCACTACGTCCTATAGAATCTCAGTGACTCCTATATCTCTGATGGACAGAGACAGCCATTAAATCATGCCCTAACATACACCCCTTAAATTAACCTCTAAGGCACTAACTTGTGGGATACATTTGGGTTGCATGGCTAAGTTTATAAAGGCTCCAGTCGTTGTTAGTCTAGTATATATTTATGAACCCATGATTCTATTAAGACAATGTAGGAAACAGGTGGCACCTATTTGGTATCTTAACTTTGTGCTGAAAATGTTAACTCTGCCTCCTTTTGAACCAGCTCATAATGCTGATTTACAGTTCATTCTTGGAAGACTGTCCTGCTCATTGTTCTGACAGCTGCAAGAAGGGTGTCTAAATTTGGAGTTCAAATGGTGGGTGAACCCTCTTTGGTTTTCTACAGGGTAGGGTTAATTTAAGAACAAATCCATCATGTATGTCTGAAGTTGTTTCAGTTAACTTTGAATCAAGCCATCAATCAACCTGTTTTCCTTTCTGAGCTAGAAAACCAAGAGAAAAAAAATTCTTCATACTACAGGTGTGCACAGGCAACTCATGTACTATCTTGAAAGAACCAAGTCCTTTAGGATAGCTGAACAGCTGTTATAGCTCCTTTAATGGGACAAAGAAAGGGAAACCAATGTCAAAACATTCTATTCCCAGATGGTTGTCCCGTGCTACTATTTTTTGTTATTTGCACATGGCAAGTCTATTCCAGGCAGAATCTAGATGCATTCTGCTACTGCCTTGTCTTGTTTGAGAGCATAATGGAAAAGATGGACTCTTGAAGCATTCTAAAGAAAACTACTAGGTCCTCTTTCCATACTTTTACAAAGTAGTGCAAACTGGATTCCTTTTCTAGGTCCAGTATAGGCTTTTCTAATACCATTCTCCAGCAGGTCCTGGATTCTAATCCTTCCTTCTCCCAGATTGTATAAGCTAGGGTAATCAACCCATATAGCAAAGGTTACAGCAGCAGTCAAGCAGTCATTTATGATGAACATAGTTCAGTTGTGTTAAGTTGCACTGATTACACCAATAGATGTTTGAGCACTGCTGCAGTAGCTGCACCCTCCATTCCCCTTCTTTGTATATAGTTAGTTCTATCATAATCTCTCTTCTTTATATATAGTTAGTTGTATTATAAAAGGTATGTGTTCTAACTTTACAATGTTTTTTTTTTCTGGACAGTCACCTGCCTGTTTTGTGGGAGAAAAAGAAAGCCTTGAAGGTTTTAGGCACACAGGCTGCTATTTTTTTCCACACAGGAGCTCAATCTGAAAAAAAAGCCTGGATACATGTGTGTGGAGTGAGCCAAAGACTTTGGAAGACTGACCAGCTGTCGTATCCTTGGCAAGATATAACTCCATATAGCAAATGCTACTGTAGCAGTGATTTAATTGAACATGTTCTGTTATGGTTAGGACAACATACACAACTGAACATTCTCTGTTACTATATACATCTCAAACTCCACAGTGTCTAGAATGGTTCTTAAGAACAGCTCGTCTGTGCCTGGTGTCAGTCTAAACTTTTTATGTTGTGTGAAAACCTCGGACTACTGAGGTGGCCTATAGTGAAGTCTAGCTTGCTTTACATGTTGAAGTTCCTGCACCATTTTGACCTGCAGTAAGCAATTGTCTAGATTAAGGAAAACATAAAACACAGTTTTAGACCTCGCCACAGCACCATTGCTCACTCTTAAACTTTATGAATACCATAAACACATACAAAAGCACATTAAGTCCTATATCTGCACTTTTCTTAGACCTATTATAAACCTTCAATATGTTATCTCATCACAAAGCATTACAAAGACTAGTTCCCTTAAAAGTCTTAGCTCCATCATTCACTTGGTTCCAGAACTCCCTATATGATAGATGTCAGGCACTTAAATGGCAATATGCCTTCTCACCTTTTCTCCCTGCATCCATTGGCATATCCCAAGGGTCCATCCTACATACCATACTAGTTAATATATGTTCATTAATGACCTCCCCCTCACCAGTAAGCATTTCTTTATAGTCCAGTATGCAAAGGACTCTACTTTGATCTGCTCTGCTCTCCTAAAACCCTCCTATATCTCCAAGAGCTCACTCAAGATTCTTTCACCTCAATAGAAAGATGACTCCTATCATCTCAATTACTTCTAAATCCCCAACAATCTAAATTAATCCTATTCACACCAAAACACATTGCAACACAAAAGACCCTCTTCTATCTCACTTCATGCAGTAATACCAATACCAATCTTCTATGTATAACCATAGATGATCACTTGAAAATTGACCAGCATATAAAAGAGGTAGTAAAATGAAACTCATCAAAAATGGTCTGCCTATACAAGATTAGACCATAACTAACAGCCACAGCAAGGAAACAAATTCTTTCGACCCCATCTCCTCCTAGTAATACTATACCTCCATCCATTCTCACTAATTTACACAGTTAGAACAACTCGAGCAATGCCATAATAAAGTGGCCAAATTTGTCACCAATATGGCCAACAGAACCCGTATAAAAGATTAACCTGCCAAACAGTGCACATGTGTAACACAAAAGCTGGACTAGACACTTAACAAAAACACTGTTATATATAAAAGGTGGGAGTAATAATGCCTCAAGTGTATGATTTTTTTATATAATATCTTTAACCATTAATGGGCTCACAGATAAATCCAAAATAGAAAGAGTAGTGAACTATATTAAAAATGTGGAGAGCAAATTGCTATGCTATAGGAGACACACTTGGAATGAACTGAACATGGGAATTTGATAAAGAAAGTTTTTTAGGATGGATATTCAGCAGAATATAAAGGGCAAAGGAAGAGAGGAGTACTTATATTAGTTGCAAGAGGAGCTTCAATAATAATAGAAGAGGAAAAAAGACAATAATGGTAGATTTGTAGTACTAAGGGGCTAATGGCAAGGGAGGAGGATTACACTGGCATGTATTTATAGTCAACCAAAAACTGCTATAATACAGCTAAAGAAAATTCTGGGAGAAACAATCAGCTTCCAGCAAGGAATATTACTTATAGGTGGGGTCTAGAATTTGATATGCAACAGTGAAGATGGGTCTGAGCAGCCCAAAAAGGGAAATATAACAAAGTAGAGTAGATTTTAAAGAAATTTATGAAAATATTTGACATAAAAGATGTGAATTCAGGGGTTCCTATTGGAACATCGAATTTTCAATTGTTCGAATCACTAAAGGTCGACCTTTAATGATCAAACAATTGAAAATTCGAAGTCTTCAAAATCAAATAAAAAAAAAAATAGAAAAAGTAAACGGTGTAGGCAGGGGGGCAAGCCCTCCTTCGCCCCCACACCCCCCGCTACTTAAATATACCAACTCCGAGATCGCGCTAAAGTGTAGGAAAGGGAAATCTTCCATTCTGTACCGTAGTTCATTAAAGTGCGATCTCGGATTTGGTATATTTAAGTAGTGGGGGTGTGGGGGGCACAGCCCCCCATGTAAGGGGTGCAGGGGGGCTTTCCCACCTGCTTTAACCCATCAGGGTAAGTTTTCTTTGTTTTACTTTTTTTTTTTAATTTTGAAGTTATGGAACTTCGATCATATGGTGTCGACCATATGGTATTTGAAGTTCCGTAACTTCGATTTTGTAATAGGTAACCAAATTCAGCACTAGAATTCAGAGAGAATTTAAATATTATTCTCCAAGATGCAAAAATTGGGCTAGGCAGAATTTACATTTCACAGGGGCATGTGCTTTTAATTGAAGTTCTTGATGCGAACCTAATAACTATTTCAGATCATGTACCAATAATAATTAAAATAAAAACACACCGTAATGAAATAAAATTGAGACACTGGCACTTTCCTACCTATCTGTCGAAAAGAGAGGAATTTAAGGAATGGGTAGTAGAAATTATTCAGAGGCTATTAGAGAAGATATAATCTGAAAATATAGCTAGGGATTGGGATAAAATTAAAATGGAATTTTAAATAGGGTGGAAATAAAAGAACAGGAGATATGATTAAGAAGTAACAAGAATTATTTAGAGGGAAGGACAAATATTGAAGTACTGCAAAACAAGGGGAATCTCACAGAACAAAAACAGGAGCAACTACAGAATGCTAAACAGAAAATAAGACACTACCTTGATAATATGCATGAGTTTAAAAAGATTGCTGTTAACTCTAGAGCACATAAACTTTAAGCACACTGACTAAAACAACAGACAGTAGAAAGGGCTGACACTAAACTTAGGGAGTCTATTACAAGGAAGATAACAAGAGATCCTGCAGAATTATTAGAAATATTTTGAAAATTGTATGAAAGTCAGTCTGCAGAGAAATATGGATATGGAAAATTAAATATGCCAAGGCTACAAGGAGAGGAGGCTCAATTACTAACAGTTAGGATAGGAGGAGATGAGATAAAAATGGTGATATATAACCAATCTACAGGAAAGTCCCCAGGATTAGGTGGTATTCCTGTGGAAATTTGGAAGCTAGGAGTGAAAAACCTGATGAAGATCAGTATTGTAAGAGAAGGAGAAGTACCAGCATCCTGGAAGAAAGCAGTAGTAGCTGTACTACCTAAAGAGGATAAAGATCCATCAGAACCAGCTTCATACAGGCCCATTTCAATACTAAATCATGATTATAAAGTGTTTATGTCTATGATGGCTAAAAGAATGTCAAAAGTGATGCCAAAATTCATAGATATGGATCAATGTGGTTTTGTGGAGGTGAAGCAAACATTTGACAACATAAACAGAACAGTGATGATCCAGAAGAAAGCAGAATGTAAGAAATTGCCACTGTTGCTGGTGGGTCTTGATGCAGGGAAAGTATTTGACAGAGTAAGCTGGGATTTTATGAGCAGAGCAATGGAAGCATTTGCATTCCCTGATAAAATTATAAGGTTGATTAGGAGGATATATGAAGGATCGGAGGTGAAAACTAAAGCAGGTGGGGTCCTCACTGATAATCTCTGCTTGAGAAGAGGAACCAGGAAGGGGTGTCCTCTCTCCCCTTTGTTATTTGCATTATATTTAGAAACATTTTTTGGGATGCAAAATGAATGAAGCAAAAACAGTAAATTATGTACACACATAAGAAATGGTTCAGCAATATCCATATTTATGGGGACATGATAAAATTACATTTTTAGGAGTATGGATTAAAAATTATTCTGGTGTGGCAGCTAAGGAAATGCTGGAAGAGACTAAAGAAAAGATAATACAAAAACTGAGAAAATGGAAGATCTGTTATATGGATATTGATAGCAATATACAAGCAGTTAAATGTTTTAGTCCCTTTACTCTTATGCACTGGTCAGGCATATTTTTATCAACCAGAGGAGAAGTTGTGGACAGCAATTAATAAAGAGCTGAAGGATTTTTCTGGGAGGGAAAGATAGCAAGAGTCAAGTCTTATTCTTCCAATAAAACAGGGCGGATTGGGATTACCTCTGTTGAAGAGGTATTTCAGAGCAACACATTTATGGCTCCTATACACAGCACAAGCAGAAAACTATAATTCAAAGTGGAAAGAGATGATGATGCAATGAGGGAGCTCAAGTATGAGGGACAGACTAGGATTTTGGATGCAGACCTTTAAGGAAAACAACAATAATCATACAGAATATTATATTCATAAAGTAGCAGAAGTTCTTCTAAGAACTAAGCCAACATGGGTGAAAGAATGGTAATTCTGCTGTAGGGATGACTGCAATTAGGGATACAGACAATAGGCAAGAGGGGGTGGGAATGTATTGGAGAAAACTGGCAAAGGAACTAAGATACTGGGAGCAAATAACTAGAGAGGGAAAGGTAATAGAATGGAAAAATGCCAAGAACTTATCTGGACTGCAGGATAAAGACTGACTTCCATAGCAAGGCTTGATATCAGAGTAAAGGCAAAAAGAAAGAAATAGGGGGCTAAATGAAAGATCAACACTGGTAGAGTTTTTCATAGGATCATAAGATCATAGGAGGTTACTATGCTAATGGCCCTGGTGCTCTTACAAACCTAGCCAAGAATTTATCCCAAAAAAGTAATCTCAATCAGCACCTGTTGCCCCTGCCAATGAGGGACATAGGCAGAACCCCTGGGACAAATATTAATATATTATGAATATGAACTCCAAGACAGGAAATCAAGTTTTGCAATAAAAATGTATTATGGCAAGCTTCACATCTGAGATGTACAGAAAGTGCCAGCATGGCCTAAGTCACAAATGAAAGTGGTCTAGTTTATGCCAGTCAATTAAAGAGATGGTCAGAAGCTCTGTGCCAGACACCATCAAGAGTTACAGTAGTAGAGCTGGTGTGCAGGTGCCTTCAAGCACAATGTCTGATTTAAGAGTCAAGAACATTGTGCTACTGCAGAGAATGATGGAGAAAGGAGAGAAAAGAGAAAACTGACATGACAATGGACACATTGAGCTTAGACAAAGAGGGCAACACTGGCCTCAGGGGAAACAAGGTGACTGAGAAAAGCAATATACAGAACCACAAAATAATAGGAAGAAATAAGAATTAAATAACACAGTCTTCTACCCGATTGTTCTAGGACCATTGTAAATCTTTGTTAAGGAAAGCACAAAACAGATTCTACACGAACTACAGAACGAACTGGCACCCCACCTAAGTACCATGTTCAGTCATAGCCTCACCTCAGGCTTTGTGCCCACTGAATGGAACATGGCAATGGTTATCCCACTCCACATAGGGGAGCCACCACGGACCCCGGGAACTACCGCCCCATTAGCCTGATGAGCCTGGTCTGCAAGGCTATGGAGCATATCATCATGGAACTTATAAACAATGACATTGGTAATCTCCAAACTCTGGACCCTACCCAGTTCAGGTTTGTAAAAGGCAGATCATGTCACCTAAACCTGATAGACTTCTTTGAAGCTGTCACCAAAGCCGTAGATGAGGGTAAGGTGGTTCACACAGCCTATCTAGATCTCGCCAAGGCTTTCAACACCATCCCCCACTCTGGAATTATAGACAAACTCACTAAACTAGGTATAAATCCCTATGTCACAAGATGGGTTGACAACTGGCTCACTGACAGAACCCACACTGTGAAAGTAGCAGACTCTAAATCCAACTTCAGACCAGTGACAAGTGGAGTACCACAAGGTTCAGTCCTAGGTCCTCTCCTGGTTGGTATCTCTGAAGTACAGGCTAACACAGAAGGTCTTTGGCTAACAAAGTTTGCAGATAACTGCAAACTAGGAGCCATAATCAAAACTCCTAATGATGTGGACATCCTACAAAAGGGCCTCACTGAGACAGATGCCTGGTGTCAAAACCATGGCCTCAAGCTCAATGCCAAAAAGTGCATTGTCATCCCTTTTGATAAAAACTCTGTACCCATGAACTACCACATAGGTGGTAGTCTACTTAACACCAAAAGTGTGATAAGAGACCTTGGGACACAGGGGGACAGTAGTCTCTCCTTTGATAATCACATCACCACAGTAGTCAGGAAATCCTTCTACGTGGCACACCTCATCACAAAAGGTTTCTCATCCAGGAAAAAAGAGGTCATTGTTCCCCTCTACTCATCACTCATTAGACCCATTATAGAGTACAATGCCCCTTTTGGTATGTACCTCACATGACAACTACAACAACTGGAAAGACCACAGAAATACCTCGCAAAGAGGATTACCGGCCTCAAACAGATGCCCTACGCAGACCGTCTCAAAAAACTCCAGCTTTACTCTACCGCATATTGCCTACTCAGAGGCGATCTCTGCCTAACATACAAAGCTATGTCAAACCCAGAGCTGTTGGACATGCTACACCTAAAGAAATCCCAATCCCTCCGAGCTACACGTTCTAGGGACCTAAACCTTGTCACCACAATAAACAGAACATGCTGGAGGGATAGATTCCTGTCCCAGAGACTTCCCATACTCTGGAACAAACTACCTATCTATATCAAACAAAGCTCCTCATTAGCACTCTTCAAGAAAAATCTTGATGATTGGATGGGAGATAGGAAATTCACCCCGGGGATCACTTCTGTGGCTCTGCTTGACAGGGGCACAGGAAAATAATTTTCTTGGGTGGCAAAAGCCATGGTACCGTTTGGCTAGGCTTATATAGGCCCCATGGCCGATAGCCTAGTACCTACCTATGAACAGCAATATTGCTTTCCCAGATGCAAAAGTACAATCAAGACGGAAATCATGATTTCTTAATTTACTAGAACATATGCTGAAATCTGAAATGAAGAACTTTCATAGTTATGTGAACAGAAGGGGGAAGAACCACAGAAACAGTGACAGATAAAAAACATGACCAAGACATCAACAGGTTCAGCAGTATACTCCACTGGGTCCCAAGTACTGGGGATGTTTACTTAAAATTAGCATGGTTAAAAAGGAGTAGGGAACTGCAGCTTGAGTGGATAAATCACAGATTATTCTAAGGATGTTGTCATACAGCAAGGCTATTTTACAATTTATTGAAAAAAGTGTTTTGTTAACAGGGACTTTTCATCTCTTCTGATTGTCTTCGCTAATGGTGGCATACTAGGTCATGTACAAATGTAAGCGCTAGCATTTCAGCTGCTCAACAACCGCAAGCAGCAACACCTTGATAAATGATACCGAACCTTCCTTTATAAAACCGCATAGACTACATAACAAAATTAATGAAAAAGGAAAAAAGCTCACCGGATTCAACATTTAGCTCATCTTCTACAAAGATACACATATATTTATGTAAAGGAAAACACAAAGATAAATGCATGTTAGGTTCAAGCAAGGCACCCTTTATTACTTGCAGCAAGGAGACAAAGCATGTAGGTACAAGGTTTGTCTGATTTTCCATATTTCAGCCTACAGTTTTTATACAGTTTTCTACAAGTTCACAGAAAGATGCTATTATTAGATTTGCTGCTAACATGGTCAAATAATTGCTGTCTTGCAAAAACATGTTTTTTTGAGAAAAAACAACCTGGCCTTGAGTTTATTTCAGCTTCCCTTAGTTTCTCACAATTCTTTCTCTAGTTTTGGTATGATACATTCAAGGTACGGTCCTGGCCTCAATACACTTTCTGCTGACCACGGTGGATTTACAGGCATCCATTGTTCTCTTTTCAGAGCTTCTAACAGCTGCATATTTTCACACAGAATAAGCAGAATAAATGTATTAACTCCTTTTAACCCTTAATACACTAAACCGGCATATTGCAGTTGTACATTTTAATACACTAAGCCTACATATTGCATTGCAGTTATACATTTTCCTAACATTTCCACCTTTTAATACTTTATTCGACTTTCAAAACAAGCATAAACAGTTTTTCTTCCCTTAACCATTTCCCACTCAGGATTTGCAGTTAGAGAGTCATTCAGTTCAAGCTTGTGAAGGTATTTCTTCAGCTTTTAATCAGTACCTCTAACTCAACATTCTGATATAAAGTCTTTGAAATTGAAGAGTCTATGAAATTTTCAACTAGTCCTTTTATACAGGGGATGCAGCAGCATCCACACACCATCAGTAAGGCTGCCTCTACACAGATGGCAATCAGAATGTTCATCAAGATGCTGCCCCAACCCCCGGACCATTTTTGGAAAAAGTCTGTCAATGGATTCGGTCCTGGTTTGGTCATGGCCGACACTTGCTGAATTATTTCGAGATGGCTGTCTATTTCATGCTTGTTGTCAGGAACAAATGAACAGCTCTCCTCCTGGATTAAAGCGCATAACCCTCCTTTCGCCGCTAGGGTGAAGTCGAGAGCCATGCAATTTTGAAGCACTACTGTCCTCATGGCTGTGAGTTCATCAGTCACCAATTCTAGGGCGGAAAAAGTCGCATTACTCGTCTCAAGAAGTATGGATAGTTTTCTCAGCTCCCAGAACGATTTCACTGCTCTGTATGCTGGTATAATGCCCGCCCAAGATATGACGTCATTGCCCAGATCCATGTGCGACAGTCCTTTGTCACTCACATGGGCTAGATCATGGTGACATATCCAGGATGCATCAACTTGTCCCACCAGATTAGCGGGTTTCTTGATTTCTCGAACATTTTGAATTTTCCCCTGGGGTAGTGTCGATACATGTCGTATTGCTGGAATCAGATATGCTAGAAAACAGCTTGCAGACCAGTTGCCTGGTATCCATTTATATGCTCTACCACCGCACATGATGTACCAGTCAGGAATTGCGACTGAAATGTTGCCGATTTTATAGTTTTATTTATTTTTTTTATTTATTTATCATTTGTTGACTGGGAAAGTCCGACTAGGTTCCACAGAGCCTGTTTTCAGCGGAGGCCCGGGGAGAAATGCTCCAGATATCGGGCTTTTGTTGGGTCATAGCCCAGAACATTTTACTATACACGATTTGGTTTTCATCAACCGTTTTCTTCCTTTCAGAAAGTCATTGCTATTGCCAACCTGTAATTGCTGGCCTTCGTTTGTCGTGCTGCAGGAATTCCTGGTACAGTGATGTATCACTGTCATATTACAGGTGCTATTTCCAACTTCTGTTTTTCTGTAGTTTTGAAAGCATACTGTTCCTCTTTTTGCCTTGGGTAAAAATAGGGTCACTCTTTTAATCGATGTCACATTCACTGCATCCTTCAGTAGTGCCTGCCAGGTTTGATTCATATTTAAGGGAATCTGTATTAAGGGTATTCCTCCATGTGCAGTAGAAATAGCTGCACAGACCCAGCAATTGGAGATATCGAGGGTGTCTGCATAAGCATGCTTAATAGCCTGATAAGTATTGAAATTTGGGTGCCACTTTGCACGTTTACTTCATTCTACTTGTGTGGCTGAGAAGAGCAATGGCCACAATAAAAAGATTATTATTACTAATACAGTCAACAGGATGGTCATGCAATATTTCTGCAGAAATGGTTGTTCTGCATTCCTGTTTTCTCCGGCTCTTCCAAACAGATGCATTTGGATCTTTCTTGCCTCCGTCATCTTCGCCCAGGACAAGTGATCTTACTCTCTGCCCTATAGGACCCCAGCACCGATGATTGCTTCACTGGGTGTGAAACGGATCAGTTCCTATTGATCTGACCCCCCTTTGTAGCCAGACTTTTGTGCTTATGGTCCTGATGGAGAGGTAAGGTCTTTGTCCAGCTTGAAGTTCTTCACCAACTTGCAGTGCGTCAGATGCATCCATGAAGCTTGCTTTGCTATTTTGACTGTAGTAGGTGTTGAAAGAAGCACCTGATAAGGACCTTCCCACTTTGGCAATGCCCAGTTCTTTCGCTTCATTATTTTAATCCACACCCAGTCTCCTGGCGTCACTGCCACTTCTGATGTTTCGGTTTGTTTTTGACCTGAAACAGAATTAAACTGCAACAGATATTTAGAACTCAACAACTTTTTCATATATTCAGCTAACATAAAATCAGCTTCCTGGTCTGATGGCATGAGAGGTTTCCACTGAGGTGTGTAATAAGCCCTCCCATACAGCTTCTCAAAAGGAGTCAGTCCTTTTGCTGTAGAGATGGTTCTCATGTTCAACAGTGCCAGGGGTAAACAGTACAGCCAGGTTTTCCCTGTCTCAGCTATCAATTTCCTCAGTTTGCTTTTCAGTATACCATTATGTCTTTCAATCAGCCCCGCAGACTGCGGATGATATGCACAATTATTTTTTAAATAAATACCAAAAAACTTACTCAGCTGCTGTATGGTTTGATTTACAAAGTGCGTACCATTGTCACTAGAGATTCTCTCCGGAATGCCGAACCTAGGAATAATTTCTTTGACAAGTACTTTTGCCACTGTAGCTGCATCTGGGTTTTTGGTTGGAAAGGCTTCCACCCATCTGGAAAACATATCTATAATGACAAGGCAATACTTCTTATTCTCACATTTGTTCAATTCTATGAAATCCATACAGATAGTGTGAAACGGATATGGTGGTGAGGGAAAACTCCCTTGCTTGGGCTTTATCGCCCCCTGTGCATGGTGTTTTTTACAAATCTGACACATTAAACAAAATTTTTAGAATAGTTTGTAAATCCGTATGTTGTGAACACTTGGTTCACCAGCTGTATCATCCCCCCCCTGTTGAGACATGGCACTGCCCATGGCTCAACAATGCCGCATAATGGAACAAATTAGAGGGTAGTATTGGTTTCCCTTCCTTAGAGATGTACAGCCCATTTTCGAGGACTGCTCCTCATTTTATCCATTGCTGTTTTTCAACTTGCGTAGTGTCTGCATTGTTTTTAACATATCCAGATTCAAAATTTCAGAGGGTTGTAATTCCTCATTTAAAAGAAATACCTCTGTAGCTGCTTGTTTTGCAGCTGTGTCAGCTCTTGCATTACCTTTTGAAATCCTATCTTGTTGCTTGGCGTGAGCTGCACATTTGCAAATGGCCACCTTCTGAGGTAACTGAATAGATTCTAAAAGATCTAAAATAAACTGCGCATGATTTATAGGTTTGCCAGTAGATGTTATCATTCCCCGGTTTTTCCACTGTTGTGCAAACACATGTACAGTGGAGAAAGCGTACTGGCTATCAGTAAAAATGTTTACACATTTACCCTTTGCTAAAATACATGCCCGTGTCAGGGCAATCAATTCTGCTGCCTGTGCAGATAAATGGTGCAGTAAAGATTTCACTTCTATAACTTCAGTATCAGAGACTACTGCATATCCTACTAGGTTCTGTCCTGCAGGGCCCCTTTTGCACGAGCCATCCACGTAGTATGTCACCTCAGCATTATCCAAGGGGACATCTGTGAGGTCTTTTCTAGGTAGTGTCTTTTGCTCAATTACCTGCAGGCAGCGGTGCGATGTGCCGTCTGCAGAGGTTGGTAGCAGAGTAGAAGGGTTCAAAGTCGTGCATCATTCAATTGTCATATGAGGTTGGCTCAATAATATAGTCATGCAGGAGAGATGCCTAGCAGGAGAAAGAAATGCCACCTTTTCTTGCAACAAGATAATTGCGACTGCATGGGGTACCCTCAAAGTGAGGGGGGGGACAAAACTACTGAAGCTGATGCCTGTACCGCCATTGCAGCTGCAACAAATGCCTGGACACAGTGGGGTAGTGACCATGCCACTGGGTCCAGCTGTGATGAATAATAAGCAATGGGACGTTGCTTATCCCCATGTTGTTGTGTTAGTACTGATGTCATATAACCCTGCTTGCAATCTACAGTCTGGAAAAAACGTTTATGATAATTTGGTAATCCCAGAACTAGAGAGGATGCTATTAATTGTTTCAGTTTACAGAAAGCCGATTCTGCTTCTGATGTCCATTGTAACAAATCTTGTGCTGCCATGGGTGTCTTATATATAAGGTCAGTTAAGGGTGCAGATTCCAAAGCATAGTTTGGAATCCAGCTTCAACAAAAATTAGTCGTTCCCAAGAAGGACATCATTTCCTTCTTGGTGGTAGGCTTTGGTACCTGCAAGATTGCCACTTTTCTGTCCTCACCTAATGTTCTACCTTCCTTGGATATCACATATCCTAGGTACTTCACCTGTTTTTTTCCAGAGCTGCAGTTTGTCTTTGTTTACTTTATGTCCCTCAGCAGCTAAAAATCGTAGAAGTGCTACTGTATCTTCCCTACAATCCTGCAGGGCGGGGGCCTCTAACAAAATGTCATCAACATAAAGTAAAATCTGACTACCCTTTGGTGGAATAAACCTTGCCAAGTTATTTGACATTTCCTGTGAGAATATCACAGAGCTCTCACAATATCCCTGTGGTAGTCACATATATGTGTATCTTTTTCCCTGAAATGTGAATGCAAACCAATACTGGCTATCTGGGTGTATTGGTATTGAAAAGAATGCATTACTAATATCCACCACAGAGAAATACTTTTGTTGAGGTTTTAAGTCATTTAACAGAGTGTGTGGATCTGGCGCTATGGGTGCCCTTGGTATTACTACGTCATTCAAAGCTTGCAAATCCTGGACCATACGCCATTCTCCATTGGCTTTTTTAACTGGAAATAAAGGTGTATTACATGGAGAATCGGGAGATTCCACTAATACCCCTCCCTTAAGTAATGCTGCTATGATAGGTTTTATCCCTGCCTCTGCATCTTTCCTTAAGGTGTATTGTCTTTTCTGTGGTCTAAATGCTGATTTTGGTGTGATATTAACTGGCCCTGCCATACGGATAAGTCCTACATCTGATTTCCCTGTTGACCAGAGAGTTTCTGGTACATCTTGCAAGGCGTTTTCTTCCTCCTTCAGTAGGAGTGTCCATCAGCTGTCTTTGAGAGAATGCAGGTGCACAGCTGGGTTGGTCTGTGTCACCCAATTCAGTTTTTGTACTTGTATTCCCTGTCCTGACAGTTCCAGTTCTGTTTGTTTCTCCCATTTTGTGGATTTCTCCCCTAGGTATGCCCACTGTATATTTTTATTCTTGGTCAGGCTAACGTGGTAATCGATTAGATTTATAAAGTGTTAAAAATTCCTGAGGCAGTGAACAGCTGACTACACTATTCCCTTCTGTGTCCCAGTACAGGTTACGCAGTACCAATCTATTTGTATGATTCTTAAATAATTTTTCTTCATATTCCTTATTGGGTCCTGGTGTATTACAAAAATATAGGGTACAATGTAACAGGTGTTGTTTATCAATATCAAGGGAGGGAAACTTACTGATGGCTACGGACAAGTTGTGACCAAGTCCTGACTATACCAATAAAATATTTCACCCCCCGATTGTACCGTAAAGGTGTCAGTTTGTCGCTGTGCTTCCATTCCCTGCATGGTTGGGACTACTGCTATACCAAATAACTGCATGAGATCCCTGCCCAAGAGATTCACTGGGCACTTTGCAGAAACTACAATCTTACTTTTCTGTATCAATCCCAAAACAGGATCAGTTATTGTAATATTGTGGGACAGGGGCTCCCGATATAGCTGCCCATTAGCTCCTTTGACTAATATGTAGTCGGATGATTCTGAGTTTTCTGGCAATTTGGAGGGGTGTATCAGGGTTCATGATGCCCCTGAGTCACACAAAAATTTGACTTCCCTGCCTTCCACCGAAAGTATAACTTCTGGTTTAGTATCTGCTAAGTAGAGCTCCAAGCTCAATAAAGCCAAGTCTAGTACTTCATCTTCTGCTTCACTGTCATCAATTCCCTGTACTTCCTCTATTTCCCTTTTCACATTCTCATTTGTCCTTTCTGCACTAGCCCCTTCTAATGATTCCTGACTATCATATAGTCAGTCTTCACCTTCCTTGTCATCCATAGTTGCTTTCTTATTTTACTTGCAATCCCTTGCCAAATGTCCCTTTTTACCATATTTGAAACAATCACCCCTTTTCTTGCATCCTTCAAAGTCTTCTGATCATTGATCAGACTGCCTACCTCCCTGTGCATTTTTCCTGCCCTTCTTTCCGGACTGTACTACATAAACTTCTGCTCCATTCTCTACAGAAAATACTTGAGCCTTCTTTTTCTTCTTGCTATTGAAATGCTTCAGCATGCCTAGCATATTCGAGTAATGATTGTAGCCTGCCAGTTCGATGATCAACCATATGTTTTGTAATGAAACTGCTTATAGGTGCACTACTGCCTTTCAAAAATGCATTTTTCAACTGCTGTTCATATGGGGAATCTTGTTTTTGGTCTTCAGGGATCTGCATCCCACAGTAGTTATTAAAACATTCCAGTAGCCTAGCAAAATATTGGTCAACTGTCTCACCCTCCTGTTGGATGCATTGATTAATGCACGTCCAGTCTGCCCTAGGTTTCCATTTTTCAGAGATGCAGTCTGTAAGTCCTTTTACGCTACAATCTAAATCTGCACTGCTATGAGGAAGGGGTTTTTGATCAGCATCACGAGGATTCCAATTGCCACAAATCATGTACCAGTCTGGCCCTACAATTTGTCGAACTACCCTTTCTATTTCTTCCCCGTTTAAATGATAACTTAGCCTCATTCCGTGTAAATTGTCTGAGAATTTTCTAAAATTAATTTTTAGATGGGGAATCCCTTCTGTAGCTTTCTGGATATCTTCCGGAGTCCAGGGTCTGTATACTAAGATGGTTGGATCCTGATTATCCTGCCCAGCCTGAGGGTTTGGTAGTTCTATGAGTGGACATATTTCCTCTTCTTCTCCCGCAGGTTGTGTGTCTTTAAATTTCTGCCATGACTCTCGATTACCTGCTTTTGTTCGGGACCTAGTTTCAATGGGATCCCTTATTTTAGCTAGTTTTATAGTGTCCCTATCCTCAGTGACCACAGGATATAGCGGAGGTGGATCTACCTGTCTACTCGCTCCATATTCTGGTAAGGGAGGGGGAGGCAGAGGTACTGTTGCTATTACTAGGTTGTTATCCTCCCTATCTAAAAACATTGTTTTTGAATCCTTGTTCTTTTGGTCCCTACGGTTTACTTCCTCCAGCCACCTGTGTGCCTGGGGAATTCCTAACTGTCGTTGCTTTTTTACCTGTCCTTTAGAATCAGTTTTAAGTTGTTTAATAAGTTTGATGAGTGAGGATTTTTCCAATTTTCCATCAAATTCATATTTAATAACCCATTTTGAAAAGTATCTGACATTGTCTGCGTGCTGTGACTGCATATATTTTGCATCTTCCGTTAATGGTGGGTCTCGGGGTATTTTTGCACAGTTATTACCCATTTTCCCTTACTTTTGATTGTTACGTAACTTCACCTTGATTCTCTAGTTTTAACGTGTACCATGGATTTTGTTATAGTCTCTTCAGAATGACTACCTAAAGTCTACTTATTCTGTTTCTCCTGATCTATGACAAGACAGTACCTTTCTTATCCCTGACTGTAAGAAAAATACAATCTGACAAAAAACAATACACATCTAGTCCCTGATCCTAAAACAGAAAAAAAAGTAGATTCACCTTATCTGAGCCCACGTGATTGATCACGAATTTGCGGAAAACCCGTCCTTCAGTCACAGATCAGAAAGTGGCTGGCCTCTTTTGACAATTCAGTCGGAGGACTTTACATATAAGAAGAACCGATTTGGTTTCTTCCCCGTACGGTTTCAGCCACCTGGCCTTCTGATCCGAGGTGAAGAGAGGGATTCCGGTCCAAAGGACCAATCTGTAAAGGAAAACACAAAGATCAATGCACGTTAGGTTCAAGCAAGGCACCCTTTATTACTTGCAGCAAGGAGACAAAGCATGTAGGTACAAGGTTTGTCTGATTTTCCATAGTTCAGCCTATAGTTTTTATACAGTTTTCTACAAGTTCACATAAAAATGCTATTATTAGATTTGCTGCTGACATGGTCAAATAATTGCTGTCTTGCAAAAACATGTTTTTTGAGAAAAACAACCTGACCTTGAGTTTGTTTCAGGTTCCCTTAGTTTCTCACAATTCTTTCTCTAGTTTTGATATGATACATTCAAGGTACAGTCCTGGCCTCAATACACTTTCTGCTGACCATGGTGGATTTACAGGCATCCATTGTTCTCTTTTCAGAGCTTCTAACAGCTGCATATTTTCACACAGAATAAGCAGAATAAATGTATTAACTCCTTTTAACCCTTAATACACTAAACCTGCATATTGCAGTTGTACATTTTAATACACTAAGCCTACATATCGCATTGCAGTTATACATTTTCCTAACAATTTACACAACTTCTGTTAAGCATGTAGAAGAGTAGAAAGACTGTGTTTACAGGAACAAGTGTGGGTTCCCTCAAGCCAGTTAGAGTAATGCATTAAGTATGATCCACTCCAAAACAAAAACACAAGCTAAAGGGCAATCTAAAGGTAGTTCTACAGCTGCACTGTCAGTTCGTTAATCACACGTAACATCACAAGAGCTATGAATGAACAATAATTCTTAGGTTTGTAAGCAGGGACACATGCCCTTGTCTCACTTTTGTACATTTACTAGAGTTTGTTAACCGGGGTAGAGCACTTAACACAAATGATCAAGTTCGGTCTCAGGCTGGGGAAAAGTACAGCAATAAAATTAATTTACACAACACAGATAATCAATGCAATTCAATGTGCACAGGGAAAATAACTCTCATTTGACTTAGCACATCTCATGAAGCCTGTTAACAAAAAGAGGCAATTTTCTTTGTCAACTAGACACCATTTTCCAAAAAGACATCTGACAAAAGTCCATCAACAGTACAGTGTGTAAACCAATTAGACTGAGAAACCAATGTGGGAAGATGAAATTAAAAAAAAACAGGGTTAAGCAAATAAAACTTCAAATCAGACAGCTGTTATTTTTTCTTTTGTCTTATAAGTTATGAAGATAATTCGAGAAAAGCTGCAAGTTCTAATGCATCTCAAAGCTTTGAAAAAATAACAGCCTAACCTTTGCATTTGGGAGGGGGGGCTTGCATTTCATTGTAAGTTCTTTCTATCCTTACAATTGTTCACAATCAATTAACTTTATTTTACTTATTTATAATTTGGTTAACGGGTAAGTGAAGTAGTCTACTGACCCTTTTCAGTTACATCCTGGGAACATATTTAAAAATTATCAAGTAAGTTTGAAGATAAAAAGTATGTCTGTATAGTTAAGACTGCATACAGCAATTCATACAGAAAGTTTTTTTTATGGTAATTCAAACACAAAGTTTAATTGACACACTGATTAGTCTAAGCAAGTATTAAAGTATGACTAGTATTTACAGCACTTACAATTGCTATGCATTCAGACCACCGATTAACTTAGGGATTGTGCAAAGCAACTGAGACAGTGTACTAGCCAGATACTCTAAAGCATGTGCAACTGGCCTTGTTTTTAAGATGTTGTTTTAAAGTTGATTAAAATTGTTTTACAGATTTTTGATTCATAATTTCACTTGGTAGATGGTTCTAGGTAGCAGCAGATGTCCCAATCCAGGTCCATTACCAATCTTTTTGCAAAGAAAAAACAAATGTTTTCAAAGCTTACAACTCCCAAGCTGATTTTAATAAGCCACAGTTGCAATGTACTATGGAAAGTCATCTGCTACCACTGATTTATTCTGCTATGGCACACGCACAATCTGTCTCCTATGCCATGTACCTATTGACATAGTCCAGGGGCCACATACAGAAAATGGACACCGGTATCAAGTTCCACAAGTCTGTCTCATAGATGGAGATCCTAAAACTACACAAAGTAGGCCACTAAGGTAAACCACAGATAAACCACAGAAAATAAACAATGGTCTATTTTAGTTATGTTACGTACCTAATTGAGTTCATATTACTGTCTGTAGTAAGGCTTAGGAAATGCAATGTTTTCTGTTTTACATTCTCTTTTTGAAAATTCTGGATGTAGGCAACTGTTAATTTTTTTTGTATATTCTTTGTAAACATTTTTGTAATCTTTTTTGTAATATTGTTAAGGAGCTTTTCTCCCCGGGTCTCTGCTAAAAATGGGCTACTTTCCTAGGCAGAAGCTACCGGGTTAACAAATATAAATAAATAAAATAAATAAATACATTCAAATGGAATCATTCATACAGTATATCTTCTAAACAGTATGTTCAGTACCTGTGGAAGTTCTATTTTAACGTAGAAAATTTGCCCCAAGTGCCACTGTTAATACCAAATGCTATCCCAGTTTCAAAAACTTATTCCACATGCACTGAACAACACTGACATATATTCAGATTTACTTTGCTTATTTTATTTATTTAAAAGGTAGGTGGGGTGAGCCACAATGGTCCATTTCAGCCAGGACCTTGTTACAAATAATGAGAAAAAAAAAAGGAAAGAAAGAAAATAGCAAATGAACATAACTACTAAGAAAATAACTGACCGCATGATGGGGCTTTACTATGAATACGTCACACAAAACTAAAGGCTGCTACAATAAATCACAAATACATCCTCAACATAAGCTTAACAGAGTTTTCTGATACTGGTAAAAGTTATGCACATGAATGTGGTACAGGGAATGCACAGAACAGTACCTATCAGCATGGGCACACCTCTTGAATGCATTGATGGGACAAATGAAAAAAGATTTATGGACTTTTCCTCTTCAGATAAGCAATGTAAGTTTAATCTAGCATCTAAATTTGCAAATGACTATAAACTAGGAGAAGTCATTGAATCCCCAAATGACTTAAGTCATCCTACAGGAAAGGTATGTCTCAACTAAATAACTGGTCTCAAAATTATGGTCTGAAACTAAATGCCAAAATTGCATTACTGGATTCTTTAGGAAGTTATCTATACCAGGGAACTATCACATTGACAATACTCCCCTAAGAGCTGACTCAGTTGTTCGGGATTTGGAAACTTACATGCACAGTGACCTACCTTTTGGCCAATGTGTCTATTGTTGCAAGAAAGTCGTTTTATACTGCATAGCTTATAAACAAAGGGATTGTGTCTAAATCTAGGGATGTCATTGCCCCCCTTTACTCAGCCCTCATTAGGTCAATCATTGAATATAATGCCACCTTTGGCATGTATCTGTCCACTGTGTCCAGGCACATGCAACAACTGGAATGCCCACATAGATAACATACTAAATAAATATAATGCCTAACATCATGTCCTACATGGACCAACACAAAGCCCTGTCACTGTACTCTGTCCTACAGACTAACATGTGACCTGTGTCTGGCATACAAGGAATCCTGTGACCCATTACTGACTGATTTACTGCACATCAACAAGTCCAATAGCATTAGAAATACTTAGTTTATGGATATAAACCTCTTCTGCAACATCTACAGAATGGTTCGGAGGGACAGGTATATTTTGCAGAGGATACCACAGCTGTGGAGCAGACTCCCCATCCAGATAAAACAAAGTTCATCCTTGTCCACTTTAAAGTGCAACTTAGATCTACAGATGGAAAAAGAAAATTTACCCCAGGACTGCTCCCTGTACTACTAAAGGACAGAGGCAGTTCCTAAATGATTTATCCTATGCATTTGTCCCCTCAAATTATCTATAGTATGATCCCAGTTATTCTTATAATAGCTAACATACAATTACTGACCATGGGATGGGTAAGGCCAATCTATAACCAAATGGGATAGATTATTTCAAGCACAAAAAGAGAAACTGGCTAGGCTTAACGTGGCCCACAAGGGCAAAACTTCCAATAATGACCACAAAACAGAAAGTAAAAATATTGCACCAATAACGTAGTACCCCACTGGTGGTGTGAAAAGGCAAAACTACTAAATACTGGAGGAAATCATCTTTTTGAAGGGGTAGTATCTCATGGTCAATGCAAAAAAGTATAAACACAAAATGCCTCCAAAAAGAGAACCAAATGGGTGGACAGTAAGTGAGAATAACCTCTACACCTTGGTATGAAGGAAGACAGCTACTGCATTATGCAAACAGAGGGCAGTATGAAGAACAAAAGCTACTTTAGTCAAAAATAATCCTAAGCAAATTGCTAGGTCTCAGCTCTTTGGGAAACAGATCTTTTAGATTGCCTGGCACAGAAAAAAAATTATATATAGATAGATATATAAATGTACACACAAGCACATATATATCTATCAATATTTTTATAAACAGGACATATTATGCTGCTAGAAAAAAGTGGGGAGCAATCATTTCATATCTTGCAACAAGCCATTTCTTTTTACAATCATTGTGAAAAAAACTCCACATGTATTTTAAAAAAAATCACATTTCTACATACACCTTTGAGCATGAACATTCCTAAACACTCCTACAAAATTAGTGGAAAAGTTTAGCAAAATCCTTAAAGTCCCACTCACTGTTCATGTTTTCAGCCAAAACAGGAAACAACTTATTATTCCTTCAGTGAACTGAAGAAATGCAACTACCTAGTCTCATATCACTTACCAAACTGCAAACATGCCAAAAGATTTAAGCATATTAAACTAAAGAGAAAAAGTGTATGTATTATACATGTGTATGTCTTTTCATTATTGCTTCAAATTACTAATCTGATATTTCTCAGAAAAAAAACGGTACCACAAAAACATTTGCATAAAGTAGCAGCAGTAATGATCTCATAAAATTCCTAATTACATGCCAGTAAACATAAAAATTGCAGAGAAGGCACAGAGAAATGTCAAGACTGTCTAACTACTCCTTATGTACCGAAACAGAAATTTTACCTTAAATGCTTCACATTTGTCACACTGACTACTGATATGCAGAGGTAAATGCTAACTTCATATTACTGTTTTGTAAAATATAAGCTTACTGCATATTCAAACAAGTTCAATTCTATATAGTACTAATATAACAACTGTCTTGCATTTCTGTAAATTCACTGCAAACTCCCAGAAAACAACTAAACTTTATAAAACTCCAGTTTTAACATTCTGCTCAAAAATAAAAAAAACATTGGGCAGGATTCACGATGGCTTGCACGGAGTCTAAGAGTAGTGTAAGACTCCATGCAGCCATCGCGATCCAGGAACAGCCTAATTGTGTGTTTAAGAGAGCACCTAAAACAGCTCTTACACGGGCAGGGCGTGGATATGCTAATTACCTCACTTGCAGCCGAAAGGCATGCAAATGAGGTAAATTTGCGATCCAGGAAGCAGAAACCTGCCCGTGTAAGAGCCGTGTTATCTGCAGAAATGTACTCAGTTGATAACTGAGTACCGTTCTGCAAATAACACAATGGAGCCCTGTCAGCTCCAAATAAAGGTTGCAAATGTCGCAGGCAGCATGCCAATGGCCAAATATGTGGCCACTGGCAACGTACCCTGATGCAAACATGAAATAAAAATAATTTTAAACGTAGAGCAGCGTCGCGCAAATGGGCTGCGCTATAAAAAACCAAAAAATAAAAATATTAAACCCACAAATGTGGGTTTATGCAAAGCATGAGTATACAATGGAAGGGAATAGCAGGGTAAAACAACATGACCACCGGTAGGGGTTGCTAAGGGGAAGCGGAGTGTAAGACATGTAACTAAGCATTAGTAGGCAATCCTATGTAAATGAGTGGTAGGATAGTGAATTGCACTGTTACATAGAAAATGAGCACAATCCGTGCAGTGTAGGAGTAGGATAAGGGGGAGTAACAGAGTAGGAGATAGGTGACATCACAGGGGGGAATGTATGAAAGGAATGCAGCTCATTGGAGCACAGTGGCATGTGAAAGCTATCAGTCACACATCATGGAAAGAGGAGTGTCAACAAGTCGGCATGGGAAAGCCAAGAAATGGAAGGTGTACACGATGGATAACACCAAACTTTCTTGCTGGGTGTGCATGCGCGCGTGTGCTCGCTGGTAGGCACGAGTAAGACAGAGTGCGCGCGTGTAAGCATGAGTGCACGCGTTTAAGGCAGAATATGCATGCAAGAGCCCGTTTAAACACCTGTATGCTGGTTTGCGCTGGTGTACGCGCGTGTTAATCCAAATAAGCAGATTCTAGTCCGTCTAAGCATGTGTGCGCGCGTGTTAGCCACTGTGAGCGTGTTTTTGCTGGTATGCACATTGCTCCCCCCTGTGGAAACAGAAGGGAAAAAGGAAGCATGGGAAATAGTAGGAAGCTTGCAGAAATTACTGGCAGAGCTAGCAGGTGAAAACAATCAGAAGCAGGCAATTACACAGGCAGAACAGTAGCCCAGACCAGCACTTAAAATACTGCAAACAACAGTGCAGAATGTTTCTCTCAAGAGACACTGCAACAGAGGAGTAAGCTACTAGAAGTGAAAACTGAAAAAGCTTCACTCAGACCAAAAATGCTAGGGGCTGCCATAGCTGTTATAAGGTGACATATGCAACTTGCTGAGGGTGGTGACTATGCAAATTCTGCCAGACAACCCACAGTGAGGAGACGGAGAAGAGTGTACAGGCCCAGGGTCACCTACCAGGGGTGACATGAGCTGGAGATAGTAGAGCTATATAGAGTGGACAGAGACCTCCTGCAGCAAATTGTTGAGCTGTGCAGGCCACGCCTCACACACAGAACCAACAGAGGGGAACCCATCCCAGTGGAAACCAAGGTATGTGTTGGCCTAAGAATACTAGCAACAGGTACCTTCCAGAGACCAACTGGTGATATGATGGGGATATCACAGGCATCAGCATCCAGTGTACTGCACCAGTTCCTGGATGCCATGTCAGCACATGTCAGTGAACATGTATATTTCCCCAATTCCTGTGAGGTATTGGCCAGAAATATGCGTCTCTTCCAGCAAATAGCGGAATACCCTGAGGTAGTGGGTGCAATAGACTGCACGCATATACGCATCAAAGCACCAGCCGGTGAGCGGGGTAGGCCTACATTAACCGCAAGGGCTTCCCCTCCATCAACTGCCAGGTCGTGTGTGATGCCCAGGGCATAATAATGAATGTGTGTGCTGGCTGCCCTGGAAGCTACCATGATTCTCATATCTGGTATCTGACGCAGATGTACCAGACATTTACCAGTGGGGACATCCCACATGGTCACTTAGTGGGGGATGCTGGCTATGCACTGGAGCCGTGGCTGATGACACCCATCAGAAACGCACACATACCTGAACAAAAACACCATAATGAGGCACATGCACAAACACGAAATGTAATCGAGCATGTGTTTGGGCTGCTCATATCACGGTTCTGGTGCCTGGACACATCTGGTGGAGCCTTGCAGTACTCACCAACTACATGTACCCAAATCGTCATGGTATGTGCTATGCTACATAATATGATTCTGCGAAAACAGCTGCAACAGGACCAGCATAGGACTAGGCCAAACAGCCCCCCACCATTGCCAAGCCAATCACAGGCAGAGCGTGACTCGGAGGAGGAACAACCTGAGCCTGCCCTAGTAGGCAGAAGGAGGCGTGCCCAGTATGCCTTGGCCTTGGCAAAGCGGCAATGCATAGCACATACACTGGCTCAGTAGGAACCCAGGAAATTATACCTCTCTCTGACTCACACATATAGTAAAAGGGATGCCTAAGTTGACACAACCTGCTATCAAACATGTACAGGGAGTGTAGTATGTGCATCCAACATAGACAGCCCTGCAGCACCACTTGAGGCATGATTGCCATGTGTTAAGCAATGTAACACCATGTAGTATATGCAAACATGATGACCCTGACTAACATCCTACCCTCACCAAGCATGATGCCAGAATATGAAGACAAGATGATCAATTACAATAATTGGCTTAAGTATTGCCATTAGTCAAAGGGGATCCAATGCGTGCCAGCCTGGGATGACATGCTGAGCAAGGCACGATGCTCCACCTCCATAGGTATCACAAGGGATAAGAACCTAGATGTAATGCTACCCAATGCCAGATGTCCAAACTGAAAGATGCATGCAGTCTAAACTCCCCTCAGCATGGAGAATGTTGATATCTGTCCTGTAACAGAAAACTGGGTTAAGGCTCACAAGAGCACCCTAACACTACCAGGTTACACCTCATACCGTGCTTTACAGCCCCAAAACATGGAACAAACTACAAAAGGAGGGTGAGTAGCAATAATTGTTAAGGATAACCACACCCCCATGTTGGTACCACAACAAGAAGCAGCATGGATTATCCATGCTCCAGTAACAGTGGCTAAGACTGCCTGACAGTTTGTAGCCTGCTACAGACTACCCTCCTAATGCCAGGAACTGCACTTGGCCTACGTTGGAACACATGGAAATATCAAGCTCTCCAAACAACATTATATTGGGTGACTGAAAATACTCAAACATAGACTGGAAGCATTATCCCAGCACCAACACCCTAGGCCAAAGGTTCCTAGAATCCATAAACCAACATGCTCAGGAACAATGTACCACTCCCACAAGAGGGGTAAGCATACTGGATGTGATAATCAGCAACATGGGTACTCTATGGCCAGATGAGAAGTGTATTCCTCACTGGTAAGATCAGACCATAGAGTAATCACACTGGATATTCACAGCCGGACCACAGTCCCTGTCCAGAAAACCACAGTGAAAACATGTGTAAAGGAAATGTTGCACTCCTCCAAACTGATGTGGAATCCATTAAAGGCCCTGTGCCTGTGGAAAATATGGGCCTCACCTCAGAACCATTTATAAATGTATTCTATGAACACAGTCAGGAATGCATGGATTATGCAATCCCAAATAAAACCAAGGCCCAATACCATACACACAGGCATCTGGTATGGTGGACCACAGCCATTACCAAACCATGCAAGAGAATGAGGAAGTCACCACATGATAGAGCAAACCCAAAAAGGGAAGTAATCTCTGATCAGTATTATGGCAATAAAATATGGCCAGTCATAAAATCCTCTAAGGCCAGCTACAACAAGTTGAATCTGTGAATCTTGGGCAATGTTACACCTGCCCCATGTACACAGACAACCCCCTCCACCCCCCAAGAAATACAAATATATGTGAGAGATGCAAGCATGTCTCCAAACTGGAGGCTGAGCTCACTCAACTCAGTACTGTCTAAACTAGTCAGGAGGAGAAGGTAACCACACACACCACAAACCCACTCACATAGACCTTTCACAACTGCAAACCAAATACATAAACACACAAAAACATTCCTGGAGGCTCTAATTAAAAACCACCAAATCAACAGAGGCCTCCAAAGCAGACACCCAAGCAACCACTACCCCCAAACATAGCACATGCAACACATAGTACACAAAGTCGGTGTGCCAAACAGTCACAGCCCATAAGGACAAACAACATGCCTGATACACTTGTAATAGGTGACTCCATAGGCCGACACACTGATGTCCCGCTCACCAGACTGAACAAGGAAAAGGGTAGAGTAAGCTGCCTGTAGGCTGCTACAATCTGCCACATAACACAATCATGCAGGTCACTCCAAAGCAAGTACAAATATGACTCAGTCATTGTCCATGCTGGTGTGAATGACCTGAGACGTACCTCCCTGGACTGCATGTAAAGAGACATAGAGGAGCTCTCCGATTATGTAGGCCAGGCCGGTATGACTCTGACCCTGATCAGCATCCTACCCCCACCAAGAATTATGCCACAGTACAAACACAGAATGATCAGCTTTAACAATTGGCTCAATTACTTGTGTCATTCCAAGGGGATACAATGTGTGTCTGCTTGGGATGTCATGCTTGACAAGCCACGCTGCTTTGCCAGGGATGGCTTGCACCTGTCACCCTGTGCGTCTGGATATTGTCTAAGGCTCTTGCCACCTCCATAGTGCCTTTTGTAGGCAAGGCTGAAAAGACAAACCCACCTCCCCAGAAAACATAAGTGGAAAAAACACGAGGGTAATGCTGCTCAATGCCAGATGTCTAAACCACAAGATGCACGCTTTCGAGGCCCTCCCCAGTATGGAGAACATCGATGTCTGTGCAGTGATGGAAACCTGCATCAAGGCTCTTGAGAGCACCCCAGCACTACCAGGTTATACCTCAAATCATGCTTTTCGGCCCCAAAACCTGGACCAAACCACAAAAGGAGGGGGAGTATCCATATTCAGCAAAGATACCCACACGTCCAGGTTACTAACAATGCACGAAGCATCAGAGACCATCCATGTGCAACTAACTGTAGGCAAAACCGCTGTACAGTTTGTAGCATGCTACAGACCACCCTCTCAGACCCAGGAACACCACTCAGCCTCCCTGAAGACACTGGAGAGTATGAATGTCTCCCCAAATACCAAACAAGGTACTCACAAATCACCACATAGGTGGTAATTCATTACGTATGGAAGAAGTAATCAGGGACCTAGGGACACAAGTGGACAGTAACCCCACATGCAACACTCACTTTGCCAACATGGCTAGGAAGACCACCTATATTGGCCACCTTATCATGAAAGGATTCATATCTACATCAAGAGAGGTCATTGTGCCCCTATACTCTTATCTTATCAGGCCCATAAGTGAGTACAATGCCCCATTTGGGATGTACCATACCCGACACCTGCAGCAGTTAGAAAGACCTCAAAAGTACCTGACCAAGAGGATAAAGGGTGTCAAACATTTGTCATATGCTGCCTGGCTGACAACACCCCAGCTGTATGCAGTCACATACTACATACTCAGAGGCGATGTATGCCCGATGTACAAGGTCATGTCCAATACAGAATTGATGGACATGCTCCACCTCAGAAAATCCAAAGCCATTAGAGCCGTGAGAGCGACAGATGTCAACCTCACACATAAATAAATCGGATGTGCTGGAGGGACAGATTTCTAACCCAGAGGCTCCCTACACTCTGGAACAGAACCCACTCCATGTTAGGCAGAGCCCCTCACTGACTCTCTTCAACAGGAATCTTGCCAAGTGGATGGGAGATCGTAGATTTACACTGGGGGTCTTCAGTGTGACACATCTGACAGAGGCACAGTAAAGTAAACCCTAAATGGCCATAATATTCACATAGCAAGGGGTGGCAAAAGACACACACACTCTGGCTAGGCTGATAAATGCCCTAGGGCAGATAGCCCAGTATGAACCTATGAACCTATGGAGATACAGATTGTACAGGACACTAAGGATAATCACAAGGCTGTCTTAACTGATGGTAGGAACCTGGTTGGGAATTCACAGATATGCTCTGAATTACCAAATATTACAAACAATACACCAAACCCACACACATTGCCAACATCCAACCTGACAGGTTCAGTGCAAACTCCCCCCCCCCCAAAATGACAAATATCTACCCCAGCAGAGGGCTGGCCCCCTGACATTGCAGATGCTGAGGTAACAGGCAGCATCTTCAAAGCAAGACACACAGCATCAATGGTACGAGATGGTGTCCTGGGCTGTGTCCAACATGAACTCCAAGAAGAATGGAATGCCAAATAACACTACTGCTCAATTTCAGCCTTACCACAGGATATGTACCCAAAGAGCAGTGTACAGCAACAGTGGTCCCTCTCCACAAAGGTGGTGCCTCAATGGATACTGCAAACTATCACCCCAGAATCCTGACAAGCTTGGTCTGCAAAGCTATGGAAAGGATCATCATGGACCTCAGAAATAAAGATATTGGGGACCTACAGACACTGGACCCTACCCAGCGTGGCTTTCTTAAGGGCAGATCCTGTCCCTTAAACATGTCTGACTCATTTGAAACAGTCATCAAGGCCACTGATGAGGGGAATGTGGTCCACACAGCCTATCTGGACCTTGCAAAAGCCTTCCATACAATACCCCACGTGTTCATTATAGATAAGCTCACCAGCTTAAATATAAACCCCTATGTCAGTAGATGGGTTGCAAACCAGCCCAAGGACAGAACTGACATGGTCAGACATGCTGCAGCCATGTCAGACTACAAACCAGCTACAACTGGCATCCCACAAGGCTCAGTCCTGGGACCTCCCTTGTATGGTATATATTTCACATAGGTACAGGCCAACATGGAAGGACTGTGTCTGAACAAGTTTGCAGAGGACTACAAACTGGGCACCTTATCTGACCCTCCAGCTGACACAAGCATCCTATAAAAGGGCCACATAGAAACAGACAACTGGTGCCAGAGCCATGTCATCAAGCTAATTGCAGAAAAGTGTATAGTCATCCCTTGTGGATAAACAGTAAGTGCCCACCAATTACCACATAGGTGTTATCCCATTAAGTACTTTAGAAGTAATAAGAGACCTGGGGACACAATTTGATAGATATCTTGCATTTGACAACCATGTGGCTGTAGTGGTTACAGAAACATACCATATACCCACCTAATCATGAAGGTAGTCAGATCTAGATCAGGGGAGGTCATCGTGCCTCTTCAGTCATCCTTCATCAGCCTCACAATTGAGTACAATGGCCCCTGTGGGATGTACCCCAGCAGACACCTCCAGCAACTGGAAAGACCTCAAAAGTACCCCACCAGGAGGATCAAAGAGCTCAAACAGATGCCATGTGTTGCCTGATTAAACAAACCGCAGCTCCACACAGTGCCATACTGCCTGCCCAGAGGCAATCTGTGCCTGATGTATAAAGCCATGTCCAAGCTGGAATCAATGAACATGCTGCACCTTGTACAATCTGAATGCCAGTGAGCTATGCACATGAGAGACCTGAACCCCAGCACTGACATACATAGGACATGCTGTAGTGATTGATGCATAACCCAGAAGCTCACTCCACTCTTGAGTAAACTCCCAGTACAGGTTAGCCAGAGAGTCCCTCATTGACTCTCCTCAACAGGAATCATGATGAGTGGATGGGAGATGGTAGGTTTACCCTGGGTATCACTGTTATGTCACGGGTAGACAGAGGCACATTATACTAACCTTGAAATATGTGATGTCAAATTCCAGTTACAATGTGTGTTGAAGGACAAACACACTCTCTGACTAGCAGTAGAAATGGCCTAGGGCACATCTCTAGTGTTTGTCAATGTCCACCCAAGTTGTGGAATACACTACCAATGTTGGACAAGCCTGGTGTAAGTAGTCCATATCCAAACAAAATGCAGCATGGTCATATGTGCACAACTGGCCCTTAACCAGTCTGGTGTGCTCACTATGAATATTGAAAGCAGTGATAGGACTGAAACCCAGGATACTGTCCACCACAGTGAAAGTACTGAACCAGTACACTATACAATATTACAGTGTATGGTCATTATGAAAGGATGTTGACAACTGTATGCAAACTATCCCATGGAAACCCTGCAGGCACAGTATAATCCCTGTCGGGTTCAGACACAAAGCAGTTGGGCAGTATGTACACAACATGACTCCCAACACACAACTATAAATGTGAAATATTGTGGAAGTTCACACACACCCACAAATGTGGTGGACTGAAGATCTCAACATATGGAAAGCACACACTGGGCATGCTCACACTGATAAATGAGACATATGTCAGGCAACAAGCCATGGAATATGCCTGAACTGGGCATGCTCACACACTTAGGGCATGTCTCAGTTTAGCAGTTGGCCACACATATGTGGTATTTGTATGTGTTAAACCAGGAACCAACCACAACACAGCAACCTGCCCAGTGCACACAGTTAAAGGACTACAGAGAAATAAGTTAAATAGTGGATGCCACACATATTCAAACATCTTCCACAGATACACAAGTTGTACATAGAAACAGGGAAAGCTATGGCAATAAAGACCTGCAAACAGTTTATCAGCAACAAATATTGTGCATCTGAAAATTAAACATATGGGTGTAGAGGTCAATACTAGGCTGTTTGCCCTAGGGAATACAAGCTTAGCCAGAGTGTGCTTGGCATCTGCCTCCCCAGTAGAGTAGGCTACTGTGCCTCTGTAAAGTAGGTCACAGAAGGCACCATGTAAGGCTAGTGTGCTGTGCCTCCGTCAAGCAGGGACACAGTGGAGATCCCAGGGGTTGAATTTGCAATGTCACATCCATGTTTGAATCCTGCAAATGCTCAGTGTGTGTGTGTGTTTGGGTGAGGGGGGTTAGTGTGTGTGCAATTCTGTGTGAAAGAAATGTCCCTTTTGCCAACTAGAAGAACACACTGCATGATGCACACTCCTCTTTCTAAACACTGATGATGTCAGCACCCTATAAGTGGAGCAGGAGAAGGAAAACCTCCCAGTAATTTGGATAGCGTGCTCTGCTAATGCGTCTCTCACAAGTGTCATAACATAGTTAGGTAGGGGTTTGAATCCTGCAAATGCTCAGTGTGTGTGTTTGGGTGAGGGGGGTTAGTGTGTGTGAAAGAAATGTCCCTTTTGCCAACTACAAGAACACACTGCATGATGCACATTCCTCAGTCTAAACACTGATGATGTCAGCACCCTATAAGTACAGCAAGAGAAGAGAAGCCTCCCAGTAATGTGAATAGCGCGCTCTGCTAATGCATCTTTCTCAAGTGTCATAACATAGTTAGGTAGGGGTTTGAATCCTGCAAATGCTCAGTGTGTGTGTTTGGGTGAGGGGGATTAGTGTGTATGCAATTCTGCGTGAAAGAAATGTCCCTTTTGCCAACTACAAGAACACACTGCATGATGCACATTCCTCTTTCTAAACACTGATGATGTCAGCACCCTATAAGTACAGCAGGAGAAAGGAAACCTCCCAGTAATGTGAATAGCATGCTCCGCTAATACGTCTCTCTCAAGTGTCATAACATAGTTAGGTAGGGGTTTGAATCTTACAAATGCCATGTGTGTGTTTGTCCATGTGTGTGGGGTGTTGCTCTTAATATTGTATGACATAGATCATATCAGTAATGTCAATGCACACATGAGGTATGTGTGTGCCACATAGACATATGTACCTGTGAGCTGAAATAGTTCCCATGTGTGAAGCCTGCCTCATGTGAATATATGTAATTTGCATTACACAACTTGACTGTGGTTTTCTGTGCAGGGGCTGCATTTGGTATGCGACTATACAGTGAGAGTAGTCTATGGTGTCATCTTACCAGCGAGGGATACACTTCTGGTCTGGAGCATATAGTCCACATGTTGGTGATGAACAGGTGCAGCATGTATTCCCCACTTGTGGGAGTGGTAACAAGTAGTTCCATAGCAATTGAGTGTATGGATTCTAGGAACTTTACACCTAGGGTGTTGGAGCTACAATAATGCTCACAGTCTATGTGTGGGTAAATGAAGCTGCCCAATATATTGTTGTTTGGAGACACCTGCAGATATATATGTATTCTTAAGTAGGCCACGTGTGTTACCTGGGTTTGGGAGTGTGGTGTGTGCCAGGCTATGAACTGGACGGCAGTCTTACCCACTGTTAGTTGCACATGGATAGTCTCTGATGCTTCGTGCTGTGCCACCAACCTGAAGGTGTGTGTATCTTTGATGAATATTGATACTCCCCCGCCTGTTCTGTTTTGGTGCAAGTTATGTGGCCGACAAGCACGGTATGAGGTATAACCTGCCAGTGCTGGGGTGCTTTTGGGGGCCTTGAACCAGGATTCTGTTACTGCACAGATATTGATGTTCTCCATGCTAAGGACAGTTTCCAGTGCATGCATCTTGACGTTTACACTGCTGGCGTTGAGTAGCATTACTATTAGTTTCCTATCCCTTGTGATACCTATGGAGGTGGTCTTGTCTGTTGAGCCTTGCCTAAAAAAGGCACTATGGGTGTATCAAGAGCCTTTGCCAATATCCAAAAGTCCATGGGTGACAGGTGCAAGCTGTCCCTAGCATAGCAGTGTGGCTTGTTGAGCATGTCATCCCAGGCTGACAGGCATTGGATCCCCTTTGAATGACACTGAAACATAAGCCAATTGTCTGAATTGATCATCTTGTCTACATATTGTGGCATCATTCTTGGTGAGGGTAAGATGATACTCAAGGTCAGGGTCATACCAGTCTGGGCCACATGCTCAGAGAGCTCCTCTATGTCTCTCATCATGTAGTCCAGGGAGGTATGTCTCAGGTCATTCACACTGGCATGGACACTGATTGAGTCATATTTGTACATGCCTTGGAGTGACATGTGTGCTTGTGTTATGTGGCAGATCATAGCACCCGACAGGCATCTCACCATGACCTTCTCCTTGTTCAGCCTGGTGAGCGGGACATCAGTGTACCTGACGATAGAGGCACCCATCACAAGTGTAGCAGATGTGTTGTTTAGCCTTACATGCTGTGACTGTTCAGCACACTGGCTTTGTGAGCTATGTGTTGCACGTGTTCTGTTCTGGGGTAGCGGTTGCTTGTGTGTCTGCTTTAGAGGTGTCTGCTGCGTAGGCAGACCTTTATTTAGAGACTCCAAGTATGGTTGTGTATGTTTATTTGTTTGGATTGCTGTCGTGGTAGGTCTACGTGAGACTGGAATTGTAGTGACCGTGGTTTCCTTCTCCTCCTGACAGGTTTTGCCAGTACTGAGTTGAGAGAGCTTAGCCTGCAGTTTGGATATATGGTTGCATCTCTCACATGTGGTGGAATTTGTTGGGAGGAGGAGAGGGTTGACTGTGTAAATGAGGCAGTTGTAACATTGTCTCTAGATTCCCAGATTCACCAGCTGGACCGTGGAGGAGATTGACAACTGACCTTTGAACATGCTAGGCTAGTATTGGGAATTCCTTTATAATTAACAACAAAAAGGGCCAATGGGGAACAAGGTATGTAAGGTGAGTTTGTGAGGGTGTAGTGCTTTTAATTTGTTAGTGCTGGCATATATAAATGCTTTAGTGAGCAAGTGCCAGGTATCTCAAATGCAATGTGTTACAGGTAACTTAATTGCATAACTGACAAACACTAACTTTCTGTCAAGTGAAACAAGGACATAAATACAGTAAGCAATGCACATGTCACTAGGGATTCTCAGAGGCGCTGTAAAGCTGCATTTCAGGTGGGATTAATGTTTCAGGGGAATAACAAGCAAACAAGCATACAAACAAAGCTAAAATCAGCAGGCATGGATCTAGTCTATGCTACAGCAAACAAGGTGTACCAATTTCAGTAAAAAACAGTTCAAATATGCAGGCACTATAAGCCTTTAGCCAGAAATTCTCACCTCAGACAGGCAGAGTCCAGCCTCTCCTCCCACAAGAGTGCAGACCATGAACCTTTGTAATGTGAAATAACTGGCCTGAAGCCCAACTGCTTAAACCAGAACTAATACACATTTAGAATGACAGACACTGAGCCCTCAATCAGCATTCCCCAACTTAGTAGGCTGTATGCTACCTGTCCTGCCACCACAGTATCCCTGACATTTAATGAAACTCACCTCCTGTCATAGTTAGTTGTGTGTTTTGGGGCTGTCAAGCATGGTATGAGGTGTAACCCGGTAGTGCTAGGGTGCTCTTGGGAGTCTTGAACCTGTTGTCTATTACTGCACAGATATCAACATTCTCCATGCAGAGTAGAGGTTGTACTGCATGCATCTTGCGGTTTACATGTCCACCATTGAGTATCATAACTTCCATTTACTTATCCCCTGTGCTACCTATGTAGGTGGCCTTCTGTTTACAGCCTTACCAGCAGAATGCAAAGATGTGCAGACATTACACTATGGTAATTTATAGGGGTGTACCAAACAATACAATGACAATCATACTGTTAATGCATCAGGCATGCTGGGATATACCCACAATGATATCATTACACTGCACAGTTGACAACATGATAATATTACTACACATCTATGTAGTCACCCTGTGCATCAGCACCATGTTAACCGGTCCTGAATCGATGTTACAGATTGCAGGAGGTGGCACAGTTTCATCATATGCACAGGGTGTGTACTTGGTATGCCTGAGACTGCCACTGATACAACCAATCGACATGTATGTGTGTGTGTGTTAGTGAGGGACAACCATAGAAGATGGGGCAAAGTTGATGCAGTGTGTGCGTGTATGTGTTAGCCCTAGGTGTTAGCATTATGCATGTGTGTATGCATGCACACAGTTCCACCTTGTGGCCGCCATATATGGGTGTTTGTGGACAGCCACAGACTGTACCTGCCAGGTCGTACAGATCACTGTCTCTGGCCACGGACACGGTACCTGTACCTGGCAGGGGTGCTACGGACAGTATCAGGTACTAAGCCAGACTGGGTACTGTCATCAGAAGCAGGTGGTTGTTGACTGGAGACATGTCCCTGCTGGGACTGTCCAGAGCCATGTGCACGTGGTCTCCTAGGGCGGTCTGATGACAGCACAGACCCAGCATTGCTGGGGCTGGTACTGGCACTATGTGAGTGGCCACGGGTTTGTTGTCATCTGCGACGACTGCCAGCTGTTGCTGGCATTCGTCCACGTCGACACCTCAACCGCCCTGCGTTGCCCTGGCTCATGGACAACAGATCTAATGTGTCCCCGCAACATCTGTCAATGACCTCGGTGAAATTACGGATGGCAGCCGCAACGTCACGCATAGTGTCATTCATAGCAGTGCGATGTGCTCTCAGCTCCCTCAGACCCTGTCTGGTGTACCGTTCCATACGTGACTGTGCCTGCATTACAGCCCGGAACATAGCTGAGGTTGAAAGACCTCTGTGGGCACGTCTGACAGGGGCAGTACGACCACGGATTCTCCCATGAGAACCCCTGGACATCTGCCTGTGTAGTACCATGTTAGGACTCTGGCCATGGCTGCTGTGAGGGGATGCATGTGCCACTGATACCACATTACCCTGGTCAATGCCTACTGTATGCTGTCCATCACCTAGGGATATTGATGATAATGGATGTATTGGCAGGATGACTGTGCGCATTGATAGTGTTGACAGCTGTTTACTGTCGATTGGCTTACCAACAACGGACCTTGGCAGACCTCCCTGTGCCATTACACAGGTATCATCATTATCACTATCCCCAGCAGTGGATTCAGGTTCCCTGCTGCATACCACCAGAGCAGCACCAGAACCTGTGAGAAGAAGACAGGAAACACAGTTTACAATGTGCACACAATGTTACCACACATGCACACATGCACACATGGGCACATGCACACATGGGCACATGCACACATGCACACATGGGCACATGCACACATGCACACATGCACACATGCACACGACACATGGGCACATGCACACATGCACACATGGGCACATGCACACATGGGCACATGCACACATGCACACATGGGCACATGCACACATGCACACATGTGCACATGCACACATGGGCACATGCACACATGGGCACATGCATACATGGACACATGCACACATGGGCACATGCACACATGCACACATGGGCACATGCACACATGCGCACATGGGCACATGCACACATGGGCACATGCACACATGCACACTCCTCAGTACATGAGATACAAACACACAGACACAGACACACCTGCAATCACACACATAGCAATACCATTTTAGGGTATTATTACTATTAACTATCATAAGTATTAAAGGAATGTTATTACACACTCACCAGCATGGATTGGCTGCCTTGCTGTTACACCAGAGGGACCTGCACAAATAAGACATTCATTGTCAGTGGGCACAACTGTGCCATTGATACTGTGAGTATGATACAGTTCAGTAGTACAACAGTTGGCTTTCACAGGTCTACTGCCGATATTGAGAATATCACTCTTGCACAATAATTACCAGGATAATAGCTACAAACACAGTACACACCTCACACATGCATAAACTACCAGTGTAGAGAACAGTCAAATATAGATATGGCATGTTACCTGCACGCTCCAAGTCCTCCTGCTGTGTGGCTCCAGCCTCCATCATTACACATGTGTGTGGATGTTGTTGTTGTTGGGCTGGAGCCACAACACTTAGGAGGAGCTCCTCCAGTCTGGTGGGGGGGGGGTGTATAGCCGCCCCACCACCTGTGGCAAGCTGTTGCCTGTGGATATCAGACGCATGCTAACGGACATTTCTAATTAAATCACTGCAGTGATGGCGTACCTGCTCATATGTCTGGTTGTGCATGCCTATATCATTTACCCGACGGACAAGGTCTTGCCACAGTGCAGTCCTCTCCTGCTGGTTCTGGCTGGTGCGGGAAAAGTGTGTGGCAAAATCCCGCACCAGGCTCTGGTGTATCTCCTCTTCCTCTGCAGCAGAGTATGCGGGATTGTGCTGGGGCACCATTGCCCTGGAAGGAAAAGAAAAATTTGTGAGCAAGTGATATGGCACACATAAAACTCTACTGTAGTGATATCACTGAACTGCCATATATAGCATCTGTATGTCTATTGGGGGATACATATGTGAATGACCACATATCAGTGCTCAGCTGACAACTCTGTGACAGTGCCTGGCACACTCCATACAACACACAAGTATACTCCAGCAGTCGGCACACTGTTTGAGGTCCAATGCACAGCCTCACACTGGGGTTATGTATCAAGGTAATGTATGGGGAACATTGTCAACCCATGCAATGCATGCAATGCACAGTACAAATGTCACTGGTAATGTACCATAGTCTTTGTTGCCATAACCATACCTACACCACCGTCACATACAGGGAACCACAGCACAACAAATGGCAATGTAGTATGTTTGTATCCCAATACCTGACACATCTTTCTCTGGCCTCACACCAAGGACACACACTACCATGACAGACACAAAGTCATGCTGAGCAATCACACCATTACAGACCTTGCACACAGTCAGTGGCACATGCATTCCACCTCACATAGTTGGTATTGCAATGAGTACATGTGTGTGTGCATTGTGTCATAGGCAGGTAGTATGCTATTGGGCCTGGGCCTACAGCAGCATACTTTTATGCTACCCTGCCCCTTGGGACACATGTAATGTGGTTGTACTTGCTCCTGTCAAACAGTTACACAGGGTGACTCATATGGCATACTACCTATCTGCATAACATTCAACAGGGGTATGTCTGACATCTACTAATGGGGAACCTTGCTTTGTAATGCTGGGTGGTTTACTCCAGGGTATGGCCTATTTGTGGGTAGGAACCTGTACCTCCACCATGTGCTCTTTACTGCGGTGCCAAGGATGACAGACATAGGTCATTTATGCTGGGGATATTGTGAGGTGTTACCATGGTTGTTGGACAACTGTTATGGGTGTAACTTAACTATGTATATCCAGCAGTGGTATGCTCTGTGTCGGTAGTTTGAGAGGCACTCTATCTGTGGTTTTGTCAGTCACTCTGCATATGTAATGTGTTTGAGGGCATTATCACTGTTTGTTAGGTATGACTGTATCCTTCTCCCTTTCTGTAGTTGTCATGGGAGGTACATACCATGTAGGACATTGTGAGGTGTAGAGGGGTACAGTGACCTACATTTCACTAGCTGACACACCATTTCTGCTGACATGTACCATGTATAGATATTACAAGACTGGTGTGCCACTGTGAATATCACAGGGGAGGCTATTGTACACTTGTTTCCCATGTTCCCTCCTGACACATCCAGTAGTAGGCAGGCAACCACATATGTGGTGGTTAGTGGTGTAAGTGTTTTGAAATGGGGTATGGTACTCCTGTATCCGCACTGGTGTTCAGTACATGCCTTTGTCACCAGGCACCTGTTGCAATACATCTGCACACATGTGCCTCTCTCAGTATATATATATATATATATATATATATATATATATATATATATATATATAGAGAGAGAGAGAGAGAGAGAGATATTCATATACATACATATCTGTACACATGCATATCTGTCTGTATATGTGTATGTATCTATATATATCTATATATGTATGTATCTATTACATAATATGTGTATATACATATTCTATCCATCTATCTATATATGTTCATAGGTTCATAGGTAGGTACTAGGCTATCGGCCCTAGGGCCCATACAAGCCTAGCCAATAAATGTACCCTGGCTTTCACCACCCAAGAAAGGTATTTTCCTATGCCCTGTCGAGCAGAGCCACAGACGTGATCCCCGGGGTGAATTCCCCATTTCCCATCCAATCATCAGGATCTTTCTTAAAGAGTGCTAATGAGGAGCTCTGTTTGACATAGATAGGTAGTCTGTTCCAGAGTATGGGAAGTGTCTGGGACAGGACTCTATCCCTCCAGCATGTTCTGTTTATTGTGGTGACAAGGTTAAGGTCCCTAGAGCGTGTAGCTCAGAGGGATTGGGATTTCTTTAAGTGGAGCATGTCCAACAGCTGTAGGTTTGACATACCTGTGTATGTTAGGCAGAGATCACCCCTGGGTAGGCGATATGCCATGGAATCAAGCTGTAGTTTTTTGAGACGGTCTGCAATAGGGCATCTGTTTGAGGCCAGTAATCCTCTTTGTGAGGTATTTCTGTGGTCTTTCCAGTTGTTGTAGTTGTCCTGTGAGGTACATACCAAAAGGGGCATTGTACTCTATTATGGGTCTAATAAGTGATGAGTTGAGGGGAACAATGACCTCTTTTATCTGGATGGCAATCCTTTTGTGATGAGATGAGCCATGTAGAAGGATTTCCCAACCCCTGTGGCGATGTGATTATCAAAGGAGAGACTACTGTCCACCTGTGTCCCAAGGTCTATTATCACATTTTCGGCATTAAGTAGACTACCAGCTATCTGGTAGTTCATGGGTACAGAGTTTATACCACGGGGATGACAATACACATTTTGGCATTGAGCTTCAGGCCATGGCTTTGACACCAGGTATCTGTCTCAGTAAGGGCCTTTTGTTGTTTGCCCACATCATTAGGAGTTGCGATTATGGCTCCTAGTTTGCAGTCATCTGCAAACTTTGTTAGCCACAGACCTTCTGTGTTGGCCTGCACTTCAGAGAAGTAGATACCAAACAGGGGAGGACCCAGAACTGAACCCTGTGGTACTCCACTTGTCACTGGTCTGATGTCGGATTTGGAATACGCTACTTTCACAGTGTGGGTTCTGTCCGTGAGCCAGTTGTCAACCCATCTTATGACATAGGGATTTATACCTAGTTTAGTGTGCATATCTATAATTCTATGGGGGATGGTGTTGAAAGGCTTGGCGAGGTTTACATAAGCTGTGTGAACCATTTCACCATCATCTATGGCTTTGGTGACTGCTTCAAAGATGTCAATCAGGTTTAGGAGACATGATCTGCCTTTTACAAATCCAAACTGAGTAGGGTCCAGATGTTGGAGATTACCAATGTCTTTGTTTATGAGTTCCATGATGGTACATTCCATGGCCTTGCAGACCAGGCTCGTCAGGCTAATGGGGCGGTGGTTACCGTGGTCCGTCGTGGCTCCCCCTTTGTGGAGTGGGATGTGTTGTGGTGCGCCATTCAGTGGCTACAAAGCCTGAGGTGAGGCTATGATTGAACATGGTACTGCGGTAGGGTGCCAGTTCATTCAGTGGTTCGTGTAGAACACAGCCTGGGATATTGTCAGGTCCCGTGAATCCTGTGTTCTTGGCTTTGGAGAGTGTGTATTTTACCTGTGCAGCTGTGATTATAGGGACTGTGCATTCTTCCAGTATAGAGATGGGCCCTCTAGGGGGTGAGAGGGGGGTAAAGTTAGCACTGAACCTATCTGCCAGGATGTTGGCAATATCAGTTGGTTCTATATATTTAGTGCCATTATGCTGTACCTCAGAGCAGATCTGAGTGTTCCCATTTAGATTCTTGACATAGCTATAGAATGCTTTGTGGTTGTCTTTAGAGTCAGTGGCAATTTTGTTTTCGTAACTAGCTTTGGGGGATTTTATGAGGGATCTCAGCTTCTTACTGAGGTTGACCAGGGAGTTCCTCCAGTCATGGCAATTTACTTATTTTTGCATCAGTTTCTTTCTTCTGATGTAGAGTTTGTTTATGGCAGAGGAACACCAGACTGGCTTTCTTTGTCTGGGGGATAACATCTTGGTTCTATTAGGGATAGCATGATCCATGCACTTGTGTAAGTGCTTATACAGTGCATTTGTGTAGGATTCAGCAGTCATACCTCTATTGTCCATCTGCATGGGTGTCATGCAGTTTGCCACTTCTGTCTTAAGAAGTGTGACATTGGCTTTTGTGAAGTTTGTTACGATGGTGCCCCTAATTGGGGCTGGGGGTGGGATGTGGATGTCTAGGCTGATTACCTTGTGGTCGGATCTGACCAACGAGGAATTGACCTCTGGTGTGGAACACCAGTTTCCCATGTTGGTGATGACCAAGTCTGGGATATTGCTGCCCCTGGTGGGGGTGTGAATAAGTTGATCCAAGGCGTTGGTATTTATGAATTCTAGAAAACGTTGAGCAATAGAGTTGGTACAGGTGTAGTTGTTCCGGTTAATGGTGGGGTAGGTGAAATCGGCCATTATTAGGGTGTTGGGTTGTACCCAATACTTTCCAGTGTATCATGAAATGAGGGGTGTGAATCCTGGGGCATGGTGGGGGGTCTGTAGCAAGCTACGATTTGGATTGAGTTCTTGCCCAGAGTTAGTTGCAATTGGATACCTCAGATGCATTATGCTGTGCAACTAGCCTGGAGGTGTGGATATCCTTAATGTATATGGACACGCCTCCGCCTTTAGGGCTTCTTTCTGGGTTAGGTGGCCAACAGGTGTGGTATGACTTGAAGCCCGGTAATGCAGGGGTACTCTCTGGAGATTTGAACCAGGTCTCTGTCACTGCACAGATGTCACAGATGTCACCGTTTACAGTGGTGTATTTGTCATTTGAACCTTGCCTGACAAAGGCACTATAGGGGTGGCATGAGTCTTAGCCAGTATCCGGAATCCTGAGGGCGACAGGTGCAGGCCATCTCTGGCAAAGCAATCGGTAATGTCGTCCCAGGCAGACAGAGGATGGATCCACTTAGAATGACACCAGAAGCTTAGCCAATTGTTGAGGTCAATCATTTTGTCCTTGTACTGTGGTATGATTCTGGGTCTATTTATTTCTACATCCCTCTCTATCTATGTATACATATATGCACATTATATATAGATACATATATAAATATACATACATATACATATAATATATATATATATATATATATATATATATATATATATATATATATATATATATATATATATATATATATATATATATATATATATACCTTTTATTTACACATACGAATACACACACTAACATACTGCTAAACATTCATTACTGTTCAACCTACATTGTACGTTGCACTACAACCTACATTGTTATGTGCACATAGCATCCATCACATACATATGTATGTCCAGCCTTCACTAACAGTTGCAGTATGTCCCCTGCCCTATGCACATCTTCATATATATCTATATACAGACTGCTAACACATATGGAGGGTTCACAGTATGTAGACTATTACATTATTAGTTTACATTACTTTTGTTGGACACTGCTATTTTTGATGGCTTGCTGCTTGGTAGCTTACTGTTCTGTAATGTTGTAGTTTCGGCAGTCTGTGTCTCTTATTTGTTTTTTTTTTTTATTTCTTTGTTTTTATTTATTTATTTTCTCTCTCTCTCTGTCTCTCCCTCCGGCTGTTGCAATGAACGTATTGCATGTGTGGACTGGGAGTACAGGCTGCTTTTGTAGGTATATGTAGATGTGCATGTGATGGCCTCTGCACCAATTGTTAGCCAGCATTTGCTAATTGCATGCAGCCTGCTGTGTGGTAATTGCAGTTCTCACTGTGATTTCAGGACAGTGCTATAAAATGTTAGGTGAGGTAGGTGTAGCCCTTTCAGATTTTCAAGGTGGGGACCATGCTGGTATGCTGTGGACACTGTTGTGTGAGCATAAAGGTTGGTATGTCTCTCATATCTCAGGCTGTGTTGTAGGCACTGACATGCATGTTGTACTGGCACCTGACTATTGCTTCCTCCAGTTAATTCTTCTCAGTGTGTATGTTAACTGATACCTAATAATACTAATACTGTTTAAATGGGAGTATGTGCTTTCCTGTGGGACTTGTGGAGTAACTGGTTTACAGCAGTGCTTCTTGCAATTTGTTGCTATGGCTTCACTATTTAACCTTTACATTCACTCCTTGGAGGCCTGCTAGGTGTCTTTACTGGAATGTGTTGCTATGGCTTTCCTATTTTCCATTCACATTCAGTCCTTGTATAGCTTGCTATATTTCTTTCAGCAGCAATTCCTTATATGTTTGTTGTGGTTTGGTGGCACTGCATACAGTCTGGTCTGGCCAAGGGGCGGGGCTTGACACCTACAAGGGTATTTTATTTTGCTGCTGAGCAGTAGTGGCACCTTGTACTTTGTACTAACAGTTATGGATAGCAGGCACATGCAGTGCTTGTAAACAGCTATACTGTCCTTCTGTTATTAGTTGGATACCTCCTTTGATATTTGTGGGTTGTACACCTACATGTGGGTTTGCTTGTGGAAGCTATTCTACAGCCATTCACAAAGTGTGACAGCAGACAAAATGATATGCCTGTGAGTTTGTGACACTTGCAGGCCTCAGATACTCACTCTCAGATGTATCTTTTATCAGCCTCAGGGAATGGTCCATATCAGTGGGATACACCCGTGATATATTTCAGATATTCTGCAGTTGTGACTGTGGGGTGTTTTGAGCATGTGTATTAATACACCATTTCTGACATGCACGTAGTGCATACTTTCAGTAGTTGACAGTTACCATTACGTGGGACAAAACACCTTTCTGCCTACTATTAGTACATTTCACAGGGAGTCAGTGGGGCACAGTTAACATTTGTTTTCAAATCAGGGACATCCCTGTAAATCAGTCCCAGTTGTGAGGTCTGGCCTCTTACCTGTTAAAATATGGTAGTGTTTATCCTGCTCTGATAGTGCGTGTGGTTTGCAAGGTGCTACTGTCCCATTATTACCTACTAGCTACCAACTAGCATGGCTGCTTCTCTTCTCACACTAATGTTATACAAATCCACAAGAATTGCCAGTAAAGATACAAGAAAAGCTTTGTGTAATAGCCTTCCTATATTCCCTTTACATTCAGTCCTACTATTTCATGATATATTGCTTTCAGCACAAAGTTCTTGTATATCAGTTATGGCTTATTGGTAAGTCATGCAGACTAGTGTTTCCAAGGTCCTGGGTTTGAGACTGACAGAGGAATTTTATTTTGCTGCTGAGCAGACTGCAGGCCTTGTCATTCAGAGTGACTAAGGCACTTTTAAGCAGTTGTAAGTGGATTAGCGCTGGTTTGTGCGGAGCTCACGCATGCGCACTGTCACTTAGCTTCGCGCACACACGCTTAGCTAAGCGCACACAAGCGCACACCCGCTTACAACTGCTTAAAAGTGCTTACTCTCGCACACCCGCGCTAATTTCTTTGAAAGAAAAGAAAATGGGGAGATAGGACAGTGGTGAAAAAGGGGGCACAAAGAGGGTAGGACAGTAGGAAAACAAGCTCGGGATTTGCAGGAAGGATGTAGGAAAGGCCCATAGCTGCCCATTTCTTTATCAGCAACAGCTGTGCATATGTCTGTAATTTGGTGTGAAATTTGAAACCTTCCACCACTGAGAGAGGGGTGAGGACAACAAAATATGTTGTACAGCCAATTGTAATTACCACTTCACATGTCCAGCAGACATGTCTGCAAAATGGGCAGCTATGTATGGGGCGTAATTTTTTTGTGGGAACAGAGTGCCTTTTTTTTTTTTTTTTATTTCAGGTGAGAGTGGAATGTGAGGTACAGGAAGTAGGTATATTTGGGGAGGTAGGTAGGGGAGGTTAACAGACAAGACAAACAAGATGCATACAGGGGCGGAGTATGACACATGTGGGGGGGAAACACAATTGACGGGGACGGATGTTGGGATATCGCGAGCCCATGAGACCACAGATGGCAACAGTGGAACTGAGATCCCCACCCATGGGCAGTTGCCACTGTGCCTTCACAGCCCAGGATGGGGCTGTGCTGGGGGCTGTGTAGGACGGGCAGCAGGGACACCCGTGAGTTGTGCCACCCGAGCCTTAAGCTGGTGTAGGGGTTCAAGCACAGAATGCCTGATCTCGCTACGCACCACAGACCGGACACTTTGGAGGGTGAGTGGACGGTCTCCTGCAGCCATGCTTGCAGAGGGGGGACGAGCCCTATCCCCTGCAGCGCTTCCACCCGAAGGTGGCACAGGGCCACCAAAGGAGGTTCCGGCTTGGGTACTAGTGCCAGGTGCACTCGCCAGCTGAGGTGGGAGAGGTGGGTCTGCTGGAACCCGCCTTCCCTGTTGTCCTATGTTTAGAAATATTTTATGACATTTTGGGTTAGTAACAAATAATACCATTCAAAATTAGTTGTAACAGCATGCATCAGTATTCCCATTAACCAAACACCCATGAATTCCAAACATTGAACAGCAAGCATAACACATGCATATTTTGAACAACAGTACACAATCCAACAGCATGCAGGGTCGATTGATGGCAACAGGCCATCAGGTTTGGATATGTGAACAGGGCACATGCAGCAACATACATGCAAATATGTTTGAACCAACAGGACAAATGTCCATAGGAATTGATTGTGAATACACATACCCAGTTTGTTGTGGATTGGCATTATTTGTGAATATAGGGTAGGGTGAAGAAATATTTCATTAACAATTTCAACTACATATACATATGCTGTACATCTCTAGTAGCTGCAGATATATATACCCTACAGGTCTTACTACAGTTTCCAATATGTAACCTTAGGAATGTTGTTGATGGGACTGTTACTGATACATTAATATCCATTGCATTTTTATTCATACACATTTCATATCTGGCTATGTTCAGGTACAGCATCCTGCTACATTTCATTTATATGGCTCTAGACAACTGTGGATGTTCAGTATTTCATACAACCATACTATCTCCATATTGCAAGGGTACAGCAACATATACAAATTGTGGGACAGACACATTCCATCTTCAGTACTTTATTTCAAACATTTCACTTTTTGGTTGTGGCTGTCTCATTCATTTCATTATGTACTGACTGCAGTATACTTTATTCAGAAGTTATAACAGCTTTCTTGGTCGATTCATACCTCTTTCTCTCACTCACTTGTTTTATTTTTACAATTCAAGTTGGTACTTTATTCTAGGCATTATTAACATGTCATACCTGCTTACAACAATCCTTTCCAACAGACTCACTTGTTTCATATGGCAGATTTTCTAAGGGGATGTATTTGACACATGTCTATTATCTTTGGCTTGTTTACCAGTGATTTTCAGGCTGCTGCAGGTTATCTGATATTACACTTCAGGTGGGTAATCACTATTTCAGACTTGTTTACTTTTTATTTCTGGATTACAGGCTGCATCACTTATCTAATCATACAGTACTAGCAGAATCTTTCTTCTAGTGTTATTTGAACTTTATTAATATGTGACTACACTGACCTCTTTTACAAGCTGTCTCACTTATATTGTATAACAATTACAGGAATATAATTACTAACCTGCCTGGTGGCACAACCGCTCCAGCCTATCACCATAGGCTCGCCGATTCACGGAACGCACACCTGCAGCTGTAATATAAATGAAGTAATATTGGAACATACATCTCCATAATATCAGCTAGGATAATTGCTTACATACATAATTACATGGATACTTACTCAGTAGTGGGGTGTTGGGCATTTGCCGGGCCTCCTGGATCCAACGGCTCAGTTGGTCCTGCTTCCGTCTCTTCAGGTCCGCATGGTGGTGATGGACCTGTTCACCAGTCCTTGGTATGCCTGTGGCACTGGTGAGATCATGTGCCAACCGGTTCCACGCCTCTGCCTTATATGTACCCCACAGAACCTGGCCCTGCATGAGTTGAGCCTCATGATCGTGGACTAGGAGCCAAACCATGTATTTGGACTCCTCAACACCCCACCTCTGTGCTCGAAAGCGACTGCCCTCTCCTACACCTGCCATCCTGACTGCAAATAGGTTCCACAATCAGTTATGCTGTGTATTCCCACCTATGGGGCTTATATATGCCATTTTTCCCGCACTTATCTGTGATTGGCCATTTTGGAATTGTATCAGCTTCACAAAACCTGCTTTGTCATGCTTCTATTTCCATTCATTCCTATATATATGCTAATACTGCATTTTTCAGTACAGCTGTCATGGCTTAGTGGTTCAGTACTTTGACTATGATGCACAGTATCCTGGGTTTGAGCCTGGGCATTGCTTCTTTTTTTATTTTACTACTGTCTAGACAGGCTAGGAGGTGTGTCTGTTTAAAGGCGGCTTTGATACAGGTTGCTCAACATTGCCCGTCGGTAAGCCGGTTGGTGCGCTGGGCAGCTCCGCGCAAACGGGTTACACTGATTAACACTTTATTTGGCTGTGAGCATGCATATAACGCTGTGAGAAATGTTGCGCAACTACGGGCACACACTTTCAGCGTGTTAAAGGACTGCTCAACTCCGGGCACTCCTATTACACCTGTTAAACCACTGGTCACCTGCAGGCAAACATACTCAGCTTGTTAGAGCACTGCTCAGCTATGGGCACCTATAAAATATTTTATTTTTTTATTGTGTCAGAGTTCTTCATAAAACATGGCCCATTTCATTGCATTTTACTTAAATTATAATTGTATATATATATACATATATGTCAGGGGATTGTTTTGTGCTTATTTCACTAAAAATAAAAAATTATGTTGTTGGTGCTCGAACCGTGACTGCCTCCTCTTTAGCCGATGTCTCTACCGCTACACTATTGCTACTTGGCTTATTTTGCATATTTAGAGCTTATATGCTTTTTCAATGACTGCTAACTGTGGCTGAGCAAAGGGCACACCCGCGCAAACGAGCGCAATTACGGGCAAACATTTCTGAAATAAATAAAAAAATAAACTGTTCATTTTTACGTTTTACATTTCAGTTGGGTTAATAGTCTGTAGGGGCATGTGTGCTGTTGTGTTTCTTGACATTTCCGTGGACTCGCTCGTGGGAGTTTCCTTTTGGGACTGTGATTCTTCTGGGGGCGTGTCCCTTTGCAGGTCTCGCCATGCGGACACGCCCCCAACATTGCTACACGGACCGTGTTAGCCTAGGGTGTGATTCAGCATGCCCTCATGAATATGCATGGCATGCTGACATCACCCGTTTAACTGCAGCCTCCGTGTAAGACTTGCTAAGTCTTACACGGAGGCTTCGTGAATCCTGCAGATTATTGTTAGGACCAGTGTCACTTAATATTTTAGCTCCAGCTAAATGTCAAGACTTAAACAATTCAGACCGTCAAAACTGGTGGCAACTTTATGACCTACTGCTTTGCTCTTCTGACAGATTCAGTTTAGCGACTGCAGAACCAGACCACAGCAGAGCATTTTGTGGTCTACAATCCTTCCAAATCCTACTTAAATACCTCTTATTTTCAGGGTGGCATAAAAATTTTTTTTGGGGGGGGGGTTATACTAAAAATTATTCTACCACATGAAACAGTAATCAACCTTCTTATTAGCAAACACATCAGTTATACTGTGAAAGGCCTGTCTCTCATTAAGCACAGATGTAAGCCTGCACTGATAACACGTATCCGAGGCTCAAAATGAGCAGAGTTAACTGCTATTATCTGTAAAATAAATTTCTTTAGTGCTAGAAATAAAAATACAACAAAGCATTTAGCTGTTAAATCAATGAAAAACTTAAGAGCATTAAAACGTGCCTAAACAGATTCACAAAGTATAAGGAACTGCATGCCAACAACAAATACATAAAAAGTCTGTTGGTCATTTTTAGGGTTCTGCTGCATTGTCCCACAGCATATAAAAAGACATTTAGAAGAAATGCTACATCTCGATGAATGCTTCTTGCATGCAGGTATACAAAACACACACACACACACACACACACACACACACACACACACACACATAAAGTAAAAATTCAAAGCAGTTAAATATTTCAAAGAAACAAAAAATAACCACTATATTGCTACCAATATTTTTTACATACTTATTTGTATAGATTTTAGTAGAATCTAGAACAGAAGTTGCCATTAAGAAAGGAAGAATTAGTAGAACATATAACATATTGCATGATAACTATAAGAATCAATCAGAGGAGTTTAGGAAGGACTTGGAAGAGAGATTAGACAAGCAATTCACAAAGAAAACAATGGGGATATATATATGTCTCCCAAGTATGCAACAAAATCTGGAAGATTTTGGATTTTTGCCTGAAAGTGCTTACATAGGTATTTTTATACCCCAAGCAGACTTCAAAGTATTTTTCCTCACGTAGACAGCAAATGTTGGAGGTATGCTGGAGAAGAAAGATGTAACTGGGAACATATTTTATGGGAGTGTAATGAGTTGGTAGACTTTAAAGATTCCCTGCAGACTGCTCTGCCGCAGATGCTGGGTGAGCTACTTGGAGTGACTAGGGAAATTATTTTTTGAGCGATGATACAAACTCAAAACTGCCTAGACATAGTAAGGCCTTGCTGAGTCTAATTATGATGGCTGCCAAAAACACAATTACTAAAAAATGGGACCCGAAGTCTAAACCAACTTTATTAGACTTTGACTAGAAGTAGTGAAGATGGTAACTGGAAATGGGATCTTTAGAAAAGGATAGGAGCAAATTACATAGGAAAACATTAGAACTGTGGGATCAATACATGCAGAGGAGGAATGAGGTTTAAAAGAAGCCAGGGTTTGAATGAGCTATGTAATGGCTGACTAACAATGACTGCATATGTTAATAAGTGATGTACAATGTTTGCAGCTACAGTTGTGTCGCACGGTTTGAAATGTATAATGTTTGCAAGTGAGATTGTGTTGTGATGGTTTATTGTCATTTATATAAATGTTACATTGCCTGTGTCATACATGATAATTTAATAAAGATGTTTCTTGTTTTAAAAAATAAATATGCCAAACAGGACCACCACTGCCTTGCACTAAAACAGCTGCAATGGATAGAACTCCCAAATTACCTGTCCTTCTCTCAGTTAACAATATCCTATACACTTGTTACAAAACCAGATAAATGCCCATCTTTAAGAGGCCCATCATTAATAGTCACTATCTCACACTATACCACAAACAGACTACTACACTCTACTAACAAAGTTCAACTTTTTCTTAGCAAATTCAGTGTTACTGTAGGGAACTCACTTTAATAAAGTAATAAAAATTCATTCTTGTTATCAAATTTTATTACTTTAATAAAGTAATAAAAATGGAATTCCCTACCCATTCCTATCAGACAAACTGGCAATACCAACTCCTTCAAAACCCAACTAAAGTATACTTACTTAACTCCTAGGTTTGCTCCTGTAACTCCCCAGGCTATCTTTATAACATAGCACAGTTAAGCAACTTTTCTCACTTTCTGTCTCATATTTATACTTCCTATCACTCTGATTCCTCCCTACATTCTCCCCTACACTTCTCTCTCCCGTATTTTTTACACCTACTCTCACTCTGTAATATGTTTCGCCTTAACACACTTTCATTGTCTTACCACTTATGCAAAGCCAAAATCAGCTTCAGGCTTTCCTTTTTCCTTTACTTCCTTTACTTCCTCCTCACTTTTACCCACATACCCTTCCTGTCCTACTGTAGTACCTACTATCACTCTCTACCATTTCTTCCTTACAACTTTCTGTATTGCACTCTACTATTTTCTCATTTCTAATTTAAATCTACTTCAGGCAAACCTATATTTTGCTTCCAACCATAATTTGTGATGTAGTTGTATTCTATAGCTTTAGCAAGTTCTCTATCACGCTGCTCTAACCTTGTTGCTAATGTATGTGCCTAACTGTACTTGTTGACCCTGACAATACTGTCTGTATAGATATTATCTCTGCACTGTATTTTGTTACTGTAAAGGAGTTTTTTCTTCCTGGGCCCTCACTGAAAAGGAGCTTACTGCCCAGTAAGATTATCTCAGTAACCAAATGCAATCAATCAATAAATATATAGCTAAATAAAAAATAAATACATGAACACTTCTGTGATTATCACACAGGCTACAACTAAAGCTTGACACTTTGAGAACACTCATCAAGCAGTAGAAAGCCAAATGGCAAGGACATAAACTGGAAATGTCAAGTGAGAGATTGCATGCATGTGCAATCCAGCTGTACAATGAAGTCACAAGTTAGACATCACTAAAGAAAACAATAATGACTGGTGCACCATAATTATGCTTGCACACTTTATCGTAAACAATTATTTCAAATTTCTTTAGAACGTTTGTTCTACTTCAATGGTACATTCCACAAATTCACATCATGAGGCACTGACGACCCAAATGCAATTAAAGGAATAAAAAGCAAAAATAGCAAATTCTTTCCATAGCTTTTTCCATATAATGTTTCTGGTCTTGTATATATCAAAATCATTCATTTAACTTGCTCATAAATTCATCAATATTGAGTTCTAGAAATTCTATTAACCCACCTCCATTGACAGTTTCCTGTACCTACTCATTCTTATCCATTACATGATTTATCACACCGAGAGAACGTAAGCATTTGTATTGATTAAAGTTACAGCTGCTGTAACAGGTTTGGGATGAGTGTATAAAAACTTAAAAGATTGTGCAACTTGATACATTCTATCTGACTTTATATGGACAGCAGATGACTATCATGAAACTTGTAAGCAGTGACACACACTTCCTCCAGAGCTGACAGAACTGGAGGAATGGATGCAGGTTCCAGAAATTCCTTCTATAACAGTTCATAGTGTTTTCTGAGGGACTGAGAAACCTGATTCTCCCACTGAAAGCACTAGCATATTCTGGAAATAGTCTCAAAGAAAGACAACCCCCCCCCCCCCAAAGGGGAACCAGAAACTAAGCTCTCCTCAGTGTCTGAATCAGAAAACTGCAGATAAAATCCTTATATCTGTCCCTTCATCTTCCTGTTCAGATTCAGAAATTTGAATTTCTTCAGAAAAAGAAGTCTTTCTCTCTCTCCCTCTCTTTTTCTTTTACCAGAAACCACCTTAAAAGAAGGATACATAGCCTGAATTAAACCCTGATTCAGAACCAGTAAACTTCTCCTGTCTAAGAAAGTTTGACAGGAAAAGTTGGACCAACAGTGTTATGAATGGCGGCGGCAGCAGCTTCCCCAGGGATGTTACTTTGTCCCTTTCCCAGGACTGACAAGAGTGACTCTCTATTTCCTACTCAGGAGACCCCAACAGCCATGCCCCTGGTCTATTGTAGCTGTAGGTGCTACACCAGAGGGCCAGGGGTAAAATATGAATGGTCAGAGGAAGAAGTCATGGCCACAGCATAGTCACCCAGCCACCCTTAGGCATAGGCCAACTAGGCGGTCGCCTAGGGCGCTGCTCTAGCAGGGGCGCTTTTCCAGTATTTATTTGGTGTAGGTAGACCAGGATGGGGGCATCGGGTAGTGTAGTGGGGGGCACCATGGAGCCCTTTTGCCTAGGGCACCAGTTGACCTAAGGCCGCTGACCCACCTGAGACTGAGGCAAGTTGTCTACCTGCTGTGATGACAAAGGTTGTTGGCTTAACTTTTTCTTTCTGTGGCTGGAAGAAGGACTTTTGGGACCATGGCCAAGCCAAAAATTATGCTTCTTTCCCCAGGGAAAACAAGCAGCAAAAGCCATTTAAAATTAAAGCCTTTAAAAGTCACTTTTTTCACACAAAAGCACAGTAAAAAGCACCTTAAAATATTTTGTCAGCCCCAAAACGTAAAATGAACACAACGTCTCCAAAAAAAATCATTTTCAGTTACTTTAAGCAACTTTTAAATCGACAGAAAAAGTGCACCCCACTTAAAAGTATAGTTATGTCTCATAACACGCCATTAAAACACAAACTCTTAGCTTAAAAAAAGTTTCTTAAATAGGAAAGTGCAATATAATGAACAATTTTTAAATGTAGAAGTTTTTTCCTCAAAGGGATCTTATCTGTCCAGCACAAGTCAACTGTCGAGTCTAGAAAGCACACAGAGGAGCACTCTTTTCAACTGCAAGAAAGCTCTGAAGGGTTTGGCACCCATGACTGTCTTTTTAATCAGCTCAGCTCGAGCTGACTGACAGTTTAGGCATGTAGAGGGTCCCCTGAAGCTTTGGAAGTTGATTGGCTCCTATACCCCTGGCAGGATATATGATGAGAATTTCTTAATATCCTAACACCTTAAACCACACTAGAAGTAAATCTCTATAGCATACCACACATTTCTATCAAATCTGATTAGATTAAATGTGTTTTAGAATAAATCAGCTTTAGACAAAATTTTTAGATGTTTTGTGATTAAATAAAATGAGTTTTAGAAGAAAGTTACTGCATCTATACATGAAAATATATATTTCATACATACTAAAAAGCAACCTCTAGTTTGTATTTTAACTCATCAAAAACTCTCAGTTAATAGAATACTATCTATGTGTATACCTATAAAAGTGTGAAAAGGAAATGCTGCCTCCATGTCTCACTATCTTTCACATTTACTTGGAGTCCTTTTTAAACTGCATCAAAAATAATTGGCCCATTTCAGGGAACAGATACAATAAAGAAAGTACCTGCCTTACTGTTTTTATGGATGATATTCAGCATATCTTTCTAATTCTAAATTATCTTTGTTTAGGCTGCTATAATAGGTGTCCTGCTATAATCTAATACAGAGCACCTCAAATGTCTAGGTATCAACTTCTGCCATAATCCTACATATTCCTTTATAAATAATTTAATTAAAAACCTTGGATGGCATTCCATCAGATTTAGATAGGTTGAATACATTTTAATGATAAAACCATGACTACAACCCAGGCAATTTGGGTACAATTAGTGGTTTGGGTAATTGAGGCCCTGACAGTAAGGGTGGCTGGTTTGGGTAACTGAGGCCCTAGCGGGGAGAATGGCTATGTCCATCCTGGGGAGGAGGAAGGGGAGTGCATGCTCAGGTCAGATGTGGTGATCTGAGTTCCCACATAGTAGACAGGGAAACAACTGCAAAGTGCTGCCTGAGGCTGGGTGGGGTGCCTTGCTGTCATTAGCCTCTTGCAAAAGTAAAAGGAGGTCCTAGGCTGACATCCATTGCACATCACTTCCTCTGTGTATTACTGGGCAAGTGCAGGGGTAGGAATAATAGGAAAAATAGTCCCACAATAGCACTATGAAATTGCCACAGATTGCCTTGATCTCCTCACTGGCACGCAACCCTACTTCAGAAGAGGTCTTGGGGAGGCAGGAGTGGCAGGTAAACATGATGTTTGGGGAAAGGCACTGGGATCAACTGATGGACATCTGTGTAGAAGAGAAAAAAACTGTAATGTTCATAGCTAAGGTGAATATCCCCCTAGCACCCTTTATGTTTTACCTAATCCCTAACATTTATGGTATGCTTGAATAATCTTTTCTGATCATTATATTCTATCACCCTTCTTTATATGTAAGTCCAAGACCTGCAAATGAGCTTATCTAAATTAAACCTAGAATCACAATGGATTTAGAATTCCTAATTTCTAACAAATATAACAAAACAGATCATTTTTGTATTTTTAATTAGAATGTAGGTTTATTTAGAACTTTCTTCCTAGATAATCAGACTTCTTCACAATTAACATACAATCTCACAAAAACATATTACACAGGTTCAAAAAACACTCTAATTGGATGAAACAATCACCTGACTTGAACTGAATATGCAAAACTCATCATCTCATCATCATCATCATCATCTTCTTTTGGCTGTTCCCGTTAGGGGTCGCCACAGCGGATCATCTGTTTCCATTTGTTCCTGCCCTCTGCATCTTGCTCTGTCACACCAACCACCTGCATGTCCTGTCTCACCACATTCATAAACCTTAGCTTAGGCCTTCCTCTTTTCTTGTTATCTGGTAGCTTCATCCTTAGCATCCTTTTCACAATATACCCAGCATCCCTTCTCAGCACATGTCCAAACCAACGTAATCTTGCATCTCTGGCTTTGTCTCCAAACCTTCCAATCTGGGCTGACACTCTAATATATTTATTCCTAATCCTGTCCACCCTCATCACACCCAGTGCAAATCTTAACATCTTTAACTCTGCCACATCCAGCTCTAACTCCTGCCTTTTTGTCAATGCCACTGTCTCCAACCCATATAACATAGCTGGTCTCACTACCCTCTTGTAGACCTTCCCTTTCACTCATACTGGTACTCGTCTGTCACAAATCACTCCTGACACTCTTCTCCACCCACTCCATTCTGTCTGTACTCTCTTCTTCACCTCTCTTCCACACTCACCATTACTCTGAACTATTGATGCCAAGTATTTAAACTCATCCACCTTCGCCACCTCTACTCCTTGCATCCTCACCATTCCTCTATCCTCCCTCTCATTCACACATGTATATTCTGTCTTAGTCCTGCTGACCTTCATTCCTCTTCTCTCCAGAGCATATTTCCATCTCTCCAGGGTCTCCTCCCCCTGTTCCCTACTCTCACTACAAATCACAATGTCATCTGCAAACATCATAGTCCACGGGGACTCCTGTCTGATCTTGTCTGTGATCCCACCTCCACCTTAAACGCATCAGTCACTACCACTGCAGACCTCACCGCTGTGACACTACCATCGTACATATCCTGTACCACTCTTACATACTTCTCTGACACTCCAGATTTCTTCATACAATACCACAACTCCTCTCTAGGCACCCTGTCATATGCTTTCTCTAAGTCTACAAAAACACAATGCAACTCCTTCTGACCTTCTCTGTACTTCTCCATCAACAATCTCAGAGCAAACATCGCATCTGTAGTGCTCTTTCCCGGCATGAAACCATACTGCTGATCACTAATCATTACGTCCCTTCTTAACCTAGCTTCCACTACTCTTTCCCATAACATCATGCTGTGTCTTATCAATTTAATCTCTCTGTAGTTATTACAGCTCTGCACATCACCCTTATTCTTACAAATCGGTAACAAAACACCTTTTCTCCCTTCCTCAGGCATCCTCTCACTTTCCAAGATTTCATTAAACAATCTGGTTAAAAACCCCACTGCCATTTCACCTAAACACCTCCATGCTTCCACAGGTATGTCATCTGGAGCAACAGCATTTCCATTCTTCATCTTCTTCATAGCTATCCTTACTTCCTCCTTGCTAATCCATTGCACTTCTTGATTCACTATCCCCACATCATCCAACCTTCGCTCCCTCTCATTCTCTTCATTCATCAACCTCTCAAAGTACTCTTTCCATCTGCTCAACACACTCTCCTCGCTTGTGAGTATGTTTCCCTCATTATCCTTTATCACCTTTACCTGCTGCACATCTTTACTAGCTCGGTCCCTCTGTATAGCCAATCGGTACAGGTCCTTTTCTCCCTCCTTAGTGTCCAACCTTTCATACAACTCTTCATATGCCTTATCCTTCACCACCTCTCTCTTTGCCATGCACCTCATCTCCTTATACTCCTGTCTACTTTCTTCATCTGTCTGACAATTCCACTTCTTCTTTGCCGACCTCTTTCTCTGTATACTCTCATGTGCTTCCTCATTCCACCACCATGTCTCCTTGTCATCCTTCCTCTATCCAGATGTCATACCAAGCACCTTTCTAGCCGCCTCACTTACTGGCTCTGCTGTAGTTACCCAGCTATTTGGTAACTCTTCACTGCCACCCAGTGCCTGTCTTAACTCTTCCCTGAACTCCACCTCACAATTACCCTTTTTCAATTTCCACCATTTGATCCTTGGTGCTGCCCTCACACTCCTCCTCCTCTTCTTGATCACCAACGTCATCCTACAAACCACCATCCTATGCTGCCTAACTACACTTTCCCCGGTCACCACTTTACAGCCTCCAGTCTCCTTCAAACTGGCTCTCCTACATAAGATATAATCCACTTGTGTGCATCTTTCTCCACCCTTGTATGTCACCCTATCCTCCTCCCTCTTGTTAAAATACGTATTTACCACAGCCAAGTCCATCCTTTTTGCAAAATCCACTACCATCTGACCTTCTGCATTCCTTTGCTTAACACCATACCTACCCATCACTTCCTCATTCCCCCTGTTCCCTTTGCCAAGATGCCCATTGAAATCTGCTCCAATCACCACTCTCTCACCCTTGGGTACAGTCATCACCACTTCATCCAACTCACTCCAAAATTTTTCTTTCTCATCCATCACACACCCAACTTGTGGAGCATATGCACTAACAACATTCATCATTACACCATCAATTTCCAGCTGCATAAACATCTCTCTATCCAACACTGTTTTCACCACCAAAACACTCTTAGCATACTGTTCCTTTGGGATAAATCCTATGCCATTTCTCCTCCCATCCACACCATGATAAAACAATTTGAACCCACCTCCAATATACCTAACCTTACTCCCCTTCCATCTGGTCTCTTGCACACACAATATACCAACCTTCCTTCTGTCCATCATATCAGCTAGCTCTCTCCCTATACCAGTCATACTGCCAACATTCAAACTTCCGACCCTCACTACCACAGTCCTAGCCTTTCTCCTTTCTTCCTGCCTTTGGCCATGTCTCCCCCCTCTTCTCCTCCTTCGGCCAACAGTAGCCCAACTTCTGCCAGCACCCTTTTGGCTAACAGTACTGGTAGTGGTCGTTGTTAACCCGGGCCTCGACCCATCCGGTATGTAAATATTTACTGCTGTCTGCATGAATGATTTGGTGAAGTTTAACGCCAGATGCCCTTCCTGATGCAACCCTCCCCATTTATCCAGGCTTGGGACTGGCACAAAGAAATGCACTGGCTTGTGCATCTCCAGTGGCTGGGTTAACCGAATATGCAAAACTAACATTTCATAAATGAATTACATTATAAATAACATAATAAAAACACTGGCTACATGTAAAACCCAAAACAACTAGCTACCTATGAAAATGTTCTCCTAAAAACATTTGCTTTCTAAGTTTTCTTGATTAAAAAAAATGTTATATTAATTACACCATTTGGACCTGGAAGTTTATTCACCTGCATTCTCTGATGTTTGAAGCAGTTGATAAAGAAAAGAAACTTAACATTGTTAGCAAGCAATATATGATAGAGACTTAACTGACTGCAATAATGGTACAGCCTATCCTCTACACACAAATAAGAAGAATGTTCTTTCATCCATTGCCCATCCTTCTGTCACATTATACAATTAAGTTTTTTTTAGAAGAGACAGATATCCAGTACCACATTACTCAGTTCATTTGGTCAAAAAAGAAGAAAGAGCAGTCAAAAGAAATATAAAGAATAGGCAGAACAGCTTTTGGAAACATGACCAAACTCTGGCTCACAGCCAAAAGGCATCCTACAGAAGAATGAGAGAATGAGGCTGTGGAAGGGGGATATGACGAGGTCTACAAAACTGAATGATTTTAAAATATGTCAAGGTGAGACAAACATTTTGAAGTTGATGAATGAGATGTTTACAAAAGAGCAGTTAAGATTACTTATGATAGGAATGACTTTTGTTCCTGCATGAAATGCTAATTTAGCACAGATTTTAAAACAATTTAAGACTATATGTGCGGAAGTGGAACTTTTTTAGCTTTTTGTTGGACAATGTTAAATAAAAAAAAAATGATTTACATAAACCATATACTTTTAATTCACCAGTAGTTGCAAATCTGCAAATTTTTCAGGATGTACGTGAAAAAGAAATTATTGCTAATTTGAGTGAGAAACTACAGTAACAGAAAAGTTAGATCTGTATGCTTTGAAAGAAAAAATTATCTTAGATACATTAAAGCAGATAAGGGAGGTACTTTGGTTACTATGTATACTAAAGAAAATATTAAATCTATGAAAGAACTGTGAATGAAAGTAAATATAGGCTCACAACACTCTGAGATTCATAAAAATCTACTTACATCAATAGTGTGTTGTTAGATTTTCTAACACAAGTTACTTTGCAATCATTTGAATATAACTTTACAGATAATTCTAATTCAAGAAATTGGGTTCTGTTTGGAATCCAGAAAATACATAAAAAAAACAGACCGCCTTTTAGACCTACAGTGTCTTTGGCTAATTCTGTAACTGAAGGAATTTCAATTTATTTACACTGAAGTTTAAATCCATTGATACAAAATTTATTAACTTATGTAAAAGATTCTTGGGACTTTCTGGATCAACTCAAAACTTATGTTTTTAAAAGGAATTAAACTATGATGTTTTAAGTGGATGATAGGTCAATTTTCATATCCATCCCTATGGAAGAAGGAATGGAATTTTTGAATTCCTTTCTGATTAAAAATATGAGTTGGACAAGTATCAAGTTACAATTAATATATAATTACATCTTGTTTTGAACAACATTTTTTTTGTTTTTGACAACAATAACATTACCAACAAATCAGAGGTGTAGTTATGAGGGGCACTGTAGCACCTTCATATGCTAATTTAGTCATGAGATGGTGGGATTTGGAATTCTTAACTACTATCCCATTGTACACTAAAGTTAATATGTTTATTAGATTTGTGGATGATTTATTTATCATTTGGAGTGGTACTGGATTGGAAAAGGATATATTTTTAGAACGGATCAGTAGATAAACTATTTTCTTAGAATTTCCTATGGGAAAAGGTTGTTTAGATGGGATATTTTTTGACATTAATATTGTTATGTATAGTGATAACAGAATTTTTAGAAGTAAAATATACCATATAGATAGAGCTGTTAATAGCTATTTACATAATTCCAGTAACCATCCATTTTTATAAACAGAAATATACCAAAAGGACAATTTAGTAAAGCTTTTAGATGAACTAGTTAGAGATGAACAATTTTTGGTTGAGGTAGACAAAATCATCAGTCTGTTCTTAGAAAGATGTTATCCCTATAGGGACATTTCAAGACATCAGAGAATGTTCTTAAGAATAGGCACATACACAATCCTCCTATATTACTAAAAGGAATGTAAACTAGAGAAATGTCTGAACATTTATTGTGGGGATGTCTGTAGATGTTGGTCCAATAAGGAATGTTTGGAATGATAACTGGAAAATATTACAAGAAACCAAGATGTATTTGAAATAGTAGGTGAGTGACCAGAAATTGTATATTCAAACTACAATTTAAAGTTTATTTTACAGCGTGACACCATTATAGAAAACATCTAAAGTAGCAGGAACATACAAATGTAGTATGTGCAAAGCCTGCAGATTTATTTTGAAAGGCAAATCTGTGCTTTTGTCAAGAACAAGACACCTTATTATCCAATTAGTAGGGTTACTTGTTACACTAAAGGACCGGTATATACAACCCTATGTGGTTGTTGTGATGGGTTTCATATTGGGATGATTACATGAAAGTTCAGTAGACGTATTTTGGAACATCAATATAATATAAAAACTAAAACAGTAACAACACATTACCCAAGCACATTTAAAAAAATATTTGAAATTACATTGTTTTGCTTTAGAGAAGGTTGGTGTAAATTGTAGATGATGTGACTTTAAGAATAAAGTAGAGGAAAGAGAAGCACTATGGCAGCTGAGACTGCAAGTGGATAAACCACCATATCTAAACTGTGTAATTAATATAAAATGCATTTTTAAAATCAAGAAAATGTAGAAAATTAATGCTTTTATGAGAACATTTTCTTAGACATCTAGTTGTTTTGAGTCTTACATAGGATTATAGCCCTAGTGCCTTTTTCAGCCTAGCCATTCATGTCACAATTTTCCTAATTATCAGTGCCCATGGGCTAGAATGTCTTTAGTATATGCCTGCAACTTATCGCATCTACAAACTGCCTTTGTCCATAAGGGTCATAGGCAACAAGCCAGGAATGAAGTTGCAATTTCCCATCCCTTAGTCCAAATTGCATTTGAATAGGCTTAGGGAACATCTCTGTTTCACATGAATGGGGAGTCTGTTGCGGAGAAGAGGTAATCTCTGAAAGAAATACCCGTCACGCCAATATGCTTTGTTTATGTCACAGAAAAGGTTTAGATCTGCAGAATGAGTATTTCCAGTGTTTATTTTGTGAATGTGTGACATATCCATCAGGACTGGATCAGAAAATGTCTTTCAGGTTCATAGGTTGGCACTAGGCTATCGGCCCTAGGGCCTATACAAGCCTAGCCATAACAATTCCCTGGCTATTTCTTCCCACAGTATTTACTTCCCTGGACCCCTGTCTAGCAGGGCAAAGAGGCATAGATTGCCCCTCAGTAGTCTGTGGGAGACTGAGTACAAAGACAAGGGCTTTGAAGCAGTGCACATACAACACATTATTTAAACCCTGTATTCTTTTAGTGAGGAACATCTGCAACTGCTCCAGTTGTTACAAATGCCTGGTTAGGTACATATTGAAGGGTGCATTGTACTCGATTATTGGTCTAATGAGGGCTATGTATCATGGTACTTTGATCTCCTCAGAGTTTGGCATAATGGTTAAGATCTTCACCTCATAAGCTGAAGGTACATGATTTGATTTTAGCCTTGTTTTATTAGCTAGACTTAAAATAGCCCTTCAAGGCAGTTAGCCTAATATTATGAAGTGAATGGAAAAAGTAAATCTGGATACCATGCCCTTACTTGTAAGTTGTGCCACATAAAAAGATTTTCTCACTACTGTGGACACATGGTTATCAAAGCTCAGGTTCCTGTCAACCAGAGTTACCAAGTCCCTTACCACCGAGTCTACTCTCAGGGGAGTGTTATCAATGTTGTAATTTGTAGGGGTAGTTGTCTTCCCAAAGGGTATAATTTTGCATTTTTGCACTGCGTTTTAGGTTATTGTTCTGACTCCAGTTATTTGTCTATGTCAGACCTTTCTGGAGGATATCTACATCTTTGGGAGATTCAATGATTGTACCCAGCTTGCAGTCATCAGCATATTTCAGCCAAAGGTCCTCTACATTTCTCTTGACTTCAGAGAAGTATATTCTAAACAGGAAGCATCTCAGTGCTAAACCCAGTGGGACACCACTAGTAACAGGCCTCTTGGTGGAGGTGGATTCCCCCACCCTAACGTCATGTGTCCTATCTGTGAGCCATTTGGGCATCCATTGGGTGACACAGGGATTCATACCTAAATTTATGAATTTGTCTATAATACCTGAGTGTGGTATTGTGTCAAATGCCTTTGCCAGGTCAAAATAGGCAGTATGTACCATTTTGCCCTCTTACATGGCTTTAGTGACCTTCTCAAAGAAGTCCACCAAGTTCAGTAAGCATGACCAGCCTTTGAAAAAAACAACCTAAGATGGATCTAGTGTTTGAAGATTTCCTATGTCTTTGTGTATTGGGTCCACAATAATTCTTTCCATGGCTTGCATATAAGACTAGTCAAATATATAGGTCTGTAGCTCCCCTGGGCCTGTTGATGATCTGCCTTTGTGTAGAAGGATGACAGTTGCAGTCCTCTACTTCCTATGGATGAAGCCTGTCTGGCAGCTGTAGTTGAATAGAGTTTCTAGTGGGCCTGACAGGTCATGCTTCAAGCTATTTAGAAGATATTCTGGGATATTATCAGGACCCATTGGTGCAGTGTTTTTAGCTCTGGAGAGGGAAATGAGGACCTGTTTTTAGTGATAATTGAGGGAGAAATGGTAGAGGAATTTCCTGAGGGGACTGGGGGGTAATAGGGATGAAACTGGTGCTAAGTTTTTTTAACCAATAATTTTGCTATATCCCCTGGTTTAGTATAGAAAGTTCCATTTACTGTTAGTTCAGCACACTATTGGGTGTTCCCTTTAAGGCTGCATACATAACTAAAAAATGCCTTATGGTTATCCTTAGGGATAGTCTGAGAGGCTATTTTTGCCTCAAATTTAGCTTTGGTGGACTTGATTAGTTACTTGAGTTGCTTGATGAGACTGATGGGGGAGTTTTTTGTCTTTTCCTATTTTTGGACAGGATTTTCTTTCTTTTGTTGTACAACATATTTATACCGGGAGTCCACCAAAGAGACTTGTTTTAGGAGTTTGTCCTAAGTTTATTTCAGTTTGGAACTGCTGTTTCTATGCAGTTATTTACATCCTTGTACAGGGCTTCTGTAAACACTTCCATATAGGCCACCATGTTCTCTGAATTTGGGGTGCAACATGGAACTTAGCTATGCCTTCACTTACTAGGAAGTAGTTGAAAAAGTTCTCAAAGCTTCCAAGGTTTGCTGGAAGTTCACCCTCTATATTAATTTCAAGTGTTACTGCTTTGTGATCTGAGCTGACCAGTGAAGACATTACATGGGAAGAGGGGTGCAGTGTTCCCTTACATTTGTTAGTACCAATATTTGCATCCCTAATAGATGTGTGTACTATTTGTTCCAGAGTGTTTACATTGACAAAATCTAGGAATCCCTGAGCCTGCATGTTAGTGGTTGCGTATGTATCCTAGTTTATGAGGGGATAGTTGAAATCACCCATGAATTTGGTGTTGGGCTGAACTGTGAGTGACTCTAGTACATTTAAATATGTGGTATGGCTACAGGGACCTATAGCTAATGAGGATATATTTGACTTTTCCGAATGTTATTTGACTATAGAGTAGCTCAAGCATGTAATATTGTCTAATCAATCTTGAGGTGTGCTTACTTTATGTACATGGATACACCTCTACCTCTTGTCCCTTCTTGTGCACTAGCTGGTCTAAATGTGTAGAAGGCATTATAGCCTTGTACTGCCAGGGTGCCTTTCATGGCTTTAAACCATGCTTCATTAACTGCACAGATGTCAACACTCTCCAGGGTAAGGAGTACTTCCAGAGTAGCTTCATGCAACCAATATTTTTATAATGTTATTCATTCACGAAACGTATATTAATTTAAGTCAGCTGATTCATTTCATCTAATCGGTATTTTTGTATCTATACAAGATCTATTTGCGAGACTCTTTGTCATTCTGAAGAAGTCTGAATATCTTGGATGAAAGTGATAAAATAACTTTACAATTTGAGTAATCTCCAGTGCATTTCCATTTAATTGGTTGTTTTCCCACATTTTATGTTTGTGGTGGTATTTTTTCATTTGCTAACTTTTAATTAGCTGATTACTCAAAGGTAGATTCTCATTGGGCACACTGTCATTCTCTGCAAAAAAGAGAGAGAGAGAATTATTCACAGTACATGTTTATTCTATAGGAAATGCTCACAAATGTCATTGAGACAGCTATGAAGAGGAGGAAGAATGAAAAGGCTGTTGGTCCAGATGACATACTGTGGAAGCATGGATGTGTTTAGGAGAGATGGGAGTGGGGTTTTTAACCAGATTGTTTAATGGAATCTTGGAAAGTGAGATGATGTCTGAGGAGCAGAGAAGAAGTGTATTGATACTGATCTTTAAGAATAAGGGTAATGCGCAGAGCTGTAGTAACTACAGATGGATAAAATTGATCAGCCACAGCATGAAGTTATGGGAAAGAGGAGGTGATGATTAGTGAGCAGCAGTACAGAGTTTCATGCCAGGAAAGAGCACTACAGATGCAATGTTTGCTTTGAGGGTGTTGATGGAGAAGTATAGAGAAGGTCAGAAGGAGTTGCATTGTGTCTTTGTGGACTTAGATAAAGAATATGACAGGGTGCCTAGAACGGAGTTGTGGCCTTGTATGAGGACGTCAGGAGTGGCAGAGAAGTATGTAAGAGTGGTATAGAATATGTACGAGGGCAGTGTGACAGTGGTGCGGTCTGCGGTAGGAGTGACAGATGAATTTACGGTGGAGGTGGAGGTGGGATTACATCAAGGATCAGCTCTGAGTCCTTTCTTATTTGCAATGGCAATGGACAGGTTGACAGACAAGATCAGACAACAGTCCCCATGGATTGTGATGCTTGCAGATGACATTGTGATTTGTAGTGAGAGTAGGGAACAGGTTGAAGAGACCCTGGAGAGGTGGAGATATGCTCTAGAGAGGAGAGGAATGAAGGTCAGGAGTACTAAGACAGAATATATGTGTGAGAATGAGAGGGAGGACAGAAGAATGGTAAGGATGCAGGAAGTAGTGTTGGCAAAGATGGATGAGTTTAAGTACTTGGGATCAACAGTTCAGAATAATGGTGTGTGAATACTTTTAATATGCACTTTTCTAACTGCAATTATAGGTCAGGCTAACACTGGATAACTGTACAATAACGGGCATCAATTAAGTTGTACTGAATGTGACACAAACCCTTCTGCATCAACAAAGTGAGATGAAGCAGTTCATGCTAATATTTTCAATGATTGTTTTTGAACTGCTTTACAACGTAACCGTCTGTTAAACTAACACACCATGATTTTGTGTGCCTGATTACGGAGTGAACACATGAAAAGAACTCCTAGAACACTCCTTTTTTAAAAGGGCTATTAACACCATCGGCCAATAATGTACATCATAGTAGGTTGTGTTTAGCTATCTGCTTATAAAAAAGCTTGCATTTCCTGTTTTTAGAGACAGTCAATATATAACATGTTTGCTTGCTATGGGAAAAATGCTGCCTAACATCTGTGTGGGAATTACATTGCTGTTTTTACTAAACAATGTTGAAACTATACTGATTAGTAAATAATGGCAAGCCTAGCCAGACATAAATGGAGTGTCAGCAAAAAAAAAAAGGGGGGGGGGGCATAGCTCTCAACTGTACAGATTTTCACAGAATGTCCAGATTTTTGCCTCATATTTTTGGTGTGTTCCTCCCAAAATCTGTAGCTTTCTGACAAATAGCTGAGGATTGAAGTCATTAAATAATGACAAACATTTGATTTCCTTCAGAAAATTCATGCTAATGCAAAACCTATTATTCTATCAACTTTTTAAATTTGTAAGAGCAATATTTAAAATCTGTCCCTATTTGTTCCCCCATCATTAGTCTTTGTCCAGATTTTTTTGCTCTAAGAGGTTGAGAGGTATGGGGGGCACAAATCCAGATCTGGTGATATGACACTTGAATCTTTCCCTAAGTAACAGATGTTTCCTTGTGAGTGCCTCTTTGCTGTCCAAAGATGGCCCTGGCTATGATGAAGAACTGTCTAGGAGCAGCAAAATTAAGCTTATACTAAAGTGTGACTATGAAAAATTTGAAAATTGGTGCTTCTGGAACTTTAACAAAAACAGACACACCTAACAGTAAGCAATTTATCTTTTGGTTTAAAGACAGCTTGGATCATGTTAAAATACAGGCAAGCAAATATAAAGGACAGTTTCAATATCCTGATATTAATATACAACGATAGACCTGTCTAAATGCAGGACAGGAAATAAAAGTCTGCATTGATAATGGCAACCGTTATACCGAGATTTATCAACTGTCAATGCAGGACAATGAATTAGAAACATTCTTACATGGCCCTTAGATTTGGTTAAATTACTGCACAGTAAGATTCCTATGTATATGAAGTGATAATGTAGTCATATGGAGTAGATTGAGTGTTAAACTGTGTGACAAGATTCTATGAATTTGAACTAATGCAGTAGATAAATCCAAAGTTTGTAAGAGCTTTTGAAGTAATCAGATGTGTTTGAGCATTGACTGAAAGCTAAGAATGGTTTGCTGATAGTACTTCACATACTTTCGTAACAGAATCAGTGAAGTAAAACATGTTTAGCAAGAACAAGCAAGGAGTAAGGGAACGAGACATAATTAGCTGACCACAGCTGAAGTAAAATGAACTGTGCCTGCGATGTCTGAAATGCACATGTTGAGGAATCAGATTTTTATAAGGTGTTGGCTGACAATAGCTGAAGAACCATGTAAAAGTACCTGCCTTATTTTTTTGAATGTTTGTAAGTTAATTGCTTACATACAGTATAACTGTTGAACTGTTGTGATGGAATGTGGCGAGATAATATAAAGAATATACTAGAAATACATTCCAGAAAAACCTAATGTGTTTTTTTCCCTATATGGGTTTAGTCATTCCTACATAGTGACATGTACTGTTGCTCCAACTGCAGCTGATGTGTCCAGTAAATGTAAAGAAATATGGAGAGTTATACCCTGACAACAATGGGTTAAAAGAGAAGTTATGTACTCATCATAATGTTCCATCTGTGTTGTCCATTTTCATTCTTCCTCAATATATGTTTTCAGATCCGATCCTCGGATCCAACTCGAACATTGTTTCACAGATTGTGGATACTAAAAGCTCTCGAATTTCTCCCTTACCAATAATGCAGCAGTCCCCCTCATTCTCCAGATCTTGTTTGTAGCTTCTTGTTGTAAGACACAATGGAATTCTAGCTTTTATTGGAAAGTCAATATCTGGAGCGCAAATCGAAGGAACTCTCCTGTTCTTCCAGAAGTCCATCAGAGAAACAGGATGGAAGGGGGGTTGAGGAAGAATGAAAATGGACAACATAGATGGAACATTATGAGTACATAACTTCTTTATCTGATGTTGTCAATTTTCATTCATTCCTCAACATATGGGAAAGCATCCCCAGCTATCTGAATCCTGGGTGGACTCTACAGAAGGGTATTCCTGAGTACTGTTGAGCCAAAGGCTGGTTTTCTCCTAGAGACCAAATCCAACTCGTAATGAGTAATAAAAGTATGAGGGATTATCCCAAGTTGCAGCTGCTCAAATATCGTCCATAGAAGACCTGGATAAAAAAACTGATGAAGTTGCCATGGATCTGGTTGAATGGCCTCTTACATGCTTTAGCAAGATCAGACAAGACTTATTATAAACAAAGGAAATGCAATCTGTCACCCATTTTGATAAGGTTACTTTTGAAACTGGTTAACCCAATCTGGTTTCTGCAAAGGATACTAATAATTGATCTGATTTCCTAAATTTCTCAGATCTATGCAGATGGAAGCATAATTGTCTGTGAACATCTAATAAATGCGAAGTGTATTCACCTTTGTTTTGGGAATTAATGGAGTTGGGGGACAAGCATAGAGGAGACCTGGGGACCAATCGTGAAGGAGAGGGTCTCATGGTGAAGACTCCCACAGCAGGGGGATTAGGGCAAAGAACCTGCTGCACCTGTTGTTCAGGAGAGATGCAAATAGGTCGCAGTATGGTTGGCCCCACTGGCAGAATATCATCTCCGCCACTTTTTTGTTACGAGATCACTCATGAGGTAGTAATATGGACCTGTTTAACTTGTCTGCTATTATGTTGGATTTCCCCAGTATGTGCGTTGCTATGTGAAACTGATTGGAAGAGATCAGCCATTGCCCCAGTCTCTTAGCTTCTCAACATAAGGGGTAAGATCTCGTTCCTCCTTATTTGCTGATGTACCATACTATGGACATATTGTCTATTTTAATAGCAATAGCGCCAGAAGGGAGACAGTCTTGGAATGCCCGCAATGCTAGGAGTACTGCTCTCATTTCCAGAACATTGATATGCATTTTGGCCTCCTCAGGGGACCACGTGCCTTGAACAGTCTTTCTCAAGAAGTGCCCCCCACCTGATCTGGGAAGCATCTGTGGTCATTATGGCTTTGGACTGAGGGAGGATGACTGGATGACCTTGCAAAATCTGATCAACTGAATCCACCACCAATGTTATGTTTGGCATGCCTGAGTTATTCTGATCTTGGTGGACACAGGTTGATGTAGAATGGACCACTGGGTGCAAGCAGGACTATTCAACCCCAGACTATTTGCCCGCGGACAGTTCAACCCTAATGCATTTCTATACAATTTCATGTTTAAATTTATATGTATTGTATATGTGATTTTTTAGTGGACAATCTGACCCCAGACTATTTGACGCCAGACTGTTTGACCCCAAATATATTCTAGTAAGTACTTTATCATTATGTTAATATTTAATGAATTATTCAATAAATATACTGTTAATTTTTCATTGTAAATATATTTTATTTTATTATTTTTCATTTAATCATTACATTGGTTAGTATAAATTTAACACATAAACTTTTAACATTTAATAACTAGTGTTATGTTTTAACATATTATAATTAGTGTTACATTTTAACATATTCTTTTTTTTTAAATTAAACACATTTTTTAAGATGTACCCATTGTGTCAGTCATATTAAAACATTTTTATCGAATAGTCCGAGGTCGAATAGGCGGGGTCAAACCTTCATGTACCCTTGATGATCGCTTTGCTAACATTAAGGGCTGCGATAAATCTTGACTGAATTCCTGACAAACACTGATATGGCTGTTTCATTTACCCTGTTAGAGGAGTATCTGAGTCATTTGTCAAACAAGCATGTGATGCTCCAACACAGTCAACAGAAGAGTTAACTTTTGGTGTAGGTGCTGTTCCATGCCCATACAGTGAAATGCATTTAATTTTCCTTGCAGGTTTTCCTGTTGAACAAATTCCATGATGATCTGAGAATACTGATGACTTTTCTTTAAGTACAAATGGTTGCTACCTACATTAAGAACTGGAGATGGCATGCAGACAGTTTAAAAGTATGAAGGTCAATTAGAGGTTTGCATGAAGGGTGGTATAGCAACTTCTTGAACTGAAGGAGCTGTAATTATTATTTCTATAGTTCATAGTTTCCATTCATTTTTTTCTTTATGTACTATATTTGTGTTTACTGGAGTAGAACGTTGAACAGAAACTGCGAACTATCGCAACCTTTGTAATCTGGATGTCATTATTATTATTTTTATAGTCCGTACTTTCCATTCATTGCTTCTTTATCTACTATATCTGTCTTTACTGCATGAGAATGTTGAACAGAAACTACGAACTAGTCCCTTGTTTCCATTTATTGTTTTTTTTTTATGTAGTGAATCTCTGTTTCTTTTTAGGTTTTTTTGTAATGTTTTGTTTGGGTCCAACTGTCCGGGGTCAAATATGTCGGGGGCGAGTCGGCGGGGTCAAAACATCATGTGCCCCACTGGGTTGCCAATGTCTATTAAAGAATTCTCATATAGTATCTTGCTAGCAGAACTAGAACTGTTGCTGCAGACATGGATCCCAGGGCCTGTAAAATCAGTCTGGCTGACATGAATGAGTTTAAAAGAATTCTGTTGACTTGAAAACAAATAGTTTGAACCCTTAAAAATGGGAGAGAAGCTGATGTTGTGTTGAAGGTCTGAGATAGCTGAAGTTGAGATTTTGTGTGATTCATTATAATTCCTAGATTGGACCAGACCTAGAATACATTTGTGTGATTCATTATAATTCCTAGATTGGACCAGACCTAGAATACATAGTCTAAAGCTGCTATCAGCAGTTGCTTGTTCAAAATGTTTATGAGTCAGTTGTCTAGATACAGAAACACCAAGAATCCCTGCAGTCTCAAGTGAACTGCTACTACTTCCATGCATTTGGTGAACACCCAGGGGGCTGTAGTGAGGCCAAAGGCAGTACCCTGAATTGGAAGTGACTGGCTCCCAGCCAGAAGCGTAGATTTCTCCTGGACCGTCTGTTCATTTTTATGTGATAGTACACATCCTGGAGATCTACTGACCACATCCAGTCATCCTTGTGCGGAAAAGGCAAGATGGACTAAACCATGACCATCTGGAATTTGGTATGCTGAACTGATTTGTTTAGAATGCTGAGATCCAAAACTGGTCTCCAGTCCTCTGTTTTCTTTCGTACTAAAAATAATCTTGAATAAGGTTCAGATCCTTTATGGTCGAGGGAGACCTCTTGGATGACTCTTTTTTTTCTAAAAGATTTTGTACTTCCACAGCTGCTGTTTTCCTCTGACTGGGTGGAACATCAGGGATTTTGTTTACTAATGGAGAGGGCAGGAAAAGGTAATTATATAACCTCTGGAAATAATCCTCTGTATCCAAGTATCTTTTGTAATGTCTAGCCAAGCTCTCTGGTGCAGGAATAAGTGACCCCTGACTGCCTCCAGAGGTGGACAATCAGGCCTTCTTTCAAAAGCACTGATAGCGTCTCTCAGAGAAAGAATCTCAGGAACCTTGGTTCTGCAGGCTTCCTCTGCTGCATGGGTGGCATCTCCCATTTGAGCTCCCCCTTCTGTTCCTGGGAGAACTATCTCCAAATGGATCATGGAATGGACCTTGGGATTTCCTGAACAACATTTCCTAACCACTTTGTTGATTCCTCAAAAAGACTCTTTGAGGAGTTGAAAAACATATGCCCACAGCAGACAGGGTCTTACCATCCTGCTCACACCTGGAGAGTGTGTCTTTTACCGTGGGAGCCGAATAAAAAACTTCCGTCAAAAGGAGCATTGATGAAGGATGACTTGAAGAGGTACGCAAAATCACATAGGTGCATCCAGGCATGCCTCCTGATGGAAATGCTTGAACCTGCTGCCACTGAGGCTCCTTCAAATGCATGAGATATAAGCCTCATGGATGAGTTGGAAATAGATTGAAGGGTTACCAGTTGTGAAATGAAGGTTTCCTTGAATAATTTCTAACTATGGAACACAAAACACTGGTCACCATTCCCACAGAGAATATGGATATTGGACCTGGTCATTACCAATGGGGGGGACTATATTCACACCAGAGTAAAACCCTCATTTGTAAAGATCAGACATAAAACAAATTTCCTGGACATCAATCACAGAATCCTTTACAAATGCATTCTATGCACCCCTGCAGAATGCATGATCATGCTATCCCCAATACCCAAATAAAACCAAGACTCAGCTATACACAAGAAGCTACACTACTGACAGGCAAAATCAAAAAAGGAAAAGGGAAGGTGATCAGTATTAGCAAAACTTTCATCCTCATAAAATCATCAAAAAGACAGCTTTGAAAAAAAATTGCCCTAGACACTATAGATATAAAGACAATCTTACCTATTTTAGTTATATAGGAACATGGGCGGAAACTATAATATATATTGTTGCATAACTTGCATAAAATATACTGAACTCTACACAGACATAGCCAACATCCTGGCAGGCGATTCAGTGCAAACTTCTCCCCCCCCCCCCCCCCAAAAAAAAATCTATCCCAACTGAATGTAACCCCTGACATCACAGATGCACAGGTGAAAGCTGCCCTCTCCAAAGCAAAAATCTGCCTCTTAAAACTAGTTTGATTCTCTGAAACAGTTACCAAAGCCATAGATGAGGGTCCACAGGGCTCAGTTCTGGGACCTCTCTCTCTCTGTTATATACTTCTATGTTTTTCTGAGAGGTTCAGGTTACCGGGGATCAGGTCTGACAAAGTTCACAGATGACTGCAAACTGGGGGCCATAAAGCTCCTCCCATATCCATCAAAACCAAGACAAACAGAACAGACAAGACAGATGCTTGGTGCCACCTTGAGCTAAATGCTAAAAAAAGAAAAGTGTCCCTTTGGGAAAAACAAGGAAACCAACAGGTTCCAACAAAAATGCACATAGAAGTAAGGCAAGAAGACGGAAGTAATTAGATTAGTAATAGAAATAAAGATAAATCACTCCTCCAAAGTGGTTATAAAAAAAGTGACTAGAAAGACCCCTATAGCCCACCTTAAAGGGTCTCATCTCAGATCAAGAGAGGTCAGGTCTTACTTTCTCCTCTCATCAGGCCCCCAATCAGGCCCAATGCCCTTTTTTGGTGTGTACCCCCGGCCATCCTGCAACTGGGAGACTCAAAATTACCTCACCAAACCATCATGGATCACAAAACAGCTGTCCTATGCAGCTCACTAAAAAAAAACAGCTCTACTCAACCTCTACTTACTCTTAGCTTATCTCTGTTAAAACGCGTATCTATGCTATCAAACAGAAGCCATGTCAAACCCAGAATTAAAAAAAAAAGTCCCAGAAAATTTCTGCGTCCCAGGGACCTAAACAGGGACACAAAAAAAAATACAAAACATGCTAGAGACAGATTCATTTCCCAGATCCTTCCCAGAGGCTCCTCATCTGAATGAACAGACACCATGTTAGACATAGCCCTCTCCCTCTCTCTTCAAATCTGCTCTGGATGGGGGAAAGAAATCGCCCCACCACCCCTCTCCTCTTCTGTGTCCCTGCAGAGGCACAGTAAACTAATCTTATCTTAAAAGGGTATCTTCTACTTTACAGAGGCACAGTAGGCTAATCTAATAGGGAGGCGGAAGCCAAATACACTCTGACTAGGCTTATAAATGCCCTAGGGCAGATAGCCTAGTATCTACCTATGAATCTATGAAGCAATAGAAGACTTTGCCACAGAAATACCTGTCCATGAGAGAGATTTTGAAAGTTCTTTGATCAAATCCCTCTGTAATCTGGTGAAGTGTGCCAAGTAATTCAGACACTTGAGTGCAAAGGTCACTGATGCATACACACACTTCTCAAATATGTCCAATGCCCTAGATCTCTGTTAGGAGGATAAACAGAGGAACTCTGTTCCATGAGTTCCTTTTTGGTGGCTGCTGCTATGACCATAACATCCACTGGTACTCCTTTGTTCCAGAATTCCCTTCCCTTCAGTGGTGTCAGGATCCTGTCTGATCTTCTGGGAATCATCTCAAAGAATCAGGTTCCTTCCATGACACTGAGAGATCAAATCAATGAGCACATCAGCAGACGGAGTCACCGAAGAAGCAGATAGGCAGAGAATTTATTCTATCTGAAGATAAAGCCATCTTTGGATCAAAAGCAAATGGTGCCAGGAGTCTTGGATCCAAGGGCTCTAAAACTGAAGGACAGATTGGAGAAGGAGCCAGAACTGGTGGCGTAGTACTATTGAAGGTCTCCGGACTGGTGGGGGTAGAAGCCAGGAAAACTCCTATCTGAATTTGTGTTGAAAGAAACTTCCTCATAATTGTGTCCACATTGCCTTCTGTGAGACTTCTGTGAGATGAAGAGGGTATGGAAGGTGGTCTAGAATGATGGCATTTTTCCAAAAATGGGAATGGGAACCAGGAGGGTACAGGATCCAAGGAAGATGCATACTTAGTTCAGCATTGGCTTAGGTTCATAATGAGCTGGATCCAAAGACACGGATTTGGTATATGAAGTCAGATCCTAAGACTTGCCTTTCAGATCTGAAGCTTTTCAGACTTTCTTGACTGGCTCCGAAGCCAGATCCAAAGAGGAGTGAGAGGAACCAGTTTGCTCAGAAAGTCTTTTCTTGGCTTATTTTCTCTGAGATTTGGGGGATTGAGCTCCAGTAAGTGATTCCCCAAAGGCTGAAGGAAGGAGACCCTTGAGAACTAATTTGTTTTTCTTGTCTTTTAAAGCTTTAGGGCTAAAGGCCTTACAAATAGAGCATGAAGACTGCAAACATTCAGGACCTAAGCAATAAAAGCAGAGATCATGGGCATCAGACAATGAAATCTCATGCCTACATTTATTTATTTTATTTTGTTTTACATTTGATTACTGGGAAAGTCCGACTGGACACATGTCCTTTTTCAGCGGAGGCCAGGGAAGAAAAGCTTCACACAGAATATACAGTTTACCAGTACTTGATTAGAGTTGACAATACAGTGTGATACAAATACTGGATAGAGTTTAAAGAATCAGTAACCTATATGTTACCTAAGTAATCAGTTATACAAGAACATAGAGTAGCAAAACATGGCTAATACAACATGAGATCTTAATTTATATAAGGAACCATAAAATTAAAATAAAGTGCAGGTAGGCATAGAATAGAGAAATGAAAGACATTTACAACATTACATACATCATTGTAGACTGACATGGTTATGTTAGGATTAACTGTTCTTGTTTGTCATCAGAGCTAGTTGACCTGTAGTAAGTGTAGTGTTAGTATCAAAGAAGCAGAGATATTAGTATTGTCTGAGAGAGACGGTTTAGTCAGGAGCAGAGCAAGGGCACAGCCACTTGTTTGATAAGTGAACTTTTACTATTTTTTCAAATTGAGACAGGGTTGAATCAGATGTAATGTCATGTGGTAGTGTATTCTGGATTTTGCCTATATAATTTGAGAAAAGGGATTCTCCAGCTAGGTTTTTGGCTGTATTGATTTTAATAACGGGTTTGTTGGTGGAGCATAGAGTTCTGGCAGATGAATATGGTTGAAGTAATTTTTGCAGTGCAGGTGTTTTCTTAGCTTGCTAGAAGATTTTATGGGTTAACTGGTTAAAGAGAAGGAGTTGGGGGAGTTCGAGCTAGTTGAGTTGTTTGAGTGCTATACAGTGGTGTGATCTAAATGGTGAGTTTGTAGCATATCTGGCAATTTTGTTATAACAGGATTCAAGTTTTGCTAACTCAGATTTTCTTAGATTTGTGAAAATGGGAGATGCATAGAGCAAAGTAGATATCGGGTGAGATTGGGAAATAGTAACTTTAGTGTTTTTTGTGAAGTAGCGTTTGTTCTTATACAGTTATTTAATGAAACTGTTAAATGTGGTAGTGGGTACAATTGATTTAGTGGGTTGGAAAATCATGAGTTTGTTTTTTTTTGGGGTTCGGAATTAATTGGGAGTTTGTTAGCCAGGTCTCATCTGCTAGGAAGGATTGTTGTGTTAGTGTTTGAAGTTCACTATCAATATCATTATCAAATCATCTGCATATTGGATGAGTGGGGCTTGTGGGGTTGAAGTATGAAGGCTGTTTGTAAATAATGAGAAGAGTAGGGGGGCTAAAATTTGGACACCTAGGGTCACCGGAAGAAGGGGTGATAGTGTTTGTTGACAATGTAGTGTTGCTGGTGCCCAGATTGGTAGTCCTAGAACTAGGCAAGGGTAGATTGACTTAAGTTTAGCTCAGACAGGACATTTAGAAGTTTATTATGTGAGACCGTATCAAAGGATTTTGATAGGTCTAGGAAGATAGAGGATATGTAAATGCTGTTGTTTCTATGAAGGTTGACAGTATTAGTAAATGTCATTAGTGCTGTGGTAGTACTGTGATAAGGGCAGAAGCCATGCTGAGTATTGGTTAGTAATTTGTTAGTATGCAGGTAATCTGTGATTTGTTTGAGAATGATTCTTTCTAGTATCTTAGACAGTGATGATAAGATTGTGACTGGGTGGTAGTTAGACAGATCTGTTGATGAGCCTCCTTTATGAAGTGGTATAATGTGAGGGGTATTCCAGATGATAGATTTGCTAGACTTTTTAAAACCTGATGGTTTATCTGCCATTTTACCACACAAAAAAAGGAGGAAACAGTCCCACTTAGGAGAAAAATAAGAAGAGGGAAGTTAGAGCAGAAACATTTTTAAATTTATTTTACAGAAAAAAAGAGGAAAAGGGATACCATCAATGGCATTAAAGAGTTACTGACAAGCTGTAGAGAAAGATTACCAATGATGGTAATGAAAGACTATCAAAGGTAAAGAGAAAAGGACAATATTTATGCTAATGAGGTAGAGGGAGGATAATGAGAAATCTTTAGCGAAAGGAAGTAAATATATAAGCAAAAGTAACTTATTTTCTCAAATTCACATCCGAGACCTGCAAGCAATCATTTCTGTATGCAATGGCAGCAAACAAGATCTGGGAATGATAGGGGCTGCTGCATTATGGGTAAGGGAGGAGCTCGAGAGCTTGTAGATTCTACAAGCTGTGAAACATTGGCGGAGTCAGATCTGAGGATCGGATCCAAACACATATGCTGTGGAATGAATGAAAATTGACATCAGATCAAGTTTTCAGTCTGTGTCTAAGATGGATTAAAAAGTAATATTAACTTTCAAAATTCTGATTCCAGAGAGTTTCCTGAATATCTAATACATTGTCAGAAAATCTGTCTCTTGCTTAAAACAGGTTTTGTGATTTGTCCTTCATGCCTTAGCCCAGCTATAATGAGAGAAAAGAAATATTAGGGGGAGATGGCAGATGTAACAGAATGAACAAAAACTTTTCCACAGGCTTTGAACACCTGGTTTTATTCAGTTTCCTAATTCAGAATAAACGTGTTCACACACACAGTGAACACAGTTCTAAGGACATGTTAGGAGGAAGTTCACATAGAAGTAATTATGACAAGTGTTTTGCAAGTGTTTCAGCTGTTAATTTTGATAAACACCTGATGTTACATTAATGTACTTAGTTGATTGTCAGTGGAAATATTTCAAAACTATGAAACCGTACCTAGATAACATGGAATATTTCCTTTTATTTTTTGGTTCACAGGGGAAATGACAATCCCAAAAGTGATCCATTAGGCAATTATTTCATTCTAACTTATCATTATATTTGCATGTCGCCTTCAGTTAAATGTTCAGCTAACATGTTTCAATAACACATTGACTTATGCAGAGGTTTTAAGAGGTGTCTGTGTTAATTTGATTCTGATTTTTTTTTTTTGAGAAAGCAACAATAAACACACATTATATTAATGCTGCAATACTGTTTAAAGGTCTAACAGCACACATGCTTAAAACTTGAAAAAATCTATTGACATGACCCGGGGTACCATTCCCGTCTAACACAGATAACTTGTGGAAAGACAGAATTACAGAACTGCATGAGTCATTATATATTACACTGTGGGAGTGATAATCTTTCAGTAGCTGAACTAATTTACTAATTAATTTCTCTTGCTTTAGACATCTGATACAAGTGCATGTTTATTCTTCAAATATATAATTATATCAGTAAACTGCATAAGTTCATGTACCTTTTCAAGAGTTATAAACCCAGACTTCTACAGAAAAAGGTTTACACATTTTTAAATTTTGATTTTTAAAAGGAAAAAAAGATTTTCCTGGTATTAGAGTGGAGGGTTAATGGTATAATATGTTCTTTCTTGTATTCTAGAATGCAAGGCTTGATTCCTTCCACCTCATTCTGCCTCCTGTATGATGCTGCTGAGGAAGTCACTTACTCAGGCAGTGTTGCTGGGTCACTACTGAGAAAGGACAACTGTATTCATTGGGTTTGTCTCATTTACAAATGAAAGTGATAGCTGGTATAAATTGCAATACTGTGAAACAGAATTTATATGGTAGTGAGAAAAATTAGAAGTTGTGTACTTACCATAACTTGGTATCTGTGTTGTCCATTCATTCTTTCTCACAACTGGGTTACAGATCCGAGTCTTGGATCTGACACGGCTGCATTTTTACAGACTTAGGTTTCAGCCGCAAGCTCCTCCCACTACCTACAATGCTCTACACTGTACTTAACCTCCTCAGATCGAGTTTGCTGCTGACATTTATTAAATGCTACAGACGTTTAATAAAAGATAAGGAAAAGAAAAGAGGAAAGCTAGAGGTTCAAATAAGGGAAAGCAGTGTCCCTATAAAAAATCGTACAGATCCTCTAGGAAAACTTAAGTTGGGGGGTGGCTGGAAGGGAAGGTGAATAATATAGTATTTACCTTACGCCTGTATGTTGGCAATTTTGCTAAGCGACCCGAGGGACAAAGTTGGTCAACCGTAAAGCGATAGTAATACCCACCTGGCGCAGGTTTCAATTATTATACTCATGATATTATCTGGCATCCGCCTGGGTGTGGGTAATGCTGGATTTACCCATGGTTGGCGTGGTTTGGTCCCGAGGCGGACCAAACAAAGACAACCGTGGGTAAATCCAGCATTACCCACACCCAGAAGTGGGTTATTGCTATTATACTATGGTGTTAGTTTGTTTTGTATTATCTTTGTATTGTTGTTATTTAGGTTTTTGTTTGCTTTTCTTTGTATTCTTCCACTTTTTTTTTGATAAAATAGTCCACACTTTCAGTTTGTGTTTATTGTTTATTTTTGTTTTAATTTAAATACATGTTATTTTTTAATTTTTCAGGAAATGTTAGGAAATAATTATATTAGTAGATATAGTTGTAAAGCTTTTGGTATGTCTTCATAGTTTTAAAGCTTTTAGTATGTCTTCTTGTTGTAGTTTCTTTTATATTTCTGTATTGGTTCTGCCTTGATGGTTGTCTATGTTCATATGTTGACTTGAGTTCAGTTCTTCTTAGTGTAGTATCTGTAATGAGAAATTGTGTTTATAGTTAATTTTATGTTTATATATTGCATCCTATCTATCTATCTATCTATATATATATATATATATATATATGGTTTTAGTATAAATTTAGAGTTTACTTACTTATTTTGTTGGGTTTCTATGTTGTAGACGTTTATTGTTCCATAGTTTATAATCTCTTGTTTGTCTTGTGGTTTTTCTGATTCATTTTCCGGGTATGGCTGTTCTGTGTTATGGACTTTCATTTTTTTTTTTCTTGGTCCGTTGTCTGTTGTGTTATTGATATTGTCTTCATGTATTGGATTTTTTGGTGTTTCTTGTGTTCCAGATATTATTTTTCCCCACGTTTTAAATTCATCTATTGAAAGTTGATAATACGATCTTAATGAGTTTTCACTTTTATGTCCTGTCACAGTCATTATTTGTCTTGCTTCCATCCCCGATTGTGACAGTAATGTTACTGCTGTTGCTCTTAAGGAGTGGTTTGTGTATCTCTTTGATGGGTTTGCTTGTTTGCAGATTTGTGGTAACATGTTTGCAATATAGTTTTTTCCCATTGGTTGTGTTGTGTACCATGTATCCATTTTGTCAAGTACATGTTGTGGATATTTTTTTGGGTGGAGGAACAGTCGTTTTGTATTAGGTGGTCTTTTTTGTAAGTATTTTTTGAAACTTTTTACAGGACATAAAGGGTCTGTGCGGTTTTCGAACATGAATCCTCTTAGCAAATGTTTTGTAACATCATAATGTTCTTTGTGTTTTTTTGTATGTTCTTTAAAATTTTTTGTTACATATTCTGTGCCATCTGTATATTTGTTTATTGTAAAACTGTCTTCTGTGAGGTATCGTACTCCTTCATTCCCACGTCGTGCAAAGTGTAACTGTATATCAAACCATACTTTTCTTACTAGTCCGTCTGCTGTGTTTGGGGAAAGTGTTTGGCTGTTTCTCAGTTGTGTTATTTCTTGCATTGTGAGTGGCTGGTGGTGTTCTGCTGTATCTTTTCCTTGTCTTCTGTAATTTTTAATTACTGACAAATACATTATTTGCATTTGTTAGAGATATATCTGTTATGATGTTAATCTTTCTATTTAATGGTGGGTTGTTTATATATCTGTTTAGTCCTGCACGTAAGGATACAAATGCACTTATTACGTATTCTTCTATTCTTCTCCTTTTGTGTTTCGTACTGTAGCATAGAATTCTCTAAGTATTGTGTTTAATTTTTCTGGTGTAATAGTGTGGAAGTCTATGTTGTAGTTTTTTTGTTTTTTCCAGTTTTGAAATATGTTTATAGCCCACTGTGTTTGTTTTCTTGTACTTAATTCTTCTTTTTCTAATTCTAGTGTTTCTATTTGTTTAAGAGTTTTTTCTGCATGTCTTTTACGTTTCTGAGTGGAATAGGTTTTTAATGTTTTTTTACCTTTCTGAAGAGTATGGCTTCTCACACTGTTGTCTTCTATAAGGGCCGTGTTATGCTGTAGTAATTCCTGTTCTTGTGGTTGGAGAATTTCCTTGCTTGTTGATGGTTTCATTGTGGTTTGTGGTATGTTCTTAAATATTTCTTCTATTTCAGAGTCACTTATTAGTTCAAAGTTTACTTCCATTTTTTATTATTTTCTATCTATGGTGTCTCTTGTTTGGGTGGTTTTCCTGTCTGAGTTTGTAGTGTTTCTGTTTAACAGGGCTCGTGCAGGTTTTTGAAGGATGTAATCAAAAGGGCTAGGTGGTGCTTGGTATAATATAGTTTAAGCAGTGTAGAACTTTATAACGTGTAGTTATGTTTTAGTACTTATAGGTATGTTAGAAATGTGGTGTAGTTTTAATTTGTATTAATTTTTTTAAAATATGTAGTTTTACTAATTGGTCAGTAGATGGTGGTGTTGTATGCACTTTTAAAAGGTGTATGCTGATGTGGAAGTTAGGTATGGTGTGTGTTTTTGACTTTGCGAGGGATGTGTGCTGTGTTTACTTTTGGTGTGCACATTTTTGGAGTTGTTTGTGTATAGCTATTGTAGGGAATATAGGTGAGTGAATGGTTTTATTAGAATGATTGGTTTTGTGTTATAAGTGGTGATTATGTAGTGTGTGTGGTGTATTTGCGACTGCATGACATTTTATTTTATTAGTGTTAGAGGTGAGGGACTGAGGACTGTAATAAGGGAATTGGTTAGTTTTGTGTGATTAGGTGTAATTGTTGGGTGTTTTTGGTGTTACATTTGGTTTTGTGTATTTGCTGTCGCCGCAGCATGATATTTTCGCGACCGGACTTCTTCCGTTATTTGTTGTACGATTTAGTATGTGCACGCTGGTTGGATTAGCCAATCAGCGTGCACGTTTATCGGCTTTTGTGATCATGGCATGGTATAATAATGAATGGACAACACAGATACCAAGTTATGGTAAGTACATAACTTCTAAATCTGATGTTCTTTTCATTCTTCCTCACGATAGGGACAGAGTCCCCAGCTACATAACTCCTGGGTGGCATCACGGAAGGATATGCTGGAGAACTATCGAACTAAAAGAAGCTCTGTTTCTGGAGACAATGTGTCCAATTTGTAATGTGTCACAAATGTATGAGATTTTGACCAAGTGGCTGCTGGCAAACTATGGTATATAAATGCTTTATTAAATTTAATAAAACATTTATATACCACAGTTTGCTGGCATTTTGTTTTTTTGACTTGGACTCATCCTTTTTGAGGCTGTGCAGTTGCCATACTTGCAAAGGTTGTTTCGTTTTGTATCAAGTGGCTGCTGCACAAATATCAAGGGAAGCTCTAGAGGAAAAGGCAGCTGAAGCAGCCATATATCTAGTAGAATGCAGTTTTGGAGGACAATGCAATTTCAGGCCACAGTTGGAATAAATGAAAGATATACAATCTGTAATCCAGGCTTCTAACTTTGGATACTGTTGGGCCCAGATGATTAAGTGAAAAGGACATAAAAAAACTGGTCACACTTTCTACATTGTTTCGTTCTGTGAAAATAAAAACATAACTGTCTATGAACATGAAGAATATGTAGCAAGTACTCCCCCTTATTGGTGAAATTTGGAAAGAAAACTGGTAGATGGATCAATTGATTAATGTTAGACTCCGTAGCTACTTTGGGCATGAAAGAAGGATTATTACTAATGGAAACCCTCACTTTATGAGAAAAGATATATGGTGGCTGGGACAGAAGTGCCTGAATCTCTGAGATTCTTTTACATCTGATGTAATGGCCATCAAAAAGACAGTTTTTCAAGAGAAGTACTTCATGTCACAGTCACTAGCTGGTTCAAAGGGGTTTTGAGTTAAACTTTGGGGTATAGCAGATCTCAAGGGGGAGACGGGTCTTTAATTGGAGGTCTGAGGAGGAAGACTCCCTTCATAAATGCTTTGCAGACTCTAGACACTGAAGATGGGTCCATAACAGTCTCCAGTATGAAAATTGTATATGGCTGCCAACTGAAGCTTGATTGTGGAAAAACTAGCCCCTTCCTCGAAAAGGGAAGTAAGAAAAAGAAGGACGGTTGAAATTGAAGCTGAGAAGGAATCAATATTTGCTTTAGAGGCCCAAATGGAAAATCTTTTCCATTTGCTTTTGTATGCCTTCTTAGTTGAAGCTTTCTGACAAGCCAAAAGTATATCATGAACAGGGGAAGAGAGTCTGCATCTTTTAATAATTATTGGAATTGGAGAAACCAAGCAGTCAGTTTGAGTGGCTAAATTCTGATGTAGGCCTTCCGGTGGATGAAAAAGGAGATCTTGTCTGGATTCCCATATCCATGGAGGATATTTTAGGTGAGACCAGAGGAAGGGGAACCATATCTGATGAGGCCAGTATGGGGCAATGAGGATTACTGAGATCTTCAACCTTTTTGCTTTGTGTAGAAACTTCGGAATCAGCGGTAACAGGGGATAAGTATAAAGGAAACCAGACAGCCAATCATGAACTAAACCATCGCTCAGGGACACCTCTGGAGAAGGGATCAGAGCGAAGTACCTGCTGCACTTGTTGTTCTGCAGGGATGCAAACAGATTGCAGGTGGGGTAGCCCCAACGGATGAAAATCAGATTCGTTACTGATGGATTGAGGGACCACTCATACAGGATCAAAATGGACTTGCTGCGTTTGTCTGCCAGAATGCAATCAGAAACCTGTCTAAAGATATTGTCCATTCCCAGACCCTCATGGTCTCTCTGCACAGAGGATATGATTGGGTTCCTCCTTGCTTGTCGATATCCCAGACTACTGACATGTTGTCTGTGTGAATTGCAATAGTTCTTAGTGGGAGAACATCCTGAAAGGCTTGCAATGTTAGAAGGACTGCTCTCATCTCCAGAACATTGATATGCAATCTAGTCTCTAATGAAGTCCATTTGCCTTGGACCATCTTCCCTTGAAATGCCCCCCCCCCCCAGTTGGGAAGCGTCCATGGTCACAGTGGCTGTAGGGGAAGAAAGTACAAAAGATCTGCCATGGAGCAGATTGTTCAAAAGAATCCACCATAGTAAGTGCCTCTTGCAAATGGGAGTCAATTTGATAGGAACAGATAAAGGCTGATAAAGAACAGACCATGGAACAGCCAGTGTCCACTGCAGAACTCACATAAAAAAATCAGGCCAACAGAACAAAATTGATGGCAGCCACCATCGAACCCAGAGCTTGAAGGATTAACCTTGTTGATGGAGTAGGAAGATCTAAAATGGTCTGAACATGGTCTCTCAAAATCTGAATGCAATGGGGAGGACAAAGACACTCCTTGAATAGTCATATCTAGGAAAACTCCAATGAATTCTAGCTTTTGAACTGGGGATAGAAGAGATTTTTCCATATTTATAGTGATGCCCAGGGCATTGGAAACCCGAAACAAATAATCTCTGGCCTATATAAGTTGATGCTTGGTTGGGGCAGTAAGAAGCCAGTCATCTAACTATGGAAACACCCAGAATCTCTGCAGTCTGAGGTGAGCTGTGACTACTGCCAAGCACTTAGTAAATGCCCTGGGGGCTGTGGTGAGTTCAAAAGCCAGTACTCTGAATTGGAAGTAACTGGCTTCCAGATGAACGCGCAGATGACTTCTGGAGCACCTGTCCATCTTGATGTGGTAGTACACATCCTTCAAGTCTATCTGAACCATGACCATCTGGACTTCAACTTCTTCACATACTGATTTAGATTGCTTAAATTGAGAAATGGTCTCAGGTCCCCATTTTTTTTTTTTTTTTTTTGACAGTAAAAAGAAGCGGGAGTAAGTTCCTCTTTATTTGATTGGGACCTTTTGGCTTACTCTTTTTTATAGTGTTTTTTGGATTTCTCATACTGTATACTCCCTCTGACTGGGTGGAACATCTTGGAGTTTTCTCCATTTCTCTGGAGGTGGAAGGGAAAATAGAATAAAATAGCCTCTATAGATTATGCTTAACACCCATGTATTTGTAGTTATTTTGGTCTAGGCATTTGGGTGTAGGGAAAAACGACCCCTGACTGCTTCCAGTGTAGAGCAGTTAGGCAGTGCTTCAGGAACACTGGTAGGGCTTGTCAGAGAAACGTTCCCTAAAGCCCTGATTCTGTGGACCCCCTCTGCCTCTGGAGAGGCATCTCCCATTGAAATCTCCTCCTCAGACATGACAATAATAAAAAAATAATAATAATAATAATCAGTTATAGCCCAGAAAATGAAAGTCAATAAACTACTTTTACTTTTTTTTTTTTTTTAATAGAAAAGGAAAGACGTTTAACAGAGATATCCCAAAAGAGAATAAGAAGGCAGAAGGAAGAGCAGTTAAGGTGCCAAAAAAAAAAAAATACAGCCCTAATGCCATCGAAAACTAGTGGGAGGGGAGGTACGAAGTTGAAAAAGTAAAATGCCAGGAAGAAAGATGTTATAAATTGTACTTAACTGTCACACCAAAGAAAAATCACTCTAATGAACGAACGAGACTGGAGAACCATATCTGTCAGCAATGGTGGCAAATGAGATGTGAGAAGGTTGAGTACAGTGTAGAGCACTGTGGGGAGTGGAAGGAGCTTCAGGCTGGAACCTAAGCTTATAAAAATGCGGCCAAGTCAGATCTGAGGCTTGCATCTGTAACCCAGTCATGAGGAAGAATGAAAAGGACAGCATCAGATCCGTGTTGTTTTCTTCTTTCCATCTCAACCTGTAGGTTATCAGATCCAACTGAATCTGAGGCCTGCACTTCAGACGTTTGGCTTTGAAGCTCCAACAGCACTAGCATGATGTTCTATGTTCTTAAGTCTCCTCAGATCGAGTTTGCCCCCCATGCCTGATGTCTACTTAATATATAACCTAAAAATTCTGAGACCCAGACCAAATCAATTCATAAAGTGAGACTTTGGCAAGTCTGTGAGGCCCAATGAGAACCTACAAAATATTGCTCAAAAATTGTTAGAGAAATGGATGGAAGACACCATGGATCTAGCATTATGGTAAATACATAACTCTCATATCTGATGTTGTCTTTTCTGTCCACCTCAATCTGTGGGACAGTGTTCTCAACCACAGTGTGTGGGTGGTATTAGGAGAGAATATTCCATAAATTGGTGGAGTGAAAAGATGTCCATGACCTAGATTTGATGTCAAGATTCTAACAAAGTTATGAATGTTTGATCATGTAGCTGCTGAGCAAATATCATCCAAAGAAGAGTGACCAAAAAACCTGATGAAGTAGATACTGCCCTAGTGGTGAAATACCTCACATAAGCTGTCAGAGACAGCTTGACTTAGAGAATCTATTAAAGAACCCTCAAGTTGAAATTTGCAAAGGGAACTGGTGATATGGCATAAGCCAATGAACTGAAAATAGAAAGAACTTGAGAAGATGGGGACCTGACAAAACTGAAGATGTAGAGATAACCTTCAGAAATGAAGTCTGGCTATCTAACTGGTCTTGTTCAGATGGAAGTATATAAACTCCAGAGTTTGGATGGGTTCTAGATTGGATTTGCCAAAGTTCACTGCAATACCCATAATGGAGCAAGGAGTTACTTGCCTCAATTATCAATGCCCTTGAAGTAACCATAAGGATCCAGGTGTTGAGGTAAGGAAATATCTGGAATACCAGTGTCATGCATTTAATGAACACTGGAGGTTGTGATGTGGCCAAAGGGCAGTGTTCAAAATTGGTAGTGATTAGCACCCAGCAGGAAGTGCAGAAACCTCCAGGCATGTCTTCCAATCTTTATATGGTAGTAAGTTTCACTATGGTCCACTGAGAATATTCAGCTGTCCTTCCTTAGCAGAGACAGAATGAGCTGCACTGTTAACGTCCAGAATTTGGTGTGATGAATACATTTAACTTGCTTAAGTCTACAAATGGGCCTGAGGTACGAGTTTATTTTGGCATCAAAAAGGATCTTGTATACACCCAGCATCCTCTCTGGGAATCTCCTGGATGACTTCCTTTGTAAAGCAGTTTCTGAATCTCCAGCTGCTGTTTCCCATCACTGATAGGGAAAAATGTTTAGAAGGGTTTTTTGACATAAGGTTAGGAAAAACTGAAAGGGGATAGTGTAGCCTCTGGTAATGACTCACAACACCCAGGAATCTAATGCAGTGACCTCCCAAGCATGAGGGTGAAGATCCAGAAGCCCCTGACTTTCTCCAGAGTGCAGTAGTTGGGCAAACCTGCAGGAGTACTGGAAGGGCTTGACAGAAAAAGGCCCTTGATGAAGTTCACCCCTCTGCCAGGGGAAGTGCTGTCACCTGGAGCATCCTGAACAAGCTGCTGTGACTTATGGAAGAATAGCTACTTCACATCTTTCTGGTAGTGTGAAAAGGTCCCCAGAGGGACAGAAAAGCAAACTCTCATGACAGACTGCTTTGCCATCCTTTTCACACCTGGTGAGGGTGTACTTAACTTTAGAGCAAAATAAAGTGGACCCATCAAATGGGGCATTAAGAAAGGATGCCTTGAAGCACTTCAAAAAATTAAAGAGAAGCCTCCAGGCATGACAGCCAACTGTGACACTGGTGCCTGCTGCCTTAACTGCACCATTCACTGTACTGGAAATGAGACTCATGTGAACATTTGATATTGACAGTATATCCTCCATGGACTTAGAAGTTTTGACTCTGTGTTGGAATGCTACTGACTTAGAGACCTCTGAAGTCTAGTCAGGTGAGACATACAGTTCAGTGCATAGAGGGCAAAGGTGGCTGAAGCATAGTTGAGCTTCCCAGATTTGTCTAATGTTAGTGACTCTTCTGTTTGGAGGATGGACTGACAAGATTTCATTTGAAAGCTCTTTCTTGGTGGATGTGGCAACAACAATGGCAGTGACTGCAGGCTCTTGTTCCAATGAGACCTATCCTTGGGTAGAACTAAGATTTTATCTGGCTTCCTACATATAGGCTCCATCATGCTGGGCTGTCTCCATGCCTTGCTATACACTAGGTTGACAAGCACTTCAGGAGGGGTTACCACCCAAGTTGTGGATATTCTTGCACCAAAGGCCTGAAGAAATATGGACTTCTCTGGGAAAGGGACTTCAGTGGTCTAACTCTCCCCCCTGTCCCATCAATTTAAGGAGGTCACCAAAAGAGGCATCATGGGGGTATGTTAAGGACCTTTCCCCCACATCATGATTAGAGTCCTCTGTCAAAGGCTCCTGGGGAATCTAGTTGCTTCATTTTGTATGGACGCTTTCTGTGCTCCACTGGAAAGTTGAAAACAGGGAGACAAAGAAGCTTCTGGGGAGCCCCAGGTCTCGGACTGCTTGAGACCTAGATATGCAGGCTGTCCTTGAACAGGGTGATACGAGACTAAAAATCCCAGAAGATGAGATCAGGATTTGATAAACTGGTCTCAGAGCAGGACAGAATCCTCTACAACTTCAAAAGCCAACACGAGTCAACTGGGGAAAGACTTTCCTTGATATAAAGACACAGGAGAAGCCCCTACCCCAGAAACTGATCTGGATGGATCTGAAGCAGAGACTGGAACAGAGTTGTCCACTTCAAGCCCCCTGGCACTGGCCTTGATCTTTGGTGCTGGGATGCAGACAGATCAAGCAATTTTGGAGTCAAGTATACTGAGGCAGGCATCAGCAATGAATGTAGCTAAGTTGTCAGTGCCAATGAGGAAAATACACAGACAGGAGTCGATCCAAGATTATCATTGTTACAAACACTTTTTGTAGCCTCCAAAGACAGGAGTCAATTCAAGATTATCATTGTTGAAGGATAGACTGAAGAAAGAGGGATGAGGCAAGGGGTGGATGGGCCAATTCTCTCTGCCTTTATAGCAGGGGGAGAGAGAATGATCCCCAGGTCAATCTGGTCCTTCCAGGATGTCTGCATCATCTTGTCCAAATTGACTTCCCTAATACTCAATTTGGACCAAGCAGAGTCAGAGAAAGCCATTGAGGATGGCCTAAGCAGGCCTGTTGCAGGAGGTTATCCAAATATTGTATCTTAAATGGAGATGACCAGACCCAAGTTGGGTGAAGGCTCCATCAAGAACTCTGGATCCAGGGTAACATCCAAAAAGGGAAATCAGAGCCAAATGGATGCCAGCTCTGCAGCCATGACTGGGCTCAGTATCTTCAACAGTTGGGATGAGTGTTGGTGCTGAAAGGACTGGGGATTGGCACGAGGAGGTGCTGACACCAAATCCACAGTGGGGGACAAGGAGGTAAAGGGCCTTGTGACCTTCTGCTCTTGCTGATCTGCAGCTGAAAACTAACAGGCCATTTTCTGAAGTCCTTAACTCTATCTTTTTTTTTCCTTTCTGTCCCTGTCTTTTCTTCTTTTTTCTCCTGATGCTGTTTGGATGGAGAGGGAGAACCAAGAGGTGAAAAGCCTGTCAAAGAGATGGGAAGGATCCTATTAAACACTAACTTGACCTATCAGTCAACACCCTTGCCTCAAAAGTGGCACAGGCCTGACACTCGTGATTTAAGTGGGCTACCAAGATCAATAAAAAAGAAGTTATGTACTTACCATAACATTCCACATGTGTTGTCCATCTTCAGTTATCCTTGACAAATGGGTTCAGTTCCAATATCAGAACTAAGCCTTTACTTCAGCCTGCGAGAACCAAAAACTCTCAAAGTCCTACCCAGAATACTCCTTCCCAAATTACTTCAGATCGAGTTTGCTGATAGAAAAGGACAGAAAGTATGATCCCAGCAACACCTTTATAGAGACCATATCTGTTGCATATGAAAAAAATCTATAACTAGGACAAAATTCATTCCACCAAGAGGCCTGAAAGGAAGGAGAATGGAGGGTGGGGAGTCAAGGATAAACAATGATGCACAACACAGATGGAACATTATGGTAAGTACATACCTTCTTTATCTGATGTTATCAATCTTCATTTAAGCCTTGACAAATGGGCAGAGTCTCCAGCTACCTTAGATCTTGGGAGGACTCATGGAAGGATATTCCTGAGCACCACAGAACCAAATGATGCTCTTCCTCTTGAGACCAAAATCCAATTTATGAGTGATAAGGTATGTGGGGTAACCCATGTCGCTGCTGCACAAATATCGTCCAAGGAAGTTTTGGAAAGAAAAACTGCTGAAGTAGCTATAGGTCTAATAGAGTGTGCCTTAACAGCCCCACTTAATTCAACTTTCCTCTTTTTGTAAATGAAGGAAATACAATTTTTGAGCCATCTAGATAGGGTAAGCTTGGTGAGTGGCTTGGCCATTTTGGTAGTTAAAAAAAAAGGTGGTCAGATTTCCTTATGCCTTTTGTTCTATGTAGATAAAAGCACAATTGTCTATGAACATGTAATACATGCAAGCAGTATTCACCTTTGTTTGAAAAACTGGGAAAGTATACTGGTAAATTGATTGTCTGATTGATTGATATTTGTTTCTGACACCACTTTTGTTAAAAATGAAGGGTTCATTCTCAAGGAAACCCTATCTTCGTAAAATATCAAATATGGTGGTTTGCGAGATAAGGCTTGAATTTCTGAGTTTCCTCTCACAGAAGTGATTGCTACCAGAAAAATATTTTTTAAAGATAAGACTTCTAGGTCGTAGTTGGCAACAGGCTCAAAAGGGGGATGCACTACTGTTTGTAACACCAAGTTTGAGTCCCAGGGTGTAAACGGGTCCTTATAAGGTGGCTTTAACATCAAGGGTCCTTCCAAGAACACTTTGCACAGCTTATAAGAAATCAATGAAAATTTTTTGAACACATTATGAAAATTAGAAATAGCCGATGAACACTGATAGTAGAGGAAGAGGCTCCTGCTTCAAACAGAAAGCTAAAAATTCTAAGACCTTGTTGATAGGAGCGGAGTAAAAGTCAATGTTACTATCTTGAGCCCAAATGGAAAATCTCTTCCATTTACTTTTGTAGAGATTCCTAGTGGAAGGCTTATGGGAGGCCAAAAGAATCCTATGAACTGGGGAAGATGGATGATTACACCTGGCAATCAATGGAACTGGAGAAGCCAAGCTGTGAGTTTGAGGTGTCAAAGGTTCGGGTGAACTAATCCCTCTGGATGGGATGGGAAATCTGGATATGGGTCCAGAGTCCATGGTCATTGAATCAGATAAGACCAAAGAAAGGGGAACCAAATCAGTCAAGACCAGAATGCAGCAATGAGGATTACTTTGTTCTTCAACCTGTTCACTTTCTTTAGAAAATGAGGGATTAATGGAAATGGGGGAAAGGCGTAGAGAAGTTTGGAGGGCCAATCATGCAGGAGACCATCTCTCAGGGACTCCACCGAAGGGCTAAGTAGCTGCTGCACTTGTTGTTCAGAGGCAATGCAAATAGGTCACAGCAAGGCTGGCCCCACTGACGAAAAACCTCTTCTGCCACTTTGGGATTGAAAGACCACTTGTGAGGCAGGAGAATGCATCTGCTCAGTTAGTCTGCCTGGAATATGCATTGGTATCAGAAAATGGTTGGAAGAAATCACCCACTGCCAAACTCTGAGAGTTTCTCGACAAAGGGGGTAAGACTTGGTTCCTGTCTGTTGATGTACCAAACTACTGACACATTGTCTGTCTGAATCACAATTGTTCTGAAGGGGAGAGCAGTTTGACTGGCCTGCAATGCTAAAATCAGTGCCCTTAGCTCTAGAACACTGATATGCAAGCTGGCCTCTATGGGGGACCAAGTACCTTGGATAGTCTTGCCCAGATAATGACCCCCACCCCATCTGGGAGATGTCCATGGTCACTATGGCTTACGGTTGAGATGGGACAAAGGAGTGGCCCAGGAGAATCTCATCTGAATGAATCCACCAATCCAGGTCTTTCTTGCAATGTTTGGTAATCAAAATCTGATCCAACATTGGTTGATGCATTATAGACCACCGCTATGCTAGAAGCCACTGTAGAATTCTCATGTGAAATCTCACTAGGGGAACTAAAGATATAGTCGCTGCCATTGAACACAAAGCCTGTAGGACTAGTCATGCAGCTACTCTCTTGTTCCTGACAAGTTTTTGCACTTGGGCCTTGATCTTTTGCAATCTTAGATATGGTATGGAGGTTATGCAAGTATTGGTGTTTAGAACCGCTCCTATGAGTTTTAATCAATTGTGATTTTTTTGTAACTGTTGGTAATCCTCAGGTTGGTGCAGGTCTGGAGAACATAGTTTCTTGCTTGTTCTACAAGATGTCTGGTGGGCCTGGAAATGAGCCAGTCATCTAAGTACAAAAGCACCTGGAATCCTTGTAGTCTCAACTGAGCTGCTACTCCTGCCATGCATTTGGTGAACATCCTTGGCTGTGATGACACCAAAAGGCAGAGTTCTGAACTGAAAATGACTGGCTCCCAGCAGCGGAGATGTTTCCTGAACTGCTTGTCCATTTTTATATGGTAATATGCATCCTGTAGATATAATGAGCACATCCAATCATCTTTTCCTAGAAACGGGACAATAGACTGAACCATGACCATCCAGAATTTTGTCTGTCAAACAGATTTGTTCAAAATTGGTTTCCAGCCTTCTGTCTTTTTTGGCACTAAAAAAGAATCTTGAGTAAGCTCCGGATTCTATTTGGTCTGGCGGGACCTCTTGGATGAGTCGTTTTTTTCTACCAGTTTTTATATTTCTAATACTGCAGGTTCCCTCTGACTGGGTAGAATGTTTGGGATTTTCTTGCCATTGTAAGGAGGTAGAAGAAAGGGTATTGTGTACTCTCTGGTTATAATCCTCTGCACCCAAACATCTGAAATTATTTGAAGTTAGGCATATTGGTGCAGGGATAAATGCTCCCGACTACCACCAGAGGAAGGCAATCGGGCCTCCTTTCAGGAACGCTGATAGGCTTTACCAAGAAAAGTGTCCCTGGAACCATGATATTGTGGACCACATCTGCAGAGTGGATGGCGTCTTCCATTAAAGCTCCCCCCTGCCCCTGGGGAAGCCACTGCCACGTGTCCTGGAATGACTTTGGAACACATTTTCCCACTCTTCTAATTCCTCAAAAAGGACCATTGAGGAGCAGAAAAATGTAAACCTACTACAAAAAGGGTCTTTACATCCTTTTCACACCTGAACAATGTTTCTCAAACTTTAGGGCCAAAAAAGGACAATCCGTCAAAGGAGGCATTGATTAATGAAGACTTGAATGTTTCCACAAATTTGCACAAGTGCATCCAGGTGTGTCTCTTTATGGCTATGCCTGATCCGGCTGCTCTAGTCATCCCTTTGGCTGCATGAGCTATGAACCTCATGGACAAATTGGAAATGGACTCTAAGGTAGCCAACTGAGAAGCAATCTTATCTTGAACTTCGTCAGGTATGACTCCTGCCAGGGTATCTGATAACTTCTTAATCAGATCCCTTTAGAGTTTGGTGAAGTGTGCCATAAAGTTCAAACACCATAATGCAAAGGTTGATGAAGCATAAAGAGGCTGACCCCATTCCAAGACTGCGTTCCATGGTAGCCAATCTGTGAGAGATGGATTTCATTGCCAAGGGTTGAGCCAAGCTCTGCTCAATCGTGCTGGCTATGACGAGGAGAGTGAGAGGATATTTGCTCTGTACCAGAAACAGTAGGAGTGTTCCGCCATGTTTGCCAATCTGTTGGTATCTGGAAGGCAGGAGGTGGGGACTTGGTTCCATACAAAATTGTGGCTACTCGACAGACGGGTTGTCTGTTTAGTGTCTGGGCTTTGTCCCTACGGGGAACTTACAGAGGGGCTGCACAGTGTGCACTACACTGCTCTCATCTCCGGGGACATCTGCCAATGGATGGTATTTTAACGGCTGCTCTCGTCCCATGAACCATCGGTGGCTGATGTGGCCCCCCCGGCAAGTACGTCCGGCATCCGTGGTGATTTTGGGCTGTGGGAGACTGATCATGGCCTTTGTGAGTCTGACAAACCCTGAATCTGGAAAGATGTGAGAAGTAAAGCAATCTGGAAATTGCATGATTGTGACTGGGAAAAGAGATGCTCTGGCTGAAAAGAGCGATGTAGAATCTGTGTGAACAGCAAAAGAAGAGTAGAGATATGGCCACTATTGGGAGGAAGAGAAGGCGCGCAGCCATGAGGACCTAATACCCAGAAAATTCCTCTGGCCTGTCTTTTCTGCTGGTGGCAAGAATAATGATCCTTGTTTAAGTTGTCGTAATGCTCTTAACTCTTGTTTAGGGGCTGAAAACAGAACTTTTTGTTTGTTAAGGCGCCTGACAAGAGAACTGTGCTGGCACTCCTGGCTTGTATAAGCTGGCTAGTTGGTTGATGGAAATAGAGAGGAAATAGGAACTAAAGTGTCTGTGTGGAATCAAAGGCTTGGCAGCCTTAGTGTGGCTTGCCACCATGATGTGAGGGGCTGGAACCTGGTGGCTGTACAGAGACAGAAGGGCAGGGCTCTGAACTGCCAAAACTGCCACCCATCTGACCAAGAAATGAAAGAGACCAAAGGGGTCTGAGGCTGTAATCTGCTGAAATGACACCAGGACCCCAGCCGGAGAATCCTGGAAGGCTGAGGAGCTGATGTGTTGCTGGTCCAGGAGATCTATTGGAGATGATCCAGTTGTCCCATCCTAAAGAAGGGAGCCTGATTAACAGAGAACCATGGGGCATTGTCTGATTGGGAGAGATGGACCAGTCTGCTGAGGCTCAAATCAATATTGAGTATCCTCTGACTGTGATCTTTATTGGTCTCAGTCTAAGTAGATTCAGGCTCTGAATGGTCCTGAGTTAACTCAGCATCTGGATCTTTGTAACTTGAGGGAATTGCTTTTTCTGACTCAAAAGGGGACCATTTCTTGTACAGTCTGGAAGGAACTTGAGGAAGAACTCTTCTGGAAGGGAAGAGGAGGAATGAGGGTCCTATGAGGCGATGCGACCGACTGATCTTGTGAAGTCTGTGAGGCTTCAGGGTTGGCAGATAATGCCAGAGTCTTCAAGAGGGGATGGCGGAGGAACCCCTCTTGGTTTCCTTGGGGCTACAAGGGGGTGTGGAGAGAGGGCAACCCCCCTCTCTGCCTCTGGAAGGCGAGCAACAAGTCCCTCTGGCTCTCCTCCCTTCTGTTCCCCTCCACTCCCTCAGTAGAAGGGGTGGCGTGACTGACTTGGGATTCCGCCCTTCTCTGGACTGTCTTCTGCCCTTGGTCCAGGGGTCCTTCACAGGACTAAGGTGAAGAAAACTCACAGCCGAAAGGCTTAAGAGTCCCTGCTTCCTCACCCCCATCTCGTTGAAGCACCTGCTGGACCAAACAAGGGAAGCAAACAAAGGATACCTCTGCGAGGGAGGCAAAATGGGGACCTGCGCCTTAAGCCATCCGCGAATGAGGGCAGAGCATCAGTGGCACCTGCTCGCGCTGTCAATCCATGTGCCTATCTGGACCATGGATTTTGCAGTAAATTGAGTCTTCCTAGGATTCCAGAGTATTTCTCCCAGCCTATTCTGGAGAAGTCCTCTGAGGTCATCCCCTGCTACTTCAGGGGTCTCTGGAGTGGATATGTGTGAGTGAGGGAGGTAAGCGAGCGCGTCCACAAACCATAGCGCTAAGCATTAGGTTACCGCTTGAGGCAGTGGTCTGGGGAAAATTTGAGAGGATGGATGCGGAAGGATCTGCAGAGTTCCTTTTTGGTAGCCTTAGCAACCAAGCGATATTGTTTGTCTGGTGCATCTTGCAGAAAATCATTGTCTGCAGGCAGTGCTGGCATTTGTCAGGGACAATAGGAGTGATAAATGGGAAGGGCAGGGCTGCTGCATCAGGCAGGCAAGGGGCTGCAGGAGGTTCTAAAGAACACCGAAAGGCCGAGGCAGAGGACAAGAGGTGGGGCCAAGTCAGACTCTGAGTCAGAGGACTGACTCTGAGATGTAAGAGTGTCCCCTCAGGAGACATCCTCAGAGAGATGAGTTCTGGGATGTCTGAGTAGAGACATCCTCAGAGAGGATGGGGGGATCTCCTGATCCATCAAGGAGAGTATCCGAGTGGCAGACTGGTGGGAATCCAGTAAGTCTCTCACAGACTCCTCTTGTCTGGGGGCTCTCAATCCTCGGATCAGGAGATTCCCTCTGGGGGAGAATCCAAGAGTCCTCTCCTGAGGGAGTAAGGGCTACTGGAGGAAGGAGAGAAGTGTAGCTGATCTCCTGTGAGGGGTACGGAGGATTCACTGCTACGCTATCCGAATGCAGTCTGCAGAGAGACTCTTCCTCACCTTGATCAGACACTCCCCCCTCCGAGAGCAGGAACCAAGGCATGTCCGAGCCGAGCTCCAGGGACCAGGAGAAAGGGGGAAAAGGGGAAAATGTCGGGAGCAGCTCACCAACCACTCCTCTCGGGAGGAGGGGCCGGGCAGGGGCGGGATCAAGGTCCCACAGACCTCGGGAGGAGACCATGGAATCCGAGGAAGGATCCCAGAAAGGTCTAAGGAAGAGCCAGAGTAGGAGCTGAAGAGACAGAAGGGTTCAACCAGAGGCAGTTGGTGGTCCTGAAAGGAAGGAGAACCGGTCTCTGATCTGGAAGACCTTGTTGGAGGGTGAGGGGAGTGGACCGTGTGGACCCCAGTTCATCTGACTATATGACATTAGCAACAGTAATCCGTCAGTAATCTGGGAACTGACCTCTCCTGGTGGCTCTCTCTGATCTGATGGATCTGCCAGGATGGCCGGCTCCGAGCGATGGCTGTGAAGTAGAAGAGGCTGAGGAGAGAGAGGAACGTCGAGAACAAGGAAGGAAGAACCTCCTCTGCCTCTCTTGATGCGATCGATGGGCCGCCTATAGACGCTGCTCTCCAGCCGGAGCCCAGCCGGAGGACCGAAGCCTCGGGGCTCGCGCCCATCCCGCAGACACCGAAGCCACGATGTGTCGGGCACCGGGGGCCTACATTCGAGCCGACAGTGCCGAGTGGATCCCGACACCGACATCGAAGTGTGCCGGGCGTTCCGGCACCGAGCGCCAGTCGCCGAGAAGGCAGTTAAGTCTGAATGGAAACCGGCCGCAGCCGGGGGCATCGAACTAAGTAGGCGAACATGAGCAGCAGGGCTGGTTTGGCAGGCCTTGGCCTTAGCCTGAATCTTGGTGGAGGATAAGAAGACTTAGGGGGAGAGATTTTAGGCTTGCTTCCCAGCAGGAAAGGATTCTTTTATGAAGGCAGGACTGCAAATGGAAGGGAGTCCTGAAGGCACCCCAGACCTGAATACAGCAGAAGAAGAGGAGTCTGTCAGGCACAAAGAAGACCGTCTGTCAGCACTCTGTCTCTTCTGCACGGTCACTTCTTCCCTTAGCATGCCCTGCTTTACACACACACTTTACACAACAAACACACACCAATAAAAAATACCAAAAAAATTAACAAAAAAAAAACACACACCAAACACACACAGGGGATGGGGGATGGGGGAGTTGACTAAAATAAAAGAAAAAGCAGGGATTTTCTGTCACCAAAAAAAAAAAAACTAATAAATAACCAATAACTAGGGTTTTTTTTTTAAGAAAAAAAAATAAAAAAGAGAAAAGAATACACCCAGGAGGAAAGAAGGCCGGGACCTCAAGCGAGCGCAAGCGCAGGATCTGGACTCTTGCATCATGGGATGATATGGGGCCTCAAGCTGGTAAAAAAAGTGACTCTCGAGCGCCAGTAAGTGCCGGTCGGGGGGAGGGGGCTCTCATCACCCATCAATGAAATGGGCGAGATTGACAACTTAACATGCTTGCTTTCCAAACCTATCCATCACCTAAGACTCTCTATTGGAAGGATGGATAGTGGAACTTTCCTCTGACAGTTCCTTTTTTGTAGCCGCCACTACTATCCTGGCATCTACAATCCCTTTGCCCAAAACTGATGATCCTCAAGTGCAGTAAGAATTTTGTCTGGTCTCCTGGGAATGTCTAATGTGGCATCAGGGCCTTCGACACCCATTGCAAGATCAACTTATTGAGCTTATCAGCAGGTGGAGTAACCCAAGAGGTAAGATGGGGAAGCACTGAAGGCCTGTAGGTACACAAATTCCCCCAAAGTGTCCTCTGTAGTGAATACCTCTGAGGAATCTAAGTATTTCCTCTTCTGAGGAACCTCATCAGTGGTATGATCTGATGAGGTGTCAGAAGAGGACAAAAGCTGTATTTGTAATTCCTGCAGTTTTGGTACTTGCTGTTCAAGTGTTGGAATTGGTTGAGGGTCTGGAAGAGGGGGCAGGGTCATGAGCTGCTCCAAATGGGGTGGAACCGACTGAATGCCACAGTGGACAGAGCCCTCTCTATGGCCTGAAAAGCTGGTCCCCACAAAGAAGGAAGGGAGCCTGGAACCGAGAAAGACTGCTTTGGAACCATGGTCCCCCCCCCACTCTGAAGAAACCACTACTTTGGCCAAAGCCCCAAGGTGCAGGGATGGCTCCAAAAAACTGGACTTGAGTCCTGACCCCCAGAGCCAACACCATAGCTATGACCCCAAGAAGTTTCCAGCTCTGAAAGAGCCAAAGAGCTCAGAGTAGGATTTTGCAACAGTGATAAAAATCTATCCAGAACTAAAACAGTCGGCACCAGGAAAGTTGAAGCTGGGATCTCCAAGTCCTCAACGGAGGTCAAAGGACGAAGACTAGTAGAAGATGAAGAGGGACATAGGAGTAAACCCCCTCACCACAGGGAGCTGGTCTACCAATCACAACACATCTGATTCAGTCAGGCTCTTGGTAGAGTGAACAGACTGGATAAAAGAGGATCTAGGCTGTTCCAAGAAGGGAATAGGTAACTGACCTGCAAAGGGTCAATGGAAGGGGAGTGTCTGGTTCTAGAACGATCTAGGAATGAAAATTCCACACTTTCAGTTGGCGCTGAAGACATCAGCACTGGAAAAACAGACAGTACTGATGCTATGAGTTCTGCAGTCTGGCCTTGGATCGGTGCCTACAACTTTGGCACCGATGAGGAAGAAACTATTGGTGCCGAGGAGGGGGTTGGGGCCGAAGAATCCTGTAACATCTATATGGGTTCTACAGAAGCAGAGGGAATTGACAGTTTAAAAATTTTAGTCGTTGGAGCCAAGAGACAAGCTGGCACCAATCAACTCATTTTCTTGGCCTTATCAACTTTCGAAGAAGATGAGGAATGGGATGAAACATCTATTTTGCTTCGACCAGAGATGGCCTCTTCAAAGTCAGATTTTAACAAACCTTTCAAAATTAACTTAATTATTCTTTTCATCCAGGGCCCGGTGACTGAAGCTATGGCAAATAGAGTGATCTTCCTTTAAGTGCACCAGGCCCAGGCAGTAAACACGAGAGAGAATGCCCATCAGAGTTTGGGAGCTTTCATTCACATTTGAAGCATTTCTTGAACCCAGAAGTGCCTCTGTCCTTTGTCAGCCATGATACCCAAAGGAAACTGGTAAACATGAGCACACACGCATGCACAAACAGTATATACTCAGAGAAATATTTAAACATAAAAGAACAGAAACCTTCTCTTTTTTTGTTGTTGTTATACAAAGGAAAGGCTGCAGAAAAGAATATATATGTCCATCAACTATGGTAGTAAATAATACCAAAAGGTACAGAAAGAAAAGAGAAAAACACGGAAGTGTTAAAAGAAAATACAAAGAGGAGCTAACTGAAAATGGGTAGCTAAAAAGGAAGGAGGACAGTAAGTATTAAAACTAGAAAAGGTATGAAGATAAACTAATACTGAAAAAATATATAAAGTAAATCACTTAGCTCGAGAGTTATTGGCGATGCGTTTGTCTCAGGAAGCGGCAAACGAGATCTGAAGTAATTTGGGAAGGAGCATTCTAGGTAGAACTTAAGCTCGAGTTTTTGGTTCTTGAGGGCTGTAGTAACGGCCGAGTCAGTTCCAATATTGGAACTGAGCCCACTTTTCAAGGATTAAATGAAGACTGACAAAACCAAATCACATTTTTCATGAGAATTTTGAGGGGGCAGTTTATCACTGCACTTGTGGAAGACTACTACAAAATCACAGCACAAAAAAACAGTAACCCCAAATAGTGGGACCAACAACAAACGCACACAAAACAGAAAAATTTACATAAATCATCAATCTAAAGAGAATCTAAAAAGCATTTATCAACTAAGCTAACTAGTAAAACAGCACAGAAAATATTCAGGTATTGCAATTGCTGACTCAGAATACTATCTTCTAGACAAGAACCACATGCAATGTGATTGATTGTGGTAATTTTGTAAGTTAGGTACAACAGACATTGACATTAACTATGAAGATAACAATATTCTGGGTAACATAGTGACAGACAAGTTGATTTTCATATCTCATTCAAAACTATTGGTTCAAAGTCAGCCTTTGAAAATATGTCTAAGGTTACATAGTAGGCTGGAAAGATAAAATAAAGCATCATCTCAAACAAGAACAAAAGAGTACTATGTTTGTAAAATGTAAGACAGAACACCTGTCTTAAAGAATAGACCTATAGTAGTTATTTGCAATGGTTATTGCCTACACCTACTTTGAGCATAAATTAAGAAAGTATTTAATTCTTTTATCTGAGTTGGATACTGAATCTAATCCAAAGAAAATGAATACAGGCAAAAACTGAACAATGTCCTACTGTATTATCTTTTCAGTCAGAAGGATACCTTTTGGACTATCTAATGAGCCTCCCACGTTACTATATTTTCTTGTTCTACTATCCTTGGGTAAAGATGAAAGATTTGGAACAGATGAAAGCTGGACCATGGGAATGAATTGTATTTGATACTGAGACAATAGTATCTATCACTGGATATAAACTACCTATAGATAAAGCTGAAGAAGTAACTACTTCAGTAGACTTTGATAAGTCTTAGGCCTCTGGCATATCAAAGGAAAAAAATAAAAAGTAATGGTCTAGTTTCAAGGGCTGAGAGAGAGAGAATCTGGCAGTCTCAAGATGCCATTTTTAAATAATACACATTTTCTTTACTTAGAATTGTTGTTTTAGGTAAATGGGGAAAAGTACTGCATTTAATTAATCACATGCATACTGACAGACATTACTGCTTTAATGTAATGTCTTCTCAAAAAAAGGGGGGATCAAAACAAGAAGTACATATCTCCATTGTCATGTTAATGGTAACTACATGGAGTGCTTGAAAAAAGATTCCCTGATCTCTGCGCAGAACAAAGACAGGCAGAGATTTAAGACATACTGTAAGTGAAAGCTAGAGAGATTGCATCCACCATTTCAGGGATAACAAACAATTTTAGCTAAAGAACAGATTTATATCAGACAAGCCAGCAGTAACTTAGAAAAACAGAGGGCATTGATGTTATTTTTGGCTAAAAGTAAGCTCTGGTCAAGTACACTAAGACAAACTGTTACATTTCTAGGATATCAAAGATTAAAAAGTATATTTATATTCACAGTAGTAACAAGGTAAGAAATTATGTTTAAGCAAATGAGAAGATTTTAAATCTGACTCTTGGCTAACTAGCAATGAGTAGTTTGACATACGTACATAATTATCTTCCATTACACAATAACAATCAAAACAGTGGCATTTTACTTCAAAAATGTAATGTGCCAGGAGACTTCAGACAAGTCCTTTGTCTGTTCATTAGGCAGTTCACAAAGATCATATTAACTGGGTTTCACACACACACAAAAAATCAATATTAAGAACTTTATTGATGAATGTATAGCTATTCATTTTTTTCCCCAGAGTGGCAACCACTATGCATTAGCGATCTATGGTACACTTTATTACCACCTGTAGTTAGTACACCGTCATCAAAGCTAGACTATCTTTCACATATGTATACAACTGATAAGTGTATATAATGAACTGCAAATTATGTGAACATATTTGTGAACTTCTCCAAGAAAAAGTTATTCTTCTGAAATTAAAACATAAATCGAAGAATGACATTTTTCTAAGACATGCTTTTATCCAAATACTTAATACTTTTTCCAAATCTTGAGGTTGAAATTTCACAAACCAAGTTTGTAGTTATTAGGTTAGTGACACGAGGAAGAAGTTAGTGAAGAATGTTTATTCAGATACAGAACAAAAACAGATACACTAAATAAAATAGAAGAGAACACCTGAAATTGGAGACATCTGACTACAAATAAGTAACAAGGAATGCACATGGGGCTGCTTAATAAAACTAAGCATTATTATCTTTGATAACAAGTAATTCTGTTCTGGAAAGGAGGAATAACCTAAGTTGTGCATTCGCAAAGCACATCAGATGAATAGAGAGTTTACCTTAGCATCAGAAATGTAGTTTTACAGATTATTTCAAAAGATTTTAAATATGTTTTTGTTTATAAAATTTACCCTAAGCATGAGTACTCAAGTATCATGTAGAATCAATCAAACAGAAAATAAAAAACAATGGTTACACACAATTACGATTTGTATGTACCTGATGGAATAAACCATATTTTCACAAGGTACATATTCCATACTATTGCTATATTAAAAATGGGTTTGGGTAGTAAGACTTTTGACAAGTAGAAGTCTGAATGCTAAGATTTTGCTCAGAAGAGTATTTAATGAAAACTTTGGTATTTATGAAATGCACATTGATGTGTAAAAACATGATTTGGTATTTGACATAGAAAAATATTTGAAATGGCATTTTGATTTTTAATATTCTGTCTCTGAGAAGCATTAACCAACAAGATTAATTAAGTTCACAATATTTTTTTTTTATTTTTGTATTGTGCTTACATCTTATTCAGTATAGCAAAGACGAAGATTTGAACAGCTGCCACAGTGTATGTTTGTTTTGAAAGATTTATGTATTTAGAGGGGGAAGTTGTTGGTCATAAATATATTACATGCATCTTTACTTTTACTATATGCTTTTCTAACCACAATTACAAGTCAGGCTGACAAAGGATAACTATGCAATACCAGCCATCCTTCAATTTGCACTGAAGGTTTGACACAATCCTGATAAGAAAGTAAGATGAAGTAGTTCATCATGATAATGATCAGTGATTATATTAACTGCTTTAGAATGTGCATGGAATAGGACTGAGCAGTTTGTTTCAGCTTATATGGTAGGACTTAATTTGCCTGTTTATGAAAAGGACTCCTAGAACACTGACTAACACCAGCAATTTGCCAGTAATGTAGCTGTGTCATACTAGGTTGTCTACAATTATATACTCAAAAATACTTGCATTTCCTGCTTTTAAAATCAATATGCAGCTTGCTATCCATTTGAAAAAAATCTATGGAAGAATTAAGATGCTGTTTTTACTCAAGAATCATTTGACAATACTGATCGGTCAATACTAAACTGTTCTCATTTCTTCATGTTGTTTTGCTATCCATTCATCTGTTCTTAGAGATTTATATATTCCTTCTTGTCACATTACTCCACATTTTTAATGTTTCAGTTTTCCTGCTACATGTGCTGTTGTTGCACCTCTTAAAACCAAATAATATTTTTACATCATATGAATAGGTTTTAATCTTCAGCTGTATTTTTGATTATCAGAGGAGCTGCCCAGTTTTAGGTTGCTGACAAAAAGCAAATGAATTGCTATTTCACAGGAATGACTTCTAGAAGTCAATCCGTAATAACCACACCCTAGACTGGCTGTTAAGCAAACAAGCTTAACATTTTGAGGGTGAGATAAAAAAAACAGTAATGGTGAAACTGAATCACCCTGGAGAATAATTTGCCCATTTTTGAGATTTGAAAGTAAAGTGATATGCTACTTTTTCATGGCAACTGCAATATAATTTATTAGTGAGAGATGACTCTTGAACATCTGTAAGCATTTCATAGCCCAGGCATGTGGAATGTTGTGCCACATGGTTTTCATGCCATCTAATTCTGCTGCAAAATTTTTAATTAATGCTAATCCCACTTCTCCTTGAAAGATGCAAAAGACTTTGACGGCTTTGGGATCTTTGTCTTTTTAGTCTTTGAATTCTCTACTGCCAAGCTCTCATGTTAAAATACATCTGACAATTTTTGAGAATACGAGGAATATTACTACCAATTTTTTCCTCTCGGAGTAATACTCCTCTGATTCTTTTTCCAGGGCTAAGTGCTTTTTATTGTGTTGATGCTGTGTCTTAAGCAGCAGCTTCTTCTTCTAAGAGGTTTGTATGGGACATTTATAAAAGATTCCTATGGATTTTATTTTAATACAGAAGTATTGTTTAGTCCCTCAGCTAGTCAGGATCTCAAACTTTTATGAAAGAGAGGAATTTATTCAGGGGCTTATTTAATTTTTTTTCATCTCTCCTTCTTCAAAAGTGTGCAAAGCCTATCTGCAAACTCATGTTCTTTTTTTATTGTATGCAGAACAGGCAGTATCGCCAACTTTCTTACTAGAAGAAAAAAGACATTACTTTAGACTGTGGTAATTTGTATCCACCTAATGTCGGTTGGATGCCAGGACTAACAAGATAAAAGAAGACTGGGATGCCTTGTATGAAGGAGTGCTCCCAAGTACAATCCTGAAACACATTCAAAGGTGACCGTGGATACAATCCCCACAAAAGTTGTATATAATATCCTTAGAAACTGTATATATTACCTTTACATGCAGCTAATATTAGTACAATTGAATGATTCAATAATAAATGAACAATGAAGAATTTTAAAATTTTGACACAGATCTTTATTTCAAGGTGGGGGAATAGGAGTATGCATCTAAAACATGGTTTGAGGCTTATTTATCTAAGTCAATCATAGGAGGGCTAGCTGCTGAGAAAATGCATATATCCTTTTAATGGCAACCCAAAAGGAAGCACAAGCACAACCTCCCCTTTACAGTTCTGTAACAAGAAGATATGTACTAACCATACCATTCGATATATGTAGTCCATCTTGCCTCACATTCTCTTCCGTGGGTTCGGAGCCGAATGTCGGCTCCGACTCGGCCAACTCTTTTAGCTCGAAGTCTTTCTATTGGCTGGGCTAAGATGGTATCCCATGCTGCACTGCTCTCTATCCCCAGATCTAGTTTGCTGCGAGCCCCGCACTCATTCTCCATGCATAACAACACGTAAGGAAAGGAAGAACAAACCAAGAATGAAGGGAGCTCTGAAACCAGACCTAACATCCAGATCCTCCGGGACGGGGGAAGGATGGGGGGTAAGTAAGAATGTGAGGCAAGATGGACTACATACAGCGATTGTTATGGTGAGTACATAACTTCTTGATGTTATGTAGTCCAATCTCGCCTACATACTTACCTGTGGGACAGCATCCCTAGCACCTAAATCCTGGGAGGCTCAGTGGAAAATACTCCTGAGCACTGTGGAACCAAAGGAAGACCTGCCCCTAGATACCACATCCAACTTGTAATGAGTAACAAAGGTGTGAGGAGATGCCCAAGTAGCCGCAGCACAAATATCATTCATAGACAATCTGGCCTGAAAAGCTGTAGATGTAGATACAGACCGAGTAGAGTGAGCCTTCACCCAGAACGGTAAATCTTTACCCCCTGAGGAATAAATGAAAGAAATACAGCTGGAAATCCACCTGGACAATATGACTTTAGAGACAGGAGACCCAATTCTGTTTTCCGAAAAGGAAACAAACAACTGATCAGATTTTCCTAGGTCTTTCGTTCTGTGCAAATAAAAACGTAATTGTCTGTGCACATCCAATTGATGAAATTGGAATTCTGTCTTATTTGAGAACTGGGGAAAAACACTGGCAATTCAATAGAATGGTTAAGGTTACTGACTGACACCACTTTGGGAAGAAAAGAGGGGTTTGGTCTGAGAGAAACCCTGTCCTTATGAAAAATCAAATAAGGGGGTTTGATTGATAAAGCTTGAAGCTCTGAAATGCGTCTGGCTGATGTGATGGCTACTAAAAAGACAGTCTTCCAAGTTAAGAGTTTTAAATCGCAAGTGGCTGCAGGCTCAAAGGGGGGGTGAAGTAAGACCCTGTAGAACAAAGTTCAAGTCCCAAGGCATAACAGGTTCCGATACCGGAGGATGAAGTAACAAAAGGCCCTTCAGGAAAGCCTTACAGAGTCTATGTGCCATCAGGCTAGGCTCATCTGAGACATTAAAGGTAGAAATCACCGCCAATTGGACTTTAATGGTTGCGGCAGCTGAACCCTTGTTAAAGAGCATAGACAAGAACTCCAATACAGATGAAATAGGAGCTGTGTAAGAGTCAATCTTTCTGGTATGCGCCCAGATTGAAAACCTCTTCCATTTGCTGAAATAAATCTTCCTGGTCGAGGGCTTATGAGAGGAAGATAAAATATGAACCACCTCTGGCAAAAAATGGTGAAGCCTAACTAATGACAGAAGTGGAGTAGCCAGGCTGTCAACCGGAGTGTCCGAAGAGAGGGATGGAGCTGCCCTGACATGTGTGTCAGTCAGTCTGTCTGTTGTGGGTCCAGAATCCAAGGAGTGTCCATGAGATAGGGATGGAGAAAGGGGAACCAAATTTGATGAGGCCAGTGTGCGGCAATCAGAATCATTCTGCTTCCCAAGGATTGCGCTTTCTGAATAACCTTTGACAGCAAGGGAACCGGAGGGAAGGCACATAGTAGACCGGAGGGCCAATCGTGGACTACAGCGTCCCTGGGTGACTCCCCTTGAGGGGGGATCAACGTGAAGTAGCTGCTGCATTTGGCATTGAGAAGGCTGGCAAAAAGGTGGCAGCAAGGCTGACCCCACTTGCAGAAGATTTGTTACGCAACTTGACAGTTCAGGAACCACATGTAAGGCATCAGAATAGCTCTGCTTAGCCTGTCTGCGATCACATTGGACTTCCCCGGAACATGCAGTGCCACCAGAAAACGTTGGGAAGGCACTGCCCACTGCCACACCCACATGGCCTCTCTGCAAAGGGGATAAGACTTGGTTCCTCCCTGCTTGTTCAGATACCACACCATTGACATATTGTCTGAGTGGATTGCAATAGTCCCGAGAGGAAGAAAACTCTGAAGTGCTTGCAACGCTAGTAGCACAGCTCTCATCTCCAGGACATTGATATGCAGATGCATCTCGTGCTCTTGCCATGTGCCTTGGACTGTCCTGCATAGATAATGCCCCACCACCCCATCTGGGAGGCATCCGTGGTCACCGTGGCAATCGGGGACACAGGAACGAAGGGCTTTCCTGCATTCAGGTTGTCAGTGCAAAGCCACCAACTGAGATCCTGTTTGCACCTGTCTGTGAGTAGAATATGGTGAAAAGTGGAAGACGTTGAAGAGACCACTGGGCAAAGAGAAGCCACTGAAGGAGCCTCATATGTAATCTTGCCAGGGGGACTAACATAATCATAGCAGCCATCGTCCCCAACAGTTGGAGGACCCATCTTGCCTTCGCTCTTCTCAGAGAGAGCAAGGCGTGAACTTGTTGTAGGACCCTGATTCTTTCCTGTGGTAGAAATGCATGCATGAGGACGGTGTCTAGTTCGGCGCCTATAAAAGTGACATGCTGTGAGGGCAACAAGACAGATTTTTCCCAGTTCAATGTGATGCCCAACTGCTGACATAGGTTGATAGTAGTGTCCCTGGTCTGAAGTAGTAGATGCCTGGTGGTGGCAGTAAGGAGCCAGTTGTCCAGATATGGAAACACTTGGAATCCCTGAGGTCTCAAGTGAGCTGTCACCACTGCCATGCATTTGGCAAACACCCTGGGGGCTGTGGTGAGAACAAAGGGCAGGGCTCGAAACTGAAAATGACTGGCTCCCAGTCAGAAGCATAGGTGACTTCTGGATGCCCTGTCCATCTTTGTGTGGTAGTAAGCATCCTTGAGGTCAATGAAGCACATCCACACTTCTTTTCCCAACAATGGGAGAATAGACTGCAATGTGACCATTTGAAACTTGGACTTTTGCACGTGGGTGTTCAATTGGCTGAGATCCAATATGGGTCTCAGGTCCCCTGTCCTTTTCGGCACCAAAAATAATCTGGAGTAAGTCCCTAATCCGATCTGGTCTGAGGGGACATGTTGGATGGTTCCCTTTTTCTAGTAGCTTTGAAACTTCTGAAGCTGTGTAATCCCTTTAACTGGGTGGAACATCCGGGATTTTCTTGATTGGAGGGGGATTTGATGAGAAGGGGATGACATATCCTCCGGAAATTATTCGTAGAACCCATTGGTCCTGGGCGATGTCTTGCCAGGCTTCCGAGTGTAACGAGATTCAACCCCCGACTGGCTCAGGAAACGCACAGTTGGGCCCCCCATCAGGAGCGGCAGTAGGGAGAACCACAAAAGAAATCGTGGTCTCCTGAGTTGTGGGGGCCTCCTCTGCCCCTAGGGTGACGTCCCCCTGAATAATCACCCCCTCCCCTGCCTCTGGAGGGGGACTCACCTTTTGCACCGGGAAAAAACCTCTGTGATTTCTTGAACCACATTTTGCCCCCCCTCTGGGCCTTGGGATAAGGCCTAGAGGGAAGGGAAAAACGGACTCCTACGGCAGACAGAGTTTTCCCCTCCTGCTCGCACCTGGTGAGAGTGTCTTTCACCTTGGTCCTGAACAAAGAGGAACCATCAAAAGGGGCGTCGGTGAATGAAGACTTGAAGGCCTCTGCAAAATGAAAAAGGCACATTCCAGGCCTGCCTCCTAAGAGCAACTCCTGAACTTGCTGCCCTACTCGCTCCTTCGGCTGCATATGAGATTAGCCTCATGGAGGAGTTCACAATGGAATTGAGGGTAGACATCTGAGCGTTGACCGTCTGGGCTACCGCCTCAGAAACGTTACCCGTGAGAGTATCTCCAAGCTCCTTGAGGAGATCTCTCTGGAGCCATGTAAAGTGTGATAAATAGTTCAGTGACCGTAAGGTAAAGGTCGCTGAAGAAAAGGTATGCTTCCCGTACCGGTTCATGGTCCTAGACTCCTTGTTAGAGGGATGGACGGTGGAAGAAGTCTCGGCTAATTCCTTCTGAGTGGCAGCTGCCACCACCATGGCATCCACAGGGACTCCCTTGGACAGAAATTCCTTATCAGGAGGAGCAGACAAAAATGTATTGGGTCTCCTGGGGATTGGTTCCACAGAGGCAGAGGTTTCCCACACCCTTCGACAAACCAAATCCAGAAGCTCGTCGAAGTGTGGAGATACCCAGGAGGCGGAGGGCTGAGCACCAAAAGCCTTCAGGAAGACCGACTCCTCCTCAGAGAGGGCTTTGGATGGCCAGTCACCTCTTTGTTTCAAAATCTCTAGGATGTCAGAGAAAGAAACATCCTCAGAGGATGACTTGGGGGACCCCTCCAACTCCTCGAGGTCGGTATCTGATGTGAGAGACTCATCCTGTGAATCTATGTGCTTGCTCTTGCATGCCATCTTTCTGGGTGGCTCCTCAGGCAAAAACTCTGAGGGGCCCTCAGAAATGTGGGGGCCACTCATGGGGGTACCCTGAGGCCTTGGGGCTCCACTGTCTAGAGATAGATGGTGATCAGAGACCTGCACCAGTGTAGTAGGGGACAAAATGACCAACTCGCATGATGCCGCTGACAACCTGGCCGGTGCGCTCTGCATGGCCTCAAAGGCTGGTCTCCCCGAGTCCGAAGAATGACCAGCCTCCGAAGCCACGACAGGAGTCAAACTTCCCCATGCCGAAGCACCGAGAGGGAGACTAGGAGCTGAGAGGTGTCCCGAAGCCTCTCCCTCGGGTCCGACCGAAGAATCCTGAGTCCTGAACCCGGTGGAAGGCGCCGACGGGGTCAGAGCTGATGGCACCAGTAAGCCAGGAGGGGCTGTCGGAACCGACCTAGGGACACATCACACGGAGGCGAGCACTCTGGCTCCGAAAGCTGAGGTGTGCTCGGAGGAGGAAGTATCGAAGCAGGTTGAGGGCCCAGCTCCAGAGCCGACTGGTTCGGAACCGAGAACAATTTTGCCAGAACCAGTGACTGAAGGAGTCTCTGCACCACTCTATCGACATTCACATCTGATAAGGTCCTGGAGGATTTTGAGGATAGAGAAGGAGATTGAGACCTCCTCTCCGAAGGGGACCTGCGAGGAGAGGATACTGGCCTAAAGCTAGGCGATCAGCTCCGAACAGGTTCCAAGAAAATTGGAGCCAAAGCAGGTTCCATAACAACTGAAACTTCCTGCAGCCCCGAGGACAATGGAGCCAAGGATGTTGAAGCAGACTTTGCTATTTCCTCCGGTGGCTCCGAGGAGATTGATGGAGCCAGAGATCTCTTTTTTGATTTAGAGGATTTAGCCTTAGAGCTGGAAACACTATCCAGACCCTCCTCGAAGGAGGGTTTCAGAAGTCCCTTCAAAATCAATTTATTCTTCCTTTCCTGAAGAACTCGTGGACTAAAAGCATGACAGAAGCTGCACGACTCCTGGAGATGAATCGCTCCCAGACAATATACACAGATGGAGTGTCCATCGGTAATGGACATTTTGTAACTGCACCTAGAGCACTTCTTGAAGCCCGAGGGCTTGTGCTCCTTAGTATCTTTGGACATAGTTAGCCAACAATAATAAAGCACCAAGGCAATCAAACACTGAATAAAAGGACCAACGGTCAAACAGTCACAAGGTGGGAAAAACCTACAACACACAAATACCACAAGATCTCTAAGTTAAACGATCCTTAGACACAAACACAAGGGAGAAAGGACTAAAACCTCTAATTTAAACAGTTTTTAGTCCAGGTAAACTTTAATGACACAAGGAAAGCAAGGGGACAGACTAGGTCCTCTAACTGAAAACAGGCCTAGCCCGTTGGAAAAGGTAGTAGGATACCATAGAAAAAATGATCCAAAACACAATTTTTCCACAAGACAAGAACACACAATAGCTATTAAAATAGCTTTTTGTTTGCAACAAATTTCTCTGATGAGGAAGAAAAAGGGTACTAAGCCACAGCCAAGAGCAAGACCACGTCCGAGCTACACGAGAGGCAAATGAGATCTGGGGATAGAGAGCAGTGCAGCATGGGATACCATCTTAGCCCAGCCAATAGAAAAACTTCATAGTTTCATAGTTTAGTACTAGGCTATCTGCCCTGGGGCATTTGTAAGCCTAGCCATAGTGATGTGGCTTTTGCCACCCCATGAAATGGTACAAAGATGTACAGAATAAATTTAGAATACTGTGCCTCTGTCTAGTAGTGACACAATGAAGGTCCCCTTATATAATATAATTAGTTTACTGTGCCCCTGTCTAGCAGTGACACAGATGTGACCCCTGGGGTATACTTACGATCTCCCATCCACTCATCAAGATTTCTCTTGAAGAGAGTCAGTGAGGGGCTTTGCCTAATATGAACTGGGATCTTGTTCCAAAGCATGGGAAGCCTCTGGGTTATGAATCTATCCCTCCAGCATGTCCTATTCATACTTGTACCGAGGTTTAAGCCTTTAGCTCTCGTGGTCCTGATGGATTTGGATTTTTTGAGGTGGAGCATGTCCATCAGGTCCTGATTGGACATGGCCTTGTACGTCAGGCAGAGATCACCTCTGAGCAGGTGGTATGCTACTGAATAGAGCTGAAGTTTCTTTAGTCTGGCAGAATAAGACATATGTTGCAGACCCCTGATCCTCTTGGTGAGGTACTTTTGCGGTCTCTCCAGCTGTTGCAAATGCCGGGTGAGGTACATACCAAATGGGGCATTGTACTCAATCATGGGTCTGATGAGGGAGGAGTATAGGGGTACAATGACATCCTTGGATCTGGATGTGAATCCCTTCATGATGAGGTGTGCAAGGTAGAATGTTTTTCTAACCACTTTGGCAACATGGGTGTCAAATGAGAGGTCGCTGTCGACTTGGGTCCCTAGGTCTCTGATTACTTTTTCCGTACTCAGTGGGTTGCTGTCTATGTGATAATTTGTGGGTACTTTGTTTTCCCAAAGGGGATGACTATACATTTTTTGGCATTTAGTTTAAGGCCGTGACTCCAGCACCAGTTGTCCGTTTCTGTGAGGCCTTTTTGTAGGATGTATGTGTCCGCTGGTGTATCGACTATGGCGCCTAGTTTGCAGTCATCTGTGAACTTTGTCAGCCACAACCCTCCCATGTTTGCTTTAACATCTGAGAAATAAATGCCGAACAAGAGGGGTCCCAGGACAGATCCCTGTGGGACACCACTTGTGACTGGCTTTGAGTCTGACATTGCTCCAGCGATTTTAACTTTATGGGTTCTGTCCTTTAGCCAGTTTGCAACCCATCTAGTGACATAAGGGTTTACGTTTAAGCTGTTGAGCTTATCTATGATGCCTGAGTGGGGTATTGTGTCGAAGGCCTTAGCCAAGTCCAGGTAGGCTGTGTGGACTGCTTTGCCCTCATCAATGGCGAGCTAAAAAAGTTGGCCGAGTCGGAGCCGACATTCGGCTCTGAACCCTGTTGGTGAGATTGGACTACATAACATCTGAAATTTTGTGAACACTCATTTCAGTATTTTAATGTATAATTATCCCCCTTTTACGGGATAAAATTGACATTAGATACAATCATTAGGCTGTAAAGACTTTTCTTCTAATTATTACTGTTTTTGGATGCCCGCTTTTATGGGACAAATTGAGGAACTCAAGTAGAGTTAGTCCCTAGTGTTGGCAAATGACCCAAAGCAATGGTGCAGCTCTCTCTTTCAATTCCCGAGCTTGTTTTACTATGTGCATTTCTACCAAAATGGTTAACACTTTATCTTTGTATTTTTGTTTTAAATGTTCACATTATTTTCTTACTGGTACTTTGGCCAAAGTACTAAGAAAAACATGTTTGTGGCACTTTCGCTTTTCCTGTTCCTTCAGCCCTGCCTGAATACACAGCAAAACTATGAATGGTGAAAAAAATTGGTTAGTACATTTGTTGGGCCGAGTTGATGATGTCTGGGTACACTCTAATACAGGTATCTTTTCACATGGCTTGTGGGTCATACCTTTTCACAGCTGGAGGTAAATCAGACTTTTTCATAGTCAGAGGGTCACTTGCCCTTATCATTACAGAAGCTTTATGGGGGGTACTCCACAGCTGCAACAACAATCGAGGCTGGGGCTCTTTCCTGAAGACTGTGTGAATTGTTGAAAAGCAACCATAATTTTTGGGTGGTTGGCAGAACACTGGTGCCAGAACCAGATCTATTATAGTAATGGGGCCAATGCCCATCCTCATTATATGTGTGGATTGCTGCGTCTTCATACAGTCAACTGCTCTAAATCCAAATGCCATTTTAAGAAAAAACTGCCAGAGCTACAAAATACAAATGAGGAAAGGAGACCATGTTTGTGTCTTCCTGCAAACGCACCAATACTAAAATGAATTTTCCAGAATAAGCAGATGAAACTTAGTGAACCAAACACAGTTTGGAAAGAGGTCCAGAAAACTATTTGGTTTCTAAAGTGCTCATCCAAGGTTATGTACAGATCTGCATGCATATGTCGACTATTCAACATACTAGACTGATCAGAACAGAAACATAGTCTAGCAAGGAACTGCAGTTGAGCCTGTTCCAACAGTTCATGCATTAAGGTTCCAGGCACAAAAGTAAGCATGGGCAGCTGGGACAGATCTTTTGAAATGAGGTCAATAACCTGACGATTTTCCCAGTGGCCAGCCATGGTTATATGCAGATATTGCATGCACACATTGTCTAAAGTCATACTAGATTTGCTAGGGTAAATAAACTGTACTACACTTACGAACACTGGGCACTTCATCATCATCAGCAGCACTCCCCTTTTCCCATTTTCTACATGGGGTCGAGGTATTGTGTTAACTGTTGCTATCTCTCTTGATATAGAGTCACACTCCCACCTTCTTCAACACTCATGCTTGACTTTTGCAGATCTGTCACACAATTCATCCACCTCTTTGCTGGACATCCTTGTTTCCTCTTACCTTCTTCCTGTCTGTCCTAAATCTTCTTCACCAGATTGCCTTCTACTTTTCTGCATGTGTCTCCAAACTTGCTGATCTTTTCTGCAATTGGAGCTACTTTGGCTTCTGCACTCATGTCCTCATTTCTTCACCTGTCCCACAGTGTGCATCCTATCATCCTTCTCAGACACTTCATTTCAATCACCTCTAGCTTCTTCATCTGCTCTGCCTTTACTGCCCAGATTTCTGTACCATACAGTAGTACTGGTCGCACTACTGTCTTGTACACCTTACTCTTCAGCTTATTTGACATTCTTCTATCACAGACTACACCTGAGATTCTATACCAGTTGGCTGCAGCCACACTGATTCTAGCTTTGACCTCTTCATTCAGACTTCTCTTCTCCTCAACCACCCCTTCCAGATACTTGAAGCTATTTACCTGTTCCACTATCTTCCCTTCTATCTCCATTTGTAGCTTCTTCTGATTCCCCCAATTTGCTGCCATTACTATTGTCTTATCTGTGCTTAATTTCATCCCATGTGCCTTCACTTTTGATTTCCATTCCCCTATCCTTTGCTGAAGTTCTTATCTAACCTAAAACCACAGCTGAACCCTTTTTAGGCAGTCCATGCTTTTTAATTAAATCATAAAATCCATGAGAAATCCAAAAATATAAAAAAGAAAAGTGCAAACATAAAAAGTTACAGGGTTTATAACCCATTGCAAACTGAGATGAAACATAGTAAATCTTTTGAGATCAGATCTGATAGCCTTTTATGCCTGTTGTGAACTGGGTTAGGGACAGTCCCCCTTTGGAGATCTAGTCTGAGAAGCATAACTGTGTTAAACCATCCATCTGCTTGCAGTGGGACTGACCATGTGATCGCCATGGATGATTTTTTTTTTTTTTTTTTTTTACAAACACCAAAGGCTTTCCACAAGAGACCTTACAAGTTCAGCCGGCCAATACCCAGAAGTCAAGTATACTGAGCTGAATATGGTACTTAAGATGTTGATTTCCAACCCAGGATCATGCATGCCCACTGAATAATACCTGCTGAAGTCAATCCCTTCCTTGTTCTTCACCTAACTTGAATGGGATGTGTTTTAACATGTCTCTGGTTGCTGCAAAGTTCTTACCGTAGATAGTTTTAACCGATCTTGTCCCAGTGTGAGTGTTCCTTGTTCTCTTCCAGAGCTGTGCTTTTTTGTTCTTAGTCAATGTTTCAGGAGAAAAGGACTACCTCATTGGTCACTTGTGCCTGTTGGCCCTGGGTATGCTCTTTTTGTATGTTAGGGGCATTTCTGTCTGTGGAACTGTGCTTAGTATAACTGCTTGTGGTTCAACAAACAATAAGGACTGATTTAATGGAGCAGCTGGTCTTCATTCCTGGGGTCCTGTGGGCTTCCAGTCTGATTAACCACTTGAGAACTTTCTTTTCAATGGCTGCATTTCTATTCCCCTTGTGTGGGTTCATTTCTATTTGTTTTTTTTTTTTGTTTTTTTTTTAGAATGTAGAATTTGAATCTGCAATGGTGGGAATTCTGTGCCTGATATCTGGCAAGTGGATCCTTCAGTTTTCCAGACCTGATCTCCGTGAGATGCTGTGCAATCCATCTTTTGAATTTATTGATTTTTTTCCCTACATAAAAGTGTCCACATGAAATACAGTTAGACCTATAAAGGAAACATTCTGTGTCACAATTCTCAAAGCAAGAACTCTATTAGGTTTTGCTGGAGTTCAGACATGTGAAACTGTCAAAACTACTCATTAGCTGCAGTATTTGCAGTCCACAGACGAACATACCTCAAGAACCCAGAATCATACCACTCGGCCTCCCCTCTACACAACCCCTTATACTTTGGCCTTTTTGAAAATAAAACTGGGTATGTCTTTTAAAATACTAAGTTGTTAATTATTTATCATAATACAGTTGTTGGTGATGGCTCTTTTGATTTCTTTGAAATAAGTGGTGAATAAGAAGTTATGTACCTACCATAAAGTTCCATGTTAGTTGTCTTCTTCTCGCCTTCTTTCTTGCTGGATGGGTTCAGAACCGATCCTCGGCTCCGACTTGACCTTCTACTAAAGCTCGAGAGCTATTTACTGGTTTGAGGCTTCCCCATATCCCACAATGCTAGGCGACAGATACCCAGATCTTGTTTGGTAGAGCTAACACCATGGAGACACCTGTCCCCACTACAAGGTTTACCTACAGTGCTAAAAACAGAGGAGGACGTAACCTAAAAAGAGTCAACCAGAGAAGGCCTCAAAGGGGATTCTTCTCGGTCTGTCCAGGCTAGGGGGATGGAGGGTGGGACACAAGAAAGAAGGCGAGAAGAAGACAACTAACATGGAACGTTATGGTAGGTACATAACTTCTTAATGTTAAGTTGTCTATCTTGCCTTCATTCTTGCTGGATGGGATAGCGTCCCTAGCACCTTAACCCTGGGTGGCTCATTGGAACAGACTTTTGAGCACAGTGGAACCAAAATCAGCTTGACTTCTGGAGGCCATATCCAACTTGTAATGTGAAATGAAAGTATGAGGAGTGGCCCATGTGGCTGCAGCACAAATAGATTCCATTGGAAGCCTTGCCTGAAAAGCTATTGATGTAGCTAATGCTCTGGTGGAATGAGCTTTTGGTTTTGTAGGGAGTTCTTTTTGTCTCAGTTGGTAAATCAAAGTAATAATAGAGGCCAACCACCTGGATAGGTTACTTTAGAAACTGGCAGGCCCTGCTTGCCCTCAGCATAGGACAGGAAGAGTTGGTCCGATTTTCTTGTTTGTTTAGTCCTATCCAAATAAAAACGTAATTGCCTGTGAACGTCCAAATAGTGCAACTTTTATTCAGCTCTGTTCGAATATTAGGAAAAAAGACAGGAAGATCAATAACCTGATTCAGATTTGTCTCGGAAGGTATTTTGGGTAAAAAGGAAGGATTAGTCCTGAGTGAAACTCTTATTTTTGTGAAAAACAAGATAAGGAGGACGAATACAGAGGGCTTGAAGTTCCGACACTCTTCTAGCTGAGGTGATGGCTACTAAGAAGAGAGACTTCCAGGAGAGTAATTTTAAGGAACAGGAAGCCGCAGGTTCAAAAGGAGGGAGAATCAATGAAGTTAATATCAGGTTCAAATCCCACGGAGGCGGGGGCATGTTTAACCGGGGGCCTAAGTAAAATCGTCCCTTTAAGAAAAGCTTTACAAAGTTTGTGGGACATGATGCTGGTCTCTGACAGGCCAGCATGGAAATTAGCAATAGCAGCCAAATGGACTCTAATGGTGGCAGATGAAGAACCTGCTCGCAAATGTTCTGCCAAAAAATCTAGAACTTTATGGACAGGGGCTGTAAAGGGGTCTATATTTCTAGCCTCTGCCCAGAAGGAGAAATGTTTCCACTTACTAGCATAAGTCTTTCTGGTAATAGATTTGTGCGAAGAAAGGATGATTTCACGCACTGGCTGAGAAATATGTGGAAGCCTGGCTAAGGTTGGAAGTGGAGCAACCAAGCTGTGAGGTTGAGAGACTGAAGGGATTGGTGCAGCCCGCCCGACTGATGGATCAAGAGATCTGGCACTGGGTCCAGATTCCAGGGCTGCTCCAGCAGGTGACGATGCAGGAATGGGAACCAAATTTGTCGAGGCCAGTAAGGGGCAATGAGGATCATCCTGGATCCCAATGCGGTCGCTTTCTGAATCAGTTTTGGAATTAAGGGAAAGGGAGGGAATGCATACAGATGACCCCGGGGCCAATCGTGAACTAGAGCATCTCTGGGGGAGTGGCCGGGGAGGGGGAAGAGAGTGAAGTAGTTGCACTTGCTGTTGAGAGGGGTTGCAAAAAGTTCGCAGCAAGGTTGACCCCATCTGCGGAAAATTTTGTCTGCTACTAACTGATTGTGAGACCACTCGTGAGGCATGAGAATGGCTCTGATTAATCTGTCCGCTATGACGTTGGACTTCCTGGGGATGTGCGTTGCTATCAGAAACCACTGAGAACAGATCGCCCACTGCCAGAGTCTGAGTGCTTCTCGACATAAAGGATAGGACCTGGTTCCGCCCTGCTTGTTGATGTACCACACTAAAGACATATTGTCCATCTGAATTGCAATAGTCCCGGTAGGTAGAGAGTCCTGAAGAGCTTGCAATGCTAAAAGTACTGCTCTCATCTCCAAGACGTTTATGTGCAGGTGGTACTCTAGGGGTTGCCATGTGCCCTGGACAGTCCTGCCCTGAAAATGCCCCCCCCAACCCGATCAGGGAGGCATCCGTTGTCACCGTGGCAACAGGAGGAGGAAGAACAAACGGTCTGCCTTGAAGTACTTGAGAGGAGACCATCCACCAAGAAAGATGGTCTTTGCATGATTGATTATTATGTTGTGAGACATCGGAAGCTATTGAAAAGACCATTGTGTAAAAAGCATCCATTGAAGAATCCGCATGTGAAAACGAGCCAGGGGAGGTAACGTGATTGCTGCTGCCATGAGACCCAAGGTTTCAGTACAAATCTGGCCTGAATTCTCTTGCACTGTAGTAAGGTTTGAACATGTCAGCGAATGTCTGATACTCTTTCTAAGGGAAGTTTGCCGACAGCTCTTTTGTATTTAATATTGTGCCTATAAAAGTTATAGATTGACAAGGCGACAATGCAGACTTTTCGAAGTTTATAGAGATACCTAGCTTGGAGCAAGTTTGGATGGTATAATCCCTGGCTCAGAGTAGCTGATGCCTGGTGGAAGCAGTTAGGAGCCAGTCGTCTAGATATGGAAACACCTGGAATCCTCGCCGTCTCAGGTAAGCCGTAACCACTGCCATGCATTTGGTGAACACCCTGGGGGCTGTGGTGAGACCAAAGGGCAGGGCTCTGAATTGATAGTGACTGGCCCCCAGCTGGAAACGGAGAAAAGGAAGGAGGGAGACAGCAAAACTATGTAAATGTACGAAGAACCATGTATGTAATGAAAGGTACAAAACTGTACCATGTTCTTCATCTCACTACCCAACAGTCCTTACACTTTGGGTAGAACCCTTAGCAGAGGTAAGGGAGGTGATGAGCTGACCAAGGACTACATTGCAAAACAAGCCCGCACTGTAGCAGTTTCTTCAACCAGCCCAGCTGCTAGAGAAACACTTACTGAGGATAATAAAGCCAAAGTATATACTGAACTCAAGCATGCCTCCAAAATATCCTGACACACACCCCCAAAAGCTGTTTGGTTGGTACAAATCTGGAACAGCCCCTCTAACTGAAACCCCTCCTTGATGAGGAATAACCCCAGCAATGCAAAACCAACCCACTGTGTACCAGACACAGCAGTGCCCTAAGAACTCAAAGCAAAAAAACAACTGATTGCCAAGACTGCCTGAACCCATTAGCAATCAAAGAATAGACATAAAGCAATGCAAAAGAAGGGTTATCTAAAGTGTTTGCCCTCCCATCCCTTTATTTTAATCTAAAGCAAAAAAGTAAAACAATGAACAGCCTGGTTTAAAGCCACAAAGTTCTGTCCTAGGCATAACGTTTGGTTTTAAAAGCATCTAAACCCTATCCTTATTTAAAATCAAGATTGGCTCAACTGTAGGCAGGGCCTGCATGAATGGAAACCCTTAAAGCCACACTAGAAACACAAAAAAAGCAATCAAGTCCATGATAAATATTTCTAACTCAACAAAAGCTGCAGGCCTCACTGGCATAAGAGTGACAAATTCAAGGAAAATTGAGATCAAGGTATATAGATTTCTTTCTGGGTCTTTGCTTTGAAATGCCCCAACTCAAAATTATGAGAATAAAAAGCAAAAAACATGAGTGGTATACTATCATTTGGAGCCATCTAAGTGCTGAAAGGGATTTTTTATTGTACAGAAGAAACATTGCCTTGTAAGTCATCATGAACCTAATAAAGATACCCCAAACTCAAATTAAACTCAGAGAAAGTGTTTGCCATAAGCCAGCATGACTCCAGGCTAAAATCTTGACAAGTTCTTGTACACTAACCCAGTACTAGGCCTCTATTCCACAAAATCACATTCAAACTTGTTTCAAAAGCCTGAGACCTCTTCCAAACACAAAAACAGAATATGTGCAGGCGTGTACTTTCTTTTGAAGTTTGACATTCAGCCAAAATCACAGAGAAAACTTTGAACAAAGGTTGAGAAATAGGGCGTGGCTATGAGGCTTCCAGACCACCAGTGCTTGCAGGCAAAAAATTCGAGGAGAAAACACGTCTCTTGTGACATCCTTGCCAATTCCTGTCTGATCTTTAGAAGGCTTCTTTGGGAGGAGGAAAGCAGAGGGAGGAAAGGCAAACACACAGAAAGAGCATCCACTGAAGGAAAGTTTGGCACTTCCTGTCTGTGATGAAACCTTTAAAATGAAGGTTTGGCAGCTGAGGGAAAAGATGAGAAGTTTAACAGATCCAATTGGAGTTCCCATGACACTGTCAATTTGAGAAGAATACTTGAGTCTCCACTCACCGTGGGTGATGGAATAATTGCCAAGCAAAACACATTCTGGCGGAAGTCTGCTCACTGGCACGTACCTTGCCTGAAGATTTGGCCAAAACTGAGAGCAGTAAATCCAAAATCATTGTTTGCTTGCCTAGAGATTGAGCTGTAAACTGAGAGCAGTCTCCCACCAAATCATTGCTTGCCTTGTTGTGTTGTCTGTTGAACCCCCCTGCTTGCCCTGAAGAAGTAATTTTGTTTCGTTGTGGTAACTAACACCTGCATGCAATATCCTCATGTTGATATGTAGAATGCCTACTGAAGTAAGGCCACTTGTTTTAGTCCAATTTCATAGACAATGAGTCCCTCAAGCGAGCTTTTGTCTGTTGTAGTGTCGTTAAAATCTGACCAGGTTCTGTGCGGGGGTCACAGAGTCCCTTTGTTTAGTGACATCTTGCTGTTACCATAAAAAAATTTCTTTCAAATTGTATGGTCCTGAATGATAAATTCCTTATTTGGAGAAGCAAGTGTGTGAACACAAGGAGATACCATTGTAGCAGTAATCCCATACCTATTTATGAGGAACCATACATTTACAAGATGTGCCATGAAACCTAATGTTTAAAGACTGTCCTGTTGATCCCAGTACTGAAGATGAAGTGAAATGACGAAGTGTGGATAGACTCTTTTTGTTGGTCCGATGTTGAAAGGCTATGGGGGGATGCCGTACAGACTTTTGTTTGTCCGGGCCATCATGGATGCTGAGTGGTACACATCTCTTGGCCATTTCGCTCACAGAATACTCCAGGCATCTATTAGACTGGACCAGGTCACAAAAATGACAGTTGTCTGCTCTCACTTATATCATATACCGCAGATAGAAGGTTTTCTTTCCTTTAAAGCCAAAATTAACCTGAATCAAGCTGGAGGATAAGCCAGAACTTTCGGTTCTGAAGCAAGTAGTAGATACTGAGCAGCGGGCAATGCAGAGAAGATATAGTGAGAAGTCCCAGCTCGAAAACTAATAGTGAGAACCAATAGTGAGAATAGGAATGTGAAGGTAAGCTTCCTTTGAGATCCTTAGTTACCATCCAATGATCTTGCCCAGCAGAGGTAAAAGCTGCTTAACGCCAACATTTTGAACTTGGGAATGTCCAGATAAGTGTTGAGGCACTTAAAATGAAAATTCTGCCAAGCGTGTTTCCAAATTTGGTAAAATCTGGCCCCGAGGTAAATCCTTCTTGCTCCTAGGAACAGAGTTAGAGTAAAACTCCTGCCCCTATTTATAACAGAGAAACTTGGTTTAGAGCCTTCTATTTGTTGTTGAGGAGCTGGCACTGGCTTGCCTTTTGAAAGGAGGCAAGAATGGAAATAAAAACCTGTAAATCGTGGTGGTGATATCAAATAACTTGTCCTAGTGGTGGTATGATATACAGACGAGAAGGTTCTTGCTCCAATTAAGCGCCAGGTGATTTTCTCTGTTCCAAAAAAAGGACTGACCCCTGCCCTCACCCGAAGAAAGGACAGGAGAACTCCCTTAGGTAGGCCTGAAAGAGCCCTAAGAGTTTCCGCCCCTACCACTTTGAGAGACAGCCCAACCCAGACTTAGAAATCATAGAGCTGAGGAGCCCCCTTCCTTCTGCCACTAGACTGGGAATCAGAAGGAGGCTGGATAAAGAAAAAGGAGGCCCAGGCCTGCATAGACTTGTTCTCTAAAACCCAAAGGCTGGAAACTGCCTCAACAAAAGCTTCCTCATAAGGCATCAGGATTGTAAAGGGATTTTGTTAAAACTCTTGTTTAGGCAATTGGAGGCATGAAACATGCACCAAATCTTAAAACCTTACTTTACATAATCAAGAAACACTTACTAAGCACTCAAACCTTGGGACTTTAATTGTTAAAAGGAGATAGTTCTGGTATTTCAACATGTGAAACTGGCAATTCAAAGCCTCCCTCATAGCAAGAGTGGAAGTAACTAAAGGAACAATCCCCATCTATCCAAGGCCCCAAGTCTTTGTCTTCTATCCAAGGATTCTCAACAACAGAAGCCTTAACTGACTTAGGGAACGACTTCTTAACACTGGCTTAGGCCTCTAACTCTAAATGGACTTATGAGTTTCAGGTGCACCCTGTAATACCTATCCGGGCACACAGGAGCAGGAGGCAAAGAATCAGGATTACTTTAGGCTGCAAAACATCTTCTTAGAAGCCTCAAAACAGGAGAGGAGCTCAAAGGCAAAACAGGGGGTAAAACAAATTCCCTATGAGAGAGCCTGGAATCCATCTAACAAAGGCCCTAGCCACTTAACTCCCTCCTCATGGAATGAAGAGTTTTGAAAAAGGAAAATCCTCAGAGGAGAAGCAGAAGAGAAAGATCCAGATCAGAAGGAGGAGAAGGATCCAGGCAGAATCAGTCTTCATCAGAACTCTGAAACATCCGGGCCTCAAAAGATGAAGCCTCAGGCTCTGCTCTCCAACCTAGGTCTCCCTCCAGGAGAAATATGTATCTAGAGGCATAGAATCAAACTAAAGTAAATTCCTAGCATATGCTTCTTGGGCACAGTACTGCAAGAGCTAGGACCAACACCAGCTGAAGCCTGGAGCCCCTCTGAACCAACTGAAAGCCAAGAGGGAGAAGGAGAGGAGGGAGCCACCCTACCTTCTAGGCCCTGGGAAGCCCCTCCTGCTGCCCCTCAGCTCAGCCTGACTTGCCAAGGCCACCTCTGAGAATAATAAGTTACAACTTCACCCTGAGCAAAGAAACAAATCCTCCGCGACACCACTAAGCCACCCGGCACCTCCAACACGCCGGGCGTCACTAGACGGGTTCAGTTAGCTCAGACCTACTGCCTTGTCCTAGTGACTCTTCGAAGAAGGGCGTCGGAGCATAATTCGGGTATTTTATAATTAATTCGCTTCCCAAAGACTAACCTACAACCTTCCAACCTTCTTTATAGTAAGGTCGAAAATAGACTCAGGAGCAACAGCGCCAATAACCAGGTTTGTGGCCCTAAGGGTAGCAATACAATCTGAAGTATCTATGTTTATCCCACAACTGTTACACCACTGACTTTGATGAAAGCGCATCCGTAAAAAATCAGAAATACAAAAAAATAAACATTTATAACTATCAGCCAACTTGAAACTTGAACTTGAAAAAAACTTCAAACCAAACTTGAAAAGGCATGCTGGCTTATGCTGCTGCTTGCAAATGGATTTCTGAGGATACTGATAAGCAAAAGACTGTTTGTACCCGTCGACGCGTCTTGATGTCAGTCAAATTGACCTGCGACACGCCAGCCTCTTACATTTGGATATTCGCCGACCCGAGGACGGACTACCCAAGTGTAAGGACTGCAGCAATGTGAGATGAAGAACATCCTCCTGGAGTGTCTGTGCATTCTGATATGGTAGTACACATCCTGAAGGTCTATGCAGCACATCCAACTGTCCTGACCCAAAAAGGGTAGAATAGACTGAAGCGTGACCATCCGGAACTTTGTTCTTTGAACAGATTCATTTAACCTGCTGAGATCCAAAATGGGTCTCCAGTCCCCTGTCATTTTTGGTACCAAAAGGAACTTGGAGTAAATCCCGGATCCTTGCTGGTCTGCTGGGACTGGCTGGATGGCCCTTTTTTCTAGCAGTTTTGAAATTTCTAGTACTGCTTGTTCCCTTAGACTGGGTGGAACATCTGGAAGGGACCTGTTTGTTTGTAGAGGCGTGTGGGCAAAGGGGATTTTGTAACCCTCGGATATGACAGACCGTACCCATTTGGCTTGTGTGAGGAGTTGCCAGGCTTCTGGGTACAGTGACAACCTTTCCCCAACTGCCTCCGAAGGTGGACAGTCGGGCAGCCCCTCAGGGGTGCTGAAAGGGTTTGTCAGAGAAAGATTCTCTGCTACCCTGATTTTGCGGACCCCCTTCTGCCCCTCGGGCGGCATCTATTATTGAGCCCTCCTCTGCCCCATGAGGGAAACTCGCCAAGTGTGTCAGGCACGACTCCCTGGGGTTTCCGAAACCACATTTTTCCATTCTTCTGACCTTTAGGGTATGGTCTAGAGGGAGTAGAAAAATGGACTCCCACGGCAGAGAGAGTCTTGCCTTCCTGCTCACACCTGGTAAGGGTATCCTTCACCTGTGGTCCAAACAAAGCCGAACCATCGAAGGGGGTATTGGTGAAGGACGCCTAAAAGGGGTCAGCAAAGTTACATAACCACATCCAGGCATGTCTTCTCAAAGCCACGCCTGTACCTGCGGCCCCACTTGCCCCATCGGCTGCATAAGAAAATGAGCCACATGGGGGAGTTGACTATAGCGTTAAGGGTCGCCAGCTGGAGTTAATATTTTCCTGAGACCCCACAGCTGATGGATCCTGAAGGGTATCACCCAGTTCCTTGAGAAGATCCCATTGAAGGCAGGTGAAATGGCACAGATAATTCAGCGACCGCATGGAAAAGGTCGCTGAAGAAAACACCCGCTTCCCGCACCTGTCCATTGTCCTAGATTCTTTATTAGATGGATGGACAGGCACCGAAAGGTCAGCCAACTCCTTCTTAGTGGCTGCTGCCACCACCATGGCATCAACAGGGACAACCTTTGTCAGAAACTGTTTGTCAGATGGGGCTGTAATGAAATTAGTGGGCCTGCGGGGAGTTGGTTCCACTGTGTCCGGGGCTGTCCACACCTTCCAAGCCACCACTTCTATGAAAGGCAGAGGCACCCAGGAGGTGGAAGGGCGAGAAACAAACGCGTCCAGGTACAACGACTCATCCTCGGAAGGGTTACGGGCAGTCCAGTTCCCCTTCTGCCTAAGGATCTCAAGGGTGTCTGAAAAGGAGACATCCTCAGAGGGGGACCTTGGGGACCCTTCCGAATCCTCCAAGTCGGTGTCAGATGTGACTGACTCGGGGGAGTCAACATGTTTCCTCTTGCATTTTCTCTTCCGAGGGGGCTCCTCTGAATGATCAGGGGAGGCCTCGGAAGAGGAAGATACACCCAATGGGGCGACCTGGAGCGTCTGTTCTCCATGCTTGGGGTCAGGAGGGTGGACAGAGACCGATGCAGGCCCCATGGGGGGAGGAGCCGAAGGGGCCGATCGTGGAGCCAACACAGGAGTCAGCATGCTCCTCATGAACTCGAAGGTGCCCCTATCAGGCAGAGAAGAGGGTCCCCGCTCCGAAGAAATGTGAACCACTCCCGACACCAAGAGGGACGGCTCCAAGGCCGATGTCGGGGCCGAGCTCACCTGCGCCGAGGCCCCGAGAGGGAGAACGGGGTTGGACAAGGGTATGATGCCACTCGCCCCCTCAGAGCCGACGAGGGAATCTCGGCACCCGGATCCCTCCAAGGACGGAACCAATGAAGAGATCGGAGCTGACGAGGGGGCTGAAAGGTGTGGTATCGGCTCCGACGTTCTGACGATTCAAGCTCCAACGAGCTCCGGCTCTGAACACAGTGGAAGAGTCGGAGGAGGAACTGTTGAAGACACAGGGATAGCCACAGTCTGTTGACAAGGGCTGGTCAACATTTTGGCCAGGTGCCTGCAACTTTAGGAGCCTACTGACCACCATCTCCAAGTCAAGATCGGATAGTCTGGAGGACAGAGAGGAGTGGGACCTATGGCTCCGCTCCGACTGAAGCAATGGAGACCTCGGAGCCGAACGAACAGACTCTAAAGAGGGGGACATCGAATGTTTACGGCTCAGAGAACGCTCCGATACCAAGTTCTGAGCCGACTGAGGTCTCAAAGTGTCGGTTCCAGCCAGAACCGACAAGGAGGCAGGAGCTCTGCTCGGCGACGGCTCCGAACAGGGAGCCGACGGTTTGGCGGGCTTTAAGGATTTTCCCGATGGAGGCTTAGCCGGGGATCCTTCTGGATTAAGCCCCTCAAAATGAGCTTGTTCCTACGCTCCTGCAGGACTCTCGGACTGAAGGCATGGCAGACTGAACAAGAGTCCTGCAGGTGTAGGGGGCCCAAGCAATAAACACAAGAAGTGTGACCGTCTGTCAGAGACATCTTCTGACAGCATGAGTCACACTTCTTGAAACCTGAGACTTTGGTATCTTTAGACATATTAAAAAGGGATACCAAAGGGAACAGGAACTAGTGCTTAAAACAAGGCACACACACACACACACACACACACACACGCACTAGGTAAAACTAACAGTAATAATAATAACTATAACCACACAACTATTACTAACAAATATATATATATATATATATATATATATATATATATATATATATATATATATATATAATACAATAACAAATTATAAGACTAAGTAAAAGTAGCTAATAAGGCCTAACACTACCCTAAAGGGTGGTGGGGGAGGGAAGAAACTCTGAAACAACAAAAAAAAAACGAGTTTCTAAGTGGGATCTCAAGGGGTACACAATCTAATTAAACTAAGAGGGAAGATTATCAAAAAATAAGAGAATATTGACAGTAAAACACAAGAAAAGATTTATACGACCTGGAGCCGGTAAAATTGCAACCTCGTAGCTGAAGCGGCAAATGAGATCTGGGTATCTGTCACCTAGCATTGTGGGATATGGGGAAGCCTCGAGCCGGTAAATAGCTCTCAAGCTTTAGTAGAAGGCAGAGTCGGAGCCGAGGATCGGCTCCGAACCCATCCAGCAAGAATGAAGGTGAGATAGACAACTTAACATTGTCTGTTCTATGATGCATTCCTTGTTGCATCTTTAGAGTTCCTATGTAGGCTTCTGAATTCCCTTACCTAACGTGCCTGTTGGGTCAAGATTTGGGTCATCGCTGGTTGTAATTCAATAATGGCGTCAAGTAAATCTTTGACCATGCTGAAGCTATAGCCCTTGAAGGTAATTTCTTTTGGAGGCTGATGATGTTTTTGGTAAAGTCCATTGTCTCCCTGGACACCCTGACTACTCTCATTCCTTGGGATTTGATAACATTTTTCATCGTGATGTATGAGTGCATGTTACAACTGTGCAGGAGAAGGTTTACTAATGTGTTTCCTAAAGAGATTATTCATCAGTCTGTATCAAGGCTCTTGATAATTGTCAGATCCAGCTCCAGCAGTGGATAGTATTAGAGCAGCCAATCTGCATATCTACATTTACTGGCCAGCCAGAAAGAAGCATGACCATTGCCACCCTTTTACAGAAATTAATCGAACATTTTTGAGCAGTCATTTTTGTATTGTGCAACTACCCACTTTCATGGGTAATTATCATTAGTTGCAGTCAGTAGGCTGTAAAGACTTTCCTTTTAAATATTTTTACACAATGCCCCATTTTATAGGGAGAGTACCTAAATATGTACATGGGTAATTGGGGAAATCATGCAGTGCTAGTCCTGACCATGGACAAAATGACTAGAAACAGTGCTGGCCTAGGTCTCTCTCTTCCAACCGGGCTTATCAGGCAAGGTGGTCAACATCTTATTATCTTTGTGTTTTAATTTTAAAATTTCACATAATTCTCCTATTGCTGCTCTGTGGCCAAAGTTGTAAGCAAACTATTTAAAAGAGTGTGTGTGTGTGTGTGTGTGTGTGTGTGTGTGTGTGTGTGTGTGTGTGTGTGTGTGTGTGTCTGTGTGTGTGTGTGTGTGTGTGTGTGTGTGTGTGTGTGTGTGTGTGTGTGTGTGTGTGTGTGTGTGTGTATGTATCTATGTGCATGTGCATGTCTGTGTGGGAGAGGGCCTGGGCTGATATTATCTGGGTACACCCTGATAGAGATGCCTTTTCCTGTGGCTTGGAAATCAGACCTTTTTCTAGTCAGAGGAGATCAGTCCTTTTTGTGGTTGAAGGGTAAAAGCCTCATGAGGTCTGACAAAGTTGTGACATAATGATCAATGCTGGAACTCTTTCCAGAAAACTTAAATCACTGGAACGCACACATCCCCACAGTTTTTGAGCATCAGGCAGGACATGGGTACCTGAACCAGATCTACTCCAACAATGGGTTCAGTGTCCTTCCTAATTGTATGTGGGGACAGCCGTGTCTCCATCCCACCAATTGCTCTAAATCCAACAGCTGGAGCAGGAAAAAAATGGCCAAAGCAGTGAAAAAAAAGTCAAACAGGATCCCATGTTTGTTTCTTCCTGCAAATGTACCAGCCTTCCTAAGGTTAAAATAAATTTTGCAGAGTGAGCAGATGAAACATAGTGAATGTGGTTGTCCTGAAAAGAACTTCTGGAATGGGAAGACACAGTAAATTATTTGTTTTCCTCCATGGCCAGCCACAGCTATGCATAGAACTGTGTGCATTTATTGACTATTCAACATACCAGACTGACTAAAACTGGGGTATAATCTAGTCAGGATCTACAGCTGAGCCTGTTTAGTCAGTACATGCATTAAGGACCCAGGGGCAAAAGTGAACATGGCCAGCCGTGACAGACCATTCAAAATGGGAGGGCCAGTAACCTGACTGGCCTTCCCAGCAATGAAGAACGTTAACTGTCAGTCTTCTGAAGCCTGCAAAAGGAGCCCTCTGTCAAGTTACAAGAAATTATTGAGTGATTTGCCTCCCAGGCTGCTGGTTTTCTCACTTAGGAGCTCATGCCACCAGCAAACAATGGCTGCCTGAAGGAGTCGGCCCAAGGCTTTCGAAGACTGTTTGGATGTTGAATCCTTGGCAGGCTATAACTCAGAAGATAAGCTTACTGCAGTAGTCATTTAATGAAAAAAACATCTCGTACTTCCCAGAAAGCAAAAAACTGAACCTTTTGTCATTTGGTTAACAAAAGCACCTTATTACTTCAATTAAAAAAGACATGGCAGTAAGTAATAATAAATGAATGTGCACTCATTTGCATATATTCTATTTTATGGCCCGGCAAAATGCCTTAAATGAAGAGGAGCAATACTCACTTTTGTTTCAGCAGTCAGGTATGAGATGCTACAGTTATTTCTCAGTGATGATTCTGCTGGACCATACTTTCAGTGGCGTAACACTGTCATATTACTACTACTCAATAAGTTAGTTTCTTGTTTTTTTATACCTAATTGATTACTCATGTTCACTGTTCCGTTTCATCAAATTCACATGATGCTTAGAAAATGTGACAGCCTTTAACTTGCAATTCTCTTGTGTGCAAGAGGTTTTGTTCTCCTTTTCTTAAAAATATCTTTTCCTAAGGGTGGGTCTTTACTATTATGTTGACATCTGCACACATTTACTTCTCCAGCTAATAGTTTATGCAACCCCTTACAAGTCCTAAATACATTTCCTCCTAACCTTTTTTTTTTCCAATTCCTATACCAATCATTTGTTTTGTTTTACTTTGCAGTGATGTGTACATTTCATCTGCTTCACTCCCTAATCTTCAGCTTTTTGTCCGACTCGGTTGTTAATGTAATCCTTACTAACTCACACATTTTCCGCAGTCAACCATCTCAAAAATCTTTACCTTTGTATTGGTGCAATTTGTCTGTGGTTGCATTGGCTTTATTATCAGCTACATTTTTTTGAGGATTCCTAATACCCATCGGGTCTCCAGCTTCTAACTGTCATAATTTTTTTGTCTACACTCAAATGTATTGAACTTAGGAATGCTCCCTCCCAGATATATTACAACAGCAGTTCTACAAGGCATGCTTCCTGTAGATTTCTGGGTAATATTTCTGACACTGAATGATGTTTTAAAAACTGCTCTCCACTACACATCTAGTACTGTCATATCTCAGATGATTATTATTGATCCTTTCCTAGAACTCCAAGAATGCCTTCTGTTATTATCTGGTTCTTCCCATACAGGAAATGGGGTCTGTGTAAAAGTGGATTGAGGCACCACTTCCCATCTACAACCTGCCTACAGTAACCTCTATTCTCCAGTCCTATTGTTTCTCTACTCCCCCTTTAGTGCTGTTAGTTTATATTCTTTCCCATATTTTCAGTAGTTAAACATGCCTTATATTACCCCTTCTCACCTGGAAGATTTTCTACTTTGATAACACTTGAGCTCTCAGTCTTAAATCTTAGTGTTCTATGCTTCTGTGACTGAAACCCATTGTCCTTAATTTAAGAAACTTGAAGTGTGTTACCTTGATGACAGGAAAGGCATTCACCACCCCATGTGCAGATGACTTCTCTTTCTGCTTCCCATATCAGACCTCTCAATTGTACTTATTTTGGAAGAAAGTTTCCATTTTCAAGCTTGATTTACCCCTTCACACAATTTTCTGAAGCCGCACACAGAAAACTATACTATATGACTGACATACTGGTGGCATCAGTAATTTAAAAAAAAATAGAGGACATGCATCTTACATCTCTTTTTCAAAAGAAAAAATAAATGAACTTGTGTGGCAAAATTTTACAATACAGTCCATTAAAGTCTACAGATTTTACAATCTCTGATAATGCGTTTATATTTTTCCATCATTTTAGTAACTGCTTTTTAAATGCATTTTACAGTAGTATCTCTCATTCCTACTGGTTACAGGAAGAGTCACGTGCTACTTGGTATTCACATTTTATGCTTTTAAGATGTTCAGCTTTCTGGGTGGATGTACCTACTTTTCAAGGGCCTTTGTTCATATTTTCAATGGCTACAGATTAAGTGCGTCTCATAATCAAACCAGGTTGCATTAGACTAAGCTATCTTCTTGATTTCCCTTTAATAAAAAATACTGTACGTGTGTGGGTGGGGTTGATATTCCTGACTCTCTAACAACAAAAATAAACATTAAATTCAAATATACCTATTTTACATTTGCAAAATTTAATAAAACATGAAAGCAAACATACTACTGCAACACAGACTTAAATGTCATCTATATACAGCCTCCACACATTATGAAATAAAAAAAAAAATCTGTACTACTGTAGACAGAGAAGCAGGTCAATAACATGACCTAAGGTCCATTAAAGAACCGAAGCCCACAGACATTTTATGTTATAAATTTCAAATTTATCAAAATGAACATACACGTTTTAAGAAAATCACTAACAGAAAATGTTCTCAGTGACAATAACAAAAAGTACTGAACATCTGGTGTCTTAAAACTACCAAAGTGTATCGACAATTCTTTTACTAACAAAACCTGTACGTGCAATGTAGAAAACACAACTTATAAAAATAAACATTTATATACAATTTGACAGAAAAGTGAGAAATGACAACTGGACACCTGAAATGAGTGTGTCTGATGACACACCACCAAAAATTACAAATATTAATTCAGTTTTATTTGGTTAAACCACCGCCACTGTTTCCTTCCAAAGGCAAAGGCATGCATGATACAACAATCCACCAGCTGTTCAAAACTGACAGTGCGCTATCTCTGAAAGCACAACTTACCATAAATATTAAACCAGTGACATAAATGACATTTAGTATTTGGCACACAAATGGAAAATATTTTTTTAAATCAGCAAAAGCTTACATATGCTATTATATTCAAACATTATACAACAATTATAAAATCCTTTTTCTTTACAATGTTATGACTGACCATCCATTAACATTCCAGAAGCCAGGGCTAGAACGTTTGATTTAACAATCACTTTAACCAAGTTTTTAGTCAAACTGACAGCTGTAAGACTGCAAATCAGAAGTAAGGGCCCTTTTGTTGTACATTACATTTGACTGGTATACAGACTATCAAACCCTTTGCCTGTGCTCTGACAGCTGAATACTTGAGTGCAGTTCATCTTCCTGTTCTTCACAAGTTCCCATTACAATTATTCTCAGCAACCATAAACCTCTCAAAGTGAGGAAAGGAAATCTTGAAGCCTCCCTTTCTTTTTCAGTTGCTTCTGCTCCTCTTTAAGGAGCATTTTAAGGCGTGAGAAGTTAAACTTCTTTGCACGTTCAGATTTAGATGAAGATGGAGAGGAATGTTCAGATTTGCCAGTTCTGTCAAAGAAAAACAGTTGTCATCGGTAATAAACGGAATGCATTATTTTACACAATGTCATCTGCATTCATATCTTCCATGATCTAAAAAAAGCTCAATAGTTTATACAGCTAAACTACATTTTAAGATTGTTTAATGGTGTTGAACCATTAATAACAAAATTAAAACTCAAAACAGCTGTAATGTTAACATCTTATTTCTGCAAAAAGAAACTTTTTTTTTCCATTCCCTGCTAGCCCTACCAAAGCTATATCTGGGCCACTGCAAGTACAGGCTCTGGTCTATCCTTACACCTGAATTATTCACTCTAAATTTCCTGGTTAAGCCATACTGATTCAGCACAGCTGATAGGCCAGGATTCACTCAAACCTATCAGCTGCTTCTTGGTAAATGTTTTATACAAGAAAAGGGGACTACATTAATATAAGGCATCCATGGAAGCCAGGAGGATGACTGGCCCTTTTGCTTCTCTTCTAACCACAACATGGGTATAAAATAACATTCTAACATCAATGAGTATCCCCACAGTTTAACACTGGTGCACCAGAAGTCCTCACCAAGTGTTAGAGTGATGACAGAAAAAAAACTTCACCAGATAGAGCTGCTCCAGGCTTCCAGTCACATTTCCTCTGACTGATGCTCTGAAGGTTTGGACATCTTCCAGAACATGGTTCTAAGTCAACAAAGAAATCCTTCCCCTGTGACAGCAAGGCAGGTAAAAAGTAATTCAGTTTGAAGATAAAAATGCTAGCTTATCTTCTACTACATAACGGACAAGTAAAAGTGCCAGTGGCATGTTTCTGTTTAATAAGAGTGCTTAAATTACATCGCTGGACCATTAAGAGGTAGGTTTTCAACCATTACACACATTCAAGGCATACTTAAGGTACAACTGGGTAGAAACAGACTTATGGATAGAGGAAACTGATTTTCTGGATAACAGTTTCACAGCAAGAAAAGTGTTCTATTACATGACATATGGATGGAATAAAACATGGAAGGAAGTGCCAAGTAGAGAGATAACTGGTACAGTGGTTAACATTTTCGTTAGATTTTCGACTTGGGTGCCTTTTGTCCGGAGTCTGCATGTTCTTCCTGTGTTCGTGTGGGTTTCCTCCTGGTGCTCTGTTTTTCTCTCACATTCCAAAGACATGCATCCGGAGTGTTTCTCCCTGGCCCTCTGCTGAAAATAGGCTCTGTCCTAGTCACTCTTTTCTGGTCAACAAATGTTAAATAAATAACCGCAAGCCCAGGGGTGAACCACAAACCTGAAGGATAATTGACTAAAAATCCTCTGTAGATGTGGTGATATCTGTACTAAACACAGCCCAATGTGCCTTATTAAACTAATTTTGCACAATAGGTTATATATGACAATTAAATGCTTTGTGAAGTATTTTAATATAAAATAGTTCTTCTGCCCATTTTAAATAATCAGTTGCTGTTGAGGGCTATAACTTTTTAACAGTGTGAAATTTTGGTATAAAGTTTAATGGCACTCACTTGATAGGTTCACCGGTAGGTACTAGGCTATCGGCCCTAGGGCCTATACAAGCCTAGCCATAACAATTCACTGGATATTTCTTCCCACAATATTTACTTCCCTGGACCCCTGTCTAGCAGGGCGACTGACGTGATCCCCAGGGTGAATTTCCCATCTCCCATCCAATCATCAAGGTTCCTTTTGAAGAGGGCGAAGGAGGTGCTCTGCTTGACATGTATGGGCAGTCTATTCCAGAGTATGGGGAGCTTCTGGGTCAGGAACCTCTCTCTCCAGCATGTTTTGCTCATTGTGATGACAAGGTTTAGATCCCTGGAGCATATGGCTCTGAGGGATTGGGATTTCTTTAAATGGAGCATGTCCAACAGCTCATGGTTTGACATGGCCTTGTATGTTAAGCAGAGATCACCTCTGAATAGACGATATACCACAGAGTATAGCTGGAGTTTTTTTAGACGGTCAGCATAGGGCATCTGCTTTAGGCCTGTGATTCTTTAAGTGAGGTATTTCTGCAGCCTTTCCAGCTGTTGCAGATGTCTTGTGAGGTACATACCAAACTGGGCATTGTACTCTATAATGGGTCTAATGAAAGATGAGTACAGTGGGACAATGACGTCCTTTTTTCTGGATGAAAAGCCCTTAGTGATGAGGTGTGCTACATAGAAGGATTTCCTGACTGTTGTGGTGATGTGGTTATCAAAGGTGAGTCCACTGTCCACCTGTGTGTCCCTAAGTCTCTCATCACACTTTTGGTGTTTAGTGTATTGCCACCTATGTGGTAACTCATGGGTACATGGTTTTTCCCAAAAGGGATAACTAAACATTTCTTGGCATTGAGCTTCAGCCCATGGCTCTGGCACCAATCATGTGTATCTGTAAGGCCGTTTTATAGAATATCCACATCATTTGGGGATTCAATAATGGCTCCCAGTTTGCAGTTATCTGCGAACTTTGTTAGCTGGAGTCCCTTAGTGTTGGCCTGTACGTCAGAGAAGTAGATGTCAGACAAGAGCGGTCCCAGGACTGAACCCTGAGGTACTCCACTTGTCTGGAGCTGGATTTGGAGTCTGCTACTTTTACAGTCTGGATTCTGTCAGTAAGTCAGTTGGAAACCCATCAAGTGATGTAGGGATTTATGCCCAGCTTACTAAGTTTATCTGTGATTCCAGAGTGGGGGATGGTATAGAAGGCCTTGGCAAGGTCCAGATAGGCTGTGTGGACCGCCTTACCCTCGTTCACAGCTCTTGAGACTGATTCATAGAAGTCAATCAGGTTCAGGAGACAGGATCGTTCCTTCACAAACCCAAACTGGGTGGGGTCCAGTGTTTGAAGGTTGCCAATGTCTTTGTTTACAAGTTCCATGATAATGCGTTCCATGCACTTGCAGATCAGGCTCGTCAGACTCTGTAGTTTCTGGGATCCAAGGTGGATCCCCCTTTGTGGAGCGGGTTAACTGTAGCTGTGCACCACTCAGTGGGCATGAAGCCTGAGGTGAGGCTATGATTAAACATGACACTTAGGTGAGGTGCCAGTTCATTTTATAGTTCATGTAGTACACAGCCCAGGATGTCATCTGGTCCCATAAATGCTGTATTCTTAGCTTTGGAGAGTGTGGTTTCTACCTGTGTGGCCATGATTACCGGAATTTGGCAATCTTTTGGTATTGAGATGGGCCCCGTAGGGGGTGAGAGGGGTGAAGTTGGCACTAAATCGATCTGCCAGGATATTGGCAATATCCTGGGATCAGTATATTTAATGTCATTCTGTTGTAGCTCATAGCATATCTGAGCATTGCCATTTAGATTCCTGACATAACTATAGAATGCCTTGTGGTCATCTTTGGAATCTTTGGCAATTTTATTTTCGTAACTAGCTTTGGAGGATTTTATGAGGGATCTCACTTCTTACTGAGGGTGGTAAAGGAGTGTTTTGCATCCTGGGACTTTGCTCTTTTCTGCAACAGTTTCTTCCTTCTGTTGTGTAGTTTGTTTATGGCAGGTGACCACCAGATTGGCTTCCTTTTTTTGGAGGAGAGCGTCTTGGTTCTATTTGGGATTGCACGATTCTTGCACAAGTGGATATGCTCGTACAGTGTCTTAGTGTAGGATTCAGCAGTCGAACTTTCAGCTCCCGTCTGGATGAGTGTCATGAAGTTTGTCACTTCTGACTTCAGTAGCATGAAGTTGGCTTTGGAGAAGTTTTTTAAGGAGGTTTCCTTACTGGGAGGTGGGGGTGGGATGTGGATGTCAAGGGTGATTTGCTTATGGTTAGGCCTGACCAATGAGGGGGTGACCACTGGTGTGGAGCATCTACTTCCCATGTTGGTAATAACCAGGTCTAGGATACTGGAGCTCCTGGAGGGACAATGGATTAGTTGATCCAGGGTGTTGGAATTTATGAATTCCAGGAACCATTGGGAAAAGGTGTTGGTACCAGAATAGTTTTCCCAATTAATAGCAGGGTAGTTGAAATCACTCAGTATTAGGGTGTTTGGTTGTATCTTAATATTTTCCAGTATGTTTAGAAAGGTGTAGTGAGAATCTTGGGGCATGGTGGGGGATCTGTAGCAAGCTACAATTTGGATTGCAGTCTTACCTAGTGTTAGCTGCACTTGGAGAATTTCAGATGTATTGTGTTGGGCAACTAGCATGGAGGTGTGAATATCCTTGGTGAATATGGACACTCCTCCACCTTTAGTGTTTCGGTCTTGGTTTGGTGGCCGAAAAGTGTGGTAAGAATTGTAGTCTTGATACTGCAGGGGTGCTCTCTGAGGCCTTGAACCAGGTCTCAGTTACTCACAGATATCGATGCTCTTCATTTTTAGGAGTGCCTCGAAAGAGTGCATTTTGAGGTTTAGACTTCTAGCATTGAGTAGCATTACCTTCAGATTTTGCATGCTTGTATCTGTTACAGTGGTGGTTTTGTTCTCTGAACTTTGCCTAAAAAAGGCACTATAGGGGTGGCAAGAGCTTTAGCCAGTAACCTGAATCCCAGGGGTGACAGGTGCAGACCATCTCTGGCAAAGCATCGTGGTTTGTCGATCACGTCGTCCCAGCAGACAGATACTGGATCCCCTTTGAATGACACCAGAAGCTTAGCCAATTGCTGAAGTCAATCATTTTGTCCTTATACTGTGGTATCATTCTGGGCGAAGGCAGGATGCTACTCAGGGCTAGGGTCATACCTGCCTGGGCCACATGATCCGAGAGCTCTTCCATGTCTCTTTTCATGTAGTCCAGGGAGGTACGTCTCAAGTCATTCACTCAAATATGGACAATGACAGAGTCGTATTTGTACTTGTTGTGGAGTGACTTGAGTGCATGCGTTATGTGGTGGATTCCTGGCACCCGACAGGCAGCTGACTGTAATTTTCTCCTTGTTCAGCCTGGTGAGTGGGACATCAGAGTGCCTGACTACAAAGTCACCTATGACTAACATGTTGGGTATGTTGTCTTGCCTTAGGGGCTGTTGTTGGGTGGCACACTGGTGTTGTGAGCTATGTGTCACTTTGGTTGTGACTGGTGTTTGTTTGCGCTTCAGCTTCGGAGGTCCTTGTTGCTTGGGCAGGTTAATGTTAAGGGCCTCCGTATATGTGGGTTTAGTGTTGATATGTGTGGGTGTTGAAGGGCTGTGTGTTGCTTGAGGTGTAGTGCAGGTGTTATCCTTCTCGTCTTGACTGTCTAGCACAATCTTGGCTGGAGAGAGCTTTGCTTCCAGTTTAGCTATGTAAGTGCATCTCTCGCAGGTTGTAGTGTTGGGTGGTAGGAGGAGAGGGCTGTCTGTGTACATGAGCCAGTTGCTGCATTGCCCCAGTATGCCCAGATTCACCAGGTGGGCAGGAGAAATCACAGGAAGCTGACCCTTGGACATGCCTCTTTAGGTGCTTTTTTGTTAAGTACAAGAGCTGTTTTCCCTTACCTTTGCAAGGTACTTTGCAATTATAGGCTGTTTAGTGCCTACGATTAATTTCTCCTTATTAACAAGGAGAGTTGAGTGCTTCTATCAGTTTAAGGCTTCATAGTGTTTTCATGCAGGTTCTAGAGCAAGTGCTAGTCACAGGGGTTTAGATTTTAGTGCTACTACTGAGAAACCAGCTAGTTCTAAGGGAAAATTTGAAGAGCAGACTTTCTGGCCCCTGGAATACTTTAACCGTAGCCCAGTGGTGCTGCACGATGCGAAAAATGTGCAAATATGCATGTTTTTAAGCCAGAAAGTTGAAAGGGATAGAAATCAGCTCAAAATGGCTAAAATTACAATTTCAGAGTTGGAAACTAGTGTTAGACAGGCAGTACAATGCTCACCACTCCCACTAGTAACCAGTAGGACTTCCCTCTACCAAAGCAAGGTCTGGATAGCTCTGAACACAGAAAATAAATTCCTGAAACCAGCAAAGCATGGGATCTGGACTATACTAGCTAGGAAAGGTGGGAATCGAGCAAACAAGATAGTATTTTTTTTTGTTAAAACAGGCTAAACAATGTAATGATACACTAAATAAACACAGAAAAGGCTAACACATTTGGGTGTGTAGCCCTAAACAGTAAATACAATTAAAACTCTACAAAATTAGCAATTTAAAACTTTTTAAATGAAGTAAGGCAAGTGCACAACTGAAAAACAATTTAAGAGGCAGTAATGCAATAGAATAAGTATCTAATCTATATATACATAAAAGTCTTATAAACAGAAAAGCAGCTAAAACACACAAACAATTCAGATGCAGTGCAACCTAGAGCACTTGAGTTGCAGCAATATTAAGGCAAATACAGTTTTAATAAATGCACTAAAATATACTCTACATATTTCCAAAATGTTTAAGAAGCACAGTCAGAACACAAGGATATTCAGGCAATCTTTTTATTTTTAAGAAAGGGAGAAAGGAGGAACAGAAGGCAATAAACTAAGTGGTTTGGCCTTCTCAGATGTTCTCTCTGTGTTAGGTAGAATAAGCTAATGACACTAGACTGAGAGGAGTGTCCAAGATCAAATTTACAGTAGGGGCAGGGAACTGCAAGGCTAGCAGGTGGGAAGCTATTTTAGGCAGAAAACACTACAGAAATGTTTATCACAAACATTTCTGTCAAATTGTTGTGTGCTATTGCAAAGGTCTAGTTTACAAACATGTATTAACACTTCATTCATCCCTGGTTTGGCACCTATGTCTCTAATGCAGACAGGTAACCTATAAATGGTTCATCTCCCAAGGCCCATGCTTATACTTATCAAGGGTATCAGAACTTGTCAGAGATTTAGAATATATGGCTAGGCTTAAAAAAGTCCTTGTGGTCGTTAGCCTAGTAAACACCTATGAACCTATATCATGTCAAGTGAGTTATGACATATAAATGAGTCCAGATATAGAGACTTATGTATCAGTAGCACAGTGCTTCATAAATATGCATACTGTTTTTGCATGTAACACAACCACAACAATATTCAGGAGTAATGATTCTAATGACAACTCCAAGAACTGATACTCCCTGTCAGTTTTACGTTGGTTTACCTGATGATGTGCTTGCTGCATCCTAAAAATATTCATAAAGGTAATAATTTTGGTGGCAGCTACTAAGAACCGAAAGCACATAAACATAAACAGTAACTCACTCCTATCCCAATCATTTTGCTTAAGTTGGTTTATGATATGCCTGTTGTCTAAGTAGATTTCTATGATCATTTTTATGAGTGTTTGATTTTTATTTTAGTATGCATGCATTTGTATTCATGCAGTGTTTTACTTCTGTGTACTGTATTTTCAAATTTATGTCTTTAAATGAATAAAGCCCGATACGACTTTCTACTTCATGTGCGAGCATGCACAAGCATACACTAATACAGGTTACACTTTTCTGTTGCTATGGGGACTGTTTATGCTTCATTCTACTCGCTTCCTATCTCTTCCTGCACTGCTCCATCTCTTCTTTGTGAGGCTTACACGTTTAACTTTTTTTTTTTATAATTACCTTTTTAGTTGTCTTTTGCTGTTCATAATCAGGGAACGTAGTTATATTTGAGTCTGCACCATAATCCTAATTCCCGTTTCTTCTACTTTTTGTGACGTCTTGCACCCTTACGTGCTGTTAAGATCTGGTCTCATGCTTGAGATTAACAAGGGACACTGACAGCCCGCAAAGAACAGCAACAGGAACAGAAGGTAAAACAGTCTTAAAAGATGTTAGAACTTCACTTTGCCACAAACAAACAAAAGGGTGGCAGAATAAAGTGTCTAACGGCTTTTAAAGCCATTCATTTTTAAAATATTACATTTTGATTCTGCCTATCTTTTTGACAATGCTGAGTGCTTTACCAGTTTTCAGCGTCTTTGAAAGTTCTTAAAACACTTTTGTGTTCACACACATTTTTCTCTAACTGGTAGTATACGGAGCAGATAAAACTACAAGGATTTATGTTGGCATCTCACTGATCATAATACATATGTGTTCTCGACACGGATGCCAACATTCATCTTTCGAGCTCTGCTCTCATAGTGAATTTTTTGGCATCCATGCCTCAAGCATATAGTATTTTGGTTGTGACTAGAGAACCGATCATAACCCTTTATATTGTCTAACACTCAAAGCTATCATCTAGTACCCAGCTAGTACAAAGCTCTGTAAAATTATTAGTATTGTAAACATACATTTATACATTCTGAGATACAGAATAATAGTTATGAACTGCAGAACACATTTGCAATTTTTTTTGTCAAATAAACAACATTCACAGGAATTACAATGTAAGTATATCATGACACCATTTATATTTTGCTAATACCCACCCTCATGACCTCTCTCACTTCTAGGAGGGCAATGAAAGTCGGATCTGGGATAAATTTGCAGATGCCTAGTCAGCCTTCAAGGTTAGTCTTGAAAGGAAAGGTAATAAAGTGAAATGATGTTATGTAGAAGACTGAACTGCAGGTTAGAGACTGCCTTCCCGGTCAGGGGTTGATAGAGTATAGGCAAAGAAAAAGGAACAGGGGAGTGTTAGGTGAAAGACCATCTGTGGTACAGTTTTTAGTTGAGTCTAGAACAAAAGCTGCTGTTAAAGTAAAATATTGCAAGATAATTGGAAGAATCAGAGATAGAAAAGATTACTGCCAGAAAGAGAAAGAAACTGCAAGTTACAAAGGAAAATGGGAAGAAGAAATCTGTAAGGCACCCAGATATGCAACAAAAGTCCAAAAATGTAGGACTTCTGTAAGTATGTATTTGTATTGACATTTAGTTACCCCAAGTAGATAGAGGATTCTCCGGCAGGTAGATAACAAATGGTGGAGATGTGACTGGGACGATACAGGTAATGGAAAACACTTTTTTGAGGAATGCAATGAGCTGCCAGATTTTAAAAATTCCCTACAGTACACCTTGACAGAAATACTGAGGGGCTAAATGGTTGCAACTCAGAAAATAATTGTTTTAAGCCGGGCCATAGAATTTGAAATGCATATACATAGCAAGGCCCTACTAAATTTAATGCTACTTGTTGCCAATAAGCAATGACAAGAAAATGGAATTCAAAATCTAAACCAACTGTAAATGAAGTAATGAAAAATATAAAGGAGATAAAATAACTGGTGCTGAAATCTTTAGAAAATGTAAACATGCATACTACATAGCAACAGCAATGGAAACTCTTACGATAGTTAGTTTTCTTTTCTACTAATGTCTGTAAAGCCGTTGCCATCTACAATGTGATGATTTAAGAAAAGCATTTAAAAAATGTTAGTCCTGAAGGATGTGAGGGTGTCATTCTGTTTAATAGTAAAGTCGTTTATTCCAAGGATGTAAACACTAAGTAATAAATCTGCCCCTCCATAATTTTCTGTTTATATGTTGGTAGAGATTGAAATCCTTAAAGCGAGTACTTATGGACTTGTCTGTCCTGCAGAGATTGAGGAGGATTTGTTTCTTGATGGAACGGAATGCAAGATATAGATCTCCACATAACCGTCTATAAGAGACTCAGTAAAGAGATACAGCTTCCATCCTGTCTTGTGGCAGCTCAAGTCTTTTAGAGCAGAATATTCTTGTTTAAGAACTGCTGAGAATTTCTAGCTCTGTGATGTCTGGATGGGTACAACTTAAAGTGGAGGCACTGTACTCTATAACTGGTCTAATTAAAGCACAACACAGTGGGACAATAACTTTTTTCAACCTGGAAGAGATTTCTTTAGATATCAATTGTCTTAAATATAAGGATTTCAAAACAGTGTAATACACTACTCTGTGTGGAAGATTTTCAGTCCATATATCTCTAGTTAATCACTGTATATTAATCAGATCACACAATAGTAGTAGAAGTAGCGAACTTAAACTCGTCTTAAGTAAAAAAAAAAAAAAAAATAATAATAAAAATATATATAATTGTACAGAATTACTAAGTATTCGAAAATAAACAAGCAAGGCAGGCAATGTGTTTCCAGTCGAAAATGCTTTATTAAGTACATAGATAAGCGATCCAAGTAAAACAAAAATAGAGTAATAGTTTCCTCACAAGTTTTCTAAATATATATATATATATATATATATATATATATATATATATACACACTTTTTATCAGGTAAGGGAGTAGTTTATTGTGCTGTAAAACAAAGTGTAATTAACTGAAGATATATGGACTGAAAATCTTCCACACAGAAGTTTCTTACACTGTTTTGCTTTTGGGCCCACTGTACTTGTTTAGTGGGTTGTTTTGAGACTTCGGGGATACCACAGAGATTACCTGTTTTGAAATATAAGGATTTCTTGACTACTAATACAATATAGTAAACAAGAGTTTTTGACCCAAGTATCAAGCCCCCTGACTGCTCTACCAGTCTGCAGTAAAGTGGTATTCGTGGTTGGAGGTGAGAATTTCTTCCAATTACAACAATACACTTTTTTCTTGTATTTATTTTAACCCTTTTTTTTTTTAGTACACCACTGGTCAGTTAAGAGTTAGTTTTTGCTCTAGTAACACTAAGCATAACAAACTTTAAATCCAGACTTGTGGCTGATAATCTTTGTAGGTCAGAAATGTATATGCTAAATAGGACAGAGTCCTGTCACCAATCCCTGTGGGTCACCTTCTTGGTGTCTGAGGAGGCACTTGCTACTTTAACTGAGATCTTTTATCCAGTCTGCTCTCCACTTAACCACATACAGGTCAACACTGAGGTCTCCTAGCTGATTTGCAATACCAGAATAAGGGATGGTGGCAAATGCCTTTCCCAGATCCAGATAGGTTGTGTGGGCTGAGAGACCACTATCCACAGCCCCTGTGCCCCTCTCAAAAGAAGTTGACTAATTTGAGTAGACATGATCTTCCTTTGACAAACCAAATTGATGGTGGTCTAGGTGTGTGACATGTTTTATATCATACATATGAAGTCAAACATAATGCACTCAGTGGTCTTGCAGATCAGATTAGACTGACAGGTCTGTAGTTCACTGAGTTTGTGGTGGGCCGCCTCTAGGAAAGGGCATCACTATAGCAGTTCTATATATTTCAGGGGCATAGCCTGTGGTTAAGCTTATGCTTTAGCAGCAGTTCCAAGAGAATATGAATGGTAGAATTTATATGGCATCCAAGTATGAAGTCTGGTCCCACTGAAGTGGTATTTTAGCTTTTTTGAGAGGACAGTTATGGCACATTCCTTTAAGATCAATGATGGTGTCTGAGATTCAGGGACTTGTAGAATTTCAAAAGCTGTTTCCCAAGTTCAGTTTCTGCTAAATACATCTGCAAGGACATTTGCTATGTCCTTTGGGTCTGAGTGGGTGATGCCATTTTGGATTACCTCAGGCAACTGTGGGCTGTTTCTTAGTATTCAAATATAATGAATGAAGGTTTTATAATTATCCTTTGCTTTAGATGCTAGTTTCAGTATACTTTTAGCTTTGCTATTCTAGATGGTAGCTTTTAGTTATTTGCTGATCTTTTTGACAAAGTCTAATATGAGCAGATTTAGATTTATTACATAACTTCAGAAGTGGTTTGTTCTTGAACCTCCCAGTATATCTGACTCTAGTATGGATTGCCAGGTCTAAGCACTCTTCAAGTGAAACTAGAACTTAGCCGCATAACTAGCAGCAGCTGAAGCTTCAATGGGGCTGGTAATATTGCAAGTAAATTTTGACTTCTCATCACAGAGTTTGAATAGATCTGTTCTTTTGAAGTCCTTAAATTTGGAATTGTTTACTGGAGGGATGTTTGAGACTTTAAGGGAGAAAGTTACTAGTTAATGATCAGAATTAACCAGGAATGGGAGATGCCATAAGCACAGTACATGATGGGGTTATATAGGCAAGGAAAAACCTACAATGTTTTGCTCCCAGTGCACTGGTTAACTAATTATTGTGTGCTAAATTTAGTAATTTTGGGGAATACACAACATCTGAGGTGTAGGTTAGCCAGTTTATCAATGAATAGTTAAAATTACCTATCAAAAAGAGTACTTCCAGCTATACGTCCGGAATCTTTCGTGGTCATACTGGGACATACAGGGTATCCTATTAGCAGGAATACATTGATAATTTTGTTTAGGGTAAGCTGGAGTTCAAAGAGGTCTGTATGAGGATCTTGGTGAATCTGCCTAAAGTTGATACAACTTTCATCAAATATGGAAATGCCTCCACAGACTCCCTCAGGCCTTATTGTATTTTCAATTTGCAAAATAATCACAACAACATTTACAGTCAGAGATGTGTGAACATAATAAATGAAAAAATTCAACTAAACCTCACACACAAAAGAAAAAACAACTATTTACAGGAGTATTCATTAACTATCAAGTCACTCACATTACTATATATTACATCAAATCTAAAATGCAGTTATTTTTGCTTGTCAAGCAGATCTTTACGTTTTGTCCATGCAGTGTAGCAAGAGATAATTCTGGTTGTTCTTGTCTTAATTTTAATGACTTCCAGGTGATAGACTTCAGAAAATATTTAAAAATTCTTTGAAGGAGGGTGTAGATATGTTCTTACAATTCTGAGCGATAACCCTTCTCTGTATAGACAGTATAGACCACAAAATGTGATACTTCATTCTTTTAACACATACAGGTATAGGAATGTTAAAAAGGATTAGTGATTTATAGAACACAAATTAATCTAAAAAAAAGCCTATAAAAAGATATTAACATTATTCAATAAGGTGTTAAGACTATACAATCAAAAAACACGTGTTGCTATTCCACTTTAAGTTCTTGTTTACATCTCCACAAACTTGCTTGAACATTAATTAAATTTTATGTGGTGTGAAGAAACATCTATGCAAAAATTTCCAAGTAAAGAGATTCCATTTAAGAGATTAAGTTGTATGTTTAGAAGATATAAGAATTCATTTTTTTATCATCTTCACTCCAAGATCTATTATTAATTTGGGTAAAATAGTTCCAATAATTGTCATTGCAACCTTTTGTTTCTCTCCTCACAGCTCTATATAATTTAGCTAACAGACCCTGTCCCAATGTGTTTTGTTGCATTAAGAATATTAGACATTCAATTAATTTGGGGAGATGATCTCTCATCTTTGGTTGCATTAACTTAATTAACCTTCTACATGTTGTCTGCAGGATTGTACATCTAGCCACATGTCTATCTAAATTATAGCTGTTCTTAATATAATCAACATAATGTATCTTTTCATCTTTCATTAATTGAAACCAATATAGCAGATTTTCTCTTTAAATGTGATCATAGTTTCCAACTTTGAGGTGGAGATGTTATTTTGGGTAGATGCCACAGGAAATATAAGGAAGGTCCATGCTTTATATGCCACATTTCAATATATAACATGTTTAAAAAAATGTTTAATATAGCAGAAATGAAATAGGAGTCACTTGTTTCCTGACTTTTTCCTATAAGGTAATATTTTATTATACAATGCCCGCCCATTAATATTCCAAAACGTGCATGCTGATTGGTCAGTGTGCCCATTGTAAATCAGACTTATACTAATGGAAAAAGGTCCTGTCGCCTGGACTTTTTCCATTAGTATAAGTCTTTTTGTGTGTGTTAGTTAGCAACGGAGAATGGAAGAGCTCTGTTGCTGTAGTCTTTTTGTGTGTGTGTGTGTGTGTGTGTGTGTGTGTGTGTGTGTGTGTTAGACAGCAACGGAGAACGGAAGAGCTCCGTTGCTGTAATCTTGCTATGTTAAATGGGTTTAACATAGCGAGATATCTTTAAAAAAAAAAGCAACAGAGATCTTCCTTTCTCTGTTGCTTTTTTTAAAGCTGTCTCACTATGTTAAACTCTTTTAACATAGCGAGACACCTTTTAAAAAGCAACAGAGATTTGCCTTTCTCCGTTGCTTCCACACACAGCTCTTATGTACTGCGTAAGCATACGCATGTGCAGTACATCAGAACTGCCGCAGAATACCGGACAGCTGCGGAAGGGCAGCACAGAGGCATTATACAATGCCATTATTTAAGAAAAGTATTTTTTTCTTAAATAATGTCATTGTATAATAGCAATAACCCACTTCTGGGTGTGGGTAATGCTGGATTTACCCACGGTTGTCTTGGTTTGGCCACTCGGGCTTCGCCCTCGTGACCAAACCACAGCACCTGTGGGTAAATCCAGCATTACCCACACCCAGGCATGGGTTATTGCTTAAATAACCAATGTAGACTGTCATTTAGTATGAGATCATTATTAGAATATGTATTGTTTTAGAGTTTATAAAAAAGATTTCCTAAAAACTCTCTGCATTTAGCTGTGTTATTAATCCAAAGACATATTTTTTTTTTACAATTTATGATCATGAATATAACTTTAGATCTGGTAGCCCTAGCCTTCCTGCTGCCCAGCCTCTCATATGATGGTTTAAAGCAATTATTGGTTTATTGAGGGATACCACAGAAATCTTTAATACAACTTTGTGTGTGTGTGTGTGTGTGTGTGGGGGGGGGCGGGTAACGTTAATGATTGTATAATATATAAGATTTTTTGTAAGATAATCATTTTGATTATAGATAACTTCCACCATGAAGAAAATTTTATTCAATTTGTCTGTTAGATTCTTTAAATTGTTTATACTTTTACTATAATTATAATGTATCATATCTTTAATGTAATCTGTTACAATTATTCCTAAATAATTTATTTTCTTCTCTGACTATATATATATATATATATATATATATATATATATATATATATATATATATATATATATATCTATATATATATATATTGAATTTTTTTGATTATATTCTTATTTGTATTTATATTGAGAATTTTTGTTTTGTTACTGTTAAATGTTAAACCAGATTTTTTTAAATACATCCATTTCTAAGAAAACTGCAGATAGAAAATTATCATCGTCATTTGTGTCAGTATGATATTATCAGCAAACAGTTGAATTTTAGAGTTTAAATTCTCATTTATGTTAATATCTTGTATATGTATATTTGATCTGAGAAAATTAGCAAATGGTTCCATAATTAGGGTATAAAGCAGAGGTGAAAGAGGACATCCTTGTTTGGTTCCTTTTACAGCATCAGATGTAAAAGTACCTATTTCAACATATGCAAAACAATCTTTATAAAGAAGATTAATAAGGTGTGAAGTTACTAGAGAAATTATATTCTTCTAAAACCAGCAAGACAGATTTCCAGTTTACCAAGTCAAAAGCACTATTAATATCAATACCCATTAATATTAGGTTCTATTTTATTTGCATAGTAAATTATTGTGATTATTCTTTTAATATTATCATAAGTATTTCTGTTTAAGATAAAGCCAGTTTGATCTTCATCAGTCATGGAGGATAGAATATATTTTAAATTATGACCATGAATTGCCATGCCATGAAGAATTTATAATCTATAGTTAAAAGTGAAATTGGCCTGTATGAAGAGCATTCAGTAGGATTTTTGTAAGTTTTTAAAATTGGCGAGATAAGGGTATATTTCCATGAAGGAAGAACTTAAGCTAAGTCTTTGGCTATAGAAAAAACTTGTGTAGTATGTCTAGGGCATCTTTGGGTAATAGCTTATAAACTTTAGATATAATCCCATCATTAACTGGCACTTTATTAGGTTTTAGGTTAGAAATTTGACTTTGAAATTCAGACAGCGATCGATTTGTCAATTAATTTCATTTGGCCATCAGATAGTTTCGTTTTTATATTTTTAATAAACATCTTAATTATTTCTTCTGGATCTATTAATATGTTGTTTTGATTGATTTTATTATAATAATCTCTGAATTCCTTTACAATATCTTCTATTTCTGTTACTTTTCTTCCTATGGGAGTAGACTTATTTTCTGTGAATGGACTTTGAGTAATTTTGTTTTTTTTGGCTAAATTGCACATAGATTTGGGATTAATAGAGAAGTTAATCATCTTAAACTTCTCAAGGTTGGTTATAGTTTTATGGTTTAAGATTTCCAAATATTTGCTGCTTAATCTCTTCTGTATTATTGTTTTTGTCTGATTTTCTAATTTTAATTTATCAAGTTTTTCCTTGCATTTCATGTCATTCTTTTGTCCCGCTGTTTTATTTGCCAACCAATTAGTGACACTGTCAAAAAGATCTACTTTTTGTGCATCCCATAAATAAATGTCTGAAATATCTTCTACATTATTAATTTATATAAAGGAAAGGAATGGTTTAATAAAAAAGTCCTTAAATTCTTTTAAACAAGTTATATATGCTGGTAATCTGATTTTAACATTATTATTAGATTTCAAAAGCAGGTCAAAGGTAATTGCATTTTGATCTGAAAGCAGACAGGTTACTGTTTTGAATTTGCCTAGTGTATCAGTCAGGTCATTAGAGACAACTCTGTCAATTCTGGATTGCATTCTGTGTCTCTGGGAATAATGGGCAAAAAATAATGAATTTGATTCTGAAAATTCATCTATATCTCTAAGACGAAACAATTCAGTAAATTTTAACAATATTTTTGCAGATGCCTGTATTCTCCTTTTACCTACTATGTTAGTATCACTTGGTGACAATATACAATTAAAGTCTCCTACTAGAATGATATTGCCTTTTGAGCTCTGAATTATTTGTTCTAGATGTTGGTTAACTGTTTAACCCCTACTCCTGGAATCCAATACAAGTTAATAAGAGTTAATATTCTCTTATTGTACTTTATAGTTACAGTACAAAGTGTGCATTTATCATCTTGATAAGTTTCTATAACAGTAGGCAGTAAATTTCTCTATAATATAGCGACCCGCCTTTTTTTCTGGATTATTTTGTAAACTGGATAATACAGCAAACTTTTTAGTATTTAGCCTGTGCTGCCTATGTCTCTGTTAATAAGTGTGTTTCCTGTACAGGAAAAAAACTAACGTAAGAAATAAACACCTTCAAGTATCTGTTTAAGCTAATCGTCTTGCATCACTTATTTCATCCACTGACATTTATGGAAATACAGTTAATAAATGCCATTTGTCCTACTGATCAAAAGTATATATGTACTTACAGATAATGACACTGTTAGTAATTATCATGTGAACATTAACATTTGAAGGTTTGGTTAGACATAAAACAGTTACAATTACTATTGTGGACATAAAAAAAAAGCTAAAAAATATAATTATCATTAAACATGTGCTTTTAAAATCCCTCTTATCCCCCATGCAGTCCAACACTCCTTGTTTGAATAGTTTAACGATCCAAGTAAGCACATTCATCCAATACTGACAAATATCTATTGTACTTCAATCAAATACAATGCCATTAACAGTAAAATAAAGATGAACCTGTATCCTTTAAAGCATTGCTAATATATAACAGTAGAACAATTTCACATCTTAACTTATTTAACATATACATTCTCCAATAGTTTTGTGTGTTCATTAAGATATTAAAGTAAGTTATGCTTACATCTCTTATTACTGTTCCTCATCTATGCATAGTTTTGAAATTCATCAACTAATAATATAACATATGAAAGATAATTTAAAATATTTTGTGGCATAACCCACCATAAGACTGAGGTACTTTCAGACTCTTCTATCCCCTCTTTGTAAGATTATATTAAAGTAAATGAATAGCTGCTCTATAATGTTTAAACAATATTTCATTATTTCTTTATATTCAGTGGTTTATTACTGCAAATTAAAACTTCCTATATTATTTCTGTCAAGTATAGTTTATTGCTTCTTTTGCTTTATGCATGAGACTTTCAAGTGCATTGACAACATATTCATATCATATATGTCAAGCCCCTAATAATGAAGTTCTAAACATTTTATACATATATATATATATATATATATATATATATATATATATATATATATATATATATATTATACCATTCACTGACAACTAACTTCAAATTCTTGCTTTCAAATATATTTACTTATAAATGTATTCAAAGGTATTTCACAGTATGTGTAACAATTATGTTTCCCTTCCTCAATGCCAGTTTGTATGTTTAACTACAGTTGCATTGAGATTTGAGCCAATGCATATTTAAAAGGTTCCACCTTTTATTCAAATTAAACTTCTAAAACTGCCTGTTAATCAGAGTCTCTGAACATGAATAGCTCTGTTCTCTTGTTTAGGTGGGAATTCCAACTGAACTCTACCTGTTTACCAGGGAAAGCTTCATGTGTTCTAAATGAAGTAAAAAAAAACTCAAGCTATAGAGAGAGGGGCTTCATGTCTAACTACCACCGAAGCACCTCACATAAGGACAACCCATTACTCACAACAATTTCCGTTTCTTTCACAATGAACCTGAACATTTCAACTAGGAATAAAGCCATTTAAAACTTCACAACCTCTCCACTGTTAAACAACATCAAAACACACATCCACAGCAACTGCAATCACCCCCGTCCCAATCCAGCACATCATAAATCATTCTATTAAACAGAACAGTAACATATTATCTAAATCTATGCACTAGAAAGACATGCAGCTTTTAAGTTTTACTAAAAACAGCTTTTCTAATGTTACTGTAATTAACAATTACATTGAGCTGCTTCCACACTAGGTAAAGATGTTTATCTGTCATTTATTTTACTATATCATTTAAGTAGCAGTTTTAATTTAATGCTGTTAATGTCTTTTCCTTTTTATAACAAGAAAGTATGAGATGTCACTTATAGTGTGTGTTTCCCTTTAGTAGGTAACTGCAATTTATATGAATTAAACAACTTTAAATATATGTGTTATACCTATCATATATATCTACGTGTTATACACTTTAAATGTATGTGTTATACCTATCATATATATAGGTTCATAGGTTTATACTAGGCTATCTGCCCTAAGGCATTTATAAGCCTAGCCCAAATTATTGTGGCCACGCCCACCCCTTATATGAAAAATACTGTGCCCATTAGTTTGTTGTGCCTCTGTCCAGCAGTGACACAGAGATGATTCCTGGGGTAAACCTACGATCTCCCATCCACAGGTCTAGATTTCTCTTGAACAGAGTCAGCGAGGTGCTCTGCCTCACATGGACCGGGATTTTATTCCACAGCATAGGGAGTCTCTGAGTGATAAATCTATCCTCCAGCGGTCCTATTTATATCCGTGCTAAGGTTTAAGTCGCTTGCTCTAGTGGTTTTGGTGGATTTGGATTTTTGAGGTGGAGCATGTCCATTAATTCGGGTTGGACATGGCCTTGTATGTCAGGCACATGTCACCTCTGAGCAGGCGGTATGCGACTGAATAGAGCTGGAGTTTCTTCAATCTGGCAGCATATGACAGATTTTGGAGTCCCTTTATCCTTTTGGTGAGGAACTTTTGGGGTCTCTCCAATTGCTGCAGATGTCGGGTGAGATACATCCCGAATGGGGCATTGTACTCGATCATTGGTCTGATAAGTGAAGAGTAGGGGAAGGAACAATGACCTCACTAGATCTGGATGTGAATCCCTTCATGATCAGGTGGGCAATGTAGAAGGTCTTTCTAACCACTTTAGCAATGTGAGTGTCAAAGAAAGGCCACTGTCAACCTGGGTCCCCAGGTCCCTGATAACCTCTTCTGTGCTTAGTGGATTGCCACCTATATGGTAGCTTGGGGTTACCTTGTTTTTCCCGAAGGGTATGACTATACATTTTTTGGCGTTTAACTTCAGGCCATGGCTCTGGCACCAGCTATCTGTTTCCGTGAGTCCCTTCTGAAGGATATCCGTGTCCGATGCACTTTCCACTATGGCGCCCAGTTTGCAGTCGTCTGCAAACTTTGTCAGCCTAAGTCCTCCCATGTTGGCCTGTACTTCTGAGAAGTAGATGCCGAACAATAGGGGGCCAAGGACCGAGCCCTGTGGGACACCACTTGTGACCGCTTGGAGTCTGACGCAGCGCCAGCAACTCTAACCCTGTGGGTTCTGTCCTTAAGCCAGTTTGCAACCCATCTTGTGACATATGGGTTTACATTTAAGCTGGTAAGTTTTTCTACAATACCCGAGTGGGGTATTGTGTGCAAGGTCAAGGTAGGCTGTATGGACTGCCTTTCCCTCATCAATGGCCTTGGTGACTGTTTGAAGAAGTCAACCAAGTTCAAAGGCATGATCTTCCCTTGACAAAGCCAAACTGGGTCGGGTCCAATGTCTGCAAGTCCCTATATCTTTGTTTATGAGCTCCATTATGATCCTCTCCATAGCTTTGCAGACTAGACTTGTTAAGCTTATGGGGCGGTAATTACCAGGGTCCGTAGAGGCACCGCCTTTGTGGAGTGGGACCACAGTTGCCCCTGTGGTAAGGCTGAGATTAAACAGCTGCCTTATGTGCGGGTTTAATTCCTCATTTGTAGCACACAGCCGGGGACACCATCGGTCCCATTGATGCTGTGTTTTTAGCTTTAGAGAGAGCAGCTTTCACCTGCGCATTTGAGATGTCCGGGAGGCTACACTCGGCTGGGATAGTTATCTCTCCTTTAGGGGGAGAGGGGTGAAGTTTGCACTGAACCTGTCTGCCAGTATGTTGGCAATGTCTGTGGGTTCAGTGATTTTTGTATCATTTTGGACTAATTCTGAGCATATCTGGGAGTTTCCACCCAGGTTCCTAACATAGCTGAAAAAGGCCTTATGATTGTCCTTTGAATCCATGGCAATTTTCTCTCAAAATTGGCCTTAGTTGATTTTATGAGTGCTCGTATTTTTTACTAATAATGATCAGGGGTGACTTCCTTTTATGGATTTTGTTCTATCATGTAATAGCTTTCTCCTCTTATTGTAAAGTTTGTTAATGGCTGGGGTCCACCAGACTGGACGTTTGCCCTTTGTGGAAAGAGTCTTGGTTTTATTTGGGATTGCCTGATCCATGCAGTCCTGGAGGTGTTCATAGAAGGCATTTGTAAGGGCTTCAGCTTGGGTTGTGGTTTCCTCTGGCTCAGGGGCCTTGAAGGATACCACACCAGTCTTGAGTAGTGTGAAGTTTGCTTTAGAGAAGTTCTTCACTATGGTCTTTTTGGGGGCGGGATGTGGATTTCCAGTGAGATTAGTTTATGATCAGATCTCACCAATGAGGGATATACTTCCGGTGTGGAGCATTTTGTCCCCATGTTTGTGACAATGAGATCTAGTATATTTTCTCCTCTCGTGGGAACAGTGACTAGCTGTTCCATGGCATTTGAATTTATGAACTCCAGGAACCGTTGGGCTAGAAAGTTAGGGCTTGAGTAATGTTCCCTGTCTATATTTGGGTAGTTGAAGTCACCCAATATGATGGTGTTTGGAGATACATTTATACCCTCCAGTGTCTTCAGGAAGGCTGTGTGGGGTTCCTGAGTTTGAGAGGGTGGCCTGTAGCATGCTACAATTTGTAGAGCAGTTTTGCCTATGGTTAGTTGCACCTGGATGGTTTCGAGGTTGATGCGTTGCCACCTACCTGGAGGTGTGAGTATCCTTTATGAATATGGATACACCCCCTCCTTTTGTGGTGTGGTCCGGGTTTACGCATGATATGAGGTAAAACCTAATAGTGCCGGGGTGCTCTCAGGAGCCTTGAACCAGGTTTCAGTTACAGCACAGACATCGATGTTCTCCATACTGAGAAGGGCCTCAGTCGTGCATTTTGAGATTTAGACTTCTGGCATTGAGCAGCATTACCTCAGTTTCTTCCCATTTTGTTTTCTAGGGTGATAGGTTTACAATTTGACCCTTGGTTAAAAAAAGACACTATGGGGGTCCCAAGAGCCTTAGCAAATATCTCCAATCCCAGGGGTGACAGGTGCAAGCCGTCCCGCAGCGTGGCTTGTCAAGCATGTCATCCCAGGCAGACAGACACTGGATCCCCTTTGAATGATACCAGACATTAAGCCAATTGTTAAAGCTGATCATCTTGTCTCTATATTGTGGCATCATTCTTGGTGAAGGAAGGATACTGCTCAGGGTTAGGGTCATACCTGCCTGGGCTACATAATCAGAGAGCTCCTCTATGTCTCTTTTCATGTAGTCCAGGAGTGCGTCTCAGGTCGTTCACACCAGCATGGACAATGACTGTGTCATATTTGTACTTGCCATGGGTGACCAGTGCTTGTGTTATGTGGATCGGTTCTAAGCGATGGGCAGCTTACTGTGACCCTCTCCTTGTTCAGCCTGGTGAGTGGGACGTCAGTGTGTCTGACTATGGAGTCACCTATGACAAGTATGTTTGGTGTTGTATTTGGCCTTAAGGGCTGTGACTGCTTTGCACACTGCTTTTGTGGTTTATGTGTTGCTTGTGGGGTGTCTTGAGGTAGCAGTTGTTTGGGTGTCTGCTTTGGAGGCCTCTGCTGTTTAGGTAAATTTTTACTCAGAGCCTCCGAGTATGTCTTTGTGTGTTTATGTGTTTGATTCAGTGGAGTGGTAGCATTATGTGAGGCTGGTTTTGTGGTGTGTGTAGTTGCCTTCTCCTCCTGTCTGGTCTTGCCAGTCCTGAGTTGAGAGAGCTCAGCCTCCAGTTTGGCTAAATAGCTGCATCTCTAGCAAGTATTTGTGTTATGTGGGAGGAGGAGAGGGTTGTCTGTATACATGAGGCAGTTATAACATTGCCTCAAGATTCCCAGATTCACCAGTTGGACCGGAGAGGAGATTGACAACTGACCTTTGGACATGCTAGAATAATATTGGGAAATCCTTAATTGAAAACAAGGGCCAGTGGGGAGTGAGGGTGTAGTGCTTTTAATTTTTAGTGCTGACTTATATAATTGCTTTAGTGAGCAAGTGCCAGGTAACTTGAGTGCAATGTGTTACAAGTAACCAAATGCAAAAGCGACAAACAGTAACTTTCTTTCAAGTGAAACAAGGAAATAAGTACAGTAAGCAATGCAGATATCACTAGTGATCCACAGAAGCGCTGAGAAGTTGCGTATCAGGTGGAATTAGCTTCCAGGGAAATAACAAGCAAACAAACAACAAGCATATAAACAAAGCTAGATTCAGTAGGCCTGGATCTAGTCTATGCTAGAGCAAACAAGGTGAACCAATTTCAGTAAGATACAGTTCAAATATTCAGGCACTATAAACCTTTAACCAGAAAATTCCCAGCTCAGAAGGGCAGAGTCCAGCCTCTTCTCCCACAAGAGTGCAGACCACGAACCTTCTTAATGTAAAATAACTGGCCTGAAGCCCAAGTGCCTAAACCAGAACTAATACACTTGGACACTGGGCTCTCAATCAGCAGTTCCCAACTTAGAAGGATGAAAGCTACCTGTCCTGCCACCACAGTGCTTGCCACAAACCTTCCTAATGTAAAACAACTGTTCTGAAGCCCAAGTGCTTAATCCAAAAGACTTGAATGATAGCTACACTTTAATCAAGTTACAACCAAGCAGTAATAAATACCATTGCATACTTTAGAGAATGTCTGGATTAGTGCTCAAGTTACACAAACAAAGCTAGATCCAGCAGGCCCGAATCCAGTCTCTGCCACAGCAAACAAGGCGCACCAACTTCAGTAAGGAACAGTTCAGATATGCATGCACTATAAGCCTTTAACCAGAAATTCCCAGCTCAGAAGGGCAGAGTCCAGCCTCTCCTCCCACAAGAGTGCAGACCACGAACCCTCTTAATGTAAAATAACTGGCTTGAAAGCCCAAGTGCTTAAACCAGAATTAATACACTTTTAGAATAACAGACACTGAGCCCTCAATCAGCAGTTCTCAACCTAGAAGGATGTAAGCTACCTGTTCTGCCACAACAGTGCAGACCACAAACCCTCTCAGTGCAAAACAACTAACTGGTCCGAAGCCCAAGTGTTTAAACCAAAAGGCTTAGAATGAGTTACACCAAGCAGTAATAAATACAATTGAGTATTTTAAGATGATGCAAAAGAAAAAAGAAGTAGGTAAAAACACAAGTACAGTAAAAGCAGATGAAATTTTTTTTTTTTTTTTCTGAACAAGTGCTGAGATCAAAGAAACAGATTTGAGTGCTGAAACTAGAAAACTGGCTAGTTATAAGAAATAAACAAGCTAGAAGGCTTCCCTCAAACACAGAAGGGCTTGGGGGCTCAGAAGCCTACAAATAGTCTGTACCACTTAATAAGAAAGGCAGGAAATAAGCTTAATTTTTTTTTTCTATTTCCCAGATGCTCTCTTTGTACACAGTAGGAGTGCCTGAAATCAGAATATGATCTCACTGCACTCAGTTGAGTGAGCAAATGAGATGGGCCCAGAGGCAGGCTGAGGGGCGGGCAGCTGGCCAAGCTGAAGTTTTAAAGCAGGAATTATTTCACATGCACCAGTTTAAATATGCAAGGACAGGAAATCAAAGAATGTGGCTACCCCCACACCTGTAATTACTAGCAAATAACAAAATTCAGCCAACACTAGCTTTAGTTCAAGTTACTGAAGAGCAGAATAACTTCAGATAAAAATTCCTTCAACACTCCTTCATACACAGTTTAAATCAATTTAAATACTGTATTTTTTAAAAATATATATCTACGTGTTATACCCACAGCCATTTTCTACTTCAGATATAAAGTATGCACTAGATCCTGAGCAAGCAATTCTGTATGCAACCCTTCAGATCATACACCAGTATAAATGCCGTATGCTTTACTTAAGAGAAACTAACATTTTGTCATGACTTATTAAAAATGATTCTTAATTATCTGTAAATAAGACAACCATAAGACAGAAAAAAGGAATTAAATTACCTTACATTAGTAGACTGCTTTTTGACTGTCTGATTCCTATTTATGTTATAGTTGAGAATGTGCCATTTCATATTTTGCTGGTAAACATACGTAAAGTAAAACTAAGCTTTTTACATAAAAGAAAAAACTATCCTTGACATCTTGCTGTTTCCTTTGTAAATAAAGAGGAAATTAAAGCTCTAAAGCGCTTTATTTTCCCTTTAATTTCTTTTTTCTCTCTCATTTGCCTGACTTCCATCGGTCTCCATTTGTCTTTTTAAGAATATAATGAACCAGTCCATATCCTCTGTTTATTCAAAAATGCTGTTAGTTTGTATGACAATGCAAGGTCAAAATCTTCGAAGAATTTAATCCCAATAGAAAGGAAAATCTTCAGCCTTGCCGGGAACAGTAAATGTACTTTTATAGGTTCATAGGTTCATACTAGGCTATCTGCCCTAGGGCATTTATAAGCCTAGCCAGAATGTGTTTGGCTTTCGCCACCCATTTTAAATTAATTTTGCTATGCCCTTTTTCGAGGTTAGTATACTGTGCCTCTGTCTAACAGTGACACAGAAGTGATACCCGGGTTAAACCTATGATCTCCCATCCACTCATCAAGACTCCTCTTGAAGAGAATCAATGAGGGACTCTGCCTAACCTGGACTGGGATTTTATTCCAGAGTGAAGGGAGCCTCTGGGTTTTGAATCTGTCCCTCCAGCATGTCCTATTTATTTCAGTGCTGAGGTTCAGGTCTCTCGAGCATGTAGCTCGATGGGATTTGGATTTTCTGAGGTGCAGCATGTCCATTAATTCCGGGTTGGACATGGCCTTATACGTCAGGCACAGGTCACCTCTGAGCAGGCGGTATGCCACTGAGTAGAGCTGGAGTTTCTTTAACCGGGCAGCATATGGCATCTGTTTGAGCCCTTTGATCCTCTTGGTGAGGTACTATTGGGGTCTTTCCAGTTGCTGCAGGTGTTTGGTAAGGTACATCCCAAAAGGGGCATTGTACTCGATTATGGGCCTGATGAGGGATGAGTAAAGAGGCACGATGACCTCCCCTAATCTAGATGTAAATCCCTTCATGATTAGGTGGGCTATATAAAATGTTTTTCTAACCACTTTGGCCACGTGGTTGTCAAATGAGAGATTGCTATCAACTTGGGTCCCCAGGTCCCTAATTACTTCTTCTGTACTTAATGGATTACCACCTATGTGGTAATTTGTGGGCACTTTGTTTTGCCAAAGGGATGACTATACACTTTTGGCGTTTAGCTTGAGGCCATGGCTCTGGCACCAGTTGTCTGTTTCTATGAGGCCCTTTTGGAGGATGCTTGTGTCGGCTGGAGAGTCGATTATGGCACCCAGTTTGCAGTCATCTGCGAACTTGGTCAGCCACAGTCCTTCCGTGTTGGCCTGTACCTCCGAGAAATATATACCAAACAAGAGAGGTCCCAGGACTGAGCCTTGTGGGACGCCACTTGTAACTGGTTTGGAGTCTGACATGGCTCCAGCAATTCTAACCATGTGGGTTCTGTCCTTGAGCCAGTTTGCAACCCATTTAGTGACATAGGGGTTTATATTTAAGCTGGTGAGCTTATCTATAATGCCCGAGTGGGGTATTGTATCGAAGGCTTTGCGAGGTCCAGATAGGCTGTGTGGACCACCTTCCCTCGTCAATGGCCTTGGTGACTGTTTCAAAGAAGTCAACCAGGTTTAAGAGGCAGGATCTGCCCTTAACAAAGCCGAACTGGGTAGGATCCAGTGTCTGTAGGTCCCCAATATCTTTATTTATGAGGTCCATGATGATCCTTTCCATAGCTTTGCAGACCAAGCTAGTCAGGCTTATGGGGCGATAGTTTCCAGGGTCCGTTGAGGCACCACCTTTGTGGAGAGGGACCACTGTTGCTGTACGCCACTCTTTGGGTACATATCCTGTAGTAAGGCTGAGATTGAACAGTAGTTTTATGTTTGGGTTTAGCTCTTCTTGGAGTTCATGCAGGACGCAGCCTGGGACACCGTCTTGTCCCATTGATGCTGTGTTTTTTGCTTTGGAGAGGGCGGCTCTCACCTGAGCATCTGAGATGTCAGGGGGGCAGCACTCTGCTGGGATAGATATTTGCCCTTTTGGTGGGGAGGGGGGGGGAGAAGTTTGCGCTGAACCTGTCAGCTAGGATGTTGGCAATGTCTGTGGGATCAGTGTATTTTTTGTCATTTTGGACTAATTCTGAGCATATCTGGGAATTCCCACCCAGGTTCCTAACATAACTAAAGAAAGCCTTGTGATTATCCTTAGTGTCCTGTGCAATTTTTCTCTCGAAGCTGGCCTTTGACGATTTTATGAGTGCCCTTAGTTTTTTGCTAATACTGATCAGAGATGCCTTACCTTTTTGGGATTTTGCTCTATCATGTAGTAGCTTCCTCCTTCTATTGTATAGTTTGTTTATGGCTGGGGTCCACCAGACAGGTCGTCTGCCTTTGGAGGATTGGGTCTTGGTTTTATTTGGGATTGCATGATCCATGCATTCCTGAAGGTGTTCATAGAATGCATTTATAAAGGATTCTGCGGTCTGGGCCGTATTTTCCACAGGCCCGGGGGCTTTGAAGGATTCCACCTCGGTTTTGAGGAGTGTGAAATTTGCTTTAGAGAAGTTTTTCACTGTGGTTTTCTGGGCAGGGGGTGGGGTCGGGATGTGAATATCCAGTGAGATCAGTTTATGGTCTGATCTTACCAGTGAGGGATACACTTCTGGTCTGGAGCATAGAGTCCCCATGTTGATGATGATCAGGTCCAGTATGTTTTCCCCTCTTGTGGGAGTGGTAACAAGTTGTTCCATAGCATTTGAGTTTATGATTTCTAGGAACCTTTGGGCAAGGGTGTTGGAGCTAGAGTAATGCTCCCAATCTATGTTTGGGTAGTTGAAGTCGCCCAATATAATGGTGTTCGGAGTGACCTTCATATTTTCCAGTATTCTCAGGAAGGCCGAGTGGGGTTCCTGGGTTTGGGAGGGTGGTCTGTAGCAGGCTATAAACTGGAAGGCAGTTTTACCCACTGTTAGTTGCACATGGATAGTCTCTGATGCTTCGTGCTTTGCCACCAACCTGGAGGTATGGGTATCTTTGATGAATATCGATACTCCCCCTCCGTTTGTGGTTCGGTCCAAGTTTTGGGGCCGAAAAGCATGGTATGAGGTATAACCTGGTAGTGCTGGGGTGCTCTCAGGAGTCCTGAACCAGGTTTCTGTTACTGCACAGATATTGATGTTCTCCATGCTAAGGAGAGTTTCGAGTGCGTGCATCTTGAGGTTTAGACTTCTGGCGTTGAGTAGCATTACTCTTAGTTTCTTATCCCTTGTGATACCTATGGAGGTGGGTTTGTCTTTTGAGCCTTGCCTAAAAAAGGCACTATGGGGGTAGCAAGAGCCTTTGCCAATATCCGAAAGCCCAGGGGTGACAGGTGTAAGCCGTCCCTAGCAAAGCATCGTGGCTTGTCGTGCATATCATCCCAAGCTGACAGGCATTGGATCCCCTGTTGAAATTGATCATCTTGTCTTCATATTGTGGCATCATTCTTGGTGAGGGTAAGATGCTACTCAAGGTCAGGGTCATACCAGCCTGGGCTACATGCTCAGAGAGCTCCACTATGTCTCTTTTCATGTAGTCCAGGGAGGTACGTCTCAGGTCATTCACACCAGCATGGACAATGACTGAGTCATATTTGTACTTGCCTTGGAGTGACCTGAGTGCTTGTGTTATGTGGCGGATCCTAGCACCAGACAGGCTGCTCACCATGACCTTCTCCTTGTTCAGCCTGGTGAGCGGGACGTCAGTGTGCCTGATGATAGAGTCACCTATTACAAGTGTATCAGGTGTGTTGTTTAGCCTTAAGGGCTGTGACTGTTCGGCACACTGGCTTTGTGAGATATGTGTTGCACGTGTTTTGTTTTGGGATAGCGGTTGCTTGGGTGTCTGCTTTGGAGGTCTCTGCTGCTTAGGCAGATCTTTATTTAGAGCCTCCAAGTATGTTTTTGTGTGATTATGTGTTTGGTTTGCTGTCATGGTAGGTCTATGTGAGACTGGAATTGTAGTGAGTGTGGTTTCCTTCTCCTCCTGACTGGTTATGCCAGTACTGAGTTGAGAGAGCTTAGCCTCCAGTTTGGCTATATGGTTGCATCTCTCATATGTGTTGGAATTTGTTGGCAGGAGGAGAGGGTTGTCTGTGTAGATGAGGCAGTTGTAACATTGCCTCAAGATTCCCATATTCACCAGCTGGACCGGAGAGGAGATTGACAACTGACCTTTGGACATGCTAGAATAATATTGGGAATTCCTTTATAATTGAAAACAAGGGTCAATGGGGAGCGAGGGTGTAGTGCTTTTAATTTTTAGTGCTGACTTATAATTGCTTTAGTGAGCAAGTGCCAGGTAACAAGTGCAATGTGTTACAGGTAACTTAAATGCAAAAACGACAAACAGTAACTTTCTTTCAAGCGAAGCAAGAAAATAAGTACAGTAAGCAATGCAGATATCACTAGGGATCCACAGAAGCGCTGAGAAGCCGCGTTTTAGGTGGAATTAGCGTTCCAGGGAAATAACAAGCATACAAACAAAGCTAGATTCAGCAGGCCTGGATCTAGTCTATGCTACAGCAAACAAGGTGTACCAATTTCAGTAAGATACAGTTCAAATATTCAGGCACTATAAACCTTTAACCAGAAATTCCCAGCTCAGAAGGGCAGAGTCCAGCCTCTCCTCCCACAAGAGTGCAGACCACGAACCTTCTTAATGTAAAATAACTGGCCTGAAGCCCAAGTGCTTAAACCAGAGCTAATACACTTTAAGAATAACAGACACTGAGCTCTCAATCAGCAGTTCCCAACTTAGAAGGATGAAAGCTACCTGTCCTGCCACCACAGTGCATGCCACAAACCTTCCTAATGTAGAACTGGTCTGAAGCCCAAGTGCTTAATCCAAAAGACTTAGAATGATAGCTACACTTTAACCAAGTTACTACCAAGCAGTAATAAATACAACTGAATACTTTAAATAATGCCTGGATTAGTGCTCAAGTTATACAAACAAAGCTAGATTCAGCAGGCCTGGATCTAGTCTATGCTACAGCAAATAAGGTGTACCAATTTCAGTAAGAAGAAATTCAGATATGCATGCACTATAAGCCTTCAACCAGAAATTCCCAGCTCAGAAGGGCAGAGTCCAGCCTCTCCTCCCACAAGAGTGCAGACCACGAAACCCTCTTAATGTAAAATAACTGGCCTGAAAGCCCAAGTGCTTAAACCAGAATTAATATACTTTTAGAATAATAGACACTGAGCCCATATCTGCTTTTTCTTAAGTTCTCTTATAAGGGGAAGGAATTGTTTCCTTTTAGACATCACTGTTCTACAGGACCTGTTCTCAAAGTCATCTATTTTGGCTAGTAAAGTGTTGTTCTGTTTTAACGGGAATTCAATATCGTTCTCACCTTTACTTAGTCTTCCTTTCATATCACTCAAGGAGTCTTCAATGCCAGAAATCTGGTTTCTCTGTAACTGCAGAGTTCATTCATTTGTTCCATTTGTTTGGAACAGTTTTTCTTAAAGTCATCTATTTTGGTGTCCAATCTATCTATGTTCAAAGACAATTTTTGATACTGGACATATTGATTTCCTGACTGAAGCTCTTTTTTGAGCACAGAGTCTTGAGAAGCTACTTTTGTATAACTCATGGTGCTGCAGGATACAGTGAAGAAATTTTCTGCTGTAGATTTTGACAGGAAAATAGTTGAATATTAGTAAATGCTTTGATAAAATCCTTTAGGACAGAAACATTTATCATTACTTAATTGAGTTGTTTATAATTATGTGGAAATAAAATTTCCTGTTGCAAATATATGTGGTGGTAGAGCAGAAGAAAAGTACTGCTATCCCAGGCTCATCCTGGCCACGCCCCCTCCCAATGAAAGCAACTCTTGATTACCATACAGATAAGGATGTGCTGAAGTTGCAGGAGGGCTACAAGATCAGGCAATCTGATATTTAGACTTGTGGCACTGAGAACAGCAACCTTGGTACACTTTTATTTAGAACTTGCTATAAGTTTTTCTTTGCTATGTTGGAATTTCAAGTAAGTAGACTCTGTCTAAACAAGGTACTATAAGGGCTGAAGGTCTTGGCCAGTAAGCAGCAGCCATAAAAAGAGAGGAATAGGCCATCCTTTATGAAGAAAGTCAATTGGTCTATCATCTCATCCCATGCTGGCACATACTGGCTCCCTTAGAATGACGATAACTTTCAGTATGAATGAAATAGATTAAAAAGGATGTTTTGTGAGGGGGAATATCCAGTAACTTTCCTGGATCACATTTACCAAGAAGTAATGGATGTGAGAGCTGTTAATTCCCCCAATCTTATTTAAACCATATACTAAGAACAGGTACACCCCACGATCTGCCTACAGCAGCTCTAAGATTCTGCACTGTTTTATGGACACACGGAAAGTTAAGCAAAATAAATCAAAACTGGAAATTGCAACAAAGTCCTCCAAAATAAGCTGGGAGACACAATCACTTACAAACAGATCAATAATGTTATATCTGTTATGAAGGGCAGTAAATCAATAAAAGTTACATTTAATAGGATGATGGGATGTGGCAAATGTAGGCAGTGCAGGTTTATACATAAAGGACCATATATTAACCATTTCCAAGTATCACAGGGTGATTTATTTTCCTAGTAGTTGCAGCTACTGTACTTTTTGGGTGGTTTATGTGGCAAACTGTACACAATTTGACATATTCTATGTGAGGAAGACAGAGAGAAAATTACACCTCCATATTATGAACACGTTATGTATTACCAAAAAAAAATAATAACGCATTGTATAAATCCACCTTTTAATGCAAAGAATTTAAATTTAACTTTGAAAAAGTTGGTAATTGGTGAAATTAAATTATTACAGAAGATGATGACTTGGCAGATTAAGCATAATGCCAGAATACGCTTCCTGGAATGCATGAAACTATCAGCTTCAGTTCCGTTTTTACTATCAAATCACAAGAGTTGTGAGTAGTATATAGCTTTTATCTTGCATTGATCTCATTAGTTTATTGAATAGTTATTTTTACAGTCCACATTACACAAGTGTAAAAAATGTTGGCAGGATTTATTCTGAAGAGCCTGTGGTCTATGTGCGGACACAAGGGTTAAATTAGCAAACATTCCTTTGGAGTACTATTTTTTTCATTTGTATTTCTCATTCCACCTTGTTCTCCTTGTGTGTTCCATTCTAATCAGATGTTACCATGTAACTGAATTAAATGACCGGAAATCGTAATGTGCACTGTTCTTTTCAGATACAAATTGTTAAAAGTCACTGTAATGTAGGTCTGCTTTTATAAGACAAAAAATACTAGTCACTCCAAAAGAAGCAAAATTATTAAGCTATACAACATATTAAGACTTTTTTAATGTTAAAGGTTCATGAAGTGGGCCTAATGGGTCAACTTTCAGTCACAGTCTGTTACAATTAAAAATTAGGACCGAATACACACATGAAAACAGAGTAGATACATGAATTAATTACATACAATCATCACAATTCACTACTCCAGTTAGTAGTTTGTTGAAAAAATACAAAATATGTCAACAGCAAAAATTCCAGGATTTTTAGCTTTGATCCTTGGATCAGCACTACACAAACATAGAAAAAGGGGACATGTATATAAAGTCCAAGGTTGAAGCCTCTTTGAATATTTCCGCCACTCTGAGGCACAGCAATCTTAGAGTCAGTATATATAAGTGGGAGAAGTGTGGGATAGCAGTCCACAAAAAATTACTTGCAAGAGGTGAAGTCCTCTGCAAAAATTCTTTGGTGTTATGCAAGTTCCAACAATTCCTGTTTCAGTTTTGAAATAAGTTTATCTTTCACTGTCACAGGACTTGGAATTATGGTCTTTTGAGAGGGAGCCATATAAGAAGGGAAATGAACTTTGCATCTTATAACATACATATTATGGGCCATTGTCTATTTGAAATTATACACATGGCAATGGTTAGTGGTATGCTGTAATACTATTTGCAAGCACTACTTTTGTTTCTTACTCATCTGCCTGAGAAAAGTATTTATTTCAAAAAGGTATACAAAGCAATGTGTCTTAGAGATATTAGTAAATTAAAGGCAACAGTTACTTTTCTATTGCATGTGACGACATATTAGAGAAATAAGTGGGATTTTAGACTTGTTTTGAATTCAGGGAAGTTTGAATGATGGGACAGAATATCATAATTTAATTGAAGAGATGGGAATGGACTTTAAGGTGCTTGTAAGATGACGCAGTGCTACAATGACAGTTGTCTGTGATAGCTTTGGTGGTGTAAGTTGGTAGTACGGTGGCACAGTGCTAGAATCTCTGCCTCACAGCATCTGGAATCAATCATAACTTTGTTCAGGATCATTTGTTACCACCCATATCTCTGTACATTTGATATTAAAACTGGTTATCCCCATTACATCTTTAGTTCAAGCTGTCTGGTACATACCATTACATGAAATATTTCTAATACACTAAATGTGAAGTTAATAAGCAAGACTTCTGAAAGTTTATAGTTTTGTTTCAGATTGCTTCATATGAGATAGTCACATTCTTTACTGAACAATACTGCTTGTGCCAGCTGAAATCATCTTGGACCTTTTTTTGGGACTTAATGGGGTGTACACTCTTGGGCTGATTCTGAACATGGGTTTTATTTAAAACGTACTGCTGGCACTTATGACCTTGCTGTTATTGCTTTTCTTCCTGACAGCTGGCTGATTATGCTTTTATTTACTAGCATTTTGACTTTTTGTTATTACCATCCATTTTACATTTTTTTCTAGGTTCTTTTGCCCAATTACCTGCTGATCATCAAGCCCCTCCCAGTTAGACTCTTCCCATTCATTCCTCCATACTAGGGAATTAAACCAGTAGAGTACAAGGGTGACAGCTACTTGGAAAGGACACAACTGAAACGGGCATACATTAAGGTTTGCTTGAGCCTTCATCTGCATACCTGCAATACGGATATTTATATGGCCTAACCCATATCCTGGGAGGGATATCACCATGAGGACTCACATCTGCTCCTGCCAGTACACATTAAATAATGATGGCCACCACCAAACAGTAGTTTAGCAAGTCAAAAGACTGTCCCTAGAATGTGATTACCAGTTTTGTCTTTCCTCAGAAGAATTTTGGCTGCATGATCTCTGCTCAAACCCCTAATCCCAACACAGATATGTCCTTCCTACCCTGCGAGCTCCACACATTACTGATGATCGAACATGCATAAATGTGTTCGTGTGTGTATCACTAGGAGCAGCTGGAGTCAACAAACGCTCAGTTTCAGGAGACGGCACCTTTCCCACCCTACCTCACTTTTAGTCCTACTCCTTCTAAGGCAATGAATAATTGAGATCCCTGATGGTATTTCAGCTGCAAGATCAGGGCCAAAGTTAGCATCTAGTCAAGTCTGTATAATGAAGGCAAGGCCTGAGATGATCTCAGGCTTACTGCTGATGGACCTCACATTAGTAGACAGTGCTCGGTAAAGGGCCACCAAAAGACAGGTCCATTTACCTGTGACCGATGACAGAACAGAACCCTGGGTGCAACCTGATGGATGAACCTTTAAAGGAGATTTCACTCTAAGGAGCAGGATGGCGGGCTGGAAGCCCACTACTGATGGAGAACCCAGGAGTTCCACAAAGGCCCACTATTAATGTCTTCTCCACGCTGATATAAAATATGAAGTCACCAGCACATATGAAAAACTGTGGTAGGCGATTATGGATAAAGGTGTGGAAAGCTAGAAGAGTAGACATACTAACAACGTGATGACGCAGAAAGTACAGTTTTGTACCTACCATAAATGTAGATGTTCGAGTGTTCACCCTGCTGCAGTCATCACACTTGGGTTATCCTGCCATCAGGCGGTCCCGCAGTCGGCCCAAATTCCAAAGTCTTGGTCCGGCGTCGGTTGTTGTCGCTTCTTCCCTGACATTAGTGCGCCAGGGGTATATAAGAGGCATCTGACGTCATTTTCTTCAGTTTTTCTTGCCCCAGATGTCAGGTGCCCCCAACAGATAGGCAAAATATATATATATAGCTAGATAAAAATAAAACAATACCTTTAGGCACAAGCAAATACACCACAGAGGTTGTATAGGATAGAGTGGTATAGATAAGTTCAGCTAGTTCAGAGGGGATGGAGGGAGGGTAACCTGGACTGCAGCAGGGTGAACACTCGAACATCTACATTTACGGTGGGTACAAAACTGTACTATGTTCATCGTGTTACCCTGCTGCAGTCATCACACTTGGGTTGAATCCCAAAGCTAAGGATGAGTGGTGGAGTTAAACAGGGTTAGAAGAAGCTAGTAGGCCCTGCAAAACTGCAGTGGCAAAACCAGCTCTAGTCTTAGAAAATAGAGGTAAGTGATAGTGTTTGGTGAAGGTGTGCACTGAACTCCAAGTTGCAGCTTCCAGAATATTCTTGGTTGGCACTCCCCTGAGAAAGGCTGCTGATGTAGCTGTAGCCCTGGTGGAGTGGGACCTAATGCTTGCAGCTACCGGTTTCCCATGATGCGTGTAGCAGAAACGTATGCAATGCCCTATCCATTTAGAAATGGTCTGTTTTGAGATAGCTTTTCCTTGGGATCCTGTAGCATAGGCTACAAAGAGCAGGTCAGATTTTCTGAAAGCCTTAGTTTTATCTGGGTAGTAACGTAATTGCTTGTGAATGTCCAAAGAGCGCAGGAGTCTTTCTCCTTTGTTCTGGGGATTTGGGAAAAAGGTGGGCAAATGAATGGTTTGGTTTAGGGCCACACTAGATACCACCTTTGGCATAAAGGAAGGGTTAGTTCGTAGAGAGACTCTGTCTTGATGAAAAATGAGGAAAGGCTCCACTGCCATTAGTGCCTGTAGCTCTGAGACTCTTCTAGCTGAGGTTATTGCTAGTAGCAGGGCAGTTTTCATTGAAAGAAATTTTAAATCAGCTGAAAAAGCTGGTTCAAAGGGCGGCAGTATAAGCTTTTCCAGAACAAAGTTGAGATCCCAAGTAGGTGTTGGTGCTCTCCTTGGCAGTCTTATGTTCTTAGCCCCTCTGAGGTACTGTCTTAGGAGTGGATGTGAGAATAAAGGAGGATCCGTGTTGTAATGAGCTGAAATTGCTGAGGCGTGGATCTTAATAGATGAAAAGGAAAGTCCTTTGTGCAACATCTCAGTTAAATATTGTAGAATCTGAGGAATGTTTGGATCAAGGGGAATTTGGCCTTTAGCCTGGTTCCAGGCGCAAAATCTTTTCCATTTGTCTGAATAGGTTTTCCTGGTGCTGGGCCTCCTGGCCTCCAGAATGACATCCATAACAACTTTGGATTGAGGTGTTGGCTGGTTGTTTAGGTAATTTGCCATGCAGCCAGGTTTAAAGTCTTGAGCTGGCTGTGTAGAATCTGATTGTCTCGCTGGGTGAGCAGGTGAGGAATTTGTGGTAAAATCCATGGTGGGCCGTGGGCCATGTTCCTTAAAATTGGATACCAATGCTGGCGTGACCAGTCTGGTGCAATGAGTATCATTTGTGGCCTCTCTAATCTGACTTTCAGCAGTACCTTTGCTAGAAGAGGCAGTGGAGGAAAGGCATACACCGTTAATGTTTTCCAACTGAATGAGAGGGCGTCCACTTTCCAAGCTTGTGGATGGAATGTCCTTGTGCAAAATTTTTGAAGTTGGTAGTTTTGGGGGCTTGCAAACAGATCTATGTCTGGGCGTCCCCATTTTTGAGCTATCATTGCAAATACTTGTGGATCTAGTTTCCACTCATGTGGATCCATGATGTTTCTGCTTAGGTCGTCTGCCAATGTGTTTTTCTTTCCTGGCAGGAATTGTGCTTGTAATTGAACCTGGTAAGACAGTGCAGTGTTCCACAAAGTCATTGCTTGCCTGCATAGAGGGTAGGAATGTGTGCCCCCTTGCTTGTTTATGTACAACATTACTGTGGTATTGTCCGTGTTTATTATTAGTTGTCCTGGGGGTAAGAGGTCCTTGAAAGCTGTTAGGGCATTCTGTACTGCTAGCATTTCTTTTTGATTGATATGCAGATGTCTCTGATCTGTAGTCCATTTGCCCTGAATGCACTGTCCTGCCATGTGTGCTCCCCAGGCATAGTCCGATGCATCTGTTGTCATAATTTGCCTGGCTGTGGGTAAAGTGAAAAGCTGACCCTTGTTGAGGTGACATGCCTGTGCCCACCATAGAAACTCCTGTTGAAGGCAGAGAATGAGTGGTATCATTGTTTCTAAGCTGTGGTTGTGCTGAGTCCATACGCTTTTCAGGTACCATTGTCATTTCCTCATATGCAGTTTTGCAAATGGTATTAGTAGCATGCAAGATGCCATGAATCCAAAGACCTGCAGAATTTTTCTTGCAGGGAGTTGGGTCTTTGTTGCCATTATTTTGAAATATTGAGTCAGCTGTTGTTGCTTGTCTGGCGTGAGATAAGCCATCTGGGCCGTTGTATTCAAGCTGGCACCCAGGAATATTATGTTTTGTGAGGGCACTAGTTTTGATTTCTTTTCGTTTACTGTGTACCCTAGGCAAATTAGAAGGTGTTTGACAAATGCCAGATGCTTTAAACGAATGTCCTTGCTTTCTGCTTGAATAAGGCAGTCGTCCAGGTATGGGTATATTTGAATTCCTCTTTGTCTGCAGTATGCAATTACTGGTGCCAGGCATTTTGTGAAGACCCTGGGTGCAGTAGATAAGCCAAAGGGCAATGCAGAGAATTGATAATGCGTTGAACCTGCAATGAAGCGGAGGTACCTTCTGCAATTTTGTCTGATAGGGACATGTAGGTATGCCTCCTTGAGGTCCAACATTACTAGCCAAGCATTCTTACCCAGCATGGGAAGAAGCTGCTGTAGTGTTAACATCTTGAATTTTGGTACTTGCAGATAGGTGTTCAGAATTGAAAGAAACAGAATGGGTCTCCATGCTTTGTCCTTTCTTGGGACTAGAAAGAGTCTTGAGTAAAATCCTTGTCCTTGCTCCTGTGTAGGTATCTGTTGAATGGCTCTCATGTCCATGAGAGCTGTAATTTGTTTTTGTGCCTCTGCCCATTGATTTGGTGGCAGGTTTGGCATTCCTTTTATCCTTGGTAAGGTATGAAAGTGGAATCTGTATCCTTGAGAGACAATGTTTACGACCCATTTGTCTTTTGTGATGATGTGCCAGTTGTCTGCAAAAAATGCTAATTTTCCTCCCAAGGGAGCTGCCAGGAGAGATTTGCTTGGTAGTTTGAGGATTGAGTCATTGTGTTTGTCTTCTACTAGCTTGGGGCCTGTCTTCTCCTCCTTTCTGGGTAGCAGTACCCCATTGGCGAGGTTTGTAAGGGCCTTGTGACTGACCTCTGCCCCTTGGGCGTCTGTATTTGCCCCTCTGTGATCTGTCAGAAGCTGGAAAGGACCATTTTTTGTTGGCCAATTTCTGCTGAAACGAAGGGGTTGTACCTGCAAAAAATCCTTGACTGTCTGCATAGACTTTGCCTTATCCTCCATTTTCTTTAAAACCTCTTCTGCTTTGACACCACATAATACATCCTGCTGTAAAGGTGCATCCAATAATTTTGCTTTAACATCATCAGGAAGGGTTTGTTCTTTTAACCAAGCATGTCTATGCATGACAGAGCCAGTAACAGCTGCTCTACAGGAAGCTTCCAATGAATCAAATCCACATTGCAAAGTATGTTTGCCCACCTGTTCAGCTGCATGCAACAGATCCTGCATTTCCTTGAATTCAGACTGTTCAGTATGTGTGCTCATTTTTTGTTTTATTTGAGACATTAGGAATTGCTGATATTTCAGCATGTGAAGCTGACAATTTAATGCTCTCATAGCCAGAGTTGCTGAGGTGCATATTTTCTTTCCCCATCTATCTAGGGCTCTGGAATCCCTTTCAGAGGGCACAGGATTTTTAGCCATAGAAGCTTTAGCTCCCTTAGGACCCTGGGAAATTGTTTCTGGGTCAGCCACAGGGCTTTTATAAAGGAATTTGTGTGAGTCAGGTACTCTGTACTATCGGTCTGGTTTGGCTGGAGCAGGAGGTAGAGAGTCTGGATTTAGACTAGACTCCAAGTAAACATCATCCACAATATCTAAAACTGGAGGGATAGCAAGAGGTCTGTGCTGGGGTAGTAAAAGGAACTCTTGGAGCCTTTTCTTAGAATCAGAGTAGTCCTGGCCTTCCCAGTGGAAATGTTTCCTCATGGTATGTAAAGTTTCCCCAAAGGAGCAGTCTTCAGGGGGAGATGCTGAGGGAATAGAGTCTTCAGCATCAGAGTCTTCATAAGGTGGAAAAGTGTAATCCTGTTCCTCAGAAGAATCTGGGGAAACTGAAACCTGGTCAGAGGAACCATAATCCTCCTCTTGTCTTGGTCTTTTATCAGGAAGGGGATGGGAACCCCTGATTAGGGTAATCAAATCTTCAGCCATCTTAAGCATCTGTTTCTTAGGCATGGGGCCTTGAACTGTAGACTGATGTACAGTCGTCTTTGGTTTTAAAGGAGTTTTAAGCTTAGCATAAGATTTAATGGTGAGTGTAGTCGGTCTGAAGACACCTTCTGCAACCGAAGGTGTTTCCACTGCACCGGGGTCTACTTCTGCTCCGGTGTTGGAAGGGCCTAATGAAGATGGCTGCGTCGGCCTAGTAGACTCCGCAGCTGTCTGGGGTTCCTGTTCTGCGGTTGTCAGGGGCTGTGTAGGCGCCTAACTGAAAACCGGAGAACCGGCGACAGGCACAGCAGAGGCCTCGGAGTCTGGCTTGTTCCTAGGCTGCCTGTCCTTATCCTTGCGTTTTTTATGCATGCCGGTTGTCGGCTGCTCCGTCGGCATGATATAATTAAATTTCCTACCAGAGTAATGTTGTGCGAAGTCAAAACGGCGTTTGATAGTTCGTTTATTAAACCTAGCACAAAACCGACAACCTGTGACGTCGTGGTCTGGGCCTAGGCAAGGAATACAATAGGAATGGAAGTCCTTATGAGGTATTTGCTTCCCACAAGAAATGCAATTGTTAACTTTTTCTGACATCGGACTGAGGCAAGAAAAGGTTCCCCAATGGAGTACTTAGCTTTATTGAAGACTTCGGACTGAAATTCGAAACGAAAATCTCAGGTATTGGCCGACCGGCACTTGCGAACTGCTTCTGCTTCGGGCACCACGCGGCAGGAAAGACTGAAGAAAATGGTGTCGGATGCCTCATATACCCTTGGCACACTGACATCAGGCAAGAAGGGACAGCAACCTACGCCGGACCAAGACTTTGGAACTCGGGCCGGCTGCGGGACCGCCTGACGGCAGGATAACACAAGTGTGATGACTGCAGCAGGGTAACACGATGAACACCTACTATTTAGGGTTTTAATAAAAATTAATGCACAACAGATGTCCAAATAAACATTAATGCAGTCACACAGCAAGTCTGGAATAAATGGGTAGGCTATAATAAATGGTGAGATAAAAAATACAAAATAAAATTACAAAGTGGACATGCCTAGAAACATGAACCAATAGAAAAGACCGGTCATCAAAACTAGGATCAACCAAATAAAACTGATTTGTTTGAAAGTTAAAAAAAAAACTGAGTCAGCTCTGGTAGCAAAGAATGATAAAGAACTGATTACAGCCCATGGTTGTAACATTGGATTGACAATGTCTCAGTGGCTCTCAAGAAGGAACTACTTTGCATTAGGAATAGTTCAGGTTTGTTCAAGTCATTTACCTCAGCAAACATTTCACTTAACACAAACGACAGCATGGCTCTGCTCACTGAAACTTTCTATGCACAAAACAATGCAACAGCCACAAAAAAATATAACAATATCAAGAGTCAGTGTTTAAAACATCTGTTTTACTGATCCATACGATATATTGTATCTAAGACTCGTTTTCGCAAATGTTTCTCTTCCTCGGTTTAAATTACACATCAAGAGAAACCCACCTTAATAAAAGAACCAAATCATGTGACTAAACACATGCCACACCACCTCACTGTTCAGTTTCTTTTCACTACTTATCCCATGTATTCCATGTCATGTCTTTTTGTTTTGTTTTTACATACAAAAGTTGGAAACCTGAGGTATCTCAAGCTGAGTGATATGTTTCGAAAAAGTACAATTGTGTACACTTACCATAAATGTAGATGTTCGAATATATTCACTGTTGCAGTCATTACATTTGGGTAATCTGCTGGCAGGTTGCCCTCAGTCGGCCTGAATAACAAAGTCTTGGGTCCTGCGTTGGTTGCTGTCTCCTCTTCCATGACGTCAGGTCGTCAGGGGTATAAAACATGCAGCCGACACCATTTTAATCAGGTTTTCTTGCCCCAGATGTCAGGTGCCCCCCAAATGGGGAGCAAAAATATATATATATATATATATATATATAAACTGTAAATATATAAATGCACCTTAGAAACATAAAATTTACCTTCAACTAAAAGCAAATACACCACAAAGGCTTTTGAGTATAGTGAAGGAAAGAAAAAGGCATAGAATGGGGGACGGTGGGTGGGTAACCTGGACACTGCAACAGTGAATACACTCGAACATCTACATTTATGGTAAGTGTACATGACTGTACTATGTTCTTCATGTTTCACTGTTGCAGTCATTACATTTGGGTAGAATCCCAAAGCTATGGAACTCAACAGCATTAGGAGCAGCTATAAGGCCCTGCAGGACTGCAGTGGAAAAGCATTCCCTAGATTTAGAGAAGAGAGGTAAATGATCATGCTTTGTGAACATATGAACAGAGCTCCAAGTAGCAGCTTCTAGAATATCTTTGGTTGCCCTCTGAGAAAAGCTGCTGAAGCAGAGGCAGCCCTGGTGGAATGGGATCTGATCCCCTTGGGCACAGGTTTACCATGGTGCAAATAGCAGAAACGAATGCAGTGGCTTATCCATTTAGAAATGGTCTGCTTTGATATAGCCTTCCCCTCTGATCCTGCAGCAAATGCTACCAGTAGTTGCTCAGACTTTCTTATAGATTTTGTCCTGTTTAAGTAGAATCTTAGTTGTCTGTGTACATCCAATGAATGCAGAATTCGCTCCTCCTTGTTCTGCGGATTTGGAAAAAATGTTGGCAAGTGAATGGTCTGTTTAAGAGCCACACTGGATACCACCTTAGGCATAAAGGAAGGGTTGGTCCTGAGGGCCACCCTGTCTGGGTAAAATATAATGAAAGGCTCCACTGCCATGAGAGCCTGTAGTTCTGAAACCCTTCTAGCTGAAGTGACTGCCAAAAGAAAAGCTGTTTTCCAAGACAAAAATTTTATATCCACAGTAGCTGCTGGTTCAAAAAGGAGGAAGGGTGAGTTTTTCCAGCACAAAATTGAGGTCCCATGCAGGAGTTGGTGCTATCCTGTGAGGCCTTAAATTTTTAGCCCCTCTTAGATACTGTTTTAGCAGTGGATGAGAAAAGAGGGGAGGCTCTGTGTTGTAATGAGCCGAGATGGCAGAGGCATGGATTTTTATTGAAGAAAAAGATAGGCCCTTGTCAAGCATCTCAGTTAAGTTTTGTAAAATCTGAGGAATATTGGGCTTTGCTGTGTCTATTCCTTGTGCTTGGTTCCAAGCACATAATCTCTTCCATTTATCAGCATAAGATTTTCTAGTACTATCTATGCCTTCTAACTTCCAAAATGACATCCATCACAGGTTTAATGAGAGATGTGGTTTTAATAATTTATTTATTTATTTAAATTTGTTGACCGGGAGTGTCCGACTGGACGTAGGTCCATTTTCAGTGGAGGCCCAGGGAGAAAAGCTCCACAGTTAAAATAGACAGACAGAAGTTACATTGGATTACATAGTGATTAACAATTTAACACAGCAATTACTTACAACATATTTACAGATGAAGAACATAGTACATCAGTGGACAACTAGAACCTTTATCTGTGAAGTACATAACAGACATTAACAAATGTTACAATGAGAAGTTCCTGCTGTATAAGTACTAGGCTTATGAGCATCTGAGCTTGCTATAATCAAGGTAGTTAGTGGAGTGCAAAGAAAGGTAGTGGTTGGATGGGGTGGATGATATTAGAGTGGGAGTTGCAAGGGCATAGCCAGCATGTTTTTAGGTGCGCTTTTAGTAAAGTTTTGAAGTGGGTGCATGATGGTACGGAGGTAATTGTGGGTGGGAGTGAGTTCCATAATTTGGCTATGGCGCAAGAGAATAGTGCTTCACCAGCAGAGTTATTGGCTTTAGTGATCTGCAAGTGATTTTTGTTGCTGGATCTTAGTGGTCTGGTGGTGCGATAGGGTTGGAGTAGATTCTGGAGGGATGGGGCATTTAGTTGATGGTTTACTAGGTTTTGTGCGAGTGAGAGTTGATACAACTGAAGGAGGTGAGGGAGTTCAAGCCAGCCCAGTTCAGCAAGTGAGAGACAGTGGTGACTACGGTAGGATGCCCCTGTGGCGAATTTGGCGATTTTGTTGTAGCAGGTCTCTAGCTTGTTTAGATCGCATTGCCTTAGGTTGGTATATATTGGAGAGGCATAAAGTAGGGTGGAGATAAGGTGGGAATTTGCTATTGAAATCTTTGCTGCTTTGATGAGAAATTGCTTATTTCTGTATAACGCTCCTAGTTTTTTGTGGACTTTTTTTATGGTCATGGATATGTGAATGTCAAATTTTAGTTTATTGTCTATTTCCACTCCTAGCAATTGGATGTGTTCAGTTGGGTATATAGTGGTGTTGCCTTTTGCTGTGATGTTAAAGTGAGAGTTGTTTTGAGTATGTTTGGTGGGTTGGAAGATGAGTAGTTTAGTTTTGTTTGGGTTGAATATTAATTGGGCATCGGATAACCATGTTTCAACAGAGGAAAAGGCTTCCTGTGTGACTTTTTGCAGTTTTGGTAGGGACTGGGCTGAGCAGATGATGGTTGAGTCATCTGCGTATTGTATGAGTGTGCCATGTTTGGTGGCAGAGGCTAGATTATTGGTGTAAACAGAGAAGAGTAGGGGTCCAAGGATGGATCCTTGGTGAACCCCTATGGAGACAGGTAGTTGGGGAGCTATGTCATTATGCCATACAACGGATTGTTGGTGGTCAGACAGGTAACTCTGAAACCAATTGGTGACTGATTGTGAGAAGGATAAGTTATTGAGGACAGAGATAAGTTGTTTGTGTGGGACCATGTCAAATGCTTTAGATAGGTCTAGGAAAGTAGCAGAGGAGAGACAGCCATTGTTTTTATGCTGAAGGATAGTGTTAGTAAAGGAGAGTAAGGCAGTGGTGGTGTTATGGTTTGGTCAGAAACCATGCTGAGTACTGGAAAGGAGGTTGTTAGTAAGGAGGTAGTCTGAGACCTGAGAGTGTATGCATCTTTCTAGTATTTTGGAAAGTGCAGAGAGAATAGCTATGGGGCGGTAATTGGTTAGTTCTGCGGAGGGTCCGCCTTTGTGGAGGGGAATTATATGTGATACTTTCCACAGTGTGGGAACGTAGCTTTCTGACAGAGATCGGTTAATCAAGATGGATACTGGGTAGGCCAGAGCATCAGCTGCGATTTGTAGGTATTCACTTCGGAGGATGTCTGCTGCTAATTTGGTGGGTTTAAGTTTAGGTAAGAGTTTTTTTTATGTTGGAGGTAGGTACAGGAGAAAAAGAGAAGGCAGTGGGGAGATTACTAGTTGAAGGTGTGGGTTGGAGGGGGGTTGTGTTGTTTAGCTAGTGATAGTATGGTTTGGGTGAAGTGTGCGTTGAATGAGGTAGCAATATTTTCTGAGTGAGGGATGTTAGGAAGAGGGGTACTGACTTTTCCTGGGTGGAGGATGGAGTTTATGGAGGACCACAATTGTTTGGGGCTGTGTTGTGAGGAGTCTAGGGCAGACTGGTAGTGTTGGAATTTGTCCTGTTTTATTAGCTTTTTAACTCTATTGTGTAGTTCTAGGAATTTCTGTCTAGTTGAGGGGGTTTTGGTTTTGTGCCAGTGCTCCCAGGCTTTATCCCTGTTCTTCATTTCTGACTTAGTGGTTTTCTGTAGCCATGGGGAGGGTTGTGCTTTGATTCTGGAAAATCTTATGGGGGCATGGTAATTAAGGATGTTCAGGAAGGTAGTATTAAAAAATTCAACTGCATTATCTAGACTGAGGTACTTTAGAGAATGCCAGTTACATTATTTGAGGGATGAGAGTTTTTTATATATTTGACGGTAGATGACAGGTTTAGCTTGGTATAGGTATTTTTTGAGTAGGAATGTTGGGGAGTGATCACTGAGGCTATCTGATAAGCAGCCTGTTATATATGACTGGGGGCTCTTACTGACTAGTATCCAATCCAGGGTAGTGTGCTTGCTGGAGTTTTTATTTATCCTGGTTGGCGACTGGACTAGTTGGGTGAAGCCATGAAGGTGTACATGATGGGTTGGATTGTTGCCAGAACAGGATTACCAGTCAATATTGAAATCACCTAAAATGATAGTTTCTTGGGGGAGATGGTGGGTAGACCAGCTGAGGAGGTTTTCTAGTGGAGGGATGTTTTGGCCAGGTGGGAAGTAGCATCCAATTATGTTGATGGTTTTATTTTGGTTTATTTTGAGGTTGGTATATATTATTTCTTCATTGCCTATTTGTGGAGGTGATGATTTTAAGATCTGGATGTTTAGATGCTGTTTAAATATTATAGCTACACCACCTCCTTTTTTGTTTAGCCGGTCTACTCTTAGTATGCTGTAACCTGTAGGGAGTATTTGCTCACTGGTAATGTGAGGTTTTAGCCAGGTTTCTGTCAGGATGACTATATCTGGGGAGTACAAGTCTATGGTGGCATGGAGTTCATGGACTTTGTTGGATATACGTCTAATATTTAGGCTTAGTAGAAGGAAGTCACTTGGCTTTCTATTGGCTGTATTATGGGAGAAGTTGTGGTTTCTAGTCTGATTATGAGGATTGGGGTTGGAGATGATAGGGCCAGGGTTGGGGTGGATGTCTCCACTTAGGGCTAGTTTTGATATGCATGAGATTATTATTTTTCTCATTTTTTGAATGTGTTTGTTTATAAGAGAAACTTTATGATTGTGCTCTGTGGGTAATAGGTATGGTGGGAGGGTTACTATGTTAAGTTGTAGGGATGCTTTATGTTTGAGTACTATAGTTGGTAGGATATGTGGGGGGTGCATAGGGATGGTTCTTGAGCTGGTGGGAGGGGAGCTGAGTGTGGGTGAGACATGAGTGGTGGTGTGAGTAGTAGTACAGTGGTAGTGGTTGAGTGGGGGAATGATGGAGCTTTGGTAGGATGTAAGATATGCAAGGGCAGTGCATGCAGTGAGCATAGGTAAGGTATGCTTGTACATGTTAGTTGAGGAGGTGTGATAGTAGTGGGAAGATGGCAGAGGTAGTGTTGGGTTAGCGCTGTGGTTGGCTATTGGAAAGATGGGAGGGGTTTGAGTGCAATAAAGGTGGGACCACTGCGGGTGGGAGGGAATAGGGGCCAGGGTGGCGAGCGAAGCGGGTAGAGATCCTGTTAGTTGCTCGTATGAGGGGGCTGGAAACAATCAGTTAACAGAGTTAACTGATAAATGAACATATGATAGTGACAAGGATGGTTGTAGTTTTAAAAATGGTGCCTGCCACAGGTAATATTTATTAACTTTGGGATTGTCTTAAGGTAATAAACAGGGAAGGGGGAGGGGAGAACAAGGGTGTGAGCAGGCAGCTCTTTGTACTGCTGTTAATGAGCCAAAGCAAAGACAAGTATGTGTTAAGAAACAATCACAACTGACCAAGGACTGCTCTGAAACTGTAAGTCATTTCTTAATTTCTCAGGTGGAAAAACAGGATAACCTTGTATCAGTAGGCTACTGTGGACACAGTTTAAAGTAACAAACAAACAGTATTGATCAGTTATGGATGCTATTTGCTAACAGAAGGGAATAAGAGAAGGGGTGTGTGTGTGTGTGTGTGTGTGTGGTGGGGGGGCTGCTTACAAGCCAGAGCAGAGTGCTCTCCAGGGGAAAATGAATATTGGCTCAAACAGGTAGACACATACTCAAAATTAACTGTAGCTGTTTGCAGACAGTTCAGACCTGGACTGCGCTTTTCTTACAAAAATGACAAAGGTGGTACCGCAGTTGAATACTTAAGAGTGGTGTTAGGTTCAAAGTTAACTTTAGCTGTTTGCAGACGGTTCAGACCTGGACTGCGCTTTTCTTACAAGAATGATAAAGGTGGTACCGCAGTTGAATACTTAAGAGTGGTGTTAGGTTCAAAGTTAACTGTAGCTGTTTTAATTAATTATAATTATTATTATAATTTAATAATTAGTTGATTAGCCATGCTGCAAGATTCAGAGTTTGGAGCGGAGGGTGCAGAATTTTATAGTTCTGCTGACACAGTAGATGAGATGTTTGAGGCAAGTACCACGGAGGATGGTGTGACATATTCCTCAGAAGCGCATACCAGTGTTGGCGAGGCCAGTCCGGAGCAATTAGAATCATTTTTGTTTTTTCCTGTCGGACTTTTAGTAAGACCTTGGAGAGTAGAAGTAGAGGGGGAAAGGCATAGACTGATAGTTTTTTCCAGCTGAAGGATAGAGCATCCACTTTCCATGCTTTTTTGTGATGAGCTCTTGTGCAGAATTTGTCCAACTGATAGTTTTGGGGAGAGGCAAATAGATCTATGTCTGGGCTTACCCATTTTGGGGAGAGGCAAATAGATCTATGTCTGGGCTTCCCCATTTCTGTGTTAACATGCTGAAGATTTGTGGATCCAGTTTCCATTTGTGTGGGTCCATAAGATTTCTGCTTAGGTTGTCTGCCAGAGTATTTTGCTTTCCTGGCATGAACTGAGCTTGAAGCTGTATTTGGTAAGTCAAGGCTGTGTTCCACAAGGCCATGGCTAGTCTGCAAAGGGGGTAGGAATGGATACCCCTCCCTGCTTGTTTATGTACCACATGACTGTGGTGTTGTCAATCTTTATCAGTAGTTTTTCTGGATGAAGTAAGTCCTTGAAGGCTGTCAGAGCATTCTGAACAGCTAGCATTTCTTGCTGGTTGATATGCAGATGCATTTGGTTTAGGCTCCATTTGCCCTGATTGCATCTCCCTGCCAGGTGGGCGCCCCAAGCATAGTCCGATGCATCTGTAGTTAGGGTTTGGGTGGCAGGGGGTAGAGTGAATGACAGTCCCTTGTTTTGGTGACATGTCTCTGCCCACCAAAGAAACTCCTGTTGCAGGCAGGGAATGAGAGGAATCATTGTTTCCAGGCTGTGACAATGTTGACTCCATAAACTTTGTAGGTACCACTGAAGTTTCCTCATATGCAGTCTTGCATATGGAATTGGTAGAATGCAGGATGCCATGAACCCTAGAGCCTGCAGAATTTGTCTTGCAGATAACTTGGTTTTTGTTGCCATTTGTTTGAAGTACGTTGTCAATTGTATTGTTTGCCTGGTGTGACGTAAGCCATCTGGGCAGTTTTATTCAAGCTTGCACCCAGGAATATAATTATTTGAGAGGGTACCAGTTGTGATTTCTTTTCACTTATGGTGTACCCTAGGCATGCTAGAAGCTTTTTTACAAACGCCAGATGTTGAAGACGAGTGCCCTTGTCCTCTGCCTGAATGAGACAATCATCCAGATAAGGATAAATTTGAATGTTTCTTTGTCTGCAGAATGCAATTACTGGTGCCAGGCACTTTGTAAAGACCCTGGGCGCAGCAGATAAGCCAAACGGCAGTGCAGAGGATTGGTAATGCAAAAAGCCTGCTTTGAAGCGGAGGTATCTTCTGCAAGATTCCCTTATTGGGATATGCAGGTATGCCTCTTTTAAGTCTAGAGTTACTAGCATTCTTGCCTAGCATAGACAGTACCTGTTGTTAAGTCAACATTTTGAATTATGGAATGTCCAGGAACGTGTTCAGAATTGATAAGTCCAGTATTAGACGCCATGAATTGTCTTTTCTGGGTACCAGGAAAAGTCTTGAATAAAATCCTTGCCCTTTTTCCTTTTCTGGTACTGGTTGAATAGCAGAGTATGGAAATGAAATCTGTACCCTGGGATACTATGTTTAATACCCACTTGTCCTGGGTAATTAACTGCCAATTTTGAGCATGAAGTGCTAGTTTTCCCCCCAAGAGGGCTGCCAAAAGATAAGTGCTTGGAGATAGTAGAGGAAAGTTACGGAGACTGCTTACTGTAGGGTTGTGCTTTGCTACCTCCAGATTTGGAGGTGGAGGCACCCCATTGCTTTGACCTGTAAGATCCCTGTGACTTGATATCTGGAGCCTTTAGAGCGCCTGGGTTTGCCCTGAGTGGCTCTGTTGGACACAGGAAAGGACAAATTTTAGTAGGCCAGTGCCTACTGAACCTGGGTGGCTGCACTTGCAAGAAATCTTTAACAGCTTGCATAGATTTAGCTTTGTCTTCCATTTTCTTTAAATCCTCTTCTGCCTTATTACCAGACTATCATGCTGCAAAGGGGCATCCAACAATTTAGCTTTAACGTGATCAGGCAGATTTTGCTCCTTGAGCCAGGCATGCCTCCTTATCACAGATCCAGTAACGGCAGCCCTACAAGAGGCCTCCAAGGAATCAAAACCATAATGCAAAGTATGCTTTCCAACCTGTTCTGCTGAATGCAATAAATCCTGTAACTCTATTTTACACACAATCAGAAATTAACATAATTTTCTGTTTCAGTAAGCCCATAACATGCTGTTGATATTTAAGCATATGAAACTGGCAGTTTAAAGCCCTGATTGCCATGGTTGCATACGTATAAACCTTCTTACCCAATCTATCTAGCACCCTGGAATCTCTATCAGAAGGGGGAGGATTTTTGGCTGTAGAAGCCTTAACACCCTTGGGACCCCGAGAAATAGTCTCGGGATCAGCAGCAGGATTTTTGAAAAGAAATTTGTGGGAGTCAGGAACTCTGTAATATCTGTCTGGCTTACTAGGAGCGGGAGGGCAGGGAATCAGGAGCCATGCTTGATTCTGAGAATACATAATCAACAATGCCTAAAACAGGAGGTATTGCCAAAGGCCTATGCTGAGGAAAGAAATCTCTAAACTTCTTTTTTGATTCAGAGAAGTCCTGACTCTCCCAGTGAAAATGTTCCCTTAAAGTATGCAAAGTCTCTCCAAAAGAGTAATCCTCAGGAGGAGATGCAGATGGCATAGATTCCTCTGCATCAGAATCCTTATAAGGTGGAATAGAAAATTCCTGATCAGAAGAGGAATCAGAAGAAATGGAAACCTGATCTGAAGATTCATAATCAGTGCCTTGCCTAGTCCTCTTAGCTGGGGGGGGGGGTTGGGAACCCCTGATCAAGGTAATTAAATCCTCAGACATTTTTATCATTTGTTTTTTAGGCTCATGCATCTTTTTTTAGACATAGAAGTTGTTTTTGACGTTGTTTTTGTTGATGGAGTCGGTTTAATATAGAAATATTGAGGCCTGAAAACACCCTCAGAAGCCGGTGCCTGCTCAACGGCTCCAGACCCATCTAAGAGAGAGACATCCGCGGGTTCAATACTTTGCGAATCTCGCGCCATACCGGACTCCGAATGGGTCTCTGTAGAGGCCTGCGACTAAAAAGTAGTGGGTATCAGGGGCTGCGAAAGCGCCTCACTGAGTACCGCTGAACTGATGACTGGCTTAAGAGAAGCTTCGTCGTTGGTTTTAGACCTCGACGGTCTGTCTTTTTCCTTGCGTTTTTTGTGAACTCCGTTAGTCAGATTGCTAACCGACGACATTTCAGGGTACCAAAATAAAACACGAACTTTGCTGTAAATAGTATCACGGTCCCACAAATAATACTAAACTATGGGCTATATTAAGAAACTTTATTCCACAATAATTGTAAAACTTGTTAAGCGCTTTCATCTACTAATAGTAGACTTCCTCAGAACACCACACAATTAAAATAGCTGGGTAATAATACATGACTTCCTCCAATCCAGTTGCATGGTTAATCACAATTATTAACCATTTAAAGTACTCAGTGCAATAATAACTAATATGTACATCTCTCCTAAAATATATTAAAACTTTGAATACTTATAAAATATATGTTTAAAATAAAATCACTTCTCTCTAATTTATTTTTGCCTCTAATACTGGTTTGATGGAAATGCTGTCATTAATACCAGGATAAACAGTTGCATTTAATAAAATCTGCCATTTTATCTCTTTCTTGCCCAATTTTAACTTTATATTCCCACCCCTAGTAAAATGGCAAACTTAAAAATGTCACAACTTGGGCTTCCAACTAAATGTCTGTACAAAGCATTTTTGGTGTCTTTCTTACTTATACAATAAAAGTGGTCATATATCCGATTCCTTAAACATCTGTCAGTTTTTCCCACGTAAAAACAAGGACATCTGACACATTTAGCCAGATATATCACATGTTGGGTCCAACAGTTACCCTTCTTAAATCTAATCACTGTTCGATTGACATCCCCCAATGTTAAACTCCTATCTTCCATTATAGCAAAACATTGGTTGCATTGTCCACACTTACTGGTGCCCCCTACCATACCCTTCATATTAACAACTGTGTATCCACCTTCAGATTTAACTTTTAAATTCCCACCTGTGAAACGCAAATAATGGTTTATCCCCTGATTTCTCATGCATCATGGCATCACTTATCAAGATATTCCAATTTCTACCTATAATTTCTTGTACATCTTTACTTTGTGTACAATACTGTACAATACAAGCTATTTTGTAATTTTTAATAGGTTCACTCATAGTCAGTCCACTAGATGTATTAAGATTTGATGCATATCCAACACCTAATAGGGGTGTGTATTTGTTGCCCCATTCTTGCTGGACATAACTGCTGGTATCTGTTATAAGTCGTATAGGGTACCCTCGTCTTCTAAACATCTCACTAATATTTTGTATCTCATGCACCATTTCATGACAGTCAGATGTCATACGTGCTGCTCGAATGCACTGTCCTTTAAAAATGCTCCGCTTCTGACCCATAGGGTGGCAACTCGAATAATCTAGGTATGCATTGCTAAAGGTATCTTTCCTATTAATCTTAGATTTGAACCCTGCTGGTGTTGAATAAATAAATGTGTCCAAATATGAAATACCCACCTTATTAAAACTATGAGTAAACTTGAGATACTCACTAGCCATATTTAAATCTTTAATAAAAGTATCCATTTCTTCTACAGTGCCATTCCATAATATAAAGATGTCGTCCAAATATCTAACGTAACAACTAACATATTTAAACAGTGCATTCTTGAATATATACTCCTCTTCCCAGTCTAGAAGAATGAGGTTGGCGAATATGGGGGCACAAGCTGCCCCCATAGCTACACCTCTAGTTTGTTTATAATATTCCCCTTGAAAGTAGATATAATTATGACTTAAAACTATGTCCATAAATTCTAAAATAAGCACAACTTTATCCCATGTAAATTGTGTACACTACTGTATACTATTACTAAATCTAATTAAACCATCTTCCTTAGGAATAAATGGAAAAAGATCCATCACGTCTATAGTTAAAAAGATAATGTCTTCCTTCCATAGTTCTGATTTTAATCGACTTAAAAAATCCCAAGAGTCAATAATTATATGGGTACCCTTTTGTATATTAATTTCAACCAGGTGTCAATAACTTTGCCATAAGGAAAAGTTTTACATTTACTCCCCAATATTATAGGACGAAAGGGTGGATCAAATAAATTTTTATGGACTTTAGGGATGCCTACTATTGTAGCTAGTGTGTGAGATTCAGTTTTTAAAAACTTATACAGATCAATGTCAATTCTTTTTCTTCTAGAAACAAATCTATACGATGGTAGCTAATGTTTACCTCATTGAGTAAAGATGTTTCATAGTTGCCTGAGTTGTACAATATGTCATGTATCTTATTTATATAGTTGTTATTGTCATATAATACAATGCCGCCCCTTTTGTCAGGTTTCATGATGCACACATTGTTTTCATTCCTAAGTTCATTCAAAGCAACATATTCCTCCTTGTTCAAATTATATTTTATATTAATATTCTTATTGTTTGCAAAATATTTATATAATTAATCAATAACTACTTTCTCATAAGCTGCTAAAGTGTTGTTCATAGGAGGTATGAATGTGCTCCTTTTCTAAAGCTCACATTCAGTAGGGGTCTCCCTTTCATTCTGAAAAAAATAATGCTAAATTAAGTTTCCGTAAATAAAAGTTTGAATAGTGCGTTAGTTAAATTTAGCACAAAACCGACAGTAAGGCCGTTGTGATCAGGGCCGAGGCAAGGAATACAGTACAAATGAAAATCCTTATGAGATATTTGCTTAAATTTAGCACAAAACCGACAGTAAGGCACGTTGTGATCAGGGCCTAGGCAAGGAATACAGTACAAATGAAAATCCTTATGAGATATTTGCTTCCCACAAGTAATGCAATTATTAACTTTTACTGACATCGGTAAGGAGCAAGAAAAAGTTTCCCCAACAGGGTACTTAGCTTTAGTTTGAAGACTTCGGTTCTGAAGCTCGAAAACGAAAATTTCAGGAGTCGGCCAACCGGCACGTGCAAACTGTTTCTGCTTCGGGCACCGTGCGACAAGAAAGACGAATTAAAATGGCATCAGCTGCATGTTTTATACCCCTGATGACCTGACGTCATGGAAGAGGAGACAGCAACCGACGCAGGACCCAAGACTTTGTTATTCAGGCCGACTGAGGGCAACCTGCCAGCAGATTACCCAAATGTAATGACTGCAACAGTGAAACACGAAGAATATCTATATGCCAAAAGCCAACTACATTCGATAAAGAGACTATAAAGGGTAATTAAGAACTGCTTGAATCTAGAGGTGATTTTGTCTCTTTCGGCTTTTCCCGGTTAGAGGTCGCCACAGTGGAACTCCAGTCCGCTAATGATTGGCAGTTGATTTTTACGTTCCGGCTTGCCAGGCCTGATGCACAACCTTCAATGAAGGTACACCCATTCATGCATGTCTCCATGCAGAAGATGCTCTAGCTGAGAATCGAACCGGACAGCGTCTTACTGTGAGGCGACAACACTACCGCAGCACCACCACCGCGGGTTGAATCTAGAGGTGATACTGAGGGAAATTATTTATAGATCTCTTATGAAAGTGTGTGATAAGAAGGGTGTGTCACAAGATGTGGAAATTATTTACCAAACTTAGCTTTGCTACATTTTTGCATATTTAGTTTTGAGACCACTGTCCTATCAACAACTGTTAGCATAGTTTAGACTATGTTAGAGTAATTATGAGTCAGTGCAGGAATGAATCCGATTAAACTTATAGTCATCTACAAACTTAAAATAAGCACAGGCCAGGAGTTTCAGTCTGAATGTCAGAGAAACAGATGACAAATAGGAGAGAGCCCAACATTCAGCCTTGTGGTACACCACTGGTACAGAAGCGACACCTATGACTCTTACCACATGGTTACCATCAGACAACCAGTTAGCTGTCTGCTATACAACATATGGATTTATATTCAGATTTACAAGTTTGCCAATTATACTTGCATGAAAAATAGTGTTAAAAGCCATGGTCAGATCAAAATATGCAGTATGTACTCTATAACTGCTAATTACTGCTTTAGAAACTTTTTCAAATAAATTAATAAGGTTAAGGATGCATGATCTACTTTTGGTAAAGCCAGACTGATAAGTATTCAGAGTTAAGAGATGTTTAGTGCCCATATTGATGAAGTCTAAGATAACAAGATATTAGTGAGACTAATGAGGCTATAGCTATCAGTGTCTCAGGTTAAGCCACACTCGTGAAACTGAATAACAACAGCTGTTTTCCAGGTTCTCATAATGTACCCTGTGATGAGGTTTAGATTAAAGAGATTAAGAAGGGGGAGGTTCAGACAGGTCATACCTGGTAATGATCATCAAGCAACATGGTATGTTATCAATGCCCATGGACGAATAGTTCTTAACTTTTGAAAAAGCAGAACAGATTTGATTATAGGGGAGACTGGGACTATGAGATCTGTGGAATAGTTACAACTGAGGGTGAAGTAAACTTTAAACTAACACCATCAGTAAGGCCATTAGCTATACATAGCTCTCAACCTGCAGACACTGAAAATAGGCTTAATGGCTCCTGTAAAGTAGGTACAAGAGGTTAAAGATCTCTACATCTAATTAGCATACAATCTGAATAAAGATTAGCACATAATTCTTCCTACTTCATGTAGGATTTTGGGATATTACTCAAAAACAAAAGTATAAAAAACTACCAGTGACAAAAATATAAGCCTATTATGAACAACACTGTACAATTTGAAGATTTTAATAAAAGATACTGCAAAAGTTTTATTTACATTTATTTCTAAAGAGAAATGCAAAATGTGAGCCTTCTTTCTCTTAAATTACTGGTACCACCAGTAAGTTGATCATGTTGTCTGGTTGCCTGTGTATTAACGTCTTTAAAATTGTATGTGACGGATGCAAGACTGAGAAAATCATGTGAAGGGAAACATCAAGCTTGAAAATAGGTACATCCTGCAAAAGGGTAAATCGAGCATGAACATAGGCATATGCCTCCAGAACGGGTACAACTGTAAGGTCTGTAGCTACTTTGGTTCAGAATGGGGTTTAGCATACTGGATTACCTTCAGACATTGCTAGGTGCTACTTCTTAATTTCCTGACACAGCTAAAGAAGGATGTGTAGTTATTTTTTACTTTACTTGCCATTTTAAGATCATATTTAGCAACCTATGAAAGCTGAGTTAATATAAGAAATTACTAAAAGACTGTATAGCATACAGCAGCAATCCACATCTAATCAGTATCACCACAAAAATGTGACTGAAGGTGACATCCTCTAAAAGGGATCTTGGGGATCTATCCCTGCTATCCAAGTCTGTCTTCTGTGACAGATTCCAGAGAGGAATCTAAAGTTTTCCTCTTACAAAATCTGGTTTCTAGGACTGTGTCTTGAAGGGACTTCTGGAGACAGGTCAGAATCAGACTAGAAGCTCTAAGAACAAGATGTAGGAAGAACATCTCCTGACCGGACCCTGTTGACAATGGAGCAGAGTTATTGAGTGCCAAGGTGGAGAGACGGCTCCAAAAGTTTTGGTTTTGAATTTACACCTAGAGCCCTGGCACAGACAATTAACTCTTTCACTCACCCTGATCCAAAGATATCTGAGTCGACAGAGTAAGGGATACCATCGGAATCTAAGCTGTCAAGACTGTGAACTGTGATGGGGTGCTACTGGGAGGCTCAAACATATGGGTCTTAGATCCGATGGATGGACTGGAAGAGGGAGATATTAATGGAGGGGGGTGTTGGAGCAGTTCTCGGAACGTCCAGTGTGGATAGTGTAGAATAGAGAGCTGTGTTGTACCTTTAAGAAGCATTTCCAAGGACTAAATGTGCATATAAATAGCAAGCACGTGCAAACCTCAGTGCCTGCCGGACAGTGAGCATGTATGAGTGCAATAGCTAGTTTGCTTATAAGTTTATCTAAGCTAAAGTTATTAAGCCTCAATCCTGATATGTTGTACATAAGTCTACTTGAACAGAACCCACAAAGTCTTGTCTATTTCATCCGAATGGACGAGTGACATGGTGTCAGAACTGGAATTCCAGAGACTACTTTTCAGAGCTATGAGGTGCAAGGTTAACAGCAAAGGTAAACTTAGAAAAACAAACACAAAAAAAAGGGCCGGAAACGAAAAGGTAATAAAAACTTGCACAAATGATTTATTTTATGAAAAAGATAAAACGTGGCATTACAAGGGCACAGAATGCATTATTAAGCAAACGAATAGCATGGAAATGTTTATTAAGCAAACAGCATAAAAAGTTTATTAAATGAAATGTCCAAAATTAAGATATTTGATAAAATAAGCATCAGAAAAGCACATAAGGGGTTCAGAATTACATCCGAATTGCAAAACGGGCATGTTTAGAGTAAAACAAGCATAAGAAAGGTATAATGGGCATGAAAAAAGATTAAGCCAGCAAAAAGAATATAATAAGGGCAAAAAGGGCACATTAAGCATAAATAAAGCAAGGCAACTGCATGTTTTTCAGCAAAGTACAGTGTTTTGGTATAACTACTATTTTGCATTGTATTTAGAAAGGCATAACTAAGAGTTATTCAAAGTATTTCAAAGTGTGTAAAAGTGGTTACAGTGTGTGCTTATTACTGTGCATTTATTCCGAGGAGTGTGTGTGTGTGTGTGTGTGTGTGTGTGTGTGTGTGTGTGTGTGTGTGTGTGTGTGCAAAGTGCAACTATTTCTTGAAGTACAGTCAAAATACAGCCATTTTGTTTCTTGTGCTGGATGCGTCTATTCACCAAGTGCCACCATTACAAAGTGTTTCTTGCACTGTAAAGAGTTATTTGGCAAAGTGGTGCTGCAGTAGCATTGTCCCCTCACAGTAAGACGCTGTCCGGTTCAAGTCTCAGCTACAGTGTCTTCTGCGTGGAGACATGCGTGAATGGGCGTACCTTCGTTGAAGGTTGTGTGTCAGGGCAACTCGGCATGTAAAAATCAACTAACAATCATTAGCGGACCGGAGTTCTGCTGTGGCGACCCCTAACTGGGAAAAGCCGAAAGACACAAACAAACAAACTGCCATTTTGGGAAAGTTTCAGCTTCTTTTACCCAATTTATTTGCACTGTACAGTTATTTTGAATGTTTCTTACACTAATAAGTAATAAGTAACAATACAGTAATTTGAACAGTATTCCTGACCCCAAGAGACTTATTTCGCACAGTTCAGTTATTTAAACGCTTGTTGTGCTACTGGGCATAGTTACAAGTACTAATCTCTGGCACGTGTCTTCATGCACACTTGCAAAAGCCTTCACTGGTATGTATTAATATGGCAGACGAATTTCAAAAAACCCTTACCACTTGTATTTGATCAGAATATTGCAGAGAATTGGAGAATATTTGAGCAATAGTATGATATTTTTATATAAGTAGCTTATTCTGACAAAGATGCACACACGAGGGCATTCATTTTGCTAAACCTAGCTGGGTCATAGACCACTGAAAGAGATTGTTCGTTTGTGTATGCACCAGCAGTATATGAAGGAGAAGGTGAAAAACATCCATATTGTTGTACAGGCTGACTCAAGGGAAGATTCTGACGGTCTGAAACACAAATTCAGGGAAATATGCAACCCCCAGAAAAATATCACATTAGAAAGGCATTTGTTTTACACAAGGGATCAGAAACCAGGGGAAACTTTTACAGCTTATATTACTCACCTGAGAAACAAAGCTAAAACCTAAAGGTTTTGTGATTTAAAAGATGTGTTGATAAAGGACAGGCTTGTGTGTGGCATTAATAGTAACAACAAAAGAAAAAAACACGTCCAAGAACTGAAGCATTCCTCAGCAAATAGCAAAGCACCAAAAACAAATAAGGAATACACAGCTGATTTTAATAAAACAGTATAAACGCAAAGCTCTTTCTCAATGCATAATAAAACTGGCAAGTGAACAAATTTATACAACTAATTGCCCAACAGAATCCAAGATTGGTCACATGACAGGACCTAATACATACATTAAATTATTAAAAAAACATAACATTTAAATTCACTTTCAAATAGCCTATATATAAAAAAATACATACACAAAAGATTATAAAAATTAACATATAAAAAGACCAAAAAACCCAGTGAAGATGAAATAGAAGTAAAAGCTTAAACATATTCATGCTTAAGTCTAAGCATAGGTTTCAAACAATTCTAACTATTCAGTCCAGGACTAGTAGATGCTCTGAAAAACTCTATCTACTTACATTCAGCTAACTCAGTAGCAAGTTTAATATCACCTCATTGTTTTGTTATACCCACTATCTGAATAACAGAAAACTTAAAACTATGAGTGTTACCCATCATTTGAGTATGTTTAAATAACACCATTGGTTTCAACACCTCTCCGTATTTCTGACATATGGGAACAGATCCTTTGTTTTAATTTCAAATTAGTTTTTCCCATATAAAAAGACGTACAGGCTGCACAATTTGCAAGGTATACAACATTTTCAGTTTGACATGTAGCATATGTTCGAAATTCATTATTATTTTTGGAAACAGGATGTACAAAAAACAAATCAGTATTAATTACATCACAGAAGGTACAATGATGACAGGGATGGGTACCTTTAGAAGTTAAAACTAAGCGTTTTTCATTACTTCATAGATCCTTATAACAGTTGTTTCAGGTTTTTCTCTCTCATGTGCAAGAAAGAAGTCATGTACTTAACATAACGTTCCATGTGAGTTGTTCATCACGCCTTTATTCTTACACGTGGGTTCGGATTCGAACCATCAGCTCCATTTCAGCCGCTTTACAAGCTGAAGATCTTAAGAGTAGCTCGAGACCAGGTCCCTATCCCATGATGCTCTCTGTCCTACCTCAGATCTAGTTTGCTGAACCAGCATAAAGAGGAATAACCCAATAAATACTCCAACCGGAGTAAGAAGTCCCAGAACAAAACCACCAGACCCCAAGTCTACTCGTTCTTCGAGACCCTGCAGGGGAAAAGGCGGGTGGGAATGTAAGAATAAAGGCGAGATGAAAAACTCACATGGAACGTTATGGTAAGTACATAACTTCTTTATGTGAAGTTGTTCAATCTCGCCGTTTATTCTTACAATTGGGTAGTGTCCCAAGCACCCTAATCCTGGGTGGCTCAAGGGAGAATACTCCTGAGGACAGTGGAACCAAAGGAAGCCCTGTCCCTGGAGGCCCTGTCCACTTTGTAATGAGTGATAAAGGTATGCGGCTTAGACCAAGTGGCAGCTGCACATATAGTGTCCAGAGGCAATTGAGCCGTATAGGCAGAAGAAGTAGAAATAGCCCTAGTGGAGTGCGCCTTCACACCATGCTCTAATGTTTGGTTCGTTGAAGAGTATATAAATTTAATGCAGTTAGTTAACCATTTGGAAGGGGTAACTTTAGAGACTGGTAGTCCTTTCTTAGTGTCAGCATGAGATACAAATAGTTGGTCAGATCATCTGTATTCCTTTGTCCTGTCCAAATAAAATCTCAATTGTCTGTGGACATCAAGTTTATGCAACATGTACTCCAGCTTATTAGAATGACTACTGAAAAATGTTGTAAGTTCGATAGTTTGATTGAGGTTAGTCTCAGAACAAACCTTTGGCAGAAATGAAGGATTGTTCTCAGTGATACTCTGGATGGATGGAATACCAAATATGCGGGTTTGATAGAAAGAGCTTCAAGCTCAGACACCCTACGTGCTGAAGTAATGGCCACCAAAAAGACAGTTTTCCAAAAAAGAAATTTCAACTGACAGGATGATGCAGGCTCAAAGGGGGGCAGAATAATGTGACAACACAAAATTTAGATTCCAGGGAGTAAAGGGTTGTCTAACAGGCGGCCTAAGATGGATGGTATCCTTCAGAAAGACCCACATAATTTGTGAGACATCAAATTAGAACCTTCAACACCAAGATGAAAGTTCGACATTGCAGCCAATTGAACTCTAATAGTGGCAGCTGCAGCACCTTCCTGAAAAAGCTTAGATAAGAATTCCAAAACACTGGCAATCAGAACGACATAAGGATCAAAGTTATTTTGGGAGGCCCAAAAAGCAAATCGCTTCCATTTGCTAAAATACAACTTTCTGGTGGAAGCCTTATGCGAAGACACAAGAATGTGCTGTACCTCTGAAGCAAAATCATGTGACCTGGCTAGGTTGGGAATTGAAGCACCCAAGCTGTCAGTCTGAGGGAACGAAGGGAGGGATGGAGGGCCCCTGACGAGTGTGTTAGTAGGTCTGGAACTGGGTCCAGCATCCAAGGTTCCTCCAGTTAAGTAGAGTCAGAGGAAGGGGAACGAAATCTGTCGAGGCCAAAAAGGGGATATTAAGTTTACAGTCCTTCCCAGACTCTTGGCTTTCTGCAAGAATCTTGGGATCAGGGGTGTAGGTGGGAAGGCATACAGGAACCCCGGGGGCCAATCGTGTATGAACGAGTCCCTTGGTCTGTCCCCCAGAGGGGGATTCAGGGCAAAGTAGCTTATGCATTTGGTATTCATGGGGGATGCAAACAGATCACAGCAAGGCTGGTCCCATCTGCAGAAAATAATTTCCACAACTTCGTCTTTGAGAGACCACTCGTGCGGTAACAGAATGGCTCTGCTCAGTTTGTCTGCTATCACGTTGGATTTCCCCAGGATATGCACTGCTATCAGAAAGCGCCCGGTGGATACTGTCCACTGCCAAATTCTCAAGGCCTCTCGACACAGGGGGTAAGACTTGGTTCCCCCTTGTTTGTTGATGTACCAGACCACATACATGTTGTCCGACTGTATAGCAATAGTCCTTAGAGGCAGAGAGTCGTAGAAGTGCTGCAACACCAAAAGCACTGCTCTCAGCTCCAGAACATTGATATGTAACTGTGACTCTGTCTCCGACCAAGTGACTTGGGCTGTTCTTCCCTGAAAAATCCCCCCCCCCACCCCCACCCTATCAGAGAAGCATCTGTGGTCATCATGGCTGACGGCAGGGGAGAAACAAACGGTCGACCCAATGTAAGTTGTTGGCTGGTCAAACACCAGAGAAGGTCCTTCTTGTAGAAGTCCGTAATCATGATTAGGAATGACATTGGAAGTTGTTGGTAAGACCACTGGGTAAAGAGCAACCACTGAAGGATCCTCATGTGCATATGACCCAGAGGAACTGCTATGAGCATAGCTGCCATGGTACCTAGTAGCTTCAGTATTTGATGGGCCGGTGCTTTCCTTTTCTGTAAAATGTCCGAGACCTGGTTTCAGAGGGTAGTTATTCTGTCCAGGGGCAATTTTACTATGGCGGTGGTGGGGTCTAGTTCTGCTCCGATAAATGATATACACTGCGATGGCAACAACACAGATTTTTCGAAATTGATAGTGATGCCTAACTGAGAGCAGAGATTGAGTGTGTGATCCCTGGACAAAATTTGTTGATGCCTGGAGGCAACAGTAAGGAGCCAGTCCAGATACGGAAACATTTGGAATCCTAGACGCCTCAGGTGAGCCGTAACCACTGCCATGCATTTGGTAAACACTGGGGGCTGTTGTGAGTCCAAAGGGCAGTGCTCAAAATTGGTAGTAACTGGCTCCCAGCAGGAAACGCAGATGATCTCTGGATGGCCTGGCCATCTTGATGCGGTAGTACGCATTCTTGAGATCTATAGAGAACATCCAATCACCCACTCTGAGGAATGGGAGAACAGACTGAAGCGTGACCATCCGGAACTTCTTTACAAATGTGTTGAGTCTGCAGAGATCCAAAATGGGCCTCCAGTCCCTTCTTTTTTAGAACTAAAAAGAATCTGGAGTAAGTTCCGGATCCTATCTGGTCTGCTGGGACTGGCTGGATGACTCTTTTTTCCTGCAGCCTCTGGATTTCTATGGCTACTTAATCCCTGAGACTGGGTGGAACATCTGGGATTTTTTTCCCACAGGTGGGTTTTCTAAAAAGGGAATAATGTAACCTCTGGTAACGATGCTTTGTACCCAAGAATCTGTTGCAATTCCTAGCCAGTCATCTGGATACAAAGCCAAGCGACCCCCGACAGTCTCCAGAGTAGGACAGCTGGCCCTCCTTTCAGGAGTGCTGATAGGATTTACCAAGGAACTGATCCCTGTTGCCCTGGTTCTGCGGACCCTCTCTGCCGCCCGGACGGCGTCTTCCATTATTACCCCCTCTTCTGCCCCTGGAGGGGGGGTTCACTACGTGTGTTCTGGAAAGCTCCTTGGGACTATCGGAACCACATTTTTCCACCTTTCTGCCCTTTGGGGAATGGTCTAGTAGGGGTGGAAAAACAGACTCTGACGGCAGAGTCTTTCCCTCCTGCTCACACCTAATGAGAGTCTCATTGACTTTCAGCCTGAGAAGAGCCATCAAATGGGGTGTTGACAAAGGAAGACTTGAAGGCTTTCACAAAGGAGCATAAGCGCATCCAGGATTGTCTCCGCAGAGCTATCGCTGAACCCGCTGCGAACCATCGGCTGCATAGGAAATGAGCCGCATGGAAGAGTTCACTATGGAGTTAAGTTAAGAGACAGCTCCATCTGTGTTTCCCTGTGTTACCCTGCAGAGTTATCTCCAAGCTCTATTAGGAGATCTCTTTGAAGACAGGTAAAATGAGTCAAATAGTTAAGCGATCGCATAGCAAAGGTTGCAGAACTAAAGATACGTTTCCCATATCTGTCCATCATCCTGGAATCCCGATTAGGAGGATGGACAGTAGAAGAAGTTTCTGACATCTCTTTCTTGGTGGCCACCGCCACCACCATGATTAGTGAGGAACATCTTATCTTGAGGGGAGGTGAAAAACTTGCTGGGTCTCCGAGGGACTGGTTCCACTGAATCAGGAGACTCACACGCCCTTCGATCAACTAATTCCATTAGTTTTTCGAAGGGCAGAGTCACCCAAGAGGTGGAATGTTGTGACTCAAAGGCCTTCAGGAGCACCAACTCAGTAGGGCTAACAGACTGCCAGTCACCCCTCTGCTTTAAGACTTCCAGGATATTAGCAAAGGAGATATCCTCCAAGGGGGACTGTGGGGACCCTTTCGATTCCTCTAAGTCGGTGTCTGATGTCAAAGATTTCTGCAGGGAATCTAAATGCCTCCTCTTACAAAGTCTCTTCCTGGGGAACCTCATCAGTGGGGGCTTCTGGTGAGGTCCCAGTAGAGCAAGGGTCACCCAATGGGGTTACTTGAGGCTCCGGGTCTTGACGATTCACAGGGACCTGTGATGTAGAGGCAGAAAGAGGCACTTTAGGGGAGGAGGAGGAGGGACCTGATGACGTGTGTGTCTTGGATGACATAACCCTCCTCATAGCATTGAAGGCACCAATGCTCCGACCTGAAGAAGCAGCCGGTTCCGAAGAAGATGGCAACTTCCCCGGCGCTGAGACAGTGGGCTCCGAACCAGAAGACGGAGCCGAGCTATCTGTGCCGAAGCCCCGAGAGGAAGGGTCGGAAGTGACACATCGGTTCAACTCTCCCCCCTGGAACTGAGAGATTGTCGGCTTCCAGACTCTTCCAATGGAACCGAAGAAGTCAGGGTTGGCAGAGCCAAGGGCACTGGAACAGGCCTCGGCTCCGAAGGCTCTACAAACATCAGATCCTCCTCCCCCGGCTCCAAAAGCCCTGCTCGGCACGGGGGAGGACTAGTCACAGCAGGTTGCATGGTCATAGGCCCCGAAACCAGTTGGGTCGAGGCCGATAGTTTAGCAAGTGCCGGGTTCTCGAGGAGTCTATGCACCACCCGGACCACATCCACATCAGAAAGGGTCCACGAAGAACGAGTCAAAGGAACCGAAGACACCACTGACTGAAGGATAGGCGACCTCAAGGTTTTGGAGACTGGCTCCAAGACCGGGGGCCGGCTCCGAAACAAGCCGGCGACCGCACCTTAACAGTAATGTTAGGAGCCGATGACATGGGCTCCGAAGACACCTTAAAAGACTTTGACCCCTTCGAAGACTTGGAGGTCTGGTCATCCTTGTCCAAGGACTCCTGGAAATCTGGCTTCAGTAAGCCTCTATCTACCAGCTTCCTTTGCCTCTCCAGTAAAACCCTACTACTGAAGGAATGGCAGATAGAGCAATCCTCCTGGCAGTGAACAGGCCCCAAACAATAAACACAGTTCACATGGGAGTCCATAATGGACATCTGTCCACATTTTGGACACTTTCTGAAGCCAAATTTCTGCTTTTCTTTATGGTCAGACATCATAGACAGCAGGAAGAAAAAGGTTTACTGCAAATCTAAAGTCACAAAACGGTTCACAAAACAGTTGTAAGTTGTCAGATCCCTGAACAACTAATAATCCACAAAGAGTATATATATATAGAATATATCCAACTAACACTATCTAACAACACTGCACACTACTAATGCACTAAAACACACTATAAACAATTCTTACACTAAACCGTTAATTAATATTATAAGGGGATAGGGTTTAACTAAAGAATAGCCAAAGGCCTAAGTGCAACCGCACTGAAAAAAGGAAGAAACTCATCAACTAAGTATTCTAAGGCTAAACAGCCCCAAAAAAACAGTACAAATATAAAGCTTTGTAAATATCAGCAAATATCACCAAATTTTAGCCAAAAAGAAGATAAATATGAAATAACTGGCCCGAGCTCTCCAAACGACCTCTGATCTGTTGCAGCGGCAAACTAGATCTGAGGTAGAACAGAGAGCATCATGGGATAGGGACCTGGTCTCAAGCTACTCTAAGATCTTCAGCTTGTAAAGCAGCCGACTCGAAGCCGATGGTTCGGCTCCGAACCCATGTGTAAGAATAAACGGCAAGATTGAACAATTTCACATCAAAGGTTTAGCACCAATAACACTCTTAAATCTCAAAATTTGATGTCAAAATAGGCCAATATTTCATAACAACATTCTTAATGGACTGAGTATGTCTACTGAACTTCATAATATATCTAATAGGTCTCTTTTGAGGTAGCATATTATTACTATTATTATAAGAATTCAGAGTAGCATTCAAAACATCAGCTTTCAAAAATGGTTTACCTATATCAGTACATTTATTCATGGACATTACTTTCATCTCATGAAGTTGTTGTTGTTTTTCTTTCGGCTTTTCCCGGTTAGGGGTCGCCACAGCAGAACTCCGGTCCACTAATGATTGGCAGTCGATTTTTATGGTGCCGAATTGCCAGCCCGACGCCCAACCTTCAGCGAAGACACACCCATTCACGCATGTCTTTCAGGGGCCACTCAACCACGGAAAGGACATGCAGACTCCACCATAGAAGGCTCTCCAGCCGAGAATCGAATGGGAGAACCTCTTGCTGTGAGGCGACTATGCTACCGCTGCACCACCATGGCTAATGCACCACCTTGGCTAATAAGCTTTCATTATAACCCCTGCAGCGAAAATCTACAGTCATATTCTACAACTCATGCTTAAACAGTTCATCATTAGTATTTAATCTACTAGCTCACAAAACTGACTATTTACTATACTCTTAAATGTATAGCTAGGATGCATACTCTGAGAATGTACATAATGTGTGATCTGAACATTTTTCCTATATATCAGAGTTGAAACAGTTTCCTTCAATGCTAACACTTATGTCCAAAAAATTAACTGTAGCCATATCATAATGCAGATCAAAAGCAAGAAACTGTGTATTTTCATGTAACAGGTTAATATATGATTTTAAATTTTCCACATTTTCTTTCCAAATTAGGAAAACACCGTTCACAAACCGTTTGAGGAAAACTAAACCACTATTTCTGTATACTATAGGATTAGTATTTTCAAATATATAAATTTCTTCCCATCTCTCTAAAACTAGGTTAGCATAAGTATTCATCACAGGTGTACCCATTGCTACACCTATTTGTTGAAGGAATAAATCATTACTAAATACAAAAATATTGTTTTCCAGTATATCTCCAGCACAGAGCATAAAAGCTCTATCTTTCGTGTAAACTGGCTGTGCAAATTCAAATATTCCCTGATGTATTGGATCCCTATATCATTTGATAGCACAGTAAACAGTGATTTAATACACAATGCACCTAGCAATATACCATGTGTTTCATTATTCTCAGACCACATTTTCAAAGGTTTAAGAAAATCATTTGTATCTTTTATAAAGTCGGACTAAATTTCAGAAAAGGTTTCAGCTGTTCTTCTAAGTAATTAAATAATGCTACTGTGACCCATTTACTTCCTGCTACAATAGGCCTCATAGGTGGTAAACACAAATATTTATGTATTTTAGGTAGGCCATATATAAACGGTATAACAGGTTGTGATATATATAAATAGTTGTACTCTTCAGGGGTAATATCATCATCCATTAATATACTAAACAAGAATTCTTTAACTCTCTATATATGGCTATTAGCATCAACAACATCCATACGTTTAAAAGTCTGGGAGTCAGACAGCAGTTCAAGCATCAAATTATTGTATAGGTCTACCCAATTATAACCACCTTACCTCCTTTTTCAGTAGACTTAATTATAATGTCTTCACGTGCATAATTTATGTAGAGCATCTCTTTCATCAGATCTTAAATTATAAAATTTTGTTATCACCCTTCATATGAAAAAATGTCTTATAAAATTCATCTTCACACATCTCTAAAAATGCTTTAATAGTACGAGTATGAATCGGTATAAAAGTACTAGTCCTTTTCATTTTTGTACTGTCACTGTCAGCACTATCCTTAAATAACAACTTTTAATCAATATTTCTAGTGAACAGTCTCAATTCGGTGAGAGCTTCGCCAATATTACCACAAGATGAAGGAACAAAAGTTAAACCTCTATTTATCACGGATAATTCTGTTTCAGTAAAATCATATTGTGATAAATTAACAACATTATGAAGTCTACTAACTTTCCCAATATTTATTGCATTGCTGCCCGACTTCGTGTAACCGGGCCTACCTTGTTGTGAATCACTGATTTCTGATATACAGTCTGTCCATTCAGTTCGTGCATATCCCCTCGCTGTTGCCGTTTTCTTGACCTGCTACTTCCTCTTGGTTCTTCTTGAATTCGTATCAGAAGTTGTATTTCAAAACGCGATGGTCCTAAAAAATTAGTAGCCAAAGTTGCAGAAGACACAGAAGAACTAGTAGAAGTAACAGCTGCAGTTATTACACTTTCTTTATTAGTTAAATTCAAAACTGCCCCATTTGACATAGCAGTGTCTTCACAAATATTAAACGGATCTAAGTCAGCTACTGCCGTACTGCATTTAGCTATAGTACTGCAGCTAGCTACGATATCTTCACTTTCACGCTGACCATCTTGTTCCATTGCTAAAGCTGACGTCAATGGGCTGTTTAAACCAGAGTGCGGGACTACAGCTTTACTAGGATGATGATTAGTTAGAAAAGAAGTGTTGGTCTATCTCTTGGGCCAATGGAAAACATGCTGGTTCTTCGTCAGAGCACGTATGATTTTATGTTTCTTAATAGTAATTAGTTTCTCTTCAAACAATTGTATTTTGTCCAGCGTAGTGTTGTACTCAGTTGAAATTAAATTAAAATAAGGAGACCCAATCAGTGCATCTTCCATACTTTCAATGTCCGTTTTTCGGCTACTACAGTTACAAAAAAATCATTCATTAAGTACATATAACCTGCGCTTAACTTAAGATTCAATTATTGCCATTTTTGTAGTACATCTTTATATTTATTGCCATAAGTGGATATTTTGGTAATGTGCAGTCCCTCTGGAATTATGCCCAGCTCAAGATATGCACAGAAGCTATAACATTGCCATTGTAGCTTCTTAAACTGTTCAGTTTTAAATGACAGGGTTTTTATTTTAGAAAGCAGCTCACCTTTCATTGCACTGCAATTATCAGTACCTGCAGTTTCAATCTCTTTTGCTCCGTCAGAAGTATAAAAGGATAAGAGCGGATTATTGATAACAGTATTTGTTGCAACTTCTTAACAGAACTCATGGCAACATTCCTGGAGTTAACAGATACACTGGGCTTGGTATCCATAAATAAATCAATATGTTCAAAATGAGGAAAACCCAAGAGCAGCAACAAAAAAAAAAAAAACACATCCAAGAACTACAGTATTCCTCAGCAAATAGCAAAGCACCAAAAACAACAAGCAAGGAATAAACCGTTGATTTTAATAAAACACAGTATAAAACAGTATAAATGCAAAGCTCTTCCTCAATGCATAATAAAACTGTATTAATAGTACTGCAGTGAGCAAGATTTTGTTTCGTGACAGTGATTTAATGGTAAGCAAAGCTATTGAGATTTGTCGGATCCATGAAGTTACAAAAAGGCACACAAGTATGCTTGCAAGTGATAAAAGCATGGTTTCAATAGGCTCCAGAGCAAATGAAGACAGAATGCAACATGTGACTAGCAGAAGCAGGCCTGAGCATATGGCAGCTGCAGCCCCTTCCAGGCTTTCCTGGGAGGTTCTGTAGTCTTCCAGCATGTTCTAAGACTAGCTCAGTTAAAGGAGCATGCTCAGTGCAGTACAAAGGTGAATCAGCAAAACCCAAATCCAGCTGTAGCAATTGTGGTGGCAGCCATGAGTCTAAGAAAAAAGTGCTTAGCATATGGTCAGCAATGCCACAAGTGTAAAAAATGGAACCATTTATAAAAGTTTTGCAAATCAAGTCAACCTCACAGGGTTGTAAAGAAGGGTCACTCAAAAAAGCAAGCTGATCATACAGAGAGCTGCAATTCCACTTTCTACATATATGACATTATCTAACTGCGGTGGTGGTGCTGCGGTAACGTTGTTGCCTCACAGTAAGATGTTGTCCTGTTCGATTCTCAGCTAGAGTGTCTTCTGTGTGGAGACGTGCGTGAATGGGCATACCTTCGTTGAAGGCTGTCACGTAAAAATCTACTGCCAATCATTAGCAGACCGTAGTTCTGCTGTGGCAACCCCTAACTGGGAAAAGCTGAAAGACACAACAACATAGATGATGTTATCAGTAATTGGTGAAAAGGTTGATGCAGTGAATTTGTTGGCAAAGAATAAAGAAGTTATGTCCTCACCACAAGGCTCAGTCCTGGGACCTCTTGTTCGGTATATATTTCTCGGCGGTACAGGCCAACACGGAAGGACTGTAGCTGACCAAGTTCGCAGATGACTGCAAACTGGGCGCCATAATCAACTCTCCAGCCGACACAAGCATCCTCCAAAAGGGCCTCATAGAAACAGACAACTGGTGCCAGAGCCATGGCCTCAAGCTAAACGCCAAAAAGTGTATAGTCATCCCCTTTGGCAAAAACAAAGTGCCCACAAATTACCACATAGGTGGTAATCCATTAAGTACAGAAGAAGTCATTAGGGACCTGGGGACACAAGTTGATAGCAATCTCTCATTTGACAACCACATGGCCAAAGTGGTTAGAAAAACATTTTATATAGCCCACCTAATCATGAAGGGATTCACATCTAGATCAGGGGAGGTCATCGTGCCTCTTTACTCATCCCACATCAGGCCCATAATTGAGTACAATGCCCCTTTTGGGATGTACCTTACCAGACACCTGCAGCAACTGGAAAGACCCCAAAAGTACCTCACCAAGAGGATCAAAGGGCTCAAACAGATGCCATATGCTGCCCGGTTAAAGAAACTCCAGCTCTACTCAGTGGCATACCGCCTGCTCAGAGGCGATCTGTGCCTGACGTATAAAGCCATGTCCAACCCAGAATTAATGGACATGCTGCACCTCAGAAAATCCAAATTCCATCGAGCTACCTCAGCACTGAAATAAATAGGACATGCTGGAGGGACAAATTCATAACCCAGAGGCTCCCTACACTCTGGAATAAAATCCCAGTCCAGGTTAGGCAGAGTCCCACATTGACTCTCTTCAAGAGGAATCTTGATGAGTGGATGGGAGATCGTAGGTTTACCCCAGCTATCACTTCTGTGTCACTGTTAGACAGAGGCACAGTATACTAACCTCAAAAAAAGGCATAGCAAAATTAATTTAAAATGGGTGGCGAAAGCCAAACACACTCTGGCTAGGCTTATAAATGCCCTAGGGCAGATAGCCTAGTATGAACCTATGAACCTAAGGGAAATGGTGGAAAGGCGTAAAGCAGTCCCGGGGGCCAATTGCGAACAAGTACGTCCCTGGGTAACTGTCCCGGTGGTGGGACTAAGACAAAGTAGCTGCTACATTTGTTGTTGAGGGGGATGGCAAACAGATCGCAGCATGGCTGGCCCCATTTGCGAAAAATCAAGCTTGCAACTTCCTGCTTCAGTGAACCACTCGTGCGGCATCAGGATAGCCCGACTGAGCTTGTCCGCTATCACGGTGCATTTTCCCAGGATGTGCGTTGCAACTAGAAAATGTTGGGAAGACATTGCCCATTGCCAAACTCGTAGAGCCTCTTGACACAAGGGGTAAGATCTGGTTCCATGGCTGTTTGTTGATGTACCATACTACCGACATATTGTCTGTCTGAATTGCTATAGTCCCTGTAGGTAGAGAGTCCTGAAGTGCTTGCAACACCAGAAGCACCGCTCTCATCTCCAGGACATTGATGTGCAAGTGGTACTCATGTTCCTGACAAGTCCCTTGAACAGTCTGTCCCAGATAATGCCCCCCCACCCTATCTGGGAAGCGTCCATGGTCACTGTGGCTACAGGTTGGGGGGGGGGTGGAAACGGCCTGCCTATTGTTACCATAGGGGAGTGAAGCCACCACTCCAGATCCTTTTTTGCAAGATTCCGTGATCAAAATCTGATGTGACATGGGTAAATCCTGGAATGACCATTGTGCAAATAGGAGCCACTGTACAATTCTCATGTGGAAGTGAGCCATAGGGACCACAGTGACTGCTGCTGCCATAGAACCCAGGAACTTGAGGACAAATCTTGCTTGAATTCTCTTTTGTGTGAATAGCATAGCAACTTGGCAATGGATCATTAATACTCTTTCTTGAGGCAGCGTTGCTATCATGGCCCTTGCATCTAAATCTGCCCCTATAAAAGTAATATACTGACAAGGCAACAAGGCAGACTTTTTGTAGTTTATGGTGATCCCTAGTTGAGAACAAGAGCGAATAGTGGATTCCCTTGCCTTGATTAGTTGATGCTCAGTAGTGGCAGTAAGGAGCCAGTCGTCTATATATGGAAATACTCAGAATCTTAGATGCCTCAGGTGAGCCGTAACTACTGGCATGCATTTGGTGAACACCATGGGGGCTGTGGTGAGACCAAAGGGCAGTGCTCTGAACTGATAGTGACTGGCTGCCAGCCAGAAGTGTAGATATCTCCTTGACCATTTGTCCATTTTTATGTGGTAGTATGCATCCTGGAGATTGACAGAGCACATCCAATTGTCCTGTCCCAGAAAGGGAAGAAGGGACTGCAGTGTTACCATCCGGAACTTTGTTATATTGACTGATTGGTTCAGCTTGCTGAGATCCATCTCCAGTCCCCTGTTTTCTTTGGAACTAAAAAGAACCTTGAGCAAGTTCCGGATACGATTTGGTCTGGGGGGACTTCCTGGATGACTCTTTTTCTTAGCAACCTTTGAACCTCTAGGTTTCCTTAATCCCGAAGATTGGGTGGAACATCTGGGATACAGTGTTGTCTTTTTGACAGGGGAAGTTGGGAAAAGGAGATATTGTAACCTCCAGATATTATCGATAGTACCCATGTATCTTCTGTGATCGTCTGCCAGGCTTTTGGGTACAAGGATAATCTCCCCCCAACTGTCTCTGGAGTCGGATAGTCAGGCCTCCCTTCAGGAGCATTGGAAGGGCCTACCAGAAAAGGTATCTCTGTCACCCTGATTCTGCGGACCCCCCCTGCTGTGAGATCGGTGTCTTCTGCTGTTATTTCCCCCTCTGCCCCGGGGGAAAAATCTCCATGTGTGTCAGGCAAAGCTCCCTGGGATTTCCAAAACCACATTTTCCCGTTCTCCTGGCTTTTGGGATAAGGCCTAGATGGAGCAGAAAAACGTACTCCCATGGCACAGAGAGTTTTGCCATCCTGTTCACACATGGTAAGAGTCTCTTTTTCCTGAGGACCGAATAAGGACGAGACATCAAAGGGGGCATTGGTAAAGGAAGACTTGAAGGGCTCTGCAAAATGACAAAGGCACATCCAAGAGTGTCTGTGTAAGGTCACCCCTGTGCCTGCCACCCTGCTTGCCCCATCAGCTGCATAAAAAATTAGCCGGATGGAAGAGTTAACCACCGAAGTCAAGGTCGCACGCTGAGAAGCTGCCTTGTCCGAGGTTGCCGCAGCTGTAGGATTTTGTAAGATATCTCCTAACTCTGAGTAGATCCCTTTGAAGCCTTGTAAAGTGGGACAAATAGTTCAGTGACCTGAGTGTAAAGGTCACTGAAGAAAACATATGCTTCCCGTATCTGTGCATCGTACGAGACTCTTTATTCGGCGGATGGACAGATGAAGTTTCCACTAATTCCTTCTTGGTGGCTGCTGCCACCACCATAGCATCAAAGGGAACACCTTTGGATAAGAAGAGTCTGTCTTCAGGGGCTGTTATGAATTTATTGGGCCTCCAGGGAACTGGTTCCATTGTGTCAGGAGAGCTCTATGCCTTCCGATTCACTACCTGTAATACTGGGTCAAAAGGAGGAGATACCAAAGAGGTGGAGGGTCGGGAACCGAATGCATCCAGGTACACTGACTCATCTTCAGAATGGGCAAGGGACTTCCAGTCACCCCACTGTCTAAGGATTTCTAAGATGTCTGAAAAAGAGACATCTTCAGAGGGGGACCGTGGGGACCCTTCTGAGGCATCCAAGTCTGTCTCTGATGTCAAGGACTGAGGGGAGTCCACATGCTTCCTCTTGCAAGTCCTCTTCTGAGGGACCTCCTCCGAGGAATGCTCAGAGGAGGTTTCGGAAGAGGTGGGATTGCCCACTGGGGCGTCCTGGAGCATGGGTTCCCTATCCTTGGGGCGGAGGGGAGGTTAGGAGGCGGACACCGGCACAGAAGGAAAAGGAGACAATGGAGCAGAGGGTGGAGCTGTCTCAGCAGACAGCACGCTCATCCCCTCGAAGGCATTGCGGTCTTGGCCTGAAAGAGTCTTTGGCTTTGAAGAAGCTGGTGACTTCCCTGAACCGTGGGCGACAGCTCCAAGGCCGATGTAGAAGCCAATATGACCTGTGCGAAGCTCTGAGAGGGAAAGTAGGGTTGGACAAGGGTCCGATAACACTTCCCCCCCCACCTTGGAGCCAACGAAGGAGCATTGGCTCCCAGATCCCTTGATAGGAGGTATCGAGGAGATTGGAGCGGTAAGTCGGAACTGAAAGACCAGAGGGTTACCGGAACAGACAGTTTCACCACTATAACTTCCATACACTTTGGCTCCGAACTCGGAGGAATCAGAGGTGGAATTTAGACAGGTGTTGGGCTGTCAGCACCATATCTGTCTGGGATGGGCCCAAAAGTATTTTAGCTAATGCTGGTGCCTCTTCACCACCCTCTGCACATCATCATCCGAGAGGATCCTGGATGACTGAGAGGGATGGGTTGAAGACTGGTGACTGCCTGCCATAGATTGCAATAAATGACACTGTGGAGCAGACCGCACCAGTTCCAAGGCAGGAGACTTGGATCGCTTGTGGGACCTTAATGGCTCTGAAAACAAAGATGGAGCCGTAGGTGAGTGTGTCTTGTCGGAACCGACAATCAAGTCTGACTTAGCTTGCCCTTCTCTTTATACAGATCCGAACTCGGAGCGAAGAGGATAAAGGCTTGGGTTTTTCCAGTTTTTTTGCTGGCCGAGTCCCCCACATAGCAGCATTAAAGGGGTCCTTCAGTAAACCTCTTAAGATTCATTCTTTCTCTCCTGCAGGACTCGTGAACTAAATGCATGGCAAAATAGAACATGAATCCTGCAGGTGAACAGGTCCTAAACAATATATGCAACTCATGTGCCCGTACGTAAGGGACATCTTTTGACAGAATGAATCACAGCAGTATCTTTTGACATAATGTCGAACAGCATGATGTAAAGCTAGACAAAGAGAAAAAAAAACACTAATAACAAGATAACTAGCCAATAACAGACAAAAAAAATCCCTCTTTTTTTTTTTTTTTTTTTTTAAATAACAGACAGGACAGAAGAGAAAGGGGGAGCCTCTAAATTAAATGGCAAACTCCCCACCTAAGGAGATCCTCTAAGTTAGATGGCAACTCCTTAAACTTAAAGGAAGGCAAGAAAAATGAAGAACCCTCAAAGTTAAATGGGTTTAGAAGAGGGGAAAGGGCCAGAGAAAAAAACGGTTAGTCCCCAACAAATGCAAATCAGACAGGATAGGGAAGGTAGAAGAATGAAGGACAACTACTACTAACAAGTTAGAAAGATAAATAAGAACATTTTTCTTCAAAAATACCACAAATAGAAAAACTCTTAGCCTCAGTTAGTATCTGAAATCTCAACACTGCAACTGGCAAATGAGATCTGGGTAACTACCACTAGGCATGCTGGGATAGGGGCTAGCCTCGAGCCAGTAAAAGCTCTCGAGCTATAGTATACGGCCGACTCAGAGCAGAGGGTCGGCTCTGAACCCAAACAGCAAGAATGAAGGTGAGATATGGACAACATAACGAAGTGTTTTGTACTGTCCAGATCAATGGTAAATCCACTGAGCTCAAAGTAGACACTGGTTCAAAGTGTAATGTTATGTCTGCAGACACATTTGATAAAGTGAGAGCTAGTAAGCAACTCAATGTGAGTATCTGTGCGAAGTTGCTTTTGGAGGTGAAGAGATTCAAACCAAAGGCTCAGTAGTGCTTTCATGTTATCTGGCTAGGAACTGTTACAGCCTGTTCTTCTATGTAGTCCGAAGACCTGTGCTGTCATTATTGGGTCTCAGAGACAGTTCCGGCTTCAGTGAAACTATTTTCTCAGAGTATGCTGTTTTCAATGACAAGTTGGGCAAACTTCCAGTTGTGTATTCTATGACGTTAGACCCAGAGGTCAGTCTAGTGGTTAGACTGGCGAGAAGAGTTTGATGGTTATGCAGAGCAAGGTCAAGGCTCAGTTGGATAAAATGCTGCAGCAAGGTGTAATTTGTCCAGTTACAGAACCAACTTAATGGGTGTCGTCCATGGTAGCAGCCCACAAAAAAGGTTCAGATGAAATCAGAATATGTACAAACCCATGAGATTTGAACAAAGCGTTAAAGAGATGCATCATCCTATGTGTACAGTCGAAGAGGTCGCTGCCCTAATACCGAATGCCACTTTTTTTCTTGGATGTAAAAAGTTAATTTTGGCAAGTCATGCCTGATTGCAAATCCTCAATACTGACTACTTTCAGTACCCCGTTTGGCAGACACAGATTCCTCAGGATGCCATTTGGAATAAATTCTGCAAGTGAAGTCTTTCAGCATGCAGTGGAGCAAATTTTTTCATGTTATCCTTGTGCCATAATAGCAGATGATTTATTGGTTGGAGGCAATGGTGAAGCACAGCATGACAGAAATCTTAAGAAAGTTCTAGACAAGGCACATGAAGTGAACTTAAAAGCTTAATCCTCTGAACTGCAAATTCAGAGTACTAGAAGTTAGATATGTAGGTCATTTATTTACTAGCACTGGCTTGACCAGACCTGTCCAAGCAAGCAGCCATTCTTGAGATGCCAGCACCAGATAATGTTCAACCTCTACAATGTTTTCTTGGTGTGGTCAACTATTTAGGCAAGTTTATATCAGACTTCCGTGAGTTGACAGCACCTTTGAGGGAGAAGACGGGACCCAAGTTGATAGCAATCTCTCATTTGAAAACCACGTGGCCAAAGTGGTTAGAAAAACATTTTATATAGCCCACCTAATCATGAAGGGATTCACATCTAGATCAGGGGAGGTCATCGTGCCTCTTTACTCATCCCTCATCAGGCCCATAATTGAGTACAATGCCCCTTTTGGGATGTACCTTACCAGACACCTGCAGCAACTGGAAAGACCCCAAAAGTACCTCACCAAGAGAATCAAAGGGCTCAAACAGATGCCATATGCTGCCCGGTTAAAAAACTCCAGCTCTACTCAGTGGCATACCACCTGCTCAGAGGCGATCTGTGCCTGACGTATAAAGCCATGTCCAACCCGGAATTAATGGACATGCTGCACCTCAGAAAATCCAAATCCCATCGAGCTACACGCCGAGACTTGAACCTCAGCACTGAAATAAATAGGACATGCTGGAGGGACAGATTCACAACCCAGAGGCTCCCTTCACTCTGGAATAAAATCCCAGTCCAGGTCAGGCAGAGTCCCTCACTGACTCTCTTCAAGAGGAATCTTGATGAGTGGATGGGAGATCGTAGGTTTACCCCGGGTTAGACAGAGGCACAGTATACTAACCTCGAAAAAGTGCATAGCAAAATCCATTTAAAATGGGTGGCGAAAGCCAAACATACTCTGGCTAGGCTTATAAATGCCCTAGGGCAGATAGCCTAGTATGAACCTATGAAGATGTTACATGATCTTGATTGGAATAGCACCACAGAACATTTGAAGACCTTAAGCAGAAAACTGCTACCCCACCTACATTAAGATACTATGATGTCAATAAACCAGTAACTCTTTCTTGTGATGCTTCAAAATTTGGTCTTGGCACAGTTATTCTTCAAGAAAGCAGACCAGTAGCCTACACATCCAGAACTCTTACCCAAACTGAAATGCAATATGCTCAAATTGAGAAAGAATCAAAGTTTCATGATTATGCCTATGGTCGAGATATTCAGATCGAAACTGATCACCAACCTCTAGTCACTATTTTAAAGAAGCACATCCAGCAAGGTTACAAAGAATGATGCTCAAATTGCAAAAGTACAACTTCAAAATGGTCTACACAAAAGGCAAACTTCTTTATCTGTCTGATACCTTATCCAGACCACCCAGACATAAAACGGAACAGCTTGACGCAGAGAATTTTGAATTTGATGTCATGGAGCTAAGAGATCATACAAAGACTGATCCAATTTGCAAAAGCTCAATCACTAAATGAATGTTGGATGGCTGCCAAAGCAACTTAATGTAGCACCTTAAGAGCAAACGTATTTTCCTTACAGAGATGAGATGTTGATGGAAGATGGCATTATTTTCAAAAGTCCTAAAATTGTTGTTCCTGCATCCTTACAACATGAATACATCATGGTCACCAAGGATCCAAATCTACCAAAAGAAGGTGAGAGGACTAGTATTTTGACCATCTCTAGTAAAAGACATTGATAAAGTACTTTCTTCTTGTACAGTATGCACTAGTACTAAACCACATCTACAAACAGAACAGCTTCAGCTATGTCAAGTTCCTGAACTACTTTGGTCAATAGTAGCCACTGATATAGTCGAATATATGTGTATGTATATATGGGATCCGTACGGATCACCGAATGACAACATAACCGAAACAGATTCGGCCGGGCATACTTGCACGAAAGTGCTTTTCACCGAAAGGCACTTTTGCGTAAGTATGCCGGTTTCGGAGATCGCACTACAGTGGGGATAAGGTATAATTCCCTTTTCCCCAATGTAGTGTGACCTCGGAGTGAGAATATTTAAGTAGGGGAGGGTGTGGGGAGCACAGCTCCCCATGTGGGGAGTTCAGGGGGGCTTGCCCCCTGCAAAAACGTAAAAGTAATGTTTTTTTTTAAACACACCTTAACGAAAGCGCATTTTCGGTGAAAGCTTAGTTAAAGTGTTTGGTGATTAGATTCGGACTATTGAACTTTCGTTCAATAGTCCTAGATCCGTATATAGATATATATATATATATATATATAGATATAGATATATATATATACATATATATATATATATATATATATAGATATATATATATATATATATATATATATATATATATATATACACACAATCGAACAATCAGCAGCCACTGATATAGTCGAATATATATACACACACACACACTTGAACAATCAGCATTACTTAGTGTTGGTAGTCTCTTATTATAACTGGGTTGAGATCAATTTACTACCTAACCTAACGTCTACTGCTGTTATCACCAAGTTGAATCATCATTTCTCAGATCATGGTAGTCCACAAAAAAGTTATTTCTGACAATGGTACCCAACTTCCCAGTCAGTTGTTTCAGAAATTTGCAAAAGAATGGGACTTTGTACAGGTTACTAGTAGTCCAGAATGTCCAGAGACAAATGAACTACCTGAACGTGCAGTACAGAGTGCAAAGCAATTACTGGAGAAGTCAAACCGTGATAATACCAATGTCTTTTTGAATTTACTCAATCTCAGAGACATACCCCCATGGTGATATACTTGGCTCACCTGTTCATAGTCTTCTATCTAGGCAAACCAGAAAGTACAGTTGTGTACATTTACCATAAATGTAGATGTTCGAGTGTATTCACTGTTGCAGTCATCACACTTGTGTTATCTGCCTGCAGGTAGCCCTCAGTCGGCCTGAATACCAGAGACTTAGTATTTCTGCATCAGTTGCTGTCGTTTCAGGACTGATGTCAGGTTGTCAGGGTATAAAAACAGGCAGCCGACGCCATTACATCAGTTTTTCTTGCCCCAAATGTCAGGAGCCCCCCAAATAGGGAGCTAGTTATGGTGGAAAAAAACACCAACAGCAAAAAGTAAATACCAATAGCCCTGTACTGGGTGAGTAAGAGAGATAGAGAAGGAGAGAGAGAGAGAGAGAGAGAGACAAGGAGGCTGGAGGGTGGAAAACCAGGACTGCAACAGTGAATACACTTGAACAAAGTGTACACAACTGTACTATGTTCTTCATGTTTCACTGTTGCAGTCGTCATACTTGGGTTGATTCCCAAAGCTGAAGAATGGGAGGAGGCAGTCAAGAAGAGTTGGGGCTGGCTTGTATGCCGTGTAGATAAGATAGGCAGGTTGTAATGCTTGTTGACAGAACCCCAGGTAGCAGCTTCCAGAATGTCCCTGGTAGGGACTCCCCTGAGGAATGCTGTAGAGGTTGAAGTTGCCCTAGTGGAATGTGTTCTGAGCCCCAGAGTGGGTGGTTTCCCATGGTGTTTGTAACAGAAATGGATACAGTGTGCTATCCATTTGGAGATGGTTTGTTTTGATATGGCCTTGCCCTCTGCCCCTGGTGCAAAGCTAACTAGTAACTGGTCAGATTTCCTGAAGGGCTTAGTCCTATCAAGATAGAATCTGAGCTGTCTGTGGATATCTAAAGAGTGTAGGATCCTTTCCCCTTTACTTTGAGGATTAGGGAAAAGGGTTGGCAAATGGATTGACTGGTTGCGAGCCACGCTGGACACCACTTTAGACATAAAAGTAGGGTTAGTCCAGAGTGAGACCCTGTCAGCATGAAAAATAATGAAGGGTTCCATAGCCATAAGTGCTTGTAGCTTAGACACTCTTCTAGCTGAAGTGATGGCCAGAAGCAAGGCTGTTTTCCAAGAGAGGAATTTTGACTCTGCTGACACTGCAGGCTCAAAGGGGGGGGGGGGTAGCGTGAGCTTTTCCAGCACAAAGTTAAGGTCCCAAGCAGGGGTGGGGGGGGCTCTCCTTGGTAGCCCTAAGCTGTTGGCTCCTCTCAGGAACTGTTTGATGAGAGGGTGGGAGAAAAGAGGTGGCTCAGTGTTGTAATGAACAGAGATGTTCGAGGCATGGATCTTATTGGAAGAGAAGGACAGGCCTCTGTGGAGTAGATCTGCTAAGGTAATCCAGGATTAGAGGTAAGGAGGGCAGTGCTGTGTCTGCTCATTTAGACTGAATCCAGGAAAAATACCTGTTCCACTTATCAGCATAGGATTTCCTTGTACTGGGTCTTCTGGCTTCAAGAATGACATCCAGCACCTGCTTGCTTAGGCTAGCCACTGGGAGAGAATTCAAGGAATAAGCCAGACTGCAAGGTTCAGGGTTTGCAGTTGAGGATGCAAGATCTGTCCCTCCTGCTGAGTGAGGAGGGTTGGGATCTGGGGTAGGTGCCATGGTGGCACTGGTGACAGACTGCGTAGTAGTGGGTACCAGTGCTGGCATGGCCTGTCTGGGGCAATCAGGATTGCCCTTGGTCTTTCCTGTCTTATCTTGAGTAATATTCTTGGAAGAAGAGGTAGAGGGAGAAATGTATAGATTAAGAGGTTTACCCTCTGGAAGGATAAGGCATCTAGTATCTAGGCCCTGCTGCGAGGTGTCCTGGTGCAGAATTTGCTGAGAAAGTGACTGTAGGCAGAGGCAAAAAGGTCCACCTCCGGGGTCCCCCATTTCTGGGTTAGAAGGCTGAAGGTGTTTGGGTCTAATTGCCACTCGTGTGGGTCTAGGAGATTTTTGCTTAAGTCATCTGCCAGAGAGTTTTGTTTGCCTGGCAGGAATTGAGCTTGCAGATGAATATGCATGGCCAAAGCCATGTTCCACAGGGTCATGGCTAGCCTGCAGAGTGGGTAAGAGTGGGTTCCCTCTACTTGTTGATGTACCACATCACTGTAGGGTTGTCAGTTTTTATTAGCAGGGGTCCTGGTGAGAGTAGGGATCTGAAAGCTGTCAGAGCGTGCTGCACAGCTAGCATCTCTTTTTGGTTGATGTGCAGATAAATTTGACTTGGGCTCCAGTGGCCCTGAATGCACCTGTCATCCAGATGTGCCCCCAGGCATAGTCTGATGAGTCTGTGTTTGTGTAAAGGGAAGTCCCTTGTTGTGGTTGCATGTTGCTGCCCACCAAAGAAACTCTGTCCTTAGACAAGGTATGATAGGTATGATGGTTTCCAGTTCCAGAGAATGTTGGCACCAAAGACTTTTTAAGTATCACTGAAGTTTCCTCATATGCAGTCTGGCATATGGAATTAGTAGAATGCAAGAGGCCATGAACCCTAGAGCTTGCAAGATTTTCCTTGTGGATAGCTGGGTTCTGATGGCCATTTGAGAGAAGTAGCCTGTTAGACTTGTTATTCTGGAGTAAGGAATGCTATCTGGGATGCTGTGTCCAAACTTGCTCCCAGGAATACAATCTTTTGACTGGGGACTAGTTTTGATTTCTTTTCGTTGATAGTGTACCCCAGGGAGGTTAGAAGGTCCTTTACAAATGTCAGGTGCTGTAACAGCTTTTCCTGACTGTCTGTCTGAATCAGGCAATCATCCAAGTAAGGGTATATTTGAATCTTTGTCTGCAATAGGCAATGACTGGAGCAAGGTATTTTGTGAAGACTCGGGGAGCAATGGATAAGCCAAAGGGAAGTGCAGAAACTGATAATGCATAGATCCTGCCCTGAAATGTAGATATTTCCTGCATGAGTCCCTGATAGGGTTGTGCAGATAGGCTTCCTTTAGGTCTAGGGTGGCTAACCAGGCATCTTTGGACAGCATAGGGAGAAGCTGCTGAAGGGTGAGCATTTTGAATTTTGGTACCACCAGGAAGGTGTTTAGAATGGAAAGATCTAAGATTGGGCGCCAAGTGCTCTCTTTTCTGGGTACCAGGAAAAGTCTGGAATAAAACTCTTGACCTATCTTTTCTGCAGGAACAGGTCCTTATGGAGAGCAGGGATCAAACTTGGTTTTGTGCCTCTGCCCACTGGTTTGGAGGAAGGTCTGGGAACCCTTTTGGGTTGGCAGTGTGTGGAAATAAAATTTGTACCCCTGGGATACTATGTTGAGGACCCATCGGTCTTTGGTGATGGAGGTCCAGTTTTTTGCATGGTGGGCAAGTTTTCCCCCTAGGGGCGTGAGATTGGGCAGGAGTGAGGAGTGGAGTTGAGAAGTCATTGTGAATTATTTCCATAAGGGGGTGGCTTAGCAGTCCTGTTTTAGAAATGGAGGTACTCCACTGCTTAGATCTCTGCATACCCTGAGACTGTAATCTAGGGGGTCTGTTTCCCATGGGTCTAGTTTGAGATGGCTTTGAGGGGGCTGGAAAGGAGCAAAGTTTTGAGGGGCAAAGCCTACTGAATCTTGGACAATGCACTTGCAAAAAATCTTTGACTGTCTGCATAGACTTAGCTTTTTCTTTCATCTTTTTTAGAACCTCTTCTGCTTTGGTGCCAAACAGATTGTTCTTGTTCAATGGAGCGTCCAGTAATTTTGATGTGACATGGTCTAGCAAGGTCGGCTTCTTAAGCCATGCATGCCTTCTAAGTACAGAACCTGTGACTGCTGCCCTGCAAGATGCTTCCAGGGTGTCAAACCCGCATTGCAAGGTATGCTTGCTGACTTGGCTTGCAGAATGCATAAGCTCCTGTAATTCTTTATTTTCTGCACAGTCAGAAAAGGTAGATATTTCTTGCTTAAGTTCCATAATATGTTGCTGGTATTTCAGCATGTGGAACTGGAAATTCAATGCCCTAATGGCGAGAGTTGCAGAGGTGTATACCTTTTTACCCCATCTGTCTAAAGCTTGGGAATCCCTGTCCAAAAGGGTGGGATTCTCAGCTGTAGTTGTGTTTATGCCTTTAGGCCCTTGAGAGATAACCTCTGGGTCAGCAGTAGGAATTTTGAAAAGAAAGTTGCGAGAGTCAGGGACTCTGTAGTACATGTCTGGTTTCCTTGGAGCAGGGGGTAAAGTATCAAGAGTTAGACTGGATTCCATAAAGACATCATCAACAACATCCAGAACAGGAGGGATAGCTAAGGGTCGATGCTGTGGCAAATCTAAAAATTCCCTGAATCTCTTTTTGGACTGAAGATAATCCTGGCATTCCCAGTGGAAATGCTCTCTTAAAGTATGTAGGGTTTCACCAAAAGAAAAATCCTCTGGAGGGGAAGCAGAAGGAATGGATTCCTCTGCATACGAATCCTCATAAACAGATAAAGGCATGTCTTCATATTCAGAAACCTCAGAGTCGTCAGACTCTTGCTCAGTTAAAGCTGCTGGGGACAGGTCTCTCCTTCTCTTAGTAGGGAAGCCTGGCTTCCCCTAATCAGCATGATCAGGTCTTCTGCCATTTTAAGCATTTGAGATTGTGGCAAGGAAGCAGGTGCTTGAGTTTGGGTCATCGTTTTTTTAGGCATAGCTCGTACTCTTGGCCTTAGAAACTCAATAGTTTTAGACAGAACTGAAGACACAAAAGTAGTCAGTTTGTACTGAATATCGGTAATGCGAAGAACGTCCTCTGCAGCTGGTGCCTGCACAGCGGCTCCAGACCCATCCAAGGTAAAGATATCTGCAGGTTCCGTAGTCAAAGAAGAGTCTCGTGGCATACCAGACTCAAAACAGGTCTCGGTAGCGGCCTGCGTATCCACCAAAGCGGGCATCAGGGGCTGCGAAAGCACCTCACGGAGTACCGGCGAACTGGCGACTAGCTTAACGGAAGTATCGTCGGCAGTTTTGGACCTGTGCGGTCTGTCTTTGTCTTTATCCTTATTTTTTTTGGAAGGTCGGTAGATGGATGGCTTACTGAAGCCATTTTGGAATACGGAGATTGAGAGCAAATGTATTTAGCGCCAATAAGGGCCCGACGACAAATAGTTTGGGCATTGAACAAAGCACAAAACTGACAGTGAAGGTATGTCGTGGTCTGAGCCTAAACAGTTGACGCAGTAAGAATGGAAATCAGGGTGTGGTATTTGCTTTCCATAGGTGAGACAATTATTAACTTTTTCTGACATTGGTTAGAGCAAGAAAAAAAGATCCCAACGGGGTACTTAGCTCTAGAAGACTTCAGGATGATTCAATTCAGAAACGAAAACTTAGGTAGCAGCCAACCGGCACTCGTGCAAACTGCTTCTGCTTCGGGCTCCTCAGCAAGCAAGACTGATGTAATGGTATCGGCTGTGTGTTTTTAATACCCCTGACGACCGGACGTCAGTCGAAGTGACAGCAACCAATGCAGAAATACTAAGCCTCTGGTATTCGGGCCGACTGAGGGCTACCTGCAGGTAGTTAACCCAAGTGTGATGACTGCAACAGTGAAACATGAAGAACATCAACACTTCCTTTTAGTTCTAGTCTGTTGAGGCCTAAAGCAAACAGAACAATTAGAACCCAATTATACAGAAAGTGTTCTTTCCAGAAGTCCAGTTATGACATATCGAGCAGATTTCTTCATCCACTGAAAGGAAGAGAGACAGTGAGAATATAAATGACGAAAGGTTTTGACCGGATTGGTCAGATAACAAGTATATGTGCAAAGCAAAGATCCTATTTTGGGAACTCTGAGGGTGTGGAGTACAGGAGGAATCGCAGACATCTTCTTCCTGTATTAGAACCATTAGAACAGCATTGCTCCTGTGATACAGCCTCTAGATCTCAGAGTAATCCAGACAATGTTCCTGTAGCAGAACGTGTCTCGACTCCTACTTCCGTTTCTAATGATGTTCATGATGTATTAAAAGTTGAACATTCAACAGAGACAATCCCAGTTGCTAAAGCTAACTCTAATTTCTGTCACATGATTTGGTAATATTTCCAGACCTAGTGTGAGATACACAGCAACCTGGATGTAGTTCTACATATGTATCTAGTTCTGTATAATTGCATGACAAAGAATCGTTTGTATCGATTGCGTGTCATTTAACGTCATCAATATTGCATGACTAATTTCTCAGAGGGAGGATGTAGAATAGAGAGATGTGCTGTACCTTTAAGAAGCATTTCCAAGCACTGAAAGTGCATACAAATAGCAAGCACATGCTAGCTTCAGTGCCATTTTGCGAGTGCAGCCGGAGAGTGAGCATGCATGAGTGTAATAGCTAGCTTGTTTATAAGTTTATCTAAGGCTAGCTTGTTTATAAGTTTATCTATGTTAAAGTTATTAAGCCTCAATCCTGATGTGTTTTTACATAATAAAGCTTCTTGAACAGAACCCACAAAAGCTCGTCTATTTCATCCTGACTGGACAAGCGACAGATGGTGACAGCAGAACCACCCAGATGAATCTGCATCCAAAGGAATCTCCACATAATTCTGGCATCTGCCTCTGTAAAGCTCCTCAATAAATGAATGGACCTGGAAGGTGAAGCCATTGAAGGTAGTCTTGACAAGCCCTTCTCCTGCAGGAAAGGAGAATATAGCAGAGGGCCTACTGGCTCCAGTGAGAATAGAGATGGAATCTGAGTCGAAGTTGGATCCACTTGTCTAGGAAGTTTCAGTGACAGACAGAACAGTTTCAATGGGACCGCAGACCATTTTGTTGTTTTGTCTGACCATTTCTCTGGTACTTTATCGTTCACCCTTTCTTTTTCTTTTGATTTCTCCTTCTTTTTTTGCCATAACCCCCCCCACCACCACCACCACCACCACCAATTTAGCTGGGGGACAAAGGTGGTGTAGAAAATGAGGCCAAAGACTGTGTATGTACACCTGGATGAGCAGGGATAAGGCATTCTAAAATTAATTTGTCCCTATGTCCCGTAGTGCCAAAAAACTCACAATCCTTGCATTCCACTTTGCAATGAGATGCTCCCCAGCAACAGGCACAGAAGGACTTGTGCATCCTGCATCAGAATCTTATGGCCATAGGCTGTACACTTTTTGAACTCTTGAACCTTGTCTGCGATGGCAAAGCATGATAAACAAAATGAACACAATATAGTCCCGTCACAAATGAAACAACTAGTGCTATCTAACAACAAAAAAACTATATATATATTGAGAGAAAATTTAATGTATAAAAAACTATAGCAGATGGATGAGAAAAGCTTTTTTTCAGATATAAATACAGATATTAAGAGGGGAGGTGATGAAAGGAAGGAAAAAAAACTGCCAGAGATGGCACTGATTTGAAAAACTTAAGATTTAGCTGAACTTAATCATCAGAGCCCTCTAAAATGTGTCCTTCTCAATCAGGTGGTAAGGAGATTTGAGGTATTTGGAGGAAAGGAGGGATTATGGGTAGGGGAGAAGTCAGAGCCCTGGATCCACAGCTTCTAAAAGGTGCTAAGATCAGATCCAGTCGGATCTGATAACCAAAATATATATATATATATATATACTAAAAAGAAACGGAAACTAAAAGGTATGTACTATCCATAAAGACAAATCCCTGCTGTCTGCTTCATCTGGTTCAACTTGTGGATTATCCAATCAGACTCAGATCAGAGATCAGCAATTTCCAAAGACTTCAGTCCCCAAGGCTCCACCTCCTCGACTCATAGTACCTTGCCTCTGCAGAGTTATCTCGGATCGAGTTTGCCTCTCTACAAAGAAATTCCAACTGTTAACTCTATGATCATGAAACCAAGGACCCCAAAAGGAAGGAAAGGAAAAAAATGCCTCAACAACTCAGTTGTCCAATGACTGGGAGTAACACAATACAGGAGAGAGCCAGGTAGGAGGGATGGTTGAACCGGATGGAAACAGGCAACATGGATCTATCGTTATGATAAGTACATCACTTTCATACCTGATGCTGTCTTTTTATAAAGATAACTGTACACAGTATTTCCATGACTTTATTTCTGCAAACTCTCTTGATCAAATATTTCCTTCCCCCATCAAATACAATAACCTGCTTGATATTGTACTCTCAAACACAGCCCTGGTTTGCTTCTCAGCTACTGTCATACCCTCATACGTTCAAAACCAATCACCTCGCTGTGCTTCTCACAAATCCCATAATATGTCAACAACCAACCCAACCATCTTTAGAGACTTCTTCAAAGTCAATCTCCCCAACTATGATGTGGACTTGAGACTGTTCAACAGTCCCCACCCCTCAACGCAAAAATTGCTATATATACCTAAAGTCTATACACTCATCTTAACTCTTGGACAAAGGCTCATGCCCCTATTTATCACAACAATGCAAAGTTTAGAAACGAATCACTACAGTGGAACTCAACTATGAACTATAAAATAAAATTCATAGCCCAGAAGAATAACAAAAATTACTATGTTAAAATTAACCTCAAAAGGATTAACAAAGAACTCAGGAACAAGATCAAATTCAGAAAAGCTAATTATGAACTAAAAATTGCTGTCAGTAAATGATAAGACATTAATTATGTACAGAACTTCAGAAATAACAGAGCATTGCAACAAGCTTATCACTAGGGGCATCACCCATTCAAATCCTGAGAGTATTCGCTAATATCCTTGCAGGCAAACTGTGCACCAACTTATCTCCTCTAACACTAAACTTTGCAATGCAAAGTATCCAGTCCGTACCACTTCCTGTAATTACGTCTGAACAGATGCTGAAGTGCTACCAAAGACCAAAAATATCAGCTCTATGCGTCTAGGTAACATACCAAGCTGTTTCCAGGTCAGTATAAAACGCTATCAGACCTCATCAAAATATTCAAACAAGGCATCTCTTATGGATACAAACTAGAAGCCTGGAGAAAAGCTGCAATTGTTCCCCTACATAAAAGGCCCTCACCACCAAGCCTGGCAACTAAACAGCTGTCATCTTTACCAGCATCAGTTTCAAGATGATGGAACATGTCATCATGGACCTCATGACAAGGACACGAGGAATCTAAAATCCCTAGACCCACATCATGCCTGCTAAACATAGATTCCTATGAAAGAGTAATAGAAGCAGTAAAGGAGAGTAACTCCTAGAATACAGTTTACCTGATTTTGCTAAGGCTTCTGAAACTATACTAGACACCACTCTAACATAATTAATAGGACACTATCCTCCATGAAACCTGTTAGTGCTGTTTACCACGGCTATGTTTAGAACAACTTCCGTTTGACACCTACCTCTCAGTTATCAAATTTGGCAATGAAGGTCTCTAGCTGACAATGGCTGCAGATGACTGTAATCTTGGAACAAACATCAACTTACCTGAAGACACTCAGATCTTAGCAGAGAGCATGACTCAGACAAACCTATGACGTCAGGATCATGGTCTAAACTTGAATGCCAAAAAATGCAGCATCGTACAGAAAATAAGAACCATCACATACCAACTATATCAATACCTCCCTTAAAATGGACACTGTCATTAGGGACCTATGAAATCACAGGAATAATAAACACTCCTTTGACCACTGTGTAACTTCCGTCCTTAGGAAGGTCTCCTACTGTGCCACTTGATTACTAATCATATTGACTGTTGGTTAAAAGAGGTCTTTATTTACTTCTGTTGTCCCTTATCAGGCCCATCCTAGAATACAATGTGTCCTTTGGCATGTACCTATTCACACACTTAGCCAAACCTGAAAACAAAGTGGGTGCTCATTAAAAATATCTTAGGTTTGAACTATATAAGTTACCCTGAACAGTCTAAAAGCTCCAACTCTTACAGACTCCTATGGGGAAATATGTGCCTGACTGACGAAGCTAAAGATGACCCAGTTCTCCTTGAGAAACTACATATCCTTAAAACTGGTAGTAACACAAATGCAAGAACAAAGGACATAAATATAAATATACACTGCAACATAAACATGACTTATTGGCATGTCAGATATCTATCCTAAAGAATTTCCCACTTCAGGAACAAACTTGTGATTCCTGTAAAGCAAACCATACCACTCACTACCTATGGATGTGGAACTTTAAATTTACCCCAAACTTAGACCCCTTATTCTTAAAGGCAGAGGGAGTAACCAGTTGGTTGTACCACTGGCACTGCGTGGCAAGGCTTAAAACGTTTGAATGGACTATTGTCTCGTAGCCATTTATGAACTTACAGTCCTAAAATGTCAGGATTTTCCTGTGCTGTCTGGACAATAGGAAGCACCATGTTATTCATCTGGCAAGACTAACCAAGAAGAAGGTTGAAGGACTGAAAGGCCTAGTGCAGGCTTCACAGTGGAGAAGTTGTTGGGTCTGCAGACTTCCCCTTCTGTCTGTTTCACCATACCAGGGACTACCCCACACTTGTCTTCATAAAGAGGGTGGTGGAGAATCAGTGGCCCCCATCTTCATCAATACATGGAGTGTAGAACTTCCAAGGGGAGTCCAAAGGCATAGTCTTGCTCTTGTGCTTTCTACAGGGCCTTGCAGGTGAGGGGGTCTATGGATGATGATGATGCTCATAGTGCCTTTTTAGGCACAGTCCATATATTCTAACCTAGTAAATTCTAATTCGGAACACATTAAATGTGGCTCTACTCAATGTCAGGCGTCTTAACAAAAAATGCTTGAACTTGCTTGAGGCTTTCCTGCAACATGAACACATTCATATATGTATAGTTACAGAAACATGGATTCAAAGCAATGAAAGCACTCCTCCTATTCCTGGGTATAATGCCTATCACATCTTCAGACCCACTGGCAATTGTTTGGGAGTGTCAGTGTTTGTCAAGGATATCACCACCTCACAACAGATTCTTTGGGTCACCCCATGTGAACTCCTAGAAATCCAAATCACCCTAAACAAGACTAATTACCACTTCACAGCTAGCTATAACACCCTCTATATGTCTCCTTCTGAGCATGATAGCTATCTTAATACATTAGATGACTTCCCATTAAACCCAATACCTTTCTACTGGGGAGAGGCATCAACTGTCCATCAATAAACTGGCTGACCTACATCGCCAATGGTCGGCACGCTAAGCACTTCCTTGACATTATAAATGCTAACTCTCTCACAAATCGTTAACCACCCTACTAGGGGCACTAATATCCTGGATCTAGTTCTCACAAATATGGCCAATTCTTGGACAGCTCCATATGTATCATCATGCTTTGTTAAATCGGACCATAACTCGGTGACCTTTTCCTTTAAAAGTGGTGGCACTTCCCCTGTAAACAGCCCTGTGTTTAGGGACTTCTAAAAAGCACACCTTCTTCAGTTACTTCATGACTTAACCAAATTCTGCTGTAATCTTTCTCTGAATGATCCTATTGCTAAAGCTGCTACCTATGCCTCTGACTTATACTCACACTTAAATAGTTATATTAATAAGGCAGTCCCTATCCACAAAATATATGATGAGAAATTTACAACAAACAGCTGTGGTGGATAAAAAATTAAATAACAGAAAGAAACTGCTTAATGCTTATAAGAGGTCTCATTACACCTACCTGAAGAACACACACAAGCAAGCAAAGAGCTGAAGGGAATCATTAGGAAGCTCAAAGCTGATTATGAACTTAAAAACAGTCACTAAAACCAAAAATATCTGCAAATCTTTCTTTATGCCTGGAAGGTAAGAACTAACATACAACAATATTACAACACTGCCTGACCCATAGGAAACAGCTAAAATTGTAGCTAACAAATTTAGAACAATGTTTACTCCACCCACAGTTATAGCTATCACACAGGCTCCACAATCCCAGCCACCCCCTTTAATTACTATGGAACAAGTTCTCTCAGCCCTTTTCAAAAACAAAGTATACTTCAACCATGGGCCCTAACAATGTACCATGTTGCCTGATTAGTGCCAAATATGGCCTTTCTGAACTCACTATGTAAACTCTTTACTCTAAACCTCTACACTTATTTTCCTGAAGCTATGCAGCATTATCTCAGACTTCATTAATCTGAACACTGACAATTTCTCAATCCTGGGCACTCATTAATTTAGATTTATTAAAGAAAGCCCCGGTCTCTTAAACCTCAATTTCTATGAAAAAGTAAATTAAGCAGTGGATAGTGGTTATGCACTGCATACAACATATCAAGACCTAGCCAAGGCCTTTGACGCTATTACCCATGCAAGCATTATTGACAAACTTGTAAATCTGAATGTAAATCCTTATACTGTGTGACGGATAGCTATCTGATTGTTTGACAGAACACATGTGATTAGAGTAGCACGTGCCACTTCTTAAAGCAAAAGAGTTACCAGTGGTGTACCACAGGACACAGTTTTGGGCCATCTCCTACACAGCATACACTCCTCAGACCTTCAAGCCAGCACTTCTAGCCTATGGTAAACTAAGTCTGCAGATGACTGTAAATTGATTGTTATTTGATCCTCAACAGACTCACAACTGTTCCAAGTTGGGAGGGTGGCCTAATGGTTAAGGTGTTTGCCTTACAAACACAAGGTGCAGGGTTTGAGCCTCACAAGGGATAATTGGCTAGGCTTAAAATGACCCACAAGGGCAGTTAGCCTAGTACTAATCTATGAACCTATGAACACAGCTTAGACCATGTTAATAATTGGTGCAAGGACAATGGTCTCAGATTAAATGCAAAAACATGCAACATAGTTCATTATTCATTTACTGAACAGGAGACACAGCCCTCCAATCAGACACTGCTGGAAGGGGATCTGGGTACTCTTGTTGATTATTCTTTATCATTCCACAGTGATTCAGTACACATTTTATCTGGCCTATGTATTTTCCAAAGGTATCTCCACTAGATCCAAAATAGTCTCATTTCCCCTTCACTTCTATCTTATCAGACCCATTCCTGAATATAGTGCACCTTTCGGCATGTATTTATCTAAACATATCAGACAACCTGAAAGACCTGAGAGATTCATAATTTAAATGATCAAAAATCTTGAGAGACTGTTAGCTCTTTCCCTGTACTCAAATCTCTTACAGACTCCTCTCAGATACATGTCTAGCCTTGCATGTCATAAAGATCCAACCCTATTTGATCTCCTTTTTCTTCCCATAACTTTATATTACATCAAACACTCTGCTAAAGGAACTAAACCTCCATCATCAGATACATAAGACACATTGCCATAACAGATTCATATCCCAACTTCTGGAATAAATACGCATATCAAGCAGAGAAGCATCCTTGCCACCTTTAAGGTAAACCATGATAACTGGATGGGTAGCCTCAAATTCTCTCCCAGTCCATCTTGTCTTGCCCTCCTTGAGGGTAGAGGGAAATTTTGAACAGGGTTTTTGGCTAGGCCTGAAATGGTCTGGAGACTGATTACCTAGTACTTACCTGTAGACCTGTAAGCTTGCAAGGAACCAGATATGCAGGTATGAATCCAAGAAGGCTCTCTGCATTGTCATGGAAGACGTTGCACAGCCAAAGTATCACACAAGGACATGTCTTTAAGGTAAAAAATCAAAGTCAAAACAGTATTTCCTGCATCACCAGCATTGAGACCAAAAGTCAATGCCATAACCACTAGCTGCCAGAGGCCAAAACCCACCAAGGCCAATGACAAACTGACAGACTCTGAATCAGCCTTGACCTGACACCAAGAGGTCAAAACCTGACAACAGGGTCAAGGCAATCACTGACACTGGAACCAACAATGGGAGAGTCAAACCTAAAGGCTAACATCAGTAACAGCCTTGATGGAATCAGTGCCATAACTGACATCAAGCACAACTGCAAAAGGCACTCCTCCTGGTCATCAACAATGGTGAGCAACATCAAAGGTGGCCCAGTACAAATGCTATTTCCCAAGATCAAGACTGCAATCAATGCTGACACTTCTGCTGATGATGACATTGGTGCCTGTAGGCTAAATTCCAGTTTCACTGGTACAGGCTCCTGAATGAGTACCAGTGAGGAGTACTGGGATGACCTAGCACAAAAACTGGGTAATGAGAAATGCCTCTATCTGTCCTGGTAACATAGGAGGATGAGACAAGAGACATTCTGTTATATGCTGATGAATGCCTCCATCACTTTCTAACAATCTAAATCTATGTCTAGGAAGGCATGACTTTGGAACAATCTGGAAGTACACATAGGTCTAAAAGGAATCAAGTTTGTTGGACTTCAACATTATGAACTGAAGAAATAGTTCTTGCCAATATAACTGGAAAATACTAAAATACAATTTTTACTGGTATTCCAAGTACTCCAAAACGGAAATGTACAGTTGTGCATGTTGAACCTTGATGGAGGAGTAAGAAAAGTCCACAGTATAGTGACTCACACAAATACTGTAAAAACAGAGTACAACTAGCCCTGAATGGGTGCTGGCTATGTTGATGGAACCAACTAGAAAATCTTTTTCCATTTGTTAATACATGTTTTCTAGTCCCTGCCTCCATTAATACCTGCTGCATGTCTTTAGTAAGCATGTGCATAAAGGGAATTAAGAGCTTATCACTCAGGCAGTATGTTGAAGTCGACTGGGGTAGGTGTGTACTAAACACCCCTAATTTTGTGTAAGTAGATCTGTTATATGAGAAACCTTGTAGTAATTGCTCTAGCCATTTCTAGAAGAAGGGATTACAACTGTTGCCTGGTCCAGAAGGAAGAGAGTCACCACAATGACCTTGGGTAATTCAATTTGAATTCCTTCAGACGTACCCTGGATAACAGTGCAAAGGAAGGGAAAGTATACAGAAAAAAATCTTGTCCAAGGGAAGGAAAATGAAAAGGCATCTGTCTTACAAGCCTTCTGGCATGGAGTCCTGGAGCAGAATCTTACCAGCTGATTGTTCAGAAAGGAAGCAGATAGGTCTACATGAGGACCTTCCCACACATGGATCAAATCTCGGAAAACTCCTTGATCTAGCTTCCATTTGCAAAGGTTTGCCCTTGTGCTGCTCAGCTTGTCTACCACACAATTTTACCATGACAGAATGTAGAATGCCAGTAGAGTCAGACTGTGCTGTGATGCTATATCCCATGCTACCATAACTAGTCTGCAAAGGGGGTATGCTCTGGTTCGCCCTTGCTTGTTGATGTACCACATGAGTGTGATATTGTCCAACAACTCGAAGAGATTTTGAGGTCCAAAGATGATTCAGTGAGTTGAGCAACTTGATCAGGGCAAGCATCTCTAATATTTATGTGGTTGTGTCTATCTTTGGTGTCCTACACTCCCTGTACATTTATCCTTCCTGAAACTTCCCCCCAACCAAAACCTTTGGTGACTGGTTGCTTTGCAGCAGGGAGGGAGAAGGGGAGTCATGGATTTTGGGATAGATGCTGTCTCCACTAAGTGATTTCAGTTCTGACAATTCCCTTCAGTGAGAAGAGAAAGAATGTTGATGCTGGGACCAAAGAGACTTCATGTACCATTGTATCTCTCTCATGTGGAGTCTTGCCAGAGAGTATCATGAGAATCATAGATGCCATGAGACCCAAAATCCTGATGCATTCCCTTGCAGTGACCAAAGTCTAAGAGGAGAACTTCAAGAATATATCTTTATTTATTTTATTTATTTATTATCAGTTTGATTACCGGGGAAGTCCACTGGGCCAAGAAGTGCCCATTTTCAGTGGAGGCCCGGGGAGAAAAGCTCCATGAACAATTTAATACAATATAGGATACAAAATGAAGAATAAAGGTTGCAAAGTGAAATACCATACAATATAGGTTTGCAAAATACAAATAAAGGTTACAAAGTGAAAATACAAGAGTTGGATTCATACATTCGAGACATAATATACATTATGAGACAGTTAAACAAATTGAGACAGTTTAACAACTTGACTGCAGAGTTTTTTTTTTTTTATGAAACAGTATTTACATGTTAAGAGTCAGTTAAAGTCAGGTGGTTCTAGATCCTTTGAGTAATAAGAATAAGAATGAGAGTATAGTGGAGAGGGGGTAAGGGGAGCTTAGTGGGGAGTCCCTAGAATATATGTGGGGTGAAAGCAGGAGCATTTCCATTTGGAAGATAGGTGAAGAAAAAGTTGGCTCTTGAAGGATTCGGTGTTGGGCATAGTCCTAAGAGAAGGAGGCAGAGAGTTCCATTTTTTACCTAGAGAGAAGGATAGTAAAAGCTGGCCAGCAGGTCGCTTGGGTTTGGGAATGGAGATTAGGTTTTGGTGCTCAGATCTCAGTGATCTGTTAGGGATGTATGGAGGAAGGATGTCCTTTAATGCTGGGCATTTGTCTGGGGAGAATATTAGTTTGTGAGCGGTGGTTAGTTGTAGATAGTCTAGGTGGTTAGGGAGTTCTAACCAGTTCAGAGAGTGTAGGCTGAGGCAGTAATGAGTTGATGTTTTGGATTTAGTTGCAAATTTAGAGATCTTATTATAGCAAGCTTCGAGCTTGAAGGTGTTGGTGACAGATAAATTGGTTAGAAGAGGGGCTCCATATAGAAGGGAAGGGAGGAGGTAGGTAATTGTCAAGGTATGCCTAGTGGAGTTGAAAAGAAAATGATTGTTCCTATATAGCATACCTAGCTTTTGGTGGGTTTTCTTTATGTTTTATTGAATGTGAAGATCAAATTTGAGGTATTCATCTATGGTAATGCCAAGGAGTTTTGCAGAGGGAACCACTTCAATGGCAGTGTTAGTTTGACTTAGGGCATTGAAAGTGTTTTTGTCCAAAGAGGAAATCTTGGAGGGGAGAAAAATTAGTATTTTGGATTTATTGGAGTTGAGAGAAAGGTGATTTTGGTGCATCCAGTTCTCTGTAGTGGTAAAGGCTAATTAGGTTTTGGTCAGTAGTTCAGGAAAGTTTGGGGCAGAACAGATCAAGGTAGAGCCATCAGCATACTGGATGACTGTGGTGTCAGGGATGAAGGTGTGAAGGTTATTTATAAAGATGTTGAAAAGCATAGGTCCAAGGATAGACCCCTAAGAAACGCCAGTAGGTGTAGGCAGGAAGGAAGAGAAAGAGGTCTTCCATTTGACTGCTTGAGATCTATCGGATAACTGGAGAACCAGGATAGAGTATTTGGGGAGAGATTGAGATTAGCCAGATGATGAAGAAGGTGTGTGTGGGAGATGGTGTCAAAGGCTTTTGAAAGATCTAGCAGAACTGTGGATACAATGAGTCCAGAGTCTCGTGCTTGATTGACAGTTTCTAGGAAGGAAAGTAGGGCAGTTATGGTACTGTGGCCAGGACGGAAGCCGTGCTGGGTGGGTGTTAAGAGGGGATTCTGAATTAGATAAGGTAAAAGTTATTGGTGGACACATTTTTCTAGAATTTTAGATATTGGAGAGAGTAGGGCGATAGGGCGGAAGTTAGAAATAGTAGTGTTTTTGCCTCCTTTGTGAAGAGGTAGAATGTAGGCTGAACGCCAGAGTTTTGGAACATTGTATATCTACAAATAGATCTATTTTTTTCCTGTGGAAGAAAAGTTCTTTGAACTACCGTGTCTAGCTGATACAGAGAAAAATAAATGCACCACCAAAATTCGTCAGTCTCCACAAATAGTGAAGTACAGTCCAAGCTGAAAATATGATAACCAAGGCTTTAAGAAAAGTATTAATTTATTCAAAGACTCAAGGTAAACGCTTTCGTACAAAACTTCATCAGACCATGAAATATACAAATGATAAACACTCAAATACAGATCTACGCACCTAATTTACTAATTAAAACAATTCCAGTTGCAAACAAACAATGAATTGATCTCTGTGTTAGCAGAAGGGGTTTTAAAGGAACACTTTCATTCAAGCCAAAACCTTTGTCAGTCTGGAGTTATGATCCAGTGTAACTCCTATTTTTCTATCCTGTTCTGAATACTCCCTTCCCTGGGATTCACATTAAAAGTACGTAGTACCATAAACTCAGATGTGTGTCCTTTCTGCTTAATATGTTTATTCAAAGCATTGGTAGGCACATCCCCTTCTTATGTCTCCTAAATGCTCTAATACCCTGTCTTTTAACTTCCTAGCTGTCATTCCTACATAAAAACTAGGACATATTTTACCTGATAATGCAAATATAAAGCAGGTTTTTTATCACAAGAAGAAACTGCACAGAAAAATTCTTCATACTTTCACAATTAATGAGAATAAACTTTAACATACGAGACTGACAATTCAAAATTCAGAAAAATCAAAGTTGCAGAAGCATACAATTTTTTCCCCACACACAATAATCTTCCCACTTTTGTCAGAAAGAGTAGGATTGGAATTAACTACATTTAGCAGCACTGGGATTAACTAAATCTATAACTGCAGGTTTGGGGAACAGTGTATAAAAACTTAAAAGACTGAGGACCTTTATACATTCATTTGCTTAACTAAATCTATAACTGCATGTTTGGGGAACAGTGTATAAAAACTTAAAAGACTGAGGAACTTTATACATTAATTTGCTTTTTTTAAGGGCAGCAAGACTGACTATCAGAAAACTGCAGGCAGTAACAAGCACATCAGCCAAAGCTGACAGAACTGGAGGAAGTGGTAAAGGCTCTGGAATATCCTTCTCCATCCACTTATAGAATTTTCTGAGGAAATGAGAAACCTTAGAGTTCTCCCGATGAATACAATGGCACATTCTGGAAATAGTCTCAGAGAAAGAGAAATCCCCACAGGAAGAATCAGATGTGTAGCTTTCCTCTGAGTCTGAATCAGAAAAACAGAGGGGAAAATCCTGTACCTGTCCCTTCATCTTCCTGTACAGATTCAAAACATTGAATCTGTTCAAGAAAAGAGGTATCCCCCCCCCCTTCTTTTACCAGAAACCACATAATGAGACGGATCAACAGCCTGAATTATACCCTGAGCCAGATCCAGTACATTTTTACTGTCTTAAGACATTTGAGGAGGACTAGATACATGTTTACTTTTCTTCTTTCTTTTTGACATGAAGAATGGGGACAACAGTGTTACTAATGATGGCAGCAGCAGCTTCCTCAGAGATGGGCACAATAAGGAAGTCTTCCTTGTTTCTTCTCTCAGGACTGACAAGAGTGGCTCCTCCTTGTCCACCAAGGAGCCCAAGTAGGCGCAAAGGACGTGGCTAACCACCCCCCATCCATACTGGCTGTAGGTGTTACACCCAGAGGGATCTGGAATAAAACATGACCAGTCTGAGGAACACCCTATGGCCAAGCAGAATCACCCACCTGTAGCTGAGGCAAAGTGCTAGCTTGGTATGGTGGCAAGGGCTGTTTGCTTGTTACCATTTTTTTTTTTTTTAGATGGAGGAAGCTATATCTGTTCATCTGAACATTAAATTTAACAGGCTGATTACATTCTGATTAATTTCATGATTCAGCACACACTTAGAATGAAAACATTCTTGCTGTCGCCTTCTTGCTTATTCCTGCTAAAGTATAAATCTGTAATTTTCTTTTACATTAGCAAAATATCTCATAACCTTATCAGTTTAAGGAACAGTATTATGTACCTTGGTGTTGTAGCTGGGCTTTTGCCTTTTGAGCCAAAGCTGTTCTGTTTCTGAGACATGCTTTGTTTGTTTGATGATGATGGAGTCTTTAAGTCCTGCCTTCTGTCATTGGGAGTACCCTTGGGAGTACAAGCAGGGCTGGGAAGCATGGCTAGAAAGCTTCGATTTACACCATAATATCTTGACGTCTTACTGCAAGTATAGCAGGTAACAAGCTAGAGAAGGAAAATCGTACAAATAATTCAGTATAATAGAAAAATGAGGTAATCTAATCTTTAATCAAAAACAAAACCATGTCATAGTTTGCCAAGTTCAAGTCTACGTGGTAATAAGGTACAAAAAAAAGAGAGGTAAATCTATATTACACACACATGGATAAAAAAAAAAAAAAAATAAATATATATATATATATATATATATATATATATATATATATATACACATACACACACACACACACATACACGTATACATATACATACATGCGCACACACAGATATATACAAAGTGCAAGTTAATGCATGGTGTGTAAAATGTTCTTGAATAGCTGAAGAAAGAAAGTACAGTTGTGTACACTTACCATAAATGTAGATGTTCGAGTGTATTCACTGTTGCAGTCATTACATTTGGGGTAATCTGCTGGCAGGTTGCTCCCAGTCGGCCTGATTAACAAAGTCTTGGGTCCCGCGTCGGTTGCTGCCCCTTCTTCCATGACGTCAGGTCGTCAGGGGTATAAAACATGCATCCGACGCCATTACATCAGTTTTTCTTTCCCCAGATGTCAGGTGCCCCCTAATGGGGAGCAAATAAAACTAAAAACACAAAAATATACCTCCAGCCAAAAGCAAATAGACCAAAAAGGTTTTTAAGCATAGTAAAAGGAAGTAAAGGTATAGCCAGAGAAAATTAGGGGGCTGGAGGGAGGGTAACCAGGACTGCAACAGTGAATACACTCGAACATCTACATTTATGGTAAGTGTACACAACTGTACTATGTTCTTTGTGTTTCACTGTTGCAGTCATTACATTTGGGTAGATTCCCAAAGCTATGGCTGGGAAGAGGAGTTTATACAGCATTAGGACCAGCTATAAGGCCCTGCAAGACTGCAGTGGCAAAGCCAGCTCTGGATTTAGAGAAAATTGGTAAATGATAATGGTTGGTGAAAGTATGTACAGAACTCCAGGTAGCAGCTTCTAGAATATCCCTGGTAGGAACACCTCTGAGAAAGGCTGCAGAAGTAGATGCAGCCCTGGTGGACTGAGATCTGATCCCGTGGGGGATAGGTTTTTCATGGTGCATATAGCAGAAATGAATGCAATGGCTTTTCCATTTAGAAATGGTTTGTTTTGAAATAGCCTTCCCCTCTGCCTCTGCAGCAAATGCTACCAGCAATTGTTCAGATTTTCTTTGAGATTTAGTCCTGTCCAAGTAGAATCCAAGTTGTCTGTGCACATCCAAGGAATGCATAACACATTCCCCTTTGTTCTGTGGATTGGGAAAGAAGGTTGGCAAATGAATGGACTGATTAAGAGCCACATTGGAAACCACCTTGGGCATGAAGGATGGACTGGTCCTCAGATATACCCTGTCCGCATGAAAGATATTGAAAGGCTCCACTGCCATAAGGGCTTGTAATTCAGGTATCCTTCTAGCTGAAGTGATTTCTAAAAGGAAGGCTGTTTTCCAAGAAAGACATTTTAAGTCTGCAGTAGCAGCTGGCTCGGAAGGAGGCAGAGTGAGCTTCTCCAACACAAAGTTAAGTTCCCAGGCAAGGGTAGGAGCTCTCCTGGGTGGTCTCAAGTTCTTTGCCCCTCTGAGATACTGCTTGAGCAGGGGATGAGAGAAGAGGGGTGGTTCTGTGTTATAGTGAGCTGAAATAGCTGAAGCATGGACTTTAATAGAGGAAAAAGACAGGCCCTTGTGAAGCATCTCAGTTAAGTATTGCAAAATCTGAGGTAAATTGGGCGCTGCTGTGCTCATCCCTAAAGACTGGTTCCAGGCACAGAATCTTTTCCATTTGTCAGCATAAGATTTTCTAGTACTAGGCCTTCTCGCCTCCAAGATGTCATCCATCACAGGTTTGCTGAGGGATGATAAGGGTGAATTTAAGTGATTAGCCAGGCTGCAAGGTTCAATGTTGGAAGCTGAGGGTGCAGAATTTGGTTCTCCTGCTGAGACAGCAAGGAAGAGGTCTGAGGCAGGTGCCATGGAGATATTTGCGACACATTGCGCAGGAGTGGATACCAGTGTTGGCGTGGCCAGTCTGGAGCAATCAAAATCATTCTTGGTTTGTCCTGTTTGACTTTTAGCAGAACTTTGGAGAGCAGAGGCAGAGGGGGAAAGGCGTAGACTTGACAGGTTTTTCCAGCTGAAGGACACAGCATCCACTTTCCAGGCTTCTTTGTGGGGAGTCCTTGTGCAAAACTTGTCCAACTGGTAGTTCTGGGGGGAGGCAAATAGATCTTTGTCTGGGCTCCCCCATTTGCTTGTCAACATGTTGAAAATCCATGGTTCCAGTTTCCATTTTTGTGGGTCCATGAGATTTCTGCTTAGTCCGTCTGCCAGTGATTTCAATTTTCCTGGCAGGAATTGAGCTTGTAGGTGCACTTGATAGCTCAAGGCTGTGTTCCACAATGCCATGGCTAGTCTGCAGAAGGGGTAAGAATGTGTACCCCCCTGCTTATGTACCACATAACCGTGGTGTTGTCTGTCTTTACCATTAGTTGTCCTGGAAGAATGTAGTCCTTGAAGGCTGTCAGAGCATTCTGTACAGCTAACATTTCTTTTTGATTGATATGTAGGTGCGTTTGATTTGGGTTCCATTTGGCCTGAATGCACTTCCCTGCCAGGTGAGCCCCCCATGCATAGTCTGATGCATCTGTAGTTAGGGTTTGGGTGGCAGGGGGTAGTGTGAATGGCAGTCCTCTGCCCACCATAGGAATTCCAGGTGTAGGCAAGGTATGACAGGAATCATTGTTTCCAGGCTGTGACAATGTTGACTCCACAGACTTTTTAAGTACCACTGTAGTTTCCTCATATGCAGTCTTGCATATGGAATTAGAAGAATGCAGGAGGCTATGAACCCCAAGGCTTGCAGTATTTGTCTTGCAGATAGCAGGGTTTTTGTGGCCACTTGTTTGAAGTTACCAAATGAATTTGCTTCTCTGGCGTGAGGAAAGCCATCTGGGCAGTTGTATTCAAGCTTGCACCCGGAATGTAATCTGTTGAGAGGGTACCAGTTCTGATTTCTTTTCGTTTATGGCATACCCCAGACAAGTTAGAACCCTTTTTACAAACGCCAGATGATTTAGAAGTATGCCCTGGTTTTCTGCCTGAATTAGACAACCGTCCAGGTATGGATATATTTGAATATTTCTTTGCCTGCAAAATGCAATAAATGGAGCCAGGCACTTTGTGAATACCCTGGGCGCAGTAGACAAGCCAAAGGGCAGTGCAGAGAATTAGAAGTTATGTACTCACCATAACGTTCCATCTGAGTAGGTAGTTCATTTGTCTGCAACCTGTGGGTTACGGATTCGATATCGGATCCGAGCCGGCAACTTGTTTCAAGCTAATGGATCCGAGCTCCTAGCTCCTCCCTTCACCCATAATCCCCTGCTAACCCTCCATGACCTCAGATCGAGTTTGCCTCTCAATATATATCCAACAAAGGATATCTAAAAACTAATAAATCCGAAGAAGGTCAGGGGGAAGGGGGGTGGTTGCAGACAAATGAACTACCTACTCAGATAGAACGTTATGGTGAGTACATAACTTCTAAATCTGAAGTAGGATTGTTCATTTGTCAGCAACCTGTGGGACAGAGTCCCCAGCTACCTGCACCCTGGGTGGCCATCATGGAAGGATATTACGAAGCACCGCAGAGCCAAAGGATGCTCTCCCTCTAGAAAGCAGGTCTAGCTTGTAGTGGTTGATAAAGGTATGAGATGAAGCCCAAGTGGCTGCAGAACAAATATCATCCAAAGGAACTCTAGACTTGAAAGCCGCAGAAGTAGAAATGGAGTGAGTGGAATGAGCACGAACTCCTTCTGGTGCGGGTCTACCCGAGGCTTGATGAGCCAGTAGGATACATTAGGAAATCCAGCGAGATAAAGATACTTTAGAGATAGCTTTCCCCAAGTTAAATTTGACAAAGGAAACGAACAGCTGGTCAGATTGTCTATGGCCAGCCATCCTATGAGTATAAAAACAAAGCTGCCTATGAACATCCAATGAGTGCAGCTTGTATTCACCCTTATTTTGATATTTAGGGAAGAAAACCGGTAAATTTATGGATTGGTTTATGTTGGTTCCTGATGCTATCTTGGGAAGAAAGGAGGGATTGATCCTGAGGTACACTATCAGGGTGAAAAATCAGGTATGGAGGCTTTACAGAAAGAGCCTGAAGTTCCGACACTCTTTTCGCTGAAGTAATGGCTACAAGGAATGCTGTTTTCCATGACAACAATTTGAGATCCACTGAAGCAGCAGGTTCAAATGGTGGAGCAGCCAAGGCTTGAAGAACTAAAGTAAGATCCCATGGGGGTACGGCTTCTTTTACAGGAGGTCTAAGTAAAAAGGTACCCTTGAGAAAGGTTTTACACAATTTGGCTGACATCAAGGGCCCTGTATCATGTCCCACATGATAATGAGAAATGGCTGCCAATTGCACTTTGACAGTTGAACAACTAGCGCCTTCTTGAAAGAGTTCAGTTAGGAAGTCTAAAATGGATGGAAGAGGAGCCGTAAAGGGATCTAGATCACAGCGCTCCGCCCAGATGGAAAAACGTTTCCATTTACTGTGATACACTTTACTGGTGGAGGGCTTATGCGCTGCCACGAGGATGGCTTTGACTGGTGAAGAGATACCGGGAGTCCTAACTAGGAGTGGAACTGGAGCAACCAAGCTGCCAGTTTCAGATTGTCCAGGTTTGGAGTTGGCAAGTCCAATGGATGGGAGATGAGATCCGGAATGGGATCTAGAATCCAAGGGTGATTCACAAGGTGAGACCACAGGTAAGGGAACCAAATTTGTCGAGGCCAGAATGGGGCAATGAGAATCATTTTGCTCCCCAACCGCGAGGCTTTCTGTAAGAGTAGTATCAGCATTGGAAGAGGAGGATAGGCATAGAGTAGACCGGGTGGCCAAGCATGCACCAGAGCGTCTCTTGGAGATTCCCCTGGTGGGGGGATTAGAGCAAAGAAATTGTCACATTTGGCGTTTGATGGAGATGCAAAAAGATCGCAGCAGGGTTGCCCCCATGTTGCGAATATCTGCTTCGCTACTAGAGGATTGAGAGACCACTCGTAAGGGGTAAGAAGGGTGCGGCTGAGCTTGTCCGCTAGGATGTTGGTCCTCCCCGGAATGTGCGTTGCAATCAGAAAGCGGTTGGTGGAGATCGCCCATTCCCACACTCTCATGGCTTCGTGGCAAAGAGGATAAGATCTGGTTCCCCCCTGTTTGTTGATATACCAGACCACTGACATGTTGTCCGAGTGAATTGCAATCGTTCCTGCGGGGAGGAAGCTCTGAAGTGCTTGCAACGCCAACAGCACCGCTCTCATCTCCAGAACGTTGATATGCAGGGAGGTCTCTGTATCGTTCCACGTGCCTTGGACTGTCCTGCCTGAGTAATGACCCCCCCCACCCGAGGCGGGAAGCGTCCGTGGTCACTGTGGCGATAAGGGGAGAGGTGCAGAAGGGACGGCCCGTATGGAAGTTAGATGCTTGGAGCCACCATAGTAGCGCCCTTCTGCAAGCCTTGCTGATAGCAATGGGATGGTGGAGAGGAAGGGATAGGAAGGACCATTGCACTAACAGAGTCCATTGCAGGACTCGCATGTTCAAACAGGCGCATGGAAGGAGTGTAATCGCTGCCGCCATGGAGCCTAGTGCCCTCAGGATCAATTCCGCTGGTGAAGCCTCTGAATGAAGGATAGCCCGCACATGAAGTTGTAGATTTCTGATTCTCTCAGCAGTTAGGAAGGCTCACAAATCTCTGGTGTTTATTCTGGCACCTATGAACTCTATGATCTGTGTTGGAGCCAGTAGAGATTTGCCAACATTGATAGTAATGCCTAGTTGTGGGGCTAGATGGAGAAAGAAGTCTCTGGCCGAGCAAAGTAGATGCCTTGTTGGTGCGGTCAGGAGCCAGTCGTCCAGGTATGGGAAGACCTGAATTCCCTGGAGTCTCAGGTGGGCCGCAATCACTGCTAACACTTTGGTGAACACCCTGGGGGCTGTGGTGAGGCCAAAGGGAAGGACCCTGAACTGGTAGTGACTGGCTCCCAGCCGGAAGCGAAGGAACCTCCTGGATCGTTTGTCCATTAAGATGTGGTAATACGCATCCTTGAGGTCTATAGAGCACATCCAATCGTTCTCCCTCAAAAGGGGGAGGATAGACTGAAGAGTAACCATTCGGAATTTTTCCTTGGTTACTGACAGGTTCAAGCGGGAAAGGTCTAGAATGGGTCTCAGATCCCCCGTCTTTTTTGGCACCAAAAAGAACCTGGAGTAGAACCCTAATCCGAGCTGGTCTCGGGGGATGGGCTGGATGGCTCTTTTTCTTAGCAGCTGCTGTATTTCTGCGGTTGCGGCCTCTCTGTGATCGGGTGGTACATCGGGGAGGTTCTTGGATCGGGGGACATGAAGAATTGGTATTTTGTATCCTCTGGATATGATGCGAAGCACCCAGCGGTCTGTTGTGATGGACTCCCATGCCGCTAGATGTTTCGAAAAACGCCCCCCCGACTGCCTCCAGAGTGGAGCAGCCGGGCAACCCCTCAGGGCTGCTGTGCAGGCCGCTCAGAGAAAGGTTCTCTGGACCCAAAATTTCTCGGAGCCCCTCTGCCCCTGGGGTGACATCCTCCCTGTCCACCTCTGCCACGGTAGGACTGGTTGTCCGGAGCTGGTTGGGAATGTTGTGATTTCCGGAACCACATCTTCGTCTGACCCTTTTGGTTCCTTGAAAAGGACCACTGGGGAGTAGAGAAGTGGACTCCAACGGCAGACAACGTCTTCCCGTCCTTCTCACTCTGGACAAGCGTCTCACGAACTGTTTTGCCAAAAAGGGCAGAACCATCAAAGGGGGCGTTCGTGAAGGACACTTTAAAGGGCTCCGTAAAGTCGCAATGACGGAGCCAGGCCTGACGTCTCATGACTAGGCCTGCTCCGCTAGCCCTAGCGGCTCCCTCTGTGGCGTGGGACAACAGCCGCATAGAGGTGTTTGAAATAGATCTCAGAGTGGCCATTCGGGTGGAGTACAATTGTTTATCCTCCTCCGACATGGACTCAGGGGGGGATGCAGTGTATTCTTTGATAAGATCCCGCTGCATCCTGATGACATGTGCCATATAGTTCAGAGACCTTACTGAGAAGGTCGCTGAACTAAAGACTCGCTTCCCTAAGCGATCCATCAAACGGGACTCTTTGCTCGGTGGATGGACTGAGGGACTCTCCTGAGCCAAATCCCTCTTTGTGGCTGCCGCCAACATGGCATGTACAGCGGGGGCCTTACTCCAATGTGACCGGTCTGAGGGGGGGCCTAAGAATCCTATCCGGTCGCTTCGGTATTGGCTCCACGGTGTCCGGATCCTTCCATGCCCTGGTGGTAATGAGGTCCACCAGGGGGTCGGCTGGAGGGGACACACAGGAGGTAGACGGGCCTGTCTCGAATGCCTCCAGAAACACGGACTCGTCAGAGGAAGACTTGGGGGCAGACCACCCACCTCTGATTCTAAGCATCTCCATGATGTCTCTAAAGGAGACATCCTCAGGGGGTGATCTTGGGGAGCCTTCCCCTTCCTCCAAGTCCGTGTCCTTGGTTAAGGACTCAGGGGAGTCCACGTGCCTCCTTTTGCACTTATGCTTGCGGGGAGCTTCCTCGGGGGGACTGTCCGAGGAGGCCTCGCCAGCAACATCTTGTTCCAATGGAACTATCTGTGACATCGAAGCAGGCTGCCGGGTGATGGAAGCCTGGCCCAGCAGAGAGGGAGTGCAGGGAGGAGTCGATGCAAGGACCGGGGGTCCGGATGCTCTCAACAGAGCCCTCTCCACAACAATGAATGCCGAGGGAGAGCCACTCTCCAATGGATCCGAAAGTCGGCTCCCACTCAGATCCGATGAAGGGATCGGAGCCGGCGCCGAGACAGTCGGATCCGAGGGACCAGTGTGCTCCGACCTGGACGGAGCCGAAGGCACACTGAATTCCCCGGATCGGAAGCTCGGACCACGGCTCCGAGAGGTCGGATCCGAAGTACCAAGTACTGTCGGCGCCGACCCACCCCCGGCTCCAAGGCTGCTCGGCTCCGGCCCGAACCCGGTAGCGGGTCGGAGAAGGAGCAATTGGGTGGAAAAAGGTGTGAGCTCCCCTGAGGGGAGGCAAGAGCACTCCCATCTGCAGCTGGGCCTGGATGAACCTTCGCATCATCCGGTCCAAGTCTGCATCTGATAAGCTGAAAGTGGATCTCGAAGAGGCCACCGAGGCAGGCCTGGAATGCCGCCTCGATGACCTCGACGGAGATCAGGTCTCCTCCTCCTCGGGCCCCGGGGAGAAAGAAGGGGATCGGAGCCGAGGAGGAGGAGACCTAGAAGCAGTGGAGGGAGAAGCCCGCTTAGCTGGCGGGGCCGCTTGTGGTGCTTCTCCCTCCGTTTCTCCCTCCTGGCCTCCCTGTCCTCCGACACTTTAGCGGGAGTTTGAGTCCCAGTCGGAGGCAGGGGGGCAGGAGTGGCAACCACCACAGGCTGTGGTGGAGCCACGGGAGCAGCAGAGGTAGCGGAGGCTGAAGCTGAATCCGGGGGTAGAAGTCCCGCCAGGACCAGCTTCGACCTCCGTTCTTTCAGTGCCCTGGGGTTGAACGCTGCACAGATAGTACAGCCCGAGGTGAGGTGTTCAACCCCAAGGCACCAAACGCACCGAGTGTGGCCATCAGCCGGGGAGAGCTTATGGCCACACTCAGTACATTTAGAAAATATGGCTTTTGGGGCCTCAGCCATTCCTTTTTTTTTTTTTTTAAACTAAAAAAGAAAGAAAAACAACTACACACACACACACAGGCCCCAAAAGACACTCAACAAACACTCACACACTAGCGACCAGAAGGGAGGGTATTAATTAAAAAATAAGGAACCTAACTCAGACACACTTTACAAGTATTACTTTAAACTAAAAAAGAAATTCCTGACTAAAAATAATTAGAAAAAGTTAACTTTTTCCCACTTATCTGACAGAGCTCAAAAAGGATCCAGCCATCACTAGCGCGGCAAACTAGATCTGAGGTCATGGAGGGTTAGCAGGGGATTATGGGTGAAGGGAGAAGCTAGGAGCTCGGATCCATTAGCTTGAAACAAGTTGCCGGCTGGGATCCGATATCGGATCCGTAACCCACAGGTTGCTGACAAATGAACAATCCTACTTCAGATCTGATAATGCCAGTAGCCTGCTTTGAAGTGTAGGTATCTTCTGCAAGATTCCCTGATTGGGATGTGCAGGTATGCTTCTTTAAAATCTAGAGTTGCCAACCAGGCATCTTTGCCTAGCATAGGAAGTAACTGGTGAAGAGTCAGCATCTTGAATTTTTGGAATGTCCAGAAAGGTGTTTAGAGAAGACAGGTCCAGAACTGGACACCATGATTTATCTTTTCTGGGTACCAGAAAAAGCCTGGAATAGAAACCTTGTCCCTTTTCCTCTTCTGGTACTGGTTGAATAGCCCCCATGTTTAAGAGGGAAAGTACTTGTTTTTGAGCCTCTGCCCACTGATTTGGGGGCAGGACTGGCCACCCGTTTGGTGTTGGCAACGTGTGGAAATGAAATCTGTATCCCTGGGACACTATACTTAAAACCCATTTGTCCTGTGTTATGAGTTCAACGTTCTTTGCATGAAGAGCAATCTTTCCCCCCAAAGGGGCAGCTAAAAGGTAAGTGCTTGGTAATTTTAAAAGGAAGTCACTGAGACTTATTACCATGGGGGGTGTCTTGTTATTTCCAGATTTGGAAGTGGAGGCCCCCCATTACTTAGTTCTGAGAGTCCTCTGGGACTGAAACCTGGTGCTTTTGGTGTGTCTGGGTTTGGCTTGAGAGGATCTGGAAGGAGCTGGAAAAGACCAATTCTTAGTAGGCTAGTGCCTACTAAATCTTGGAGGTTGCACTTGTAAGAAATCTTTAACAGTTTGTATAGATTTAGCAGTTTGTATAGATTTAGCTTCATCTGCCATCTTTTTTAGAACTTCTTCAGCCTTATTGCCAAACAGACGGTCCTGATTTAAAGGAGCATCCAACAATTTCGCTTTAACATGATCAGGCAAAGATTGCTCCTTCAGCCAAGCACGCCTTCTAAGCACAGACCCAGTAACAGCAGCCCTGCAGGAGGCCTCTAAAGAATCAAAACCACATTGCAAAGTATGTTTTCCAACTTGTTCAGCAGAATGCAATAAATCCTGTAAATCTTTATTTTCCACACAGTCAGGAATCAACATAATTTTCTGTTTAAGCAGGCCAGTAATATGTTGTTGATATTTTAACATATGAAATTGGCAGTTTAAAGCCCTGAGTGCCAAGGTTGCAGAAGTATAAACCTTCTTACCCTATCCATCCAGCACCCTGGAGTCATTATCAGAAGGGTTAGGATTTTTAGCAGTAGAAGCCTTAATACCCTTGGGCCCTTGAGAAATGGTTTCTGGATCTGCAACAGGATTTTTGAAAAGGAACTTGTGGGACTCAGGCACCCTGTATTATCTGTCAGGTTTACTAGGAGCCGGAGGCAGGGAAACAGGGGCCATACTGGATTCCGAAAACACATCAACAATGTCTAGTACAGGAGGTATAGCCAAGGGCCTACGCTGAGGTAGAAGAAGGAAATCCCTAAGCTTCTTTTTTTGAATCAGAAAATTCCTGACTTTCCCAATGGAAATGCTCCCTTAAAGTATGTAAAGTTTCCTCAAAAGAAAAATCCTCAGGAGGGGAAGCAGAGGGGGAATGGAATCCTCTGCATCAGAATCCTCATAAGTAGGTATGGACAAATCCAGGTCATTAGAAGAGTCAGAAGAAACAGAAACCTGATCAGAAGATTCATAATCAAGGTCAGCCCTAGGCCTCTTAGAGGGGGATGGTTGACTACCCCTGATTAGAGTAATTAGATCTTCAGCCATTTTGATCATTTGTTTTTTAGGCATAGGGGCCTGATCATGTGGCCTGGTTGTCGGTTTTTTAGATATAGATCGAGATTTAGGCCTTAGTAATGAAGGTGGAGTCAATTTAATATGCAAATCTGTAGGCCTGAATACACCCTCAGAAGCAGGTGCCTACACAGTGGCTCTGGACCAATCCGAGGTAGAGACATCCGCGGGTTCCATAGGTGAAGCCTCTCGCGGCATACCGGACACCGAATGGGTCTCAGTAGAGGCCTGAGAATCAGAAGTAGCGGGTATCAGGGGCTGTGAAAGCGCCTCACCGAGTACCGGCGAACTGGCGACTGGCTTAAGAGAAGCGTCATCGGCAGTTTTGGACCTTGGCAGCCTGTCTCTGTCTTTATCTTTGCGTTTTTTCAGAATCCCGGTAGTCGGATGGCTAACCGATGGCACTTCTGGATAATTAAACCAAGAACCGAAATATTTAGAGGCAAAAATGTACCGACGACAGATAGTGCGCTGATTAAATAAAGCACAAAATCGAAAGCAAGGTACGTCGTGGTCAGGGCCTAGGCAAGGAATACAGTACGAATGAAAATCTTTGTGAGGTATTTGCTTTCCACAAGTAATGCAATTATTAACTTTTACGGACATCGGTAAGGAGCAAGAAAAAGTTTCCCCAACGGGGTACTTAGCTTTAAGTTGAAGACTTCGGTTCTGAAACTCGAAAATGAAAATTTCAGGAGTCGGCCGACCGGCACTTGCGAACTGCTTCTGCTTCAGGCACCGCACGGCAAGAAAGACTGATGTAATGGCATCAGATGCATGTTTTATACCCCTGACGACCTGACATCATGGAAGAAGGGACAGCAACTGATGCAGGACTCATGACTTTTTAATCAGGCCGACTGAGGGCAACCTGCCAGCAGATTACCCCAAATGTAATGACTGCAACAGTGAAACACGAAGAACATCTGACGGACTTACACAAATGTTGACAACTGATGCAGAACTTTACCCAGGAGGTTAGACAAAACAATTTTAAGCCATAATGTAGAAAGCTAAAGGCAAACAAACAGGCAGAAGAAATATATGTGCTGCTTCAAATAAGTGACCAAAACACTGCATTTTAAGTGACTGGTACACATGTCCAGTGGAAGTTTACTTGCAACACTCAAGACCATCCTAAAATATGGGGCAATTACTTCTTTCAGTGAGGAAAACATGCTTGTATAGTTTCATCTATAATTTTAAGAGAAGAAAAATGGCTGCCGCAAAGTACACTTACTAACATGTACAGATGGCCCTTTTGACAAAGTTCTGCATTGTTCTTGAGGCAAAAATATGCAGCATATGCTAAACTTGCATCTGGTTACAGCAATCTCTTACCTTATAGACTTGCATTGGAAAAATCAGAGATAAAATCAACTACCTCCTTTTTAGGATAAGAAAACTCTCTCAGTTTTTTTCTCCAACTGCCATAGCTACTACAGGCACAAGAACACATTTTGCATTACTTGCCACAGTCTCAAACAAAAATAACAGCATTGCAAACCATCTCCAACAAAATATGTCACTTCTTAAATTCTCCTCACATTTATCATCACTGCATCACACTCTCCTAGTAATATGGCTCCTAGTGACATGAAGAACAAGCCTAGGCTCACTCATAAACTACTCAATCAGTAAACCCCCACACTACTTGTTATAAGACTTACATCACCATTGACAATCTACGCAGCTAACCCAATTTGGGCCCATCAGTCCAAACCCCACAACTAGGCTTCATTTCTTCAATCACAGCTTCTCTTTTCATACACCTTCTCTGTTCATACACCTAAACTGTGGCAATCTCTCCAAATCCCAGAAATAACTATCCATGCTAAATTCAGATCCCAATTCAAGCAACATCTATTTGAAAAACAAATGTAATTGCCACAATGTAGTTCATATCACCTAACCCAAAATCCACCTAGCTCTTGCCATAAACCTATCTATGCTAAGGTCATGATAGCACAAGAATGTCCTCTTACATAAATATGCATAAAGTTTACTACTGTAATGAATTTCTGCTCGGCACATTTGTGTAATTCTATATTCTGTAACAATTCTGTGTACTGACTTAATTTTATGTCAGCTGTTAATAGTGCAATAAAACAATACTTTCTCCTATCATACAATGCAATCTCAATGCCATGCAATGACAATTTACTCTGTAAATGCTCTTCCTTTACACTTTTTGCATTTACTACTTAGTTGTTCGTGTACCTTACAGCACATGCTGAGCCTGCACTCTGTCATGTCTGATCAGCGTTCCACCCCGGTAAAGAAAAAAAATGTAAATGTATAAATACCCCAAAGCTACACACTCGATATACCATGTTCTTGGGTAAGCAAGTTAAGTTGCAGAAAAAAAAATAGTTCAATAAAAATCTGCCTGTAATATGCACACATTAAGCTCATTTACAGTCATACTCCAGCTGTTCCTGTCAAAACATACAAGTAAAACTGCAGGACTGTTCCTAATTGAATCCATTTCTACACGGAATGTACAGTGTGTCTGGTTAAATGTCCTGCACAAGCAATCAGTGATTACTTAAGTGTTTCCTTCATCTGCACATTCAACTTTTTCACGACAGAACTGGATTTTGTACCAAAACTATACAGTTACATGACTTAGCTAAATAACTATCGTAAAATAGGCATGGTACATTCAGCACTTAGCAATTTATTCTTACAGTAATACTATAAAAATGCACATATTATAGTGCAAGTCAAAGCATTCAACAAAGCAAAACATACCGAAACAATAGTAGCCATAACTGTAATCAGCTAGAAGAGACACAATGTACTCTGCAGACAGTGGTATTCACACGATACTGATAAACAGAAATCTGTGCTAATGCCTAGCTATTTATACAGCATATCTGTATTCACTCTAAAGTTAGCAAAATCCCCTCCCGCTTGGGAAAGCATTACAAAAGGCCTAGTAAAGGTGTCCTTCCATTTATGGGCATGGAAATCTCTTCAATTGTTGTTCAGCTTGGAGATGGAGGAGGGATACACAAGAACAAAATTAACTCCATACACAGCCTATGAAGAACATGCCGTGAATAAGAGGTTTTACTTCTAGATATGGTCTGACATCTGTGTACACACAGTCAACAGTCTGAATTAATACTGCAAAACCCGTTCTGAATAATCACAGCAGATGCAAAAAGATAAGTTAAATGCAAGGCTGATGCTGTATGTAGTATCACTGGATTTTGATCTGCTATGTGACTGTTTCACCATGAAAGGTAGAGAGAACAAGGAAAGTCTAGTGGGGGAGGCAGCAGGGTTTAGACTGAGTAATGAGTTATTTTGTCTTGGTGAGGTAGGACCAGAAAATATGAAAGGTGGGAGTACCCAAGTTTTTGCTTAGTGTTAGGACTAGGTTAACTAAAGGCGTTAAAAGAGGTATTGAGTAGGATCTATAGGAAAATGGTGTTCTTTTCATGACATTCTTTGAAGAGTTTTATTTAAAAAAGCTGCAACAAATGTGCCTTTCAGTTCAAGGTACATTTAACATTAACACAGTAGGAGGGAAACAGTGGTTTTCTTTTCTGAGTCAAAAGTACAAGATGTAAGTCATGGATAGTAAGAAAAAGAATGGGAGCTAATACTGCTTATAGAAAAGAACACATGCAAGTGGAATTATGTGGACTTCAAAACCAGAGTACTGTCAGACATTCTAAATCTGAATTCAGAGCAGCGACACTGCATCCTCACCACCAATAAATTTGTTTCGGACACATTCCAACAGTTAACACTGCAATCTGCACTGCCTGACATCAGCTCATACTGGCCCAGAGGTTACCATGCTGGACGAATGAAACAATTATTTCCACATCATGGTATCCAGCCACACAAAGATCTAGCTGTACTAGAGTTTAAAACCTTAAACTGCCACTGAAGAGTTCTGCAAAACTGCCATGAGTCACTCTGCTTAAACGGACTGGCAATGGCAGCCATAACTATCACCATGAATCACTCTGCTTAAATAAACAGATTTCTGACTCTCGGTAGAACCACAGATTTGCCACTTGCAAGCAACACATACACAGTTCTGAGGAACCACAGACAGATTTCTGTCAATCGCTACTGAATAATTCTGCAAATGAGTGCACTGAACAAGTCTGCAAATAACTACTCTACTTAATTTGCCATGCATCACTCTGCTTAAATGGACTGGCACTGGCAGCAATAACTATCACCATGAATCACTCTGCTTAAAATAGATTTCTGACTCTGTCTAGAACCATAGATTTGGCACTGGCAAGCAACACACACACACAGTTCTGAGGAACCCTAGATAAGATTTCTGCGGTTAGCATCTGTTAGAATAACGATAACAACAAGCAACACGTACACAGTTCTGACGAATCATAGATAGATTTCTGCCATTAGCGTTTGCTAAAATACTAGGTAAAACTTACCTCCCTAGCCTAGCGCTGAATAACGATAACAAGCAAGCAACACATACACAGTTCTAATGAACCACAGATTTCTGCCGTACAGTTCCTCAATTTTTTCTTTACAAGCTGGGCCTATAGAATGTGCATCAGCATACAATTCTTTTTTTTTTTCTTACCTGGAGGCTGAGTTTCTGGACACTGCAAAACTTATAAATTGTTCTTTGACTATATTCCCTCCAAAACCGTTATGCTGATGTCATTCACACATGCCCCCTGTAGGCTGGTGATGCATGGTGATGTCAGCCATAAGCTTAAAGTTGTAAATTCAAAAATAAATAAATTGGGAATTATAGGGGCCACTCGTGAATTCGTGGCACCCCATTATTTTGCCCTCAAAACTGGTAAATACCGAGGAGTTTGATATGGTTGAGAGGTATTCTAAACACGTCCACCTCAAGTAACTGGCACACTGCCAGAGAAAAGAAGTCGGTCAGAATCATTCGACTAGTACAGTAAGATTAAAGTTTCACAGAAGCATAAGCATTATACCCTGATAATGATAACAAATTTTTCCAGGCTTCCTGTACAGGGAGACAAGAGGCACTGAATGCCAATTACAAAGGAATGAAGCTACAGACTTCAAAATTGCCCAGTGTCTGCATCAGTACTGTTATCTGCAATCTAGGAAACTTAAAATGGGATAAAAAAATTATGTTAAACACACTTCTAAAAACTTTATCAATTCATCAACTCTTGACCATCTTTGGCAGTGCATGCAGTTCTAGGACATGGCTACAAAAGACCTTAGTTAGAAAATTCCTATACATTTGAAAATAATTCAAAATGGAATTCAATTATTTTTTTTTTTTGGGGGGGGGCCTCCACACTGCCTTGTAGGAGCATTTCTACCTTGTACTACCTTACTAATGTAATTAATTCTGAATTTGTTGTACTCTGGGGAAGAGAGAGATGAAACCTACTTTAAGTTCTTTTTCACAATCAATTGCTTTGCACTTGCAATATTTGCAGTGAGTATATACTTCTTAAGCAATAATCCAACTGTGTATGGATATATCAGGAGTTGGTGTGGTCTGACCACTGGGGCAAAGCCAACCATAAGTAAAATCCTGATATACCCAAGCACAGTCACAGATTACTCTTATTATAAAATGACATTATTTAAGAAAAAAATTCTTATCTTTTTTAAACAGTGTCACTGTATTAAAAATTGTTAGTGTTCTTCCGCTAGCTTCTGACAGTAGAAACTTTAATACATTTTACTGCAGAATTTTTATCTAACAACTTTTGTTAACTGTGACATGTATAGTGCTGTTCTAGGTGCCACCGAGATGCAGAAGATAATAGTGGTGCTGCATCTTATCCCCAAGGTCATGTGTTTGATACCAGCTTTCAGACACTATGAGTGAAGTCTGCACATTTCCTCTGTGTTCCTCCGAGTTTTTCTACTACCGCCCAGTATCCCTAATGCATGCTTTAAACTCCACGCATTAAAAGCATGTTATTTTGGCTGCACTGTGGAGCTAGTCTTCACTATAAATAAACCTCTAGCTCAGTGGGATTAACCCACTGAACAAGATCTTGTACCCCCAGCAGGATCCCACAATGCCTACAATGAGAGCCATTTTTAATGAGCTGGCACTTCTTTAGTTGCACAAAATATGCTACCAGGCTCCCTATAAAGTACAGTTGTGTACACTTACCATAAATGTAGATGTTCAAGTGTATTCACTGTTGCAGTTATCACATTTGGGTTATCCCTGCCAGGGTAGCCCTCGGATGGTCTGAATACCAGAGGCTTAGCATTTCTGTGTCGTTTCAGGACTGACGTCAGGTCGTCAGTAGTATAAAGTAAGGTAGCCAATGCCATTACATCAGTTTTTCTTGCCCTAACCTGTCTGGAGACCCCAAGTAGGAGCCAGTTCTGGTGGAAGAACCTCACCAGTAGAAAGTAAACACCAATATATCCACTTTGCAAGGAAAGAGAAGAAGGGGGATGGAGGGAGGGAAACCAGGACGGCAACAGTGAATACACTCGATCATCTACATTTATGGTAAGTGTACACAACTGTACTATGTTCTTGTGTTTCACTGCTGCAGTCATCACATTTGGGTCGATTCCCACAGCTGAGGAAATGGGTGGAGGCAGTCAAAGAACCAGGAGCTGGCTAGGATGCCCTGCAAGACTGCAGAGGCAAACCCTTCCCTGGATTTGGAGAAGAGAGGCAGGTGATAATGTTTGGTAAAAGTGTGAACAGATGTCCAGGTGGAAGCCTCCAGGATGTCCCTGGTGGGGACTCCTCTGAGGAAAGCTGCAGAAGTGGAGGCTGCTCTGGTGGAGTGAGTCCTGACCCCCATGGGGGAGGCTTTCCATCCTGTTTGTAGCAGAAATGGATGCAGTGTGCTATCCATTTGGAAATGGTTTGTTTGGAGATGGCTTTGCCTTCTGCCACTGTAGGAAAGCTAACCAGCAATTGATCAGACTTTCTGAAGGATTTAGTCCTGTCTAGATAGAATCTGAGCTGTCTGTGCATACCTAGAGAGTACAGAATCCGTTCCCCTTTGCTCTGAGGATTAGGAAAATAGGTGGGCAAATGAATGGATTGGCTGAGAGCCACACTGGACACCACCTTGGGCATGAAGGATGGGTTAGTTCTGAGGGATACCCTGTCAGCATGGAAGATGATGAAGGGTTCTACAGCCATGAGCACTTGCAGCTCGGAGACTCTTCTGGCTGAAGTGATGGCCAGAAGGAATTCTGCCTTCCAGGAGAGAAATTTTAGCAATGCAGAAGAAGCTGATTCGAAAGGGGGAAGGGTGAGCTTTTCCAATACAAATTTAAGGTCCCTAGCAGGGGTCGGTGCCCTTCTGGGTGGTCTCAAGTTGCTAGCCCCTCTTAGAAACTGTTTGATCAAAAGGTGGGAGAAAAGGGGCTGCTCAGTGGGAAAATCAGCAGAAATAACAGAGGCATGAATTTTTATAGAGGAGAAAGACAGGCCACTGTGTAATAGGTCAGTTATGTAGTCCAGGATAAGAGGTAGGGCGGGCTGTGCCATATTGCCTCCCTTAGCCTGGATCCAGGTGCAGAATCTATTCAATTTGTCAGCGTAAGACTTCCTAGTGCTAGGGCATCTGGCCTCACGGATAACATCTAGGACCTGTTTACTGAGGTTGGCAGATTGATCCGGGGTTAGGGAATAAGCCAAGCTGCCAAACTAAGTGCCTGCAATTTGGGATGCATGAATTCCCCTTCCCTCTGGGTCAGGAGGTTTGGAATCTGAGGAAGATGCCATGGTGTCAGTGGGGAAAGGCTGCCCAGCAAAGGGTACCAGTGCTAGCGAGGCCAGTCTGGAGCTATAAGAATTGCCCTTGGTTTTTCCTCCTTTATTTTGAGCAGTACCCTGGGGATGAGAGGTAGTGGAGGAAAGGCATAGACCGATAGATTGACCCAGGGGAAGGACAGGGCATCCACTTTCCATGCCCTGCAGTGATGTTCCCTGCTGCAGAATTTGCTGAGCTGATAGTTGATGTGAGAGGCAAACAGGTTAACTTTTGGGGTGCCCCATTTCTGAGTTATTAGGGTGAAAGTTCTTCTGTTGAGCTGCCACTCATGTGGGTCCAGACGATTTCTGCATAATTGGTCTGCCAGAGACTTGAGAGAGCCTAGTAGGAATTGTGCTAACAGGTGCAGTTGCATGGCAGAAGCTGTGCCCCCAAGGGTCAAGGCCAGCCTGCATAGAGGGTAGGAGTGAGTCCATCCCTGCTTGTTGATATACCATATCACAGTGGTGTTGTCTGTTTTGATCAAGAGAGCCCCGGGAGAGAAGGGGTTTGAAAGCTATCAAGGCATGCTGGACAGCAATCATCTCTTTTTGGTTGATGTACAGAGGGATTTGCTGCAGGCTCCATTGGTCCTGTATGCACCTGCCGTCCAAGTGTGCACCCCAAGCATAGTCTGATGAGTCTATGGTGAGGGTCTGGGCAGCAGGGGGTGGTGATAAAGGCAGCCCCTTGTTGTGAGAGCATGCTGTTGCCCACCAAAGAAAATCTTTTCTGAGGCAAGGAATTATAGGTTTAAGAGTTTCCAGGTCTTGAGAGTGTTGACACCAAAGTTTCCTCATATGCAGTCTGGCATATGGAATGAGTAGTATGCAAGATGCCATGAACCCCAGAGCTTGCAGGATCTTCTTTGCAGATAACTGGGGCCTAGTGGCTAGTTAAGAGAAGTAGGCTGTCAGGAAAACTTGTTTTTCTGGTGTAATGAAGGCCATCTGGGATGCTGTGTCCAGGCTTGCTCCCAGGAAGATAATCCTTTGGGTGGACACCTGTTTGGATTTCTTTTCATTGACTGTGTACCCTAGGGAGGTTAGTAAGGTCTTTACAAAGGCCAAGTGCTTCAGCAGCTTTTCCTGGCTGTCTGCCTGAATAAGGCAGTCGTCTAAGTATGGGTATATCTGGATATTTCTTTGTCTGCAAAAGGCAATGGCCAGAGCCAGATATTTTGTGAAAACTCTGGGAGCAGCAGATAAGCCAAAGGGAAGCACAGAGAACCGAAAGTGTTGAGATCCTGCCCTGAAACGTAAATATTTCCTGTATGATTCCCTGATAGGAATGTGGAGGCCTCTTTTAGATTTAGGGTTCTAGCCAAGCGTCCTTGGAGAGCGCATGGGTAGCAGTTGCTGGAGGGTGAGCATTTTGAATTTTGGGACACCAGGAAGGTGTTTAGAATGGGTAGATCGAGGATGGGGCACCAGGTGCCCTCTTTTCTGGGCACCAGAAAAAGTCTGGAGTAGAAACCTTGGCCTATCTGTTCTGCAGGAACGTGCTCTACTGCCCTCATAGAAAACAGGGAAAGGATTTGCTTTTGAGCCTCTGCCCATTGGTTTGGAGGTAGATCTGGGAACCCTTTGGGGTTGGAAGGGTGTGGAAGGAAAATTTGTATCCCTGAGACACTATGTTCAGAACCCAGTGGTAGTTGGTAATGGTGGCCCAGGTGCTTCCGCGAAAGGAGAGTTTTCCTCCTAGGGGTAAGTGAGGGTGGGCAGAGGGAGGGAGTGGGGGAGGTGAGTCATTGCGAGTTCTTACCATAAGGAGGTGACTTAGAACTCCCTGGTTTTGAAGTGGAGGTAGTCCACTGCTTAGATCTCTGCATTCCCTGTGGCTGCTGCCTGGGTGGTCTGGTTCCCCGGGGCCTAGGCTGGACTGGCTTGTTGGGAGCAGGAAAGGACCAGTGTTTGGTGGGACAATGCCTGCTGAACCTGGGTGGCTGGACCTGTAAGAAATCCTTAACTGTTTGCACAGATTTTGCTTTTTCTTCCATCTTTTTTAAGACCTCTTCTGCCTTAGTGCCAAATAAGTTGTCTTTGTGCAAGGGGGCATCCAACAATTTAGATTTCACATGGTCTGGCAAGGGCTGTTCCTTAAGCTATGCATACCTTCTAATGACAGATACTGTGACTGCAAGAAGCTTCTAGAGCGTCAAAACCACAGTGCAAGGTGTGTTTAGTTACTTGACTTACAGAATGCATTAACTCTTGTAATTCTTTAGATTCTGCCCAAGCAGGAAAGGAAGACATTTTTTGTTTGAGGAGTTCCAGGGTATGTTGCTAAAATTTTAGCATATGGAACTGACAATTTAGTGCCCTAATTGCAAGAGTACCAGAGGTGTATACTTTTTTACCCCATCTGTCTAGTGCACGGGAATCCCTGTCTGAGGGGGTGGGATTCTTAGCAGAGGTTGCTTTAATCCCTTTAGGGCCTTGAGAAATTACCTCAAGGTCAGCAGTAGGATTTTTAAAAAGAAATGCATGTGAGTCAGGGGCTCTATAGTACCTGTCTGGTTTTCTGGGCACAGTAGGGAGAGTGTCAGGAGTCGAGCTGGATTCCAGGAAAACATCCTCCACAACATCCAGGACTGGGGGGGGTGGCCAAGGGTCTGTGCTCTGGGAGATCTAGGAATTCCCTGAGGCTCTTTTTAGACTGAGGGCAGTCTTGACTTTCCCATTGGAAATGCTCTCTTAAGGTATGCAGGGTTTCCCCAAAAGAAAAATCCTCTGGGGGAAAGGCTGAAGGAATGGAATCCTCTGCATCAGAATCCTCATAAGTAGAGAGGGGTTGCATGTCTTCATATTCAGATGCATCAGAGTCATCAGACTCTTCAGACAAAACTACAGGGGACAGATCAGTTTTCCTTTTGGAGGGGGTAGCTTGGCTTCCCCTGATCAGCATGATAAGGTTTTCCACCATTTTAAGCATTTGAGACTGATGCAAGGAAGCATGTGCTTTGAGAGTGGGTCGCCGATTTCTTGGGTGTGGTTCGTACCCTGGGCCTAAGAAACTCAGTCATTTTAAAAAGAACGGTAGTCGCGAAAGAAGACGTCGGTTTGTGTTGAGAATCGGTAGTTCAAATGACTTCCTCTAAAGCCTGCTCAGTGGCTCCGGACCCATCCAAGGTAGAGATGACCGCAGGATCCTTAGTCGAAGAAGAGTTTTGCGGCATACCAGACTCCGAAAGGGTCTCAGTAGCGGCCTGCAAATCCACAGAAATGGGCATCAGGGCCTTACTGAGGACTGGAGAATGGACGACTAGCTTAACGGAAGTGTCGTCGAAAGGTTTGGACTTGTGCGGTCTGTCTCTGTCTTTAAATTTAAGTTTTTTTGGAATATCTGCTGTCGGATGGCTTACCAAAGCCATATCACAATTAGAGGACTGTAAGCGAAAATATCTGGCTACAATAAGGGCCCAAAGATGGATAGTTCTGGCATTGAACAAAGCACAGAAGCGACAATGGGGGACGTCGTGGTCTGGGCCTAAGCAAGTGACGCAGTAAGAATGGAAGTCTCGGTGTGGTATTTGCTTTCCACAGGCGAGACAATTACTAACTTTTTCTGACATCGGTTAGTGCAAGAAAAAAGGATCCCCAACAGGGTACTTAGCTTTAGAAGACTTCAACTTCAGTTCATTAGACGAAACTCAGGTAGCGACCGACTGGCACTTGTGCGAACTGCTTCTGCTTCAGGCTCCACGGCACGAAAGCCTGGTGTAATGGCGTCGGCTGCCTCACTTTACACTACTGACGATATGACGTCAGTCCTGAAGCGACAGCAACAGACGCAGAAATACTAAGCCTCTGGTATTCGGGCCGGCCGTGGGCTACCCTGGCAGGGATAACCCAAATGTGATGACTGCAACAGTGAAACACGAAGAACATCTACTTATGCACCTACCTAAAGGAAGTTAAAGAAGGTACTCCCCTAAGCATGTTCATGACATGCACTGTGATGCCATTGTTAACAAGTTTGACACCAATCTACAGCTTCATGTTTCCACCTACACACATGGGTTCAAAGTACACATTTAAAGTACTGTAAAGTTTCAAACAGATTTAGGTTATGCAGTAGCAGCATACATATTTTAACCAGCATCACTTACTAATGAAAACAAGATATCACTAGGGTACACATCCCATAAAGGTAGTTGAAATAGAGAAGAATTTGACAGTAGATGTTTGCAATGAAACACACAGTTCAGAAAAATTTAAAGATGAGGAAACAGTCCAACTGGTTATTCCCAGACTTGGTGGAAGCATATTAACAAAGGCCCCAAAGAAATTTGATTTGGGCAGTCCTGCAATGGTATGAAGTCTCAAAAACACTGATAAATGTAGTGCAAGCTACACTGAATGACCCAATGACACTATTACAAACATTGGTCAGACCCAAAGAGGAACTGCCAGTGGGAGTGGGTGAGCATCAGGATTCAGCTCTGCCCCCACTGCTCCTCATTACCTGTGATGGACTACATTAACAAACAAGTCAGTGGGGACAGATCAACAAAAGCTTCTGTACACAGATGATGTGACATTACAACCACACTCTGAATATAAACTTCAGCAAATGACGGGAATGAAAGTAAAACTGAAATTACATGGGATGAAATAGAGTAGAGACAAGACAGCTGCTATGATAGTAAAAGAGAGAAATCAGAAAAAGATGAAAATATTTTAAGTTGACAGCTTCAAGTATCTAAGAGGGGTGGGTGTAAGAGGAGAAGATCATACGATCACAGGAAGTTACTAGGCTATTGGTCCTGAAACCCTTACAAGCCTAGCGAAGAATTTAGTCAATGTTCCAATAAGTCAGCACCCTATGCCACTGTCCAGCAGGGAGACAGGTGGAATCCCAAGGGTGCATCTTCTTTTCCCTACCCAGTTATCCAGGTTGCGCTTAAAAAGAGTTAATGAGGTACTCTGCTTGACATGGATAGGGAGTCTACTTCACAAAAGGGGGAGTTTCTGGGATACAAATTTGTCCCGCCAACAAATCCTATTGATGTCACAGACCAGGATGAGGTTGTGTGTGCAAGTTTCTCAAGTGAAGCTTGACTTGCACAAATGGAGCAGTCCCATGAAGGCGGGGTCTGAGATTGCTTTGTATGCCAGACAGAGGTCACCTCTGAGGAGTCTGTAGGAGACTGAGTAGAGGGACAGGGCCTTTAGCCTATCTGTGTAAATAGATGTTTGAGGCCCTGGATTCTCCTGGTGAGGAACCTCTGTGGTCTCACCAGCTGCTGCATGTTCTTTTTTGAGGCACATGCCAAAAGGGGCATTGTACTCAATAATGGGTCTTATAAGGGAAGAATACAGGGATGCTATGACCACCTTGTCCCTGGATGAGATACCCTTACTAATGAGGTGGGCCATGTAGAAAGCTTTCTGTACAATGGAGGAAATATGGTGGTCAAAAGTTAGTATGCTATCAACTTGGCTGCCCAAGTCCCTCACGACTGATTGCGTGCTTAGGACCTTATTACCAATGTGATAATTTCTGGGGACATCACCCCCCCCAAAGGGGATGATGATGCATTTTTTGGCATTCAGTAGAGGCCATGTTTCTGGCACCAGTCATTTGCTTGAGTGAGACCCTCTTGCAGGATGCCCACATCACTATAAGAATTGATGAGAGCACCCAGCTTGCAGTCATCTGCAAACTTGATCAGTCATAGCCCACTGGTTTTGGCCTGCACCTCAGAAAAGTATATCCCAAACAGCAGAGGCCCCAAGGGTGATCCCTGGAGTATACTGCTCATTAGATCTACTGCTTGAGGTGGCTTCCCCTATTCTGACTAGGTGGGTTCTATCAGTGAGCCAGTTGTGCTACCCATCTGGTAACATATGGATTGATGCGTAGTTGACAGTTCATCTATTATACTTGAGTGGGGAATAGTATCGAAGGGTTTGGCCAGGTCAAGGCAGGCAGTGTGTGCACCATCTTCCCTTCGTCCATGGCCTTGGAGACCGTCTCAAAGAAGTTGACCTTATTTAACAGCCATGATCTCCCCTTGACGAAACCAAACTGTGTGGGAGCGGGTGTCTGGAGTTTGCCAATGTCCTCCTTGTTAATGAAGCCCATGATAATCCACTCCATGGCCTTGCAGATCAGGCTAGTTAGGCTTATGAGTCTATAATTTCCTGGATTGGTGGACGCTCCACCTTTCTGCAAAGGGATGACAATGACTGTCCCCACTCGGCTGGGATGAAGCCAGTACTCAGACTTTGGTTGTACTGGGTGCATATGGTGCCTAATGGTGCCGAAAGTTCCTGCCCAGGTTCATGTAGTATGCAGCCTGAGATATTGTCAGATCATATGGAGGCTGTATTTTTTGCCTTTGAGAGGGCAGTGATGGGGTGACAGAGAGGTGAAGTTTTCACTGAACCTGTTTGCCAGCAGGTTGGCTATATCTACAGTGTTTGTGCATGTGGTGCCCTTGACCTCACCTCAGCAGATCTGGGTGCTTCCCTTGAGATTGCGGACATATGTGAAGAAGGCCTTATGACTGTCTTTAGTAGATGTGGCCAGTTTGGACTCAAAGTTTGCTATGGAGTACTTCACTAGTGCTCTTATTTGCTTGTTCAGACTAAGGAGAGATTGCTTCCATTTAGGCACATGCTCCTTCCTGGTCCTGGACAGCAATTTTTTTTCCTTTTATTATGGAGTTTATTTATTGCAGATGTCCACCAGGCAGGTTTACTCTTCCTTGAGGAGGAGGATTTTGTCCTGTTGGGTATTCCTGACTCCATGTTCATGTAGTACTTTAGTGTAGGTTTGGACATATGTGCCACTTCCTATTGGGGGGATTAATCAGCTTTGCAGAAGTATTTTTGTTTGACCCTAGCTGGGGAGATGGTGACTTCGAAAGTGACCGCTTTGTGGTCGGATCATACCAGGGATGAATACACTGCAGGGATGCTGCAGTGGTTACTCTTGTTGGTTAATACCAAGTCCAAGATATTTTCAACTCTTGGGGCGTGTCAACCAACTGGTCCAAGGCATTTGCATTGAGGAAATCAAGGAATCTTTTGGCATTTGTGTTTTCGCATGAGTATTTCTTCCAATCTATGGCTGGATAGTTAAAGTTGCCCAGGATCTTGTTAAAGGGTTGAATCTTTATAAATTTGAACAGGTCCAGATATGGGCATCGAGTCAAAGTTGGAGACCTATAGATTTGAATAGGGGTATTTGTCAATCGTTAACTGCACGAGGAGTGTTTCTTGTGCGTCATACTGTTTGACCAGCCTGGGAGTTAATATGTCTTTTACACATATTGCAACTCCACCTCCTTTTGCTTTAATGCCCATGGTTTGGGGTCGGACAGGATGAGTAACCTGGTATGGCTGGGGTGCTCTCTGTAGCTTTGAACTAGGTTTCTGTGACTGCACAAATGTCAGCATCTTCCAGGGTTAAGAATGCTTGCAATGAGTGCAGTTTCATGTTTAGACTCCTAGCATTTAGCAGCATAATTTACATTTTGATGAAATTTTCATGTTGGTAGTTTTGACCTCATGGCATTGCTTAAAAAAGGCACTATGGGGGAGGCAAGAGCCTTTGCCAGGAACTTGAAGCCCAAGGGAGACAGATGCAGGCCATCCCTGTGGTTCATCAATCATGTCATCCCAGGCTGTAAGGTACTGGATCCCCTTGGAATGACACCAGAAACTAAGTCAATTGTTAAAGTCAGTCATTTTCGGTTTGTATTGAGGCATCATTCTGGGTGATGGTAAAATGCTGCTTAAGGCTAGGAACATACCTGCCTGGGACACGCATTCAGTGAGCTTGATCATGTCTCTCTTCATATAGTTCAGGGAGATACATCTCAAGTCATAGGTTCATAGGTTGGAACTAGGCTATCGGCCCTAAGGCCTATGCAAGCCTAGCCATAACAATTCACTGGAAATTTTTTCCCACAATATTTACTTCTCTGGGCCCCTGTCTAGCAGGGTGACTGACATGATCCCCGGGGTGAATTTCCTATCTCCCATCCAATCATCAAGGTTCCTTTTGAAGAGGGCCAATGAGGTGCTCTGCTTGACATGTATGGGCAGTCTATTCCAGAGTATGGGGTGTCTCTGGTTCAGGAACCTATTCCTCCAGCATGTTTTGTTCATTATGATAAGGTTTTGAACCCTGGAGTGTGTGGCTCTGAGGGACTGGGATTTCTTTAAATGGAGCATGTCCAACAGCTCAGGGTTTGACATGGCCTTGTATGTTAAGCAGAGATCGCCTCCTAGTAGACGATATGCCACAGAGTATAGCTGGAGTTTTTTTAGATGGTCAGCATATGGCATCTGCTTTAGGCCTGTGATTCTTTTAGTGAGGTATTTCTGTGGCCTTTCCAGCTGTTGCAGATGTCTTGTGAGGTACATACCAAATGGGGCATTATACTCTATAATGGGTCTAATGAGAGATGAGTACAGTGGGACAATGACCTCCTTTTTTCTAGATGAAAAGCCCTAGGTGATGAGGTGTGCCACGTAGAAGGATTTCCTGACTGTTGTGGCGATGTGGTTATCGAAAGTGAGACCACTGTCCACTTGTGTCCCTAAGTCTCTCATCACACTTTCGATGTTTAGTGTCCTGCCACCTATGTGGTAGTTCATGGATACATGTTTTTTTCCAAAGGGGATGACTATACATTTCTTGGCATTAAGCTTGAGCCCATGGCTCTGGCACCAGGCATCTGTTTCTGTAAGGCCCTTTTGTAGAATATCCACGTCATTTGGGGATTCAATAATGGCTCCCAGTTTGCAGTCATCTGCAAACTTTGTTAGCCAGAGTCCCTTAATGTTGGCCTGTACTTCAGAGAAGTAGATGCCAAACAAGAGTGGTCCCAGGACTGAACCCTGAGGTACTCCACTTGTCACTTGTCTGGAGCTAGATTTGGAGTCGGCTACTTTTACAGTCTGGGTTCTGTCAGTAAGCCAGTTGGCAACCCATCGAGTGACGTAGGGATTTATGCCCAGCTTAGTAAGTTTATCTATGATTCCAGAGTGGGGGATGGTGTTGAAGGCCTTGGCAAGGTCCAGATAGGCTGTGTGGACCTCCTTACCCTCGTCCACAGCTCTGGAGACCGATTTGAAGAAGTCAATCAGATTCAGGAGATAAGATCGGCCCTCCACAAACCCAAACTGGGAGTGTCTGGAGGTTGCCAATGTCTTTGTTTATAAGTTCCATGATAATGCGTTCCATGCCGTTGCAGATCAGGCTTGTCAGACTGATGGGACGGTAGTTCCTGGGATCCAAGGTGGATCCTCCCTTGTGCAGCGGGATAACTGTAGCTGTGCGCCACTCAGTGGGCACGAAGCCTGAGGTGAGGCTATGATTAAACATGACACTTAAGTGGGGTGCCAGTTCATTTTGTAGTTCGTGTAGTACACAGCCTGGGATGTCATCTGGTCCCATGGATGCTGTATTCTTAGCTTTGGAGAGTGCTGTTTCTACCTGTGTGGCTGTGATTATCGGAATTTGGCAATCTTTTGGTATTGAGATGGGCCCTTTAGGAGGTGAGAGGGGAGTGAAGTTGGCACTAAATCAATCTGCAAGGATATTGGCAATATCCTTGGGATCAGTATATTTAATACCATTCTGTTGTAGTTCAGAGCAGATCTGAGCATTGCCATTTAGATTCTTGACATAACTATAGAATGCCTTGTGGTTGTCTTTGGAATCTTTGGCAATTTTATTTTCGTAACTAGCTTTTGAGGATTTTATGAGGGATCTCAGCTTTTTACTGTGGCTGGTGTGGGAGTTTTTTGCATCCTGGAATTTTCCTCTTTTCTGCAACAGTTTCTTCCTTCTGTTGTATAGTTTGTTTATAGCAAGGGACCACCAGATTGGCTTCATTTTTTTGGAGAAGAGCATCTTGGTTCTATTTGGGATGGCACGATTCATGCACGAGTGGATGTGCTTGTACAGTGCCTTAGTGTAGGATTCTGCAGTCGAACTTCCAGATCCTGTCTGCGTGGGTGTTGTGAAGTTTGTCACTTCTGACTTCAGTAGCATGAAGTTGGCTTTGGAGAAGTTTTTTAAGGAGGTTTGCTTACTGGGGGTGGGGGTGGGATGTGGATGTCAAGGGTGATTTGCTTATGGTCAGACCTGACCAATGAGGGGGTGACCACTGGTGTGGAGCATCTATCTCCCATGTTGGTAATGACCAGGTCTAGGATATTGGAGGCCCTGGTGGGACAATGGATTAGTTGATCCAGGGCGTTGGAATTTATGAATTCCAAGAACCGTTGGGAAAAGGAGTTGGTACCAGAGTAGTTTTCCCAATTAATGGCAGGGTAGTTGAAATCACCTAGTATTAGGGTGTTTGGTTGTATCTCAATATTTTCCAGTATGTTTAGGAAGGTGTAGTGAGAATCTTGGGGTATGGTGGGGGATCTGTAGCAAGTTACAGTTTGGATTGCAGTCTTACCTAGTGTTAGTTGCACCTGGAGAATTTCAGATGCATTGTGTTGGGCAACTAGCCTGGAACTGTGAATATCCTTGACGAATATGGACACTCCTCTACCTTGAGTGTGTCGGTCTTGGTTTTGTGGCTGAAAAGTGTGGTAAGAATTGTAGCCTGGTATTGCAGGGCTGCTCTCTGGAGCCTTGAACCAGGTCTCAGTCACTGCACAGATATCGATGTTCTCCATTTTTAGGAGTGCCTCGAGAGAGTGCATTTTGAGGTTTAGACTTCTAGCATTGAGTAGCATTACCTTCAGATTTTGCATGCTTGTATCTGTTACGGTGGTGGTTTTATCCTTTGAACCTTGCCTAAAAAAGGCACTATAGGGGTGGCAAGAGCTTTAGCCAGTAACCTGAATCCCAGGGGTGACAGGTGCAGACCATCTCTGGCAAAGCATCATGGTTTGTCGATCATGTCTTTCCAGGCAGACAAATACTGGATCCCCTTTGAATGACACCAGAAGCTTAGCCAATTGTTGAAGTCAATCATTTTGCCCTTATATTGTGGTATCATTCTGGGCGAAGGCAGGATGCTACTCAGGGCTAGGGTCATACCTGCCTGGGCCACATGATCCAAGAGCTCTTCCATGTCTCTTTTCATGTAGACCAGGGAGGTACGTCTCAAGTCATTTACTCCAGCATGGACAATGACAGAGTCGTATTTGTACTTGTTGTGGAGTGAATTGAGTCAATGCGTTATGTGGCGGATCCTGGCACCCGACAGGCAGCTGACTGTAATTTTCTCCTTGTTCAGCCTGGTGAGTGGGACATCAGTGTGCCTGACTATAGAGTCACCTATGACTAAAGTGTTGGGTACATTGTCTTGCCTTAGGGGCTGTTGTTGGGTGGCACACTGGTGTTGTGAGCTATGTCTCACTTTGGTTGTGACTGGTGTTTGTTTGCGTTTCAGCTTCGGAGGTCCTTGTTGCTTGGGCAGGTTAATGTTAAGGGCCTCCACATATGTGGGTTTAGTGCTGCTATGTGTGAGAGTTGATGGTGTGGGTTTTGAAGGGCTATGAGTTGCTAGAGGTGTAATGCAGGGGTTAGCCTTCTCCTCTTGACTGTCTAGCACAGTCTTGACCGGAGAGAGCTTTGCTTCCAGTTTGGCTATGCAAGTGCATCTCTCGCAGGTTGTAGTGTTGGGTGGTAGGAAGAGAGGATTGTCTGTGTACATGAGGCAGTTGCCGCATTGCCCCAGTATGCCCAGATTCACCAGGTGGACAGGAGAAACCACCGGAAGCTGACCCTTGGACATGCCTGTTTAGGTGCTTTTTTGTAAGGTTTAAGAGCTGTTTTCCCTTACCTTTGCAAGGTACTTTGCAATTGTAGGCTGTTTAGTGCCTATGATTAATTTCTCCTTATTTACAAGGAAAGCTGAGTGCTTGTATCAGGTTCAGGCTTCCTAGTGCTTTACAGCAGGTTCTAGAGCAAGTGCTAGTCACAGGGGTTCAGATTTTAGTGCTACTACTGAGAAACCAGCTAGTTTTAAGGGAAAATTTGAAGAGTAGATTTTCTGGCACTTGGAATAGTTTAATTGTAGCCTCGTAGTGCTGCACGATGTGAAAAATGTGCAAACACACACATTTTTAAGCCAGAAAGTTGAAAGGGATAGAAATCAGCCCAAAAAGGCTAATAAAATTACAATTTCAGAGCTGGAAACCACTCCTCTAGCGTTAGATAGGCAGTACAATGCTCACCAGTCCCACTGGTAGGCAGTAGGACTTCCCTCTGCCACAGCAAGGTCTGGATAGCTCTGAGCACATAAAACAAAGTCCTGGGATATGGACTGGCTAGAAAAGGTGGGAAACGAGCAAACAAGATAGTATATTTTTTTTGTTGAAACAGGCTAAACAATGCAATAATACAGTAAATAAACACAAAAAAGTCTAACACACTTGAGTGTGTAGTCCTAAACAGTAAATGCAATTAAAACTCTACAAAATTAGCAATTTAACACTTTTTAAATGAAGCAAGGCAAGTGCACAACTGAAAAACGATTTAAGTGGCAGTAATACAGCAGAATAAGTAGCTAGTCTACATTTACATAGAAGTCTATATATACAGAAAAGCAGCTAAAACACACAAACCCTTCAGATGCAGTGCAACCTAGAGTACTTGAGTTGTAGCAATATTAAGGCAATTACGGTTATAATAAATGCTTTAAAATATACTCTATATTTCCAAAATGTTTGAGAAGCACAGTCAGAACATAAGGAAATTCAGGCAAAAAGTCTTTTTTTTTTTTTTGAAAGGGAAAAAGGAGAAACAGAAGGCCTTATCAAATGGTCTCTCTGTATGAGGTAGAATGAGCTACTGACACTAGACTGGGAGGAGTGTCCTAGATTAGATTTACAGTAGAGGCGGGCAACTGCAAAGCCACCAAGTATAAAAACAAGACACCAACAGGGAGAGTGGGTGGGGACACTAAAGCTATTAGCCTACAAAGCACTAGAGAAAGCCACAAAATGAAAGTTTTTAAACAGATAAAGATTTGTAAAGATACAGAATGCTTTAACTGCAAACAAATCAGTTACCCGTGCAGATTACAATAAAAGTGCTATATAAATTGCTAGAAACAATAAACTGTATAAATAATCGAAAAAAAAACAGGATACTTATATATCTCAGCTAAGAGTTTGAGTCCACACCTCAAATCCACTCTGCTCAGTGTGTATAGACAGAAACTCTCTCAAAGTTAGGGCTTAAATTCATGCCAACATGGACTATGACAGAGTCATAACAGCACCTATTGAGAGACTTGAGTGCATGGGTGATGTGGCGGATTCTGGCACACAACAAACAACTAACCGTGACTTTCTCCTTATCCAGCTTGGTGAGGGGAACATCTGTGCATCTCACAATGGAGTCTCCTATGACCAATATGTTGAGTTTATGTTTAGGCCTTAGTGGCTGTGAGACACAGGTGTGTGGACTACATGTGGTGTGGTGGGCACTGGAGTTTGCATGTGTTTTTGCCTTGGAGGTTTCTTTTATTTGGGTATGTTTTTGTTGAGGACCTCCGCATATGTGGGAGTGTATTGTGTAGGTGTGGGTGGTGTTTGAGGTGTGGTGTTCATGTTGACAACCTTCTCAGTGCCAGATATACTGGCTTGTGGGGGAGACAGCAATGATACTAGGTGCTTGATGTAATTGCATCTCTCACAAACCGCATTCCTAGGTGGTGGTAGTAGTAGAGGGTTGTCCGTGTACATGAGGCAGTTGCTACACTGTCTCAGGATGCCCATATCAACCAGACTGGCAGGAGAAAATGTACGGAATTGTCTATCCATATTTCTCAGAAACTGAGTGAGAGAGGCCAGAGACAGCTAAGAGAGTAAAGGGTGGAAGGTCTAAGAGTAGTACTACCCTGGTGATCACACAAGTGCTACTAAGGGAAAATTTGTAGCTGGAATACCTCAAAAAGGGTTAAAAGGTGTGCCAGCTGCAGCAAACCTTTATCTAGTCTATGCTACTCAATTTAAGGTTAGGAACACAGTAAAACAACTCACAAAGAAACACAGATTAACCACTTACAGACAAAAGAACAGAACTCACAGTATGAAAAATACAGTTAAACAGTAATGAAATGCAGTAAAATGCAGTTAAACAGTAATGAACTGCAGTAGATAGCAATGAAATATAGTTCATCAGTAAACTGCTTTAAACAGTAGCTCACAATCACAATAGTAAAAGACAGCTCAAATAAAGCAGCAATTCAGCAGAATACTATCATCAATTTAACAAGGCTACCAAACAAGCAGTAATAAATGCAGCAAACTAAATGCAGTTGAACTCCTAAGCAAAAGCAGGAAAATGAAGGAGCAAGAGGAGACAGAAGGTAATTCAAGATTGGGAAGCCAAAGGGGTGGGCCTTCAAAGCTTATCTCACTGTACACAGTATAATGAGCTGATGTAATGGGACTGGGGGGTGTGTCCAATATCAGATTTATACTACAGGCAGGCAACACAAAGCCAGCAAGCTTTAATACCACAGCAGCAGCTGGGTGAGTGTGATACACAAGATCAGGACAGACATAAGGACTGAATTCACCAAGTCTAAAAAAAAAACAGTTGCAAAGTTTAAACAGATATGCAGCAAATGTTTTTAGTAAATCAGAAGTGCACAAAACAGTTGAAAATAAGCACTTATCGTTTCCAGTCTCACAGCAGAGCAATGGCGGAAGGCCTATCTCACTGCAGCTTTGAGCAAACAAGTACAAACTGGTTTAAATACTGGCTATTTAAGGCAGAGAAACAGAAACCAGCCAAATTATCCAATCAAAAAAACACAGCCTTGCAGTAATGCCTCGAGCTAGATCAAACCAGACTGAATTCCCTCTCCCACGAAGAAACAGCTAGGCCTCTCTAGACAAAAGATTTCACTACAAGCTCAAGTCTGAATAAAAAGGCTAAAGCTGCATGTTGCTGCAGCCAATTAGTACAGAGTGTCAGGATTACTGTAGGGCAGAAGAATGCCAAAGAAATGGAAAAATAAGATTTACAAAAAGTACAGTTTTGTACCTACCATAAATGTAGATGTTCGAGTGTTCACCCTGCTGCAGTGATCATACTTGGGTTATCCTGTCGTCAGGTGGTCCCGCAGTCGGCCGGATTTCCAAAGTCTTGGTCCGACGTCGGTTGCTGTCGCCTCATCCCTGACGTCAGTGCGCCAGGGGTACATATATTGCAACCGACGCCATTTTCTTCAGTTTTTCTTGCCCCAGATGTCAGGTGCCCCCAAAGAGGTGATCCAAATTAGTACCAAAAGGTGAGAACACTGTACAAATACAAAAACCCTTCAGCTATAAGCAAATACATCAGTAAGGCATAGCAAAGATTTAGCCAGTAGATCAGAGGGGTTGGCGGGAGGGTAACCTGGACTGCAGCAGGGTGAACACTCAAACATCTACATTTATGGTAGGTACAAAACTGTACTATGTTCATTGTGTTACCCTGCTGCAGTCATCACACTTGAGTTGAGTCCCAAAGCTAAGGTAGGGTGGAGGCATTATAAAGGGTTAGAGGAGGCAATGAGGCCCTGCAGGACTGCAGTGGCGGAGCCTGCCCTGGACTTAGAATAAAGAGGTAAGTGATAGTGTTTGGTGAAGGTGTGTACAGAACTCCAAGTTGCAGCTTCTAAAATGTCCTTGGTAGGAACCCCCCTGAGAAAGGCTGTAGCGGTAGCTGTAGCCCTGGTAGAGTGGGTTCTAATGGTAGGAGGAACTGGTTTTCCATGATGGGTATAGCAGAATCGTATGCAATGGCCTATCCATTTTGAAATGGTTTGCTTGGATATGGGCCTCCCTTGAGAAGCTGTAGCACAGGAAACAAAGCGCTGGTCAGTTTTTCTGAAAGCCTTAGTTTTATCCAAGTAATATCGAAGCTGCCTGTGAATGTCCAAGGAATGCAGGAGTCTCTCACCTTTGTTCTGTGGATTGGGGAAGAAAGTGGGTAGATGGATGGTTTGATTTAAAGCTACACTGGAAACCACCTTAGGCATGAAGGAAGGATCAGTTCATAGAGAAACTCTGTCTTGATGAAAAATGAGGAAAGGTTCCACTGCCATAAGAGCCTGTAATTCTGAAACTCTCCTAGCAGAAGTTATTGCCAGGAGCAGGGCAGTCTTCCATGATAGGAACTGAAGGTCTGCAGAAAAAGCTGGTTCAAAGGGAGGTAGCGTTAGTTTTTCCAGAACAAAGTTGAGGTCCCATGTTGGTGTAGGAGCTCTTCTAGGTGATCTAATGTTTTTTGCCCCTCTGAGGAACTTCCTTAGGAGTGGGTTTGAAAATAAAGGTGGATTTGTGTCGTAGTGAGCTGAAATAGCTGAAGCATGGATTTTAATTGAGGAGAAGGAAAGTCCTTTATGTAACATCTCAGCTAAATACTGCAGAATGTGAGGCATATGAGGCTGAGTTGTGTCTTGGTCCTTAGCTTGGTTCCAAGCAGAAAACCTTTTCCATTTGTCCGAGTAAGCCTTCCTGGTGCTTGGCCTCCTGGCTTCTAGAATAACATCTAGCAATGCTTGTGAAAGAGGAGCTGGTTGGCTGCTTAATTGATTTGCCATGCAGCCAGGTTTAAGGTTTTGATCTGGCTGTGTAGAATCTGCTTGTCTTGCTGCGTGAGCAAATGAGGTAATTTGAGGCAATATCCATGGTGGACTGTGAGCCATATTCTTCAATAGCGGGTACCAGTGCTGGCGTGGCCAGTCTGGGGCTATGAGAATCATTCGAGGTTTCTCCTTTTTGATCTTCAAAAGAACCTTTGTGAGAAGAGGTAATGGAGGAAAAGGCATATGCTGTCAGGTTTTTCCAACTGAAGGAGAGAGCGTCCACTTTCCAAGCTTGAAGGTGGAATGTCCTTGTACAAAATGTTTTCAGCTGGTAGTTTTGAGGACTGGCAAACAGGTCTATATTTGGCAGGCCCCATCTTTGAGTTATCATTGCAAATATTTGTGGGTCTAGCTTCCACTCTTGGGAATCTTTGATGTTTCTGCTTAGGTCGTCTGCCAATGTGTTTTTCTGTCCTGGCAGGAAGTGAGCTTGTAACTGGACTTGGTAGGCCAGAGCTGTGTTCCATAAGATTATTGCCTGCCTGCAAAGAGGGTAGGAATGTGTGCCCCCTTGTTTGATTATGTACCACATTACTGTGGTGTTGTCCGTCTTTATTGCCAGTTGTCCAGGCTGTAGTAGATCCTTGAAAACTGTCAGAGCTTTCTGTACAGCTAGCATCTCTTTTTGGTTTATGTGCAGTATTCTTTGTTCTGCAGTCCATAGGCCTTGAATGCATTGCCCTGCCATGTGTGCCCCCAAGGCATAGTCTGAAGCATCTGTTGTGATAGTTTGCCTGGGTGGGGGCAAGATGAAAGGCTGACCCTTGTTGAGGTGACATGCCTGTGCCCACCATAGAAATTCTTGTTGAAGGCAGGGAATGAGAGATATCACTGTGTCCAAGCTGTGGCTGTGTTGAGACCATACGCTTTTTAGGTACCATTGTAATTTCCTCATATGCAGTTTTGCAAATGGTATTATCAGAATGCAAGATGCCATGAAGCCCAAAGCCTGCAGAATTTTTCTTGCAGTTAATTGAGTCTTTGTTGCCATTGTCTTGAAATATTGAGTCAGTTGTAATTGCTTGTCTGGTGTAAGATAAGCCTTCTGGGCCGTTGTGTCCAAGCTGGCACCCAGGAATGTCATTTTTTGTGAGGGTACTAGTTTTGACTTCTTTTCGTTTACTGTGTACCCCAGACAATTTAGTAGATGCTTCACAAAAGCCAGATGTTGTAAGAGAATGTCTTTTCTTTCTGCTTGGATGAGGCAGTCGTCCAGGTATGGATATATTTGAATTCCTCTTTGTCTGCAGTATGCAATTACTGGTGCCAGGCATTTTGTAAATACTCTGGGCGCAGTAGATAAGCCAAAGGGCAGTGCAGAGAATTGATAATGAGTCGAACCTGCAATGAAATGGAGGTATCTTCTGCAACTTTGTCTGATAGGGACATGCAGGTATGCCTCCTTGAGGTCCAATGTTACCAGCCATGCTTCCTTGCCCAACATGGGAAGTAGCTGCTGTAGTGTTAGCATCTTGAATTTGAGAACTTGTAAATAAGTGTTTAGAATAGAAAGGTCCAGAATTGGTCTCCAAGCATTTTCTTTTCTGGGTACTAGGAAGAGTCTTGAATAAAATCCTTGGCCTTGCTCTTGAGTTGGTATCCTTTGAATGGCTCTCATGGCCATGAGAGCTGTAATTTGTTTTTGAGCCTCTGCCCTTTGATTTTGTGGCAGGTTTGGCATTCCTCTTTTTATTGGCAAGGTGTGAAAGTGGAATCTGTATCCTCATAAAATTATGTCTAGGACCCATTTGTCCTTTGTGACCATGTGCCAGTTGTCTGCAAATAGTGCTAGTTTTCCCCAAGGGGGGCTGACGAAAGAGCTTTGTTTGGCCAGCTGAGGTGCAAGTCATTGAGTTTGCCTTCTGGTGGGTTGAGACCTGTCTTCTCCTCCCTTCTGGGTTGGAGTGCCCCATTGGCGAGGTTTATACTGAGCTTGTGATTGTCCTCTGCCCCTTGGGCGCCTGTATTTACCCCTCTGAGGCCTGTCAGTGGCTGGAAAGGACCAATTTTTTGTTGGCCAGGTTCTGCTGAAACGAGGGGGTTGTACCTGTAGGAAATCTTTGACTGTCTGCATTGATTTTGCCTTATCTTCCATTTTCTTTAAAACTTCTTCTGCTTTAACACCAAAAAGAACATCCTGCTGTAAGGGAGCATCTAGTAGTTTTGCTTTAACATGATCACGCAGACTTTGTTCCTTTAACCAGGCATGCCTACATATAACTGATCCAGTGACAGCTGCTCTGCAAGAGGCCTCCAAAGAATCAAACCCACATTGTAAGGTGCGTTTGCTCACCTGCTCGGTGGCGTGCAACAAATCCTGTACTTCTTTCAATTCAGATTGTTGAGGGAGGGTGGTTATCTTTTGTTTTAACTGAGAGATCAGAAATTGCTGATACTTAAGCATATGAAATTGACAGTTTAGAGCTCTCATAGCTAAAGTGGCTGAGGTGTAAACCTTTTCCCCCCATCTGTCTAGTGCTCTTGAATCCCTTTCAGAAGGTACTGGATTTTTAGCCATGGAAGCCTTAGCCCCTTGGGACCCTGGGAGATAGTCTCTGGGTCAGCTACTGGGCTTTTGTAAAGAAATTTGTGGGAATCAGGTACTCTGTAGTATCTGTCAGGCTTGGTCGGGGCAGGAGGCAGAGAGTCAGGGTTGAAACTGGATTCTAAATATACATCATCCACAATGTCCAAAACAGGAGGGATGGCTAGAGGTCTGTGTTGGGGGAGTAAAAGAAAGTCTCTGAGCCTTTTCTTGGAATCAGAGTAATCCTGACCTTCCTAGTGAAAATGTTCCCTCATAGTGTGTAAAGTTTCCCCAAAACAGTAATCTTCTGGAGGGGAAGCTGAGGGAAGAGAGTCCTCAGCATCAGAATCTTCATAAGGAGAGAAGGAATAGTCTTGGTCCTCAAAGGAATCCGAAGAAATAGACAGTTGTTCAGAGGAAACAGATTCTTCCTCTTGTCTAGGCCTTTTGTCAGGAGGAGGCTGAGAACCCCTGATAAGAAAAATCAAATCTTCAGCCATCTTGAGCATCTGTTTCTTAGGCATAGGGCCTTGAACAGGAGACTGAAGTAAAGCCTTTTTCGATTTGGAAGGAGTCTTCGATTTGGAAAACGTTTCGACTGTAAGAGTCGTCGGTCTGAAAATGACTTCAGAAGGCGATGGCGTTTCAGAAGTACCGACATCCTTGGAAGGTAAATCGTTAGGGCCTAAAGTAAAAGGCTGCGTCGGCCTAGTACATTCCGTCAAAATATCCGTAGCGGTCTCGGGTTCCAGAACTGTGGTAGTCAGAGGCTGCGTCGGAGCCTCACTGATAACCGGAGACCGGATCAACCGAGGCCTCGGAATCGGGCTTAGGCCTGGGCTGTCGATCCTTATCCCTGCGCTTTTTGTGCACGCCGGTAGTCGGTAGCTCCGACGGCATGTTATAATTAAAATTTCTGCCAAAAAAGTGTCGTGCGAAATCAAATCGTCTTTTAATAGTACGTTTATTAAATCTAGCACAAAAACGACAAGAAGTGATGTCGTGATCAGGGCCTAGGCAAGGTATGCAATAAGAATGAAAATCCTTATGAGGTATTTGCTTCCCACAAGAAATACAATTGTTAACTTTTTCTGACATCGGTCTGAGGCAAGAAAAGTTTCCCCAACGGGGTACTTAGCTTTATAGAAGACTTTGGTCTGAAATTTGAATTCGAAAATCTCAGGAGTCAGCCGACCAGCACTTGCGAACTGCTTCTGCTTCGGGCACCGTGCGGCAAGAAAGATTGGAGAAAATGGCGTCGGTTGCAATATATGTACCCCTGGCGCACTGACGTCAGGGATGAGGTGACAGCAACCAACGTCGGACCAAGACTTTGGAAATCCGGCCGACTGCGGAACCGCCTGACGACAGGATAACCCAAGTGTGATGACTGCAGCAGGGTAACACGATGAACATCAGAGGTGAGACCAATACTTCTGTATGGCACAGAAATCTGGGCTTTGAATCCAGAGCAGCTGATGAAGCTAGAGGTGATGGAAATGTAGATGAAATGCCTTCAGTAGGATATTACAATGCACACTGTGGGCCAGAAGAAGAAATGATGACATCAGAGCAGAAGCCAGAGTAGCACCAATTGCAGACAAGGTCAAACAGAACAGATCATAGTAGTTCAAACACACATGCAGGAAAGCAGAACACAATTGGATGAAGAAGACTAGGACAGACAGGAAGACGGCAAGAGGAAAAGAGGATGCTTAGCAAAGAGATGCATGGACTGCATGAAAGAACAACTGTGATAGTCAAGCATGGCTAAGCAGACAGGAGAGTATCACTGAACTGAGAGGAGGAGACAGCTGAACTGACATCCTAACCTCATGTGGGAAAATTGAAAGGAGGATTTGTGATGATGATGGTTGATAACAGATGACAAGGACAAGCCGGTGCATCTGCTTCTATAAATAAAAGAGGGGGTATCATACCATGTTAACACATTACTACTACACTGTACTGCTTCTTATCAAAATCCATCTGTGTCTGGAAGCATGCATTCTTGAAGATACCAGCTTTTCCATTTTCACCTCCTCTAGAAAACGCTCACATACCACTGTGAAGAAAATATCATCTTCAGGTCATCCACCCTGCATATCAAACATTTTCCTCCTGTCCTTGTACACTGATTTTAATGGTACTAACTCCTTTTGCGGAATTCCATATGGTTTCTGAAAGCCTTCGCAGTGCATCACATCATCTACTTTTTCCATGCGTTTACTTCATGAAATGATTGATAAACACAGCACTAAACAGAGAGTACAAATAGATGAATGTCATGTCAACTCTTCCTTTTTAAGCCCAAACCTCTGGGATATACCAAACGTTTCTACATTAGGGATAGAAGTGTGTGTGTGTGTGTGTGTGTGTGTGTGTGTGTGTGTGTGTGTGTGTGTGTGTGTGTGTGTGTGACAGAAAGAGTGTCCGCAGGTTAAGTCTTGATTAAAGTATAGATAGCATTGTTCCTGTGTGCAAGTGTACAGAAAGTGTGTGTATTTTTTCATATGTAGGCATACCTCTCAGCCTCTTAGAGCAACAAATCTGGGCAAAACCATGAATAATAGGGGGACAAAGGCCCAAAAGTTGGGACAATTTTTAAATATTGCTCTTAGGAACATAGAAAGTTGATGGAATAACAGGTTTTGCATTAACATGCATTTTCTGAAGGGTATGAAGTCTGAAATTCATATGCTTATTATTTTCTGACTTCAGTTCTCAATGCTTTACTAATAATTTGCCAGAAAACTAAAATTTTATGAGGAACAGATGAAAAATATGAGGCAAAAATCTGGACATTCTGAGAACATCTGTACAGTTGATAGGTATGCACGTAGGGATGGGGTTAAGGTTAGCAGCTGTCCTTACTCATTTATGTGCTAACCCCTAACCCTGCCTCTGTCCCAACCCTACAGATTTCCTTATGAAAAACCCTTTTCCTAGCAGTACCACTATTCAGACAGTATATCTATTGTTAGTGTTAAGATTTTGGATTTCTGTTTTGTTTTTTTATCTGATCACAAAAGGAGAGCTTCCATTTTGCTTTTGTGGTCAGTGTATTGTCAAACATTTTGGTCAGTTAAAATAACTGTCAAAGCAGATATGATTTAATAATTGCTGTTACTGTAATTCGAGATTTGAATAAATGTAAAAACATACTGTAGGAAAACTATCCGTCAAAAAATGATAAATAAAAATAAAATAGTACACGACTATATACAATTTTAATCACAAGTAAAAGACAAGCTTTTACATAGAAACACTTTCTCAAGTGGATAAAAAACTCCACATGCATATCTTATATAAATATAAGACAATAAAATTAATTTACAGACAATACATCAATTAAATATAAATGAATTAAATAAATGATTCAATGATGTTAGCCCCTTTGTTTAAGAATAGGTTTTTAAAGGGTCAATGTTCATTTAAACCTGGTGTATTAACAGAATTTAACCTGGGGATCCATTCATACTCATGAACCTCAATTTTATGAACAATTTCACCTCTCCTAACACCACTCACAATGGCCTGAAGCATTCAAAGCTTAAAATGATGTGCATCCTCATTGTGTCAAATGTGTTTAGCAAAAGCATTGGATAGGTTGTTTCTTGATGTCAAAGATGTTGTACAATTCTATCACATAACCTCCTGTTCATTTTACCAACGTAAAATGACATACAAACCACACACTTAGCTAAATAAATTAATTCTACTGCAACTGCCTTAATGAAGTACTCATTTACATTTAATAACTGGATGCAACTGTATATGTCTTTGTATTATTTCTAAAGCTTGCAAAAGTATTGCTTTTTGTAAATATTTTGTTATATTTTGGAGCTTTTATACCCAGGCATCCACTGAAAATGGGCACCTAGCCAATCTTTTCCCGGTAATCAAATGTCAATAAATGACTATATATATATATATATATATATATATATATATATATATATATATATATATATATATATATATATATATATATATATACACACACACACACACACACACACACACACACACACACACACACACACACACACAAAAACCAAAGAGTAAAAAGGTCACACAGACAAACCAATTAGTAAAAACTACAAGAAAAACCTAGCCAAGCTACAGTTTTCACTGTGTGATACCTTAAACCTCCTGTAAGAGAGGCCCATTAGATATATGCAAATGACCCCTTAAGAACATCAAATAGTTCAGAAATATAGCTTATGAAAGTACATGACTTTTTTTTTTTTTTTAAGTCTTTGTGGATACATTCAGGCCAATAAAGCCAAATCCCATTCTAGCTAGTCACAAGTCATACGCTGAGGCACTTTTTGTTTTCTATTTATGTTTTTTAGGTGTTGGGAGGTAGGGGTGGGTGGGTTCAGTTTCGGTGTCCATCAAGACAGGGAGAAAAAAAATAGCAAGGTTAGTACAAACTACCCATGAAACAGCACTCCCAGTATACAAAGGAATAACACCCATATATTCTACCTTAAAATAGTTGTGTAAAGACTATTTAAACACAGGGACAAACAGAATATTATACTAAAACAAAAAGCCAGCAATTTCGTCAGATACACATTAAGTACCGACACATATAATCAAAATCCCCAATAGAAAACAATAAATGGCTAATATTAGTTCTACGTGTATAAAAGGTAATTCAGTTTAAAATTAGGGAAAAATTCCTGTCAGAAATAAAATGGTGCTAAAAATCAAAATTCAAATGAAAAAAATCGCACTTAAAATCTCATTACATTACTTCATTCTCTACACAACGGAATGAGGAAAAAAAGTGCTGTTAGCATCCAAAACCACCAAAAAGATATGAACCCAGGAAAAAGGCACAATCTTTAATAACCACACTGAAATACAGCAAAATCTTTAATAGTCCCAAACAATCTTAGCAGTTTTGTTCCTAACTGTTGTGGGACTTCCTCAGAGATTATAATATCCATTGCAACCTTCCCTTTTAAAACACAAACACTCTCCATGTCATATAACCCAGGAATACACATATATTTAAATTCATTGTAATCCATCCAACAACTTTAATCAATTGAATACACATGCACCATACCATTCCTCCCATATTACACCCCCCATATTTATACATCACATAATACTATGTAAAAAAACAACTAAATATTATTATAAAATATATCTGAAATTTGCAGAGATCCACGGTGAATAAACCCTTAATATTTCTGCTAAACCCCATAAAAACATTTCATTAAATAATGAAAGACATTTTCAACACACTTGCCACAGACACTGTATCATTCAAACCATAGGGACCTGTCACATCAGTCGTAAGTTGCCACTGTAATTCCTTTATTTCAAACTTTACCTTCCATGGTCAATCCCATTTATCTCTTTCCATCATTTCCAAAACTAAACTTGTGTCACTGTCACTTATAAACATGTTTAAATAAGGCATTATTGTTGGTCGTTCCTCTTGATATCATACATATGCCCGTAAATCCTATATTTGAAACCCCTCTCTGTTTTTCCAATATAAAAACATGAACAGTTCCTACAATGGTCAACAAATACAACTCTTCTTGTGTAACAATTACTAAATTTAGTGCACTTAGCCAAGCCATAACCCATGATGAAAATACCCTCACCCTCTTTTATCAAAGGGCATTGCTTGTACTTACCAAATTTAAACGTCCCAAATTTAGGCCGACAATTTGTCGCCTTGCTCCTCATCTTTTCAGTTAAGTTCTTAAAGCACAAATCTTTCTTGCATACCACCCATGGTTCCTCACCTAACGTATGTAAATTTACAATGTTCACCCTAAAACTGTTCCAGTTTCTTTCAATAATCTCCTTCATTCTCCTAGCTTATCCATTATATGTTGAGACTAATGCCTCTGTAAAATCTCTATGAATGGAAGTCGTATCATCACAATCATCACAGGTTAACTTACCACCATTCCCATCTCCCCTTCCTAATAAAGGGGAATAAAACCTTTTTGTCTTTTTATCAAAAATCACAACAAAAATATTATTATTGTATTGCTGTATTATTATTACAAGGTACCCCCTCCTTATTAAGATCCTAAGTTTTTCAAGAGGGGAGCAAATACAGGCTAGCTTAACAAGTTACCCTTTAAGAAGAGCTTTTTTGGCAACTATTAAATTGCAGAAATTAATTGGAATATGTGTATTTTTCTCTGAATAATAGAAACAAGTATCTTATTGATTGCATCTTTCTTAATTTCGATGTCCAAATAACAGAAGTTACTCTGGGAAATGTCCATAGTAAACTTAAGGAAATATGTTATACAGTTAACGTACTAGAAAAACTCCCCTAATCTTGCTTGTGTATTTTTCCAAAAAATAACTATATCATCCAAAAAAAACGGCCATACAAAAAACAACCATCCTGGAATCCAGAGAGTTGAAAATGGAAGAATGTTCCCAGTAAGCCATTACAATGTTTGCGAATATGGGGAAACAAACAGGTCTATATTAGTTTGCCAAAAATTATTTTTAGTGAACACCTTTCCGTAGACCCTTATTCAGCAAAAATAACTTCTGCAACTCGCTGGATTTCCAAGGGCAAGAAAACAATTGCCCCACAGAATGGAAAATCGCCTAAATCAAACCCAACCAAGTGTGTGTGTGTGTGGGGGGGGGGGGGGTTGCCCCCCCCACACCTCCCCTAATTATATCACTAAAGTGGGGAAAAGTGATTTTTGCTGAATAGGGGTCGACGGAAAGGTTTTCACTGAAAATAATTTTCAGTGAACTAATACAGACCCAGCACAAGCTGCCCCCATGGCTACACCTGTCTCTTGTTGGAATATGTTACTTTTGACAAATATAAAATTATTAATCAAAGCATTAAGGTCCTTAAAACTGTGATGGTACTTGTTGAGTCTTTCGGCTTTTCCCGGTTAGGGGTCGCCACAGCAGAACTCCGGTCCGCTAATGATTGGTAGTTGATTTTTACGTGCCGAGTTACCAGCCCTGACACACAACCTTCAACGAAGGTACGCCCATTCACGCATGTCTCCACGCAGAAGATGCTCTAGCTGAGAATCGAACCGGACAGCGTCTGAGGTGACAACGCTGCCGCACACCAGCACCGCAGCAAACTATTATCTAAATTTGTGAAACCACCTCATAGTGAAGGACTGATTTAGTTTCATGAGTATTTGTGTGGTTACAGAATCCTGTAACTGCAGGACATTCATTTGTTTAAAACCAGACTTTCTCCATCACAACAAACTCTCTTTCTCTCTCACAAACACACACATACACACACACACACACACACACACACACACACACACACACACACACACACACACACACACACACATATAACACACAAACTTAACAGACAACACAATGCAACAATTCTTTCAAAAAAATGTATACAGCCATGTATCTGTAACTGAACAAAGCCTGTAACAGATTTTTTTTATTCAATGTCTTCAGTATGTAAATATGTACAGTTCAAACAATGTTACTATAAACAGGTGATAATGTGTGTGTCTGAGTGTTATTACACATATATGCGCACGTGTCTTTTTTCACCTTGAAGAACATAAAAACAGTTAAGACTATGCAGAAATAAAAAATGTTTGCCTCAAACAGTACTAGCATTCAGCCGTGTGGCTTCTACAATAAATCGAACTTATGTACTTGCATCTTGACTTGTGGGTAATCTGCCATCAAGGTAGAGCTGAACTAGCAACATCAATCCTATACAGCTTTCTTCAGCTGTTAAGCTCCTCCCTTTTCCAATAATACACTTGTGTTTCACTGTCCTTTAGACTGTGCTTGCCTTCTAAACAGCTGAAAAGTTGAAACCACTAAGGAAGGAAAAACTGGAGAACTTCTTCGGTCTTACACCTGCCAGGTATATCCAGAAGAATGGAAGAGACAATCTGGATGGGGAACAGTCTGTGTGTTGTTGAGGATAATTGAGTGGAACAATACACAACCCACATTATCTTGTACTGTCCCTCATTTTGCCTCAACTTATGGGACAGAATCCCCAACTACTTGGCATCCAGGAAAGCATAACAACAAGATATCCTACAGGATGGTCCACACAAAGGAAGACATGGATCTAGAAATCCTATCCAATTTGTACTACTTGAGTATAGATTGCTGACGAGGTTGCTGCACCACAAATATTATCTACAGAAGCATTTCTGAAGAAGGCCATGGAAGCAACTGACCCTGTTGAATGGGCCTTAGATCTTGAGTGGACAGTCTTATTGTTGATAGAATAAGAGTTTGTAATAAAATCTGACAACCATCTGGACAGAGCAACTTTTGAAACCTCAGCCCTACTGTAGCAGCCTTAAATGAGACAAAATGTTAATTATCTTTATGGAGCTCTTTATTGTTTTGTAGGTAAAACAAATCTGTCTACAAACCTTTAATGGAAAAACAGGATAAGGAGACTTGGAAGAAAGAACATGCAGTTCTGGTGTCCTACTTGCTGCATTAATAGCAACTAGAAGCAGTGTTTTCCATGGTAGGCATTTCAATCCACAGTAAGAGGCAGGCACATAGTTAAATAAAGGCCTGTAAAACCAAAAGCAACCTCTGTGGCAGACTGAGGTATTTTTTTTTTGGGGGGGGGGTCTAAGAAGAAAGGCTCCTATAAGATATCACTCCTAGGAGGCTAAGGAAACTAAACCCTTGCTGAAAATTAGATACAGCTGCCAGCTGAATTCTATCAGAAGAAAAACTTTGGCTAGATTCAAAAAGTGTTGCTAAAATTTGGGGGAACTGAGGGAATGGAAGACAAGAATGTTTTAGTCCTTGTTGCACTGCCAAAATAGAGCACCTATTTACTATTGTAAAACATTCTAGTGGTTTCTTTCAGAGAAGCAAAAAAAAGAAATCAGAATGGCTATCAGAAAAGGATGAATTAATGGCCCATCACTGAAAATGAAGAATCCATGTACCAAATCTGCCAGTGCCAGAAAGGGACTACAAGGCTGACAGAGGCCATGCACAGTAAAGCTTTCTGAAGGAAACGTAACACATCGTATCTGCCTTTTTAGGGATGGCTGGCTGACTATTAGGAAAACTGCAGGAAGTAAGACACACATCCTCTAAAGCACTCAGGACAGGAGGAATGGGAGTAGGTTCTGGAAAATCCTTCTGTAACGACTCAATATTTTCTGAGGAATTGAGAAATCTCAGTATTCTCCCACTGAAAACACTGATGCATTCTAGCAACAGTCTAAGAAAATGAGAAACCCCCACAGGGAGAATCAGAAGCTGAGCACTCTTCAGAGTCTGAATCAGAAATCTAAGGACAAAACTCCAAATCTATCCCTGTGTCTTCCTGTTCATATTCAGAAAGATGAATCGCTTCAGAAAAGAGGCATCCTTCTTTCTTTTACCAGGAACTACTCTACAAGAAAGATCAAAAGCCAGTCCCAGATGAAATATGAGGAGGATTAGATACATGCTTGATTTTTTTTGTTTCTTTTTGAAATGAAAAATGGGGTAAACTGTGTCATTAACAGCAACGGCTGCTTCCCCAGGGTTGGCACAGCATTCTGACACAACAGGGAAACCTTCCCTTTCCCTCTGCCAGCACCAACAAGAGTGGTTCTCCCTTGCCCACTGAGGGGACTCACAACAGTCACAGAGGATGTGGCTAACTCCGCACTGCATAGTGGCTGTAGGTGCTACACAAGAGGGATCCAGAGGTAAAAGATGAGCGGACTGAGGTACAACAAATGCCCACAGCAGAGTCACCCACTTGCGGCAGATGTAAATTGTTAGCCTTCTAGGGTGGCAAAGGCAGTTTGTTTAACTTTTTCTTTTTTTGGCTAGAAAAAGGACCAGCCATGACACCAACAATCTATTAAATGGTCATGTCAAAAATGGTGCCTCTTAGGGAAAACAAACCGCAAATGCTGGTAAAACTACCAGTCTACAAAAGTTATTTTTTTGACAGAAAAAAAAACACAGTAAAAAGCACTTTCAAACATCATACCAAAAAATGAACATATGTTACCAGTTAGTCTTCACTACTTTTTAACTGACAGAAAAAAATGAGGATTACAGTCTCGAAACAGACAGACAGAATACAACACTTATAGCTTTAAAGTAACTTCCCCAAAAAGGATAGTAATAAAACATTAGTAAAAAAAGAAAATGGAAGTTTCCCCCCAAAAGGGAACTTATCTGCCCAGCAAAGGATAGAACAAGCTGACCAACTATCCTCAATAGCCTCAGAGGAGCATATTGTTTGGCGGCAGGAAAGCTCTGAAGGGCTTTGCACCCAAAATTGTCTTTTAGTCAGATCACCTTGAGCTGTATGATAGTTCGGACACATGGAAGGTGCCCTGATGCTTTGGAAGCTGGCCGGCTGTTCTATCCTTGGCAGGATATAACCCATATAGCTAAGGCTACTGCAGCAGTGATCAATATGAAGAACATGCATCTTCCAGTCCTTGTTGAAGGATATGTTCAAGGTGATCACTGCTGCTCTGTCACTTGGATCAATGATTAGCACTTATCGACTCAGAAAAAAACAATTTCCAAGGGAGGAGCCAAGACAGTGGGAGCATCACCTTCCTGCACTGAAGCACCAGGAATTATCCTCTTGAAAAACTTGAACACAAATGTAGACACCCACATGGTGCTGAGGATAGTCTTGTTGGTACAGATTCCATCTTCAAGGAAAAAGAGCCAGACAGCCCTGACATGGGAGCTCCGGAGCACTAGCTGTCTGTTTACCTACATTACACAGTGAAGTTCATGACACCGAGAACAGAACTGAAGTCTTTACCAAAGATAGCACTGAGGACTCAACATGGAAGGCCCAGTGCTGAGACACATGCTTCCAAAAGGACAGGGTTGATTGTGTCAGATAAAAAGTTGACACTGATCAATCTAATTCAGTTGATACCAAAAGTACAGTAGTGTACCTACCATAAATGTAGATGTTCGAGTGTATTCACTGTTGCAGTCATTACTCTTGGGTTATCCTGCTGGCAGGCTACCCTCAGTCGGCCAGAATTCCAAAGTCTAGGTCCGGTGTCAGTTGCTGTTGCCTCTTCCCTGACGTCAGTGTGCCAGGGGTATAAAAGATGCAGCCGACGCCATTTTCTTCAGTTTTTCTTGCCTCAGATGTCAGGTGCCCCCAAATTGGTAGGCTGAGAAATATGCCAATAAAAATGCATACACAAAAATAACATTTCCTTCATCTACAAGCAAATACACCAAATAGGTTGTATAGGATAAAGAAGTGCAGATAAGTCCCAGCAAAGAAAATGGGGATGGTGGGTGGGTAACCTGGACTGCAACAGTGAATACACTAGAACATCTACATTTATGGTAGGTACACAACTGTACTATGTTCATCGTGTTTCACTGTTGCAGTCATTACTCTTGGGTTGAATCCCAAAGCTGAGGATGGGTGGCTGGGCTAAATAGGATTAGGAGAGGCTATGAGGCCCTGCAGAACTGCAGTGGCAAAGCCTGCTCTGGACTTAGAGTAAAGAGGTAAGTGGTAGTGCTTTGTGAAAGTGTGCACTGAACTCCAAGTTGCAGCCTCTAAGATATCTTTGGTTGGTACTCCTCTGAGGAAGGCTGCTGAAGTGGCTGCTGTTCTTGTGGAATGAGGCCTAATGCCCTTAGGCACTGATTTGCCATGTTGAAAATAGCAGAAACGGATGCAATGGCCTATCCATTTAGAAATAGTCTGTTTTGAGATAGGCTTTCCTTGTGATCCTGCAGCATATGACACTAAAAGTTGCTCAGTCTTTCTGAAAGCTTTAGTTCTGTCCAAGTAGAAGTGTAACTGTCTGTGTATGTCCAAAGAATGCAGAATTTTCTCACCCTTGTTCTGTGGATTTGGATAAAAGGTAGGCAAGTGAATGGTTTGGTTGAGGGCCACACTGGACACTAACTTGTCCTCAGAGAAACCCTGTCTGGATGAAAAATGATAAAAGGTTCCACAACCATGAGTGCTTGTAACTCCGAGACTCGTCTTGCAGAGGTTATTGCTAGGAGCAGAGCTGTTTTCCAGGATAAGAATTTTATATCTGCTGTTGATGCTGGCTCGAAAGGAGGCAGTGTGAGTTTTTCCAAAACATAATTGAGGTCCCAGGCCGGAATTGGTGCTCTCCTTGGAGGCCTAATGTTTTTGGCCCCTCTGAGGTACTGCCTTATTAAAGGATGAGAAAAGATAGGTGGTTCCATATTGTAATGGGCTGAAATGGCAGAGGCATGTATCTTAATTGATGAGAAAGAAAGGCCTTTGTTCAGCATCTCAGATATTGTAAAATCTGAGGGATATTTGGTGCACACGTGTCAATACCTTGTTCCTGGTTCCAAGCACAGAATCTCTTCCATCTTTCTGCATAAGATTTTCTGGTACTGGGCCTCCTGGCCTCCAAGATAACATCCATAACAGCTTTTGAAAGAGGAGTGTTCTGAATGGCTACATTATCCGCCATGCTGCCAGATTTAAGGTCCTGAGTTGGCTGTGCAGGATCTGATTGTTTTGTTGGGTCAGCAAGTGAGAAGTTTGAGGCAATATCCATGCTGGGCCTTTAGGATTGAGTACCAGTGCTGGCGTGGCCAGTCTGTATCAATATCATTTTTGGCTTCTCTTGTCTGACCTTTAGGAGTACCCTGGGAAGGAGAGGCAGTGGAGGAAAGGCATATACTGTCAGATTTTTCCAGCTGAAGGATAGGGCGTCCAATTTCCATGCTTGCTTGTGATAAATCCTTGTGCAAAATCTCTGCAATTAGCAGTTGTGAGGGGAGGCAAATAGATCTATGTCTGAGCATCCCCATTTCCTTGTTATCATGCTGAAGACTTGTGGATCCAGTTTCCATTTGTGGGGCTCCATGAAGTTTCTGCTTAGTTCGTCTGCCAGAGTATTTGTTTTTCCTGGCAGAAATTGTGCTTGCAGGTGAACCTGAAAAGCCAATGCTGTGTCCCATAAGGTCATTCCTTGTCTGCAGAGGAGGTAGGAATGTGTACCTCCCTGCTTGTTTATGTACCACATGACCGTAGTATTGTCTGTCTTTATCAGTAGCTGTCTTGGATGAAGCAGGTCCTTGAAAGCTGTCAGGGCATTTTGAACAGCTAGCATCTCTTTTTGATTGATGTGAAGATGCATCTGGTTTGCAGGCCATGTGCCTGGAATACATTTTCCTGCCATATGGGCCCCCCAGGCATAATCTGATGCATCTGTTGTCAGTGTCTGTCTGGCTGTGGGTAAACTGAATGGAAGACCCTTGTTGTGGTGACAGGCTTCTTCCCACCATCGTAACTCCTGCTGCAGGCAGGGAATGAGTGCAATAACTGTCTCCAGGCTGTGGCAATGCTGAGTCCAAACACTTTTTAGATACCATTGTAGTTTCCTCATATGCAGTCTGGCATATGGAATTAGTAGAATGCAGGATGCCATGAAACCAAAGGCCTGCAGGATTTTCCTTGCAGATAAGTGGGTTTTTGTTGCCAATTTCTTGAAGTAAGAAGTCAGTTGCTTTTGTTTGTCTGGAGTGAGATAAGCCATCTGGGCAGTTGTATTTAAGCTTGCACCCAGGAATATTATCTTGAGAGGGCACTAGTTTTGATTTCTTTTCGTTTACTGTGTACCCTAGGCCAATTAGTAATCTTTTTACAAATGCCAGATGCTTTAGAAGAATGTCTTTGTTTTCTGCTTGAATTAGGCAGTCGTCCAAGTAGGGATATATTTGAATTCCTCTTTGCCTGCAAAACGCAATTACTGGTGCCAGGCATTTTGTGAAGACTCTGGGCACAGTAGACAAGCCAAAGGGCAGTGCAGAAAATTGGTAATGCATTGAGCCAGCTATGAATCTGAGGTATCTTTTGCAAGATTGTCTGATTGGGACATGCAGGTATGCCTCTTTTAGGTCCAAAGTTACGAGCCAAGCCTTCTTGCCCAGCATGGGCAGTAGCTGCTGTAGAGTCAACATCTTGAAATTTGGAACTTCCAGAAACGTATTTAGTATAGACAGGTCCAATACTGGTCTCCAGATTTTGTCCTTTCTGGGTACTAGGAAAAGTCTGGAGTAAAATCCTTGTCCCTGCTCTTGTAATGGTACTTGCTGAATGGCCCTCATGTCCATGAGGGCTGTAATTTGTTTCTGGGTCTCTGCCCATTGATTGTGTGGCAGGTCTGGTATATCTTTTGACCTTGGTAGTGTGTGAAAATGGAACCTTCGGACTGTAGCCTTCGGACAATATGTTCAGGACCTATTTGTCTTGGGTAACCATTTGGCAATTTGATGAAAAAAATGCTAGTTTTCCCCCTAAGGGGGCTGCCAAAAGAAAAGTGCTTGGATCTGGCAGAGGAAAGTCACTGGGACTGTTTCCTGTAAAGTTGTGATTTGTCTTCTCCGCTTTTGGAGGTAAGAGCACCCCATTGTTTAGGCATGTATGAGCCTTGGGGCTGAGATCTGCCTCTGGGATGCCTGTATCTGCCTCTTTGTGGTCTGTCTGACACTAGAAAGGACCAATTTTTAGAAGGCCAGTTCCTGCTAAACCTGGGTGGCTGTACCTGTAAGAAATCCTTGACTGTCTGCATGGATTTTGCTTTATCCTCCATTTTTTTCAACACCTCTTTGCTTTAGTACCAAAGTATCATGCTGTAATGATGCATCTAATAATTTTGCTTTAACATGATCAGGCAGATTCTGTTCCTTTAACCAAGCATGCAGTCTAATAACAGAACTTGTAACAGCAGCCCTGCAAGAGGCCTCCTCCAGTGAATCATAACCACATTGCAAAGTATGCTTTCCCACTTGTTCAGCTGCATGCAATAAATCCTGCAATTCCTTGTTCTCTGAACATTCTGTATTTGTCAACAATTTCTGTTTAAGCAGTGACATCAAATATTGCTGATATTTAAGCATATGAAACTGACAATTTAAAGCAATTACAGCCAAGGTAGCAGAAGTGTAGACTTTTTCCTCCCATCTGTCTAGAGCCCTAGAATCCCTATCAGAGGGGACAGGTTTTTTTGCAGTGGAAGCTTTAACCCCTTTGGGACCCTGAGATATAGTTTCTGGGTCAGCAGCGGGGTTTTTATATAGGAATTTATGAGAATCTGGGACCCTGTAGTATCTGTCTGGCTTAGTAGGTGCAGGGGGTAAAGAGTCAGGGGACAGGCCGGACTCTGAAAAGACATCATCTACAATGTCTAGAACAGGTGGAATAGCAAGGGGTCTGTGCTGAGGAAGTAGCAGAAAGTCCCTGAGCCTTTTCTTAGATTCAGAATAATCTTGGCTCTCCCAGTGGAAATGCTCCCTCATGGTATGCAAGGTTTCCCCAAAAGAATAATCCTCAGGAGGAGAGGCTGATGGAATGGATTCTTCAGCATCAGAATCCTCATAGGGAAGCATGGAATAATCCTGTTCAGGAGAGGAATCAGAGGAAATAGAAACCTGATCAGAAGAATCATACTCTGTCTCTTGCCTAGCTAGGCCTGTTATCAGGAGGGGGATGGAAGTCCCTGATCAAAGTAATTAGGTCTTCGGCCATTTTGAGCATCTGTTTTTTTAGGCATGGAAGTCTGAGTAGGAGAATGCTGTACTTGTTTCTTTGTCTTTAGAGCTGCTTTAGTCTTTGTCTTTGAAGCTGAAGATGGCTTAATATATAGTTGTGTAGGTCTGAAGACACCCTCAGAAGCCGATGCCTGCTCAGGGGCTCCAGACCCATCTGAGGGAATGATTTCTGAGTGCCCAATACCTTGAGCATCCAGAGGCCCAGTCGGCTCTACGTGGGAGTCGGAAGCGGCCTGTGGCTCTGAGGTAGCGGGCGCCAGTGGCTGCGAAAGCGCCTCACTGAGAACCGGCGACTGGCCTAGCAGAGGCCTCGTTGTCGGTTTTGGACCTCGGATGCCTATCCTTTTCCTTGTCCTTGCGTTTTTTGTAAACTCCGGTTGTCGGCTGTTCCGACGGCATTATATAATTAAATCTTTGGCCAAAGTAATGAAATGCAAAATCGAACCGACGCTTAATAGTGCGTTGGATAAATCTAGCACAAAACCGACAGCTAGCAACGTTGTGATCAGGGCCTAGGCAAGGAATACAGTAACAGTGAAAATCCTTATGAGGTATTTGCTTCCCACAAGAAATACAATTGTTAACTTTTTCTGACATAGATCTGCTGCATGAAAAAAGTTTTTCCAACAGGGTACTTAGCTTTAATGAAGACTTCAGTTCTGAAATTCAGATTTGAAAATCTCAGGAGACGGCCGACCGGCACTTGCAAACTGCTTTTGCTTCGGGCACCGCGCGGCAAGAAAGACTGAAGAAAATGGCGTCGGCTGCATCTTTTATACCCCTGGCGCACTGACGTCAGGGAAGAGGCGACAGCAACCGACGCCGGACCTAGACTTTGGAATTCTGGCCGACTGAGGGTAGCCTGCCAGCAGGATAACCCAAGAGTAATGACTGCAACAGTGAAACACGATGAACATCTGGATATGTTAAGCCGGTCTTCAAATACAAAAGCAAATGTACCAGGACATGTGCCTGGAAGCAACAGCAGTTACTAGAGGGGGATGCCGTCGATGTTTATTTCAGCCTTGACAAATGCCCTCATCATAATGTCCCAATCAACAGCAACAACACTTCCGGTAAACCTGTAGACATAAAAAAATACAAGGATTAGGGAGGTCCTTGGGCAAGAATGCTGGAGAGTTTCCCCTCCAAGGACCTGCTTTTGGAGGTTCCTTCTAGACAACCTAGCAGGATTAAGTATCAATTTGGTGTCAGTGGACCAATGGATTAGGATTAACTGACTCCATAAAGACTGCAGCTAAGGCCAAGTGGAAAGTGGTAGGTTTTGAACTTTGGAAGAGTCAGGAAAGGGGGTCCTAACTTTTTCCTCTTCTCCATTTCTCTCTCCATATCATCTTCCTTTTCTTTTTTCATTCCCATTTCTCTTTTTTCAGCTCCATTCCCCAGAGTCAGTAGGAAGAAGGCCTTTATGTATAGATTTATTATTTTACTTTTTTCCTTACAGCAGGAAATGTGGCCCGAAGGCTTTCCAAATCTCACAGGATGCTTACAAGTGAATTGGCCCCAGGCATATGACACAAAGGAGGTATGTGTGTCCCAGGGTGGAATCTTGGGCCCACATTTCACAAATATTTTAAAGCACAAATTTTATTTTTTCACTGCGGTGGTGGTGCTGCAGTAGCATTGTCGCCTCACAATTAGACGTTGCCCGTTCGATTCTCAGTTAGAGCGTCTTCTGTGTGTCGACATGTGTGAATGGGCGTTCCTTTGTTGAAGGTTGTGCGTTTGGCCCGGCAAGCCAGCTCATAAAAATCTACTGCCAATCATTAGCGGACCGGAGTTCCGCTGTGGCAACCCCTAACTGGGAAAAGCCGAAAGACACAAACAAACTGCCATCGTGGAAAAAAACAAGCACCAATAATAACTTAAGCAACAGTAATAACTGGAATAAACAACACAAAGATAGCTTCAACAATTGTCTAACAACTGGAATAAACAACACTAAAATAGCTTCAACAATTAACTATAGCCAAAAGGATAAATCTGCTACTGAGAAGGTAACAAAAACAGGCAGGGAAATTCCTGTTGCTAACAAAATATCAGAATGTGGGCCTTGGCATAGACATAAGACAGGGAGGAGGGCTACAGTGTAAATATACATACATTAGAATTTTTTTTTTAGATTGGACAAAAGAAAAGGTAATTAGAAATGAATACTGACTGAATGAGTGCCAGGAATAAGAATGAACAACTGCACTTCATCTCTTGAAGATCGGAGCAGTGAATGACCACTGCTGATGTGGAAGAATGCAAATGAGATTTGAGGGGGTAGTGAGACCCATATGCTTTACAGAAGAAGGAAGGAACATGATTGCTGAAGAAAGTTCTGTAGCAGAAAAAAAACTTCCAGCTCGGATCAGCTACAAAGACAGATTACTCATAATTCAAAAAAGATAAAAGGATCACTACAAAATCAAAAGACTTCAAAACTGGCAGCTACACCCATACATACAGAACAGAATACAAAGTCTACAATGGCAAACTTCTCTGTGTTCTCTCTCTGGAATCTACAGTATACTAAAATGCATAATTCAAAACAGTAATATTTTAGACTGTTACTTTATTTCTCCGCTTCTTCATGAAATAAAGTAACAGTTTACTACAGCTGCTAAAATATTTTGGTAACTTTGAGTACCTTCATATAAACCTTGTTAAAATACAGGGCAAACATGAAGTCAATAATAAATTAGTTCCAAACTTTTCTCTGGTAGTATCACTTGCCTAGTGGCACCTTTCTCAGTATTTTTTTAACCAAGTAAAAGGACTGTGGCCATTACAACAGGCAGACATGACAGCTTTTCCAATTACTCTGCTACTTAAATAGGAACTAATGTTTCTTCAAAAGCTGAAAAATGTCAAAAAAATACTTCCAAACACAAAAACAGTTCTATAAGTATTACTTATTTATTCATGGAAATTATTTACCAGTGTAGCACACTGGTCAGATAAATCCATTTGCAGGTCAGCCTGGGTTACACAGTACAAAAATAAGAAGTTATGTACTCACCATAACGTTCCATCTGAGTAGATAAACTTCATTTGTCAGCAACCTATGGGTATTGGATCCGAGCCGGCAGTTTTCAACAGCTTAGATCCGAGCTCCTAGCTCCTCCCCCTACCCATAAACCCCTGCCAACCCTGACTGACCTCAGATCAAGTTTGCCCCCAAAGCAGCAACTGCTAAAGATTGATCAATTTCAAAGACCATCTCTGAAGACAACAAATGTGAACAATCAAAGGTCAGGGGGAAGGGGGGGGTGGGGGACGGTTGCTGTCAAATGAAGTTTATCTACTCAGATGGAACGTTATGGTGAGTACATAACTTCTTAATCTGAAGTAGCTAACTTCATTTGTGCAGCAACCTATGGGACAGAGTCCCCAGCTACCTGAACCTTGGGCGGCCATCATGGAAGGATGTTCCGGAGCACTGCAGAGCCAAAGGATGCTCTCCCTCTGGAGATAATATCCAGCTTATAATGGCTGATAAAGGTATGAGATGAGGCCCAAGTGGCAGCTGAACAAATATCATCTAAGGATACCCTGGATCTAAAGGCAGCAGAGGTAGACATAGATCGGGAAGAGTGGGCACGGACTCCCTGAGGTGCGGGCCTACCAGAACTTTCATAAGCCAAAAGAATACACTGCGAGATCCATCGAGACAGTGTGACTTTAGATACCGATTTACCCAAATTCATTTTGGCAAAGGAGACGAACAACTGGTCGGATTGCCTATGACCAGATGTCCTGTGAATATAAAATCGAAGTTGTCTATGCACATCCAAAAGGTGTAGTTTGTATTCCCCTTTGTTCTGATAATTGGGAAAGAAAACTGGCAGGTTAATGGACTGATTGATATTTGACTCGGAAGCAACCTTAGGGAGAAAAGAGAGACTGGTCCTGAGGTAAACTCTATCCTTGTGGAAGGTTAGATACGGGGGTTTCACACAAAGGGCTTGAATTTCAGAAACTCTTCTAGCCGAGGTGATGGCGATGAGAAAGGCCGTCTTCCAAGACAAATACTTGAGATCCACTGAAGCTGCAGGCTCAAAGGGGGAAGCTGTCAAGGCCTGAAGCACTAACGTCAAATCCCACGGAGGTACTACTTCCTTTACCGGAGGTCTGAGCAGGAAGGTGCCCTTCAGAAAGGTCTTGCACAGTTTTGAAGTGATCAAGGGACGCAGATCATGTCCGACATGGTAGTGAGAGATAATTGCTAGTTGAACCTTGACGGTGGAACATCTAGCCCCCTGGTGAAACAGTCCTGATAAGAAGTCTAACACAGCAGGTAAGGGAGCTGTGAAGGGATCCAAGTTTTGACGTTCTGCCCAAATAGAGAAACGTTTCCATTTGCTATTGTAAATCTTCCTAGTAGAAGGCTTGTGGGCTGCTACTAGAATAGCTTTGACTGGGGAAGAGATGCCGGGAGTTCTAGCTACGAGTGGAACTGGAGCAGCCAAGCTGTGAGCTTGAGACTGACCAGGTTCGGGATTGGGAGACACAGAGGGTGGGAAATCAGATCCGAGAGGGGATCTAGAATCGAAGGAGGATTCACCAGATGAGACCAAAGGTAAGGAAACCAGGTTTGACGAGGCCAGAATGGGGCAATGAGGATAATCCTGCTCCCCAACCGACTGGCTTTCTGTATAAACTTTAGCATCAGGGGGAGAGGTGGATAAGCATAAAGCAGACCGGGAGGCCAAGCATGCACCAGAGTGTCTCTCGGGGATTCCCCGACTTGGGGAATTAAAGCAAAATAGCTGTTGCATTTGGTGTTTGAAGGAGAGGCGAAAAGATCGCAACAGGGCTGCCCCCACTTGGCAAAAATCTGATTCGCTACATGCGGATTGAAAGAGCACTTGTAAGGGGAAAGGATGGTGCGACTGAGTCTGCCCACCAGGATGTTGGACCGTCCCGGAACGTGCGTTGCAATGAGAAAACGGTTGGTGGAGATCACCCATTCCCACACTCTCATGGCCTCTCGACAGAGTGGGTAAGACCTGGTTCCCCCTTGTTTGTTGATGTACCAGACAACCGACATGTTGCCCATCTGGATCATAATCGTCCCTACAGGAAGAAGGTCATGAAGTGCTTGCAACGCTAACAGCACTGCCATCATCTTTAGGACATTATGCAAAGAGGTCTCCGTGTTGTTCCACGTGCCTTGGACAGTCCTGCCCGAAGAGTGCCCCCCCCCACCCGAGGCGAGAGGCGTCCGTGGTCACCGTGGCAAGGGGAGGGGCCATAGAGAAGAGGCGTCCTGTGTGGAAGTCCGGAGATTGCAGCCACCATACGAGAGCCCTCTTGCAAGCCCTGCTGAGGGGAATGGGATGACTCAGAGGGTAGTGATGAAAAGACCACTGGACTGCAAGACCCTCATGTTAAGACGTGCCATTGGCAATAAGTTGATTGCCGCTGCCATTGAGCCTAGAGCCCTCAGGACCAATTCTGCAGGAGGAGCTGAAGATAGAAGGATGGCCCGCACATGAAGCCTCAGGGTTTGAAGTCGTTCTGGGGTTAAGAAGGTTACAAGACTGATTGTGTTTAACCTGGCCCCGATAAAATCGATGACCTGAGTCGGGGTGAGAGAAAATTTGTCCATATTTATTGTGATCCCTAGCCAGGGAGCAAGGCGAAGAAAATAGTTCCTGGCTGTGCAGAGTAGATGCCTTGTCGGGGCGGTCAGGAGCCAGTCATCCAGGTACGGAAAAACCTGAATTCCCTGAAGCCTCAGGTGGGCCGCTATCACTAACACTTTGGTGAACACCCTGGGGGCTGAGATGAGACCAAAGGGGAGAGCCCTGAATTGGTAATGACTGGCTCCTAGCCGGAAGCGGAGAAACCTCCTGGATCGTCTGTCCATGAGAATGTGGTAGTACGCATCTTTGATGTTTATAGAGCACATCCAATCATTCTCCCGTAATAGGGGGAGAATGGATTGAAGAGTGACCATCTGGAACTTCTCTTTGGTTACTGACAGGTTCAAGAGGGAGAGATCGAGGATTGGCCTTAAGTCCCCCGTCTTTTTTGGCACCAAAACGAACCTGGAGTAATAACCCAATCCGAGCTGGTCTGGGGGGATGTGTTGGATGGCTCTTTTTTCTAGGAGCTGCTGAATTTCCGCAGCTGCGGCCTCCCTCTGATCGGGAGGGACATCGGGGAAGTGCTTGGGGAAGAGAGGGGAGTAAGAGAAGGGAATCTGGTAACCTCTGGATATGATGCGAAGCACCCAGTGGTCTGCTGTGATGGACTCCCAAGCTGCCAGGTGCCTCGAGAAATGTCCCCTGACTGCCTCCAGAGTGGAGCAATCGGGCAACCTCTCAGGGCTGCTGCGTGGGCCGATCAGAGAAGGGTTCTCTGGACCCAAAGTTCTTCGGGCCCCCTCTGCCTCTAGGGCGGCATCCTCCCTGTCCTCCTCTGCCGCAGAAGGACTGGGGATCCGGAGCGGACTGGGACTGTTGCGACTTCCGGAACCACATCTTCTTCTGTCCCTTTTGGTTCCTGGAGAAGGACCTCTGGGGAGCAGAGAAGCGGACTCTGATAGCAGACAACGTCTTCCCGTCCTTTTCGCTCTGGACCAAGGTGTCGCAAACGGTCTTCCCAAATAGCGTAGAACCATCAAAAGGGGCATTTGCGAAAGACGCCTTAAAGGGTTCCGCGAAATCACAATGCCGGAGCCACCCAAATAGCGTAGAACCATCAAAAGGGGCATTTGCGAAAGACGCCTTAAAGGGTTCCGCAAAATCACAATGCCGGAGCCAGGCCTGACGCCTCATGACGAGGCCTGCTCCGCTGGCTCTAGCAGCTCCCTCCGTGGCATGGGATAGTAGCTGCATAGAGGTATTGGAAATGGACCTAAGAGTGGCCATACGGGTGGAGTACAGCTGTCTGTCCTCCGCCGACATGGACTCTGGGGGCGACGCAGCGTATTCCTTAATGAGATCCCGCTGCAGTCGAATAACGTGTGCCATATAGTTCAGAGACCTAACCGAGAAGGACGCTGAACTAAACACCCACTTCCCTAAGCGGTCCAGTGATCGGGACTCCTTGCCCGGGGGTGGACAGAGGGGCTCTCTCGAGCTAGTTCCCTCTTAGTGGCCACCGCCACCAACATGGCATCTACCGGGGGACCCTTGCTCCAATGGGGCCTATCCGCAGGGGGACTGAGGATCCTGTCAGGGCACTTCGGGACTGGCTCCACAGTGTCCGGCTCCTTCCACACCCTGGTGGTAATCAGGTCCACCAGGGGGTCGGCCGGAGGGGACACCCAAGAGGTAGAAGGGCCTGCTTCAAATGCCTCCAGGAACACGGACTCGTCCGAGGTCGGCTTTGGGGCAGACCACCCGCCTCTGATCCTGAGCATTTCCATGATGTCTCCAAAGGAGACATCTTTGGGGGGTGACCTTGGGGAGCCTTCCCCTTCCTCCAAATCCGTGTCTTCAGTCAAGGACTCAGGGGAGTCCACGTGCCTCCTCTTGCACTTCTGCTTGTGGGGGATCTCCTCAGGGGGGCTGTCCAAGTAGGCCTCACCAGCAACATCCTGTTCCAAGGGAACGACCTGGGACATTGAAGCAGGCTGTCCCTGCGGCCGGGTGATGGAAGTCGGACCTAACAGAGAAGGAGTGCGGGGTGGAGCCGTGGCAAGGACCGGGGGCCTGGAAGTAGTCGACAGAGCCCTCTCCACCACGTCGAATGCAGAGGGAGAGCCGCTGTCTCTGGGATCCGAGAGCAGACCCTCACTCGGATCAGACAGGCGGTCCGGGGCCGGCGCCAAAGCGATTGGATCCGACGGACCAGTATGCTCTGACCTGGACGGCGCCGAAGGCATACTGAAACCCTTGGATCCGAAGCTCAGCCCTCGGCTCCAAGAGCTAGGATCCGACAAAAACGGACCCGACAGGCTCGAGGGAAGCGTCGGCGCCGAAGTACCCGAGACTGTCGGCGCTGACCCACCCCCGGTTCCAAGGCTGCCCAGTTCCGAAGGCTCCGAACCCGGGAAGCGGGACGGAGAAGGAGCTATCGGGGCAAAGAAAGGGGTCGAGCTCCTCCCCGGAGGGGGGAGGCAGGAGCACTCCCATCTGCAGTTGGGCCTGGAGGAACCTTCGCATCATCCGGTCCAAATCCGCATCGGAAAGGCTGCGAGTGGAACTCGATGAGGCCACCGAGGCGGGTCGGGAGTGCCGCCTCGATGACCTTGAAGGAGATCGGGTCTCCTCCTCCACAGGACCCAGTGAAAAACAGGGAGACCGGATCAGAGAGGGAGGAGACCGCTAGCTGGGGGGGCCAATGCGGAGGCCTCGGCCCTCCGCTTGTGGTGCTTCTCCCTCCTTTTGTCTTTCCTGGCCTCCCTCTCCTCCGGGCCTACAGCGGGAGGTTGAGTCCCGGCTGGGGGGAGAGAGGCAGGAGTGGCCGCCGCCGAAGCCGCGGTGGAAGCCACAGTAGGACCGGAGGCCGAAGCCAAATCTGGGGGCAAGAGACCCGCCAGGATCAGCTTGGATCTCCGGTCCTTAAGTGCCCTGGTGTTGCACGCCGCACAGATGGAACACCCAGAGGAAAGGTGTCCAACCCCAAGGCACAGAACACACCGAGTGTGGCTATCAGCCTGTGAAAGCTTATTGCCACACTCGGTGCATTTGGAGAAGATTGGCTTTGGGGCCTCAGACATTTTAATCTAAGGAGGACACACTCGTTAGGCCCCAACACACGCACACAGACCCTGACGAACCAGCGAGGGAGAGGGAGGGAAAATTATAACTAAAGTAAGAGTTAAAAACTAGGGTTTACAGATCAAAGGGATCTAAACACACAACACTCACACTAAAGAGATAGAAAAGGAATAAGTTTTTCTGTTTTTCTCACAAACCAAACGACCAAGCCTGGAGCCCGAAAACCCAGCTGCTGACGACAAGCGCGGCAAACTAGATCTGAGGTCAGTCAGGGTTGGCAGGGGTTTATGGCTAGAGGGAGGAGCTCGGATCTAAGCTGTTGAAAACTGCTGGGTCGGATCCAATACCCATAGGTTGCTGCACAAATGAAGTTAGCTACTTCGGACGAACTAATACAACAGTAAATTTAAAATTGTAGGCAGCATGCATTTACATAGCAATGCTGGCATCAGTACATCAATGAAATGCAGTTAAACTACATTAGTGTAGAAAGTACTACAGCACAGCACAGTGGTGTAGCAGGCAAGTTTCTAAGTGCAATGGTGTACCCAAGCATAGCCATTGTAGAACAAATGGAATTTCCAAAGTGAGAAGGTTGTTAGCCACACAGCACCCATGGGACATCCAATACTTCCCTACAGCACCCACCTTGTCAGCCATTATTAATTATGTACTAAACTTTTGCTCACTACCACCTAACTATCAGGCAAAGCTGTTCAGCAGTATTTTTCTCTAGTGTTTTTATTTCAGGCTTTACACACGATTCTCCTTCACAAATACACCGATTGCGACTGTACGATATGTCTTACCAGTACACTTCTGGAATTTTTGTATTTTCTAATTATTTTCTGCTGTTTGCAGTTCATTTTCCTGTTTTTCTCTTGATTAAGAAGTCGACATACACGTGGAGTTAACTTCATTTTGGGTTTAAGACGCACTCTGTGATTCCCTGGTAGCAGGTACTGGAAACAGTAAGGGCATACTCCTTCTAGCCTCCTCTCTTCTGTAAATGAAAAAGGGACACATTACACTAATTTAAAATTCTTACACTTGAGACCAGATTTATTCTATTAAAAAAGATACTGATCTTGTAAATCAACAAAGTACTGACTTAACTATCTGCAATACAGACTGCACCAATAAATGATTTTTAAAAACATTACATTTCATATAATACAATAATTCACAACAGATCAGATAATTACCAGACGGCTTAAACTGCTGTACAAAGTAAACCCATGTAGTTTGTGTAAATGGGAAATTCATCAGACTTCTACAAACAGATTATCCAACTGCAGTAACTATTGTCAAAAAATAATGGTGCACATTTTACAGTTAATAAAGAGGATATTCACAATTTATAATCCTGCTCCAGATAGGCACAATCCTGGTCTATTTTCTTGTTAATAAATGTACCAATGAATGATTTTTAAAAACATTACATTTCATATAGTACAATAATTCACAACAGATCAGATAATTACCAGACAGCTTAAACTGCTGTACAAAGTAAACCCATGTAGTTTGTGTAAATGGGAAATTCATCAGACTTCTACAAACAGATTATCCAACTGCAGTAACCATTGTCAAAAAATAATGGTGCACATGTTACAGTTAATAAAGAGGATATTCACAATTTATAATCCTGCTCCAGATAGGCACAGTCTTGGTCTATTTTCTTATTAATTCTGAAGATTTTTTTTTTTGGTTTAGATTTGATAAAAATAAATTGATTTTATTAGTATTAGAAAGTCACCTCTTATAAATGTATCAAAACTTTATTAAGAGATATTTTTCCACTTAATATCCTCTTCTCTAACAGACTTGTACCAGGTCCACTAGATGTCATCAGTGGTTCATAGTGTTTACTAGGCTAACAACCACAAGGGCCTTTTTAAGCCTAGCCATGCATCAAAAATCTCTGACAAGTTCTGATAAGTGTAAGCAGCGGCATGAGAGATGAACCATTTACAGGCTGCCTGGGTCCATTAGAGAGAGAGAGAGAGAGATGCCAAACCAGGGAAGAATTTCCTGTTCCCCATCCAACTGTCCAATTTACAAATGAATTGGGTTAGGAAGGCGCTCTGCTTCACATGGATGGGGAACCTGTTCCAGAAAAGGGGTAGTCTCTGGAATACGTACCTGTCTCTCTGCCTCTCCAACAGGTCCTGTTTACATCACAGTCAGGATTTAAGTCTTTAGAATGGGTAATTCTGGTGCCATTTGTTTTGCAGATATGCAAGAGATCCATCAGACTGTGGTCTGACAATGCCTTGTATGCAAAACATAGGTCTTTACTCAACAGTCTCTAGGAAACGGAATAAAGGGATAAGGCCTTGAGGTTGTCTGAATAGGACATGTTACTTATGCCCTGTATTCTTTTAGTGAGAAACCTCTGTGGAAATTCCAGTTGATGGATGTGCCTGGTTAGGTACATATCAAAGGGGGCATTGTACTCAATGATGGGTCTGATGAATGCCGTATAAACAGTGGAACAATGACATCCTTGGAATTACATGCCAAGCCTTTATTTACAAGTTAAACATATAATGGTTTTATCACTACTGTAGACCCATGATGGTGAAAGGCTAGATTACTGTCTGTGTGTGTCCCCAGGTCCCTGACTACAGAGTCAGCTGTTAGGGGTGTGTTGTCAATATGATAGTTACCAGGGGTGGAGGACTTCCTGAAAGATACTATTGTGCATTTCTTGGCATTTAGTTTTAGTCCATAGTTCTGACACTAGTTATTTGTCTGTAAGTCCTTCCTGGAGAACATTTGCGTTGGTGGGGGATTCAATGACAGCTTCTAATTTGCAATCATCTGCAAATTTAGTCAGATAGAGGACATTGACATTTGCCTTGATTTCGGAGAAGTAAATGCCAAAAAGCAGCGGTTCTGGGACTGATCCCTGAGGGACTTGGCTTGTGACTGGCCTCTTTGTAGTGGCGAACTTCCCACTTCTAACTTTCTGGGTGCTGTCTGTTCTGGCTATGCACTGGGTGACATAAGGTTTTGTATCTAGCCTGTTGAGTTGGTCAGAAATGCCAGAGTGGGGTACTGTGTCAAATGCCTTCGCCAAGTCAAGGCAGGCAGTGTGAACAATTTTGCCCACATCCACTGTTTTGGCGAGCTTCTCAAAGAAGTCCACGAGGCTCGGAAGGCATGACTTGGCCTTGACAAAACCAAACTGGCTTGAGTCCAGTGTCTGGAGGTTTCCTATGTGATTACTGATCATTTCCATGATAATTCTTTCCATAGCTTGCATACAAGACTAGTGAGGCTTATGGGTTTCCAGGGTCTGTAGATGGCCCACCTTTGTGCAGGGGAATCTGTTGCTATTCTCCATTCAGGAGGCAAGAAGCCTATTTGGAAGCTACAGTTCAACAGTAATTCCAGACGGCCTGACATGTTTTGTTTCATGCTGTTCATAAGGCATTCTGGGATATTGTGTTGGTCCTCTGATGACCTTAGAGAGAGTATTAATGACCTGTTCCCTAGTGATAGCAGGGGGAGTTATAGTTGACGGTATTTCCTGAGGGAAAGTCGTGGGGGACAGAGGAGGAAAAGTTGGAGCTGAATTTGTCAGCCATTAGGTTTGCTATACCTTCTGGCTCAGTACAGGTGACCCCATTAACAATGAGCTCTGCATACAATTGTGTATTGCCTTTGAGGTTGCGAACATAGCTAAGGAATGCTTTGTGGTTGTCTTTGGCCTGAGAGGCCAAGTTTACCTCAGATTTGACTTTCGAAGACTATTTGTCCTCCAGGTTGTTTGCTTAGTTTGCTAAGACGGCTTTTATCCTGCTGGGTGCTGCACCTTCTAATTTGCCATGATTTTCTTCCTTCTGTTACAGAGCCTATTGATACTGTAATTCCACCAGAGTGGGTGTTTTTTGAGTTAGTTCTATATTTCTTCCTTGAGGGTACAGCTTCATCTATGCAGCTATTAACATGCTTATATAGGGCTTCTGTGAACAGTTCCACATAGCAGTATTCTCAGGGTTTATGGGGCCTTGAAAATTTTGTCAAGTTATCACTTAATAGAAGACAGCTAGCCTTAGAGTAATTCCTGAATATTCCAGTGTTAGTAGAGTTCTAGGTTGTATTTTTACTTCAGAAGGAGACCATTTTGTGGTCTGACCTTACCAGAGAAGACACTACACTAGGGAGTGTGCAGCACTATCCCATATTAGTGAGGAGCAGATCCAGTATGGTTGCACCCCTGGTTGGTACACTAACAATCTGGTCCAGGGAGTTTGTGTTTATAAAATCCAGAAATCTCTATGCCTGCACGTTTGGTGTTGTATACAATTCCCAGTTAATAGTGGGGTAACTAAAGTTGCCCATGTATTTGATAATTGGTTAGATGGTGAGTGTTTCCAATAAGTTTAAATACATGTTATGGGTTTCCTGGGTCATAGAGAGGGACCACTAACTGGTAAGAAATAGGTGCAGGATTTTGTCTAAGGTGGTTTGAACATGGAAAAGCTCAAGTGCATTATCCTGTTTGACCAGTCTGGAGGTATCAGATACAAAAAAGTTCTTACAAACAACAAACTCAATCACCAGAAGTCACTGCTTGTATAGAACATACTGGTTACCACACAAAATTACCATGCTTTATTTTGTCAAACAAATAAAATCAGTGACAAGGAATTTCTTTTATAACAAAAGTAGAAAAACACTACACACGTGCTTTCGTCCATTAAATGAACTTCATCAGATACCTTTCCCCATTAATACAAAATTTAAATACCCATTAAGAGCTGTCCGATAGGTTACTGCAGACACACTCACTTACCAAGTCATTCCTTTAACTCTCTAAAAGTGAAAACATCCAACAGTTCGTTCAATTTCAACCAATTTTCCTTGTAAAATTATTAAAATTATTACAAAACCTTCCTAACTGATCTTTATCAATGGCCAGTTCTTACATAAAATCCATTTCAAGAGTGGGGTACTGTGTCAAATGCCTTCGCCAAGTCAAGGCAGGCAGTGTGAACAATTTTGCCCACATCCACTGTTTTGGCGAGCTTCTCAAAGAAGTCCACGAGGCTCGGAAGGCATGACTTGGCCTTGACAAAACCAAACTGGCTTGAGTCCAGTGTCTGGAGGTTTCCTATGTGATTACTGATCATTTCCATGATAATTCTTTCCATAGCTTGCATACAAGACTAGTGAGGCTTATGGGTTTCCAGGGTCTGTAGATGGCCCACCTTTGTGCAGGGGAATCTGTTGCTATTCTCCATTCAGGAGGCAAGAAGCCTATTTGGAAGCTACAGTTCAACAGTAATTCCAGACGGCCTGACATGTTTTGTTTCATGCTGTTCATAAGGCATTCTGGGATATTGTGTTGGTCCTCTGATGACCTTAGAGAGAGCATTAATGACCTGTTCCCTAGTGATAGCAGGGGGAGTTATAGTTGACGGTATTTCCTGAGGGAAAGTCGTGGGGGACAGAGGAGGAAAAGTTGGAGCTGAATTTGTCAGCCATTAGGTTTGCTATACCTTCTGGCTCAGTACAGGTGACCCCATTAACAATGAGCTCTGCATACAATTGTGTATTGCCTTTGAGGTTGCGAACATAGCTAAGGAATGCTTTGTGGTTGTCTTTGGCCTGAGAGGCCAAGTTTACCTCAGATTTGACTTTCGAAGACTATTTGTCCTCCAGGTTGTTTGCTTAGTTTGCTAAGATGGCTTTTATCCTGCTGGGTGCTGCACCTTCTAATTTGCATGATTTTCTTCCTTCTGTTATTGATAACTGTAATTCCACCAGAGTGGGTGTTTTTTGAGTTAGTTCTATATTTCTCCCTTGAGGGTACAGCTTCATCTATGCAGCTATTAACATGCTTATATAGGGCTTCTGTGAACAGTTCCACATAGCAGTATTCTCAGGATTTATGGGGCCTTGAAAATTTTGTCAAGTTATCACTTAATAGAAGACAGCTAGCCTTAGAGTAGTTCCTGAATATTCCAGTGTTAGTAGAGTTCTAGGTTGTATTTTTACTTCAGAAGGAGACCATTTTGTGGTCTGACCTTACCAGAGAAGACACTACACTAAGGAGTGTGCAGCACTATCCCATATTAGTGAGGAGCAGATCCAGTATGGTTGCACCCCTGGTTGGTACACTAACAATCTGGTCCAGGGAGTTTGTGTTTATAAAATCCAGAAATCTCTATGCCTGCACGTTTGGTGTTGTATACAATTCCCAGTTAATAGTGGGGTAACTAAAGTTGCCCATGTATTTGATAATTGGTTAGATGGTGAGTGTTTCCAATAAGTTTAAATACATGTTATGGGTTTCCTGGGTCATAGAGAGGGACCACTAACTGGTAAGAAATAGGTGCAGGATTTTGTCTAAGGTGGTTTGAACATGGAAAAGCTCAAGTGCATTATCCTGTTTGACCAGTCTGGAGGTATCAGATACAAAAAAGTTCTTACAAACAACAAACTCAATCACCAGAAGTCACTGCTTGTATAGAACATACTGGTTACCACACAAAATTACCATGCTTTATTTTGTCAAACAAATAAAATCAGTGACAAGGAATTTCTTTTATAACAAAAGTAGAAAAACACTACACACGTGCTTTCGTCCAATAAATGAACTTCATCAGATACCTTTCCCCATTAATACAAAATTTAAATACCCATTAAGAGCTGTCCGATAGGTTACTGCAGACACACTCACTTACCAAGTCATTCCTTTAACTCTCTAAAAGTGAAAACATCCAACAGTACGTTCAATTTCAACCAATTTTCCTTGTAAAATTATTAAAATTATTACAAAACCTTCCTAACTGATCTTTATCAATGGCCAGTTCTTACATAAAATCCATTTCAATGTTCCTTGTTCATTATGAAAATGTCTGAATGTTTCTAATCATTTTTAAACTTTGATCCATTCTCCAATTTAAAGTTATTTTGTTGTATCAAACCCTGTTCCTGGGAACCTTTGTTCAAGACAGGTTTAAAATAACCCCTCCCTCATTTTATACTGATCTCTTGTACTAGTTCTTGCAATAATTCTCTGGGATATCCCCTTTTCTTAAACATGTCATCTAAATGGGAACATTCTTCAAAAAAGTCCTGTTCGAGTGAAACCATTCTAGATACCCTCACCAGTTGCTCCTTAACCACTGAACGTTTCTGGGGTAAGGGGTGCAAACTAGTGAAGTGTACAAAACTGTTGGAATATGTCTTCTGTTTATCTTTGATATGTACCTTTCATTTATTCTATCTTTAATTAGAGGTACAGCCAAACAGAATATTTTTCTGTATCCATTTCATATGTAAATGCTAAAAAAAAAAATTGTTGTATTACCTATGTAGTCAATTAATTCATCAATTTCACCTTTATGCCCTTTCCAAATGATAAAAATACCATCCCAAAACTGGGCGTATAATCAAAAATTACTTTTAAATTTACTCTTAAATAAGAACTTTTGCTCCCAAAATGCCATTACTATATTCGCAAAAACTGCTCCACATGGGGTGACCATGGCCACATCACTTTTTGGGAAGTAATACTTCCCCCATCAAAAAGCATATAATTATTGCCCAATACTAACTCCAATAATTCCTTATATAAAAGTTTATATCTACCTGTGGAACTTTTTTCAAACTCAAAAAATCAGTAATCCATTTTATCCCCATGCCCTGGGGAATAGCTATCAACAGTTAGTAAAATGTCCTCAGAATTGTATTTCAAACCATTAATCAATGTTAAGAAATTCCAGTAGTCTCTACATATTTGTACCTCATCAACCAGAAATGGCTTAAGTTTAATATCTAAATATTTTGCACACACCAAAGTGATGGAATTATGTCCATCAACTATGAGACATATGGGTGGTTCCTCTATACTCTTGTGCAATTTAGGAACCTCATACAAAACTAGTATGACTGGTGCAGACATGTTCAAAAAGTTGTATACATCCAACCCAATGCATTTATCAATAAATAAATCATTTAGTTGCTGATAAATTCTAAGATACACCCCCATTCATCTCATTTTTAGATACTGACTGGTAAGCTGGCGTATCCCAGATTTTTTCATCCTATTATAATCAAATTTATTTATTATTTATTTGCACTTTGTTTACTGGGAAAGTCCACTGGGCCATTCAGAGTCCATTTTCAGTGGATACCCAGGGAGAAAAGCTCCACAATAAACATAACATTACATTACTGGTACTCATTCGGAAATAAATTCAACAAAACGTAACACTCAAAATACAAGTTAGCATACGGATAGCAACAAACAAGAAATACACCGATGACTACCAGCCAGCCCCCTTTATTTGGCTTCATAAACTGAATTTGTTGCATTTTAATATAAGTGTATTCTGTCCCTGAAATTTGATATTACAATTAAAGCTCTTTTACTTAATACCCATATTTTCAAACAATTCCTTAAAATCTAATTCACATGCATTCTGAAAAGCTTGCAAAGCTGGATGGGGCTGGGTTGTATGTACGTCTTACTCTGCATTAATCCTCATGTGAATAAAAAGATCATTCCTCACCAAAAATTACTTTGAAATTTAACCTTCTTAAAAACATTCTAAAAATCAATAATTGTCTGCACAGGGTCATTTTTACAAGTTGGTACAAAAGTCATCCCCTTTAGCAAAATATCTGCCACAGTGGAGTCAATGTGGGTATTTGAATAATTACACACTTTAAAGTCCCCCCATTACTCAATACAATGTTACAAGGTTTGGAAATTTGTCCTAGTTTGTCCATAAGACACAGTCCTGCTGTGTGTGTTCATTCAATACCTCTGATTTTGGCTGGCCTCTCTGCAATTGGTTCCAATATGGGAGCCCTTCCCCCTGTGGTAACTGTCTGGTTCCTGAATGTGGGTGTATAAAAATCCTGTACTAATGGTTGGCCTTGTCAAAAGGATTGGTTGCGTCTTCCCTTCAGCCTTTCAGATTTCCTTAAAGGTGGGAATTCATCCGGGTTCATTCGATTTCCTAAATCCTTGAGCATATTCGAATTAGCCCCAGAGTTGTTACTAGGATTGTTGTTACCCCCTCTTGTATGTTGCTATTGTGTATAATTAGTTCATCACTCACAACTCCATTATTGCCCCATACCTGTGAGGAGGGAGGCTTAGGATAAGCTTTCCCATTAGCATAATCAGTACTGTTCCTTTGTAATTTCTTTATTTTAGTTATTTTAATTTCGCCCACATGCTGTTCTATGCTGGTATGAATACGTAAATGTTCAAATTTGAACTATTCATACTGCGCATCCACTTCAATATTATTTTCCACGTTGGCCAGATTATTCCCTAGTTTATCTATAATTACTGAATTATGCTTCATTAAAAGTTCCAAAAACACCATCCCATGCCTATCAAAAAGTTTAATGAGGCCATGATGCAAAGGTGAATTCTCCACCAGATACATTGGGTAACTCCATAATCTCAAGCCCTTTGGTACAAGTTTCTTCCTGATACATTCCCTAAAATAGGAGTTTTCCAATAGGATTTTTTTATATTTTAACAATTTAGAATCCAATTTGCCCATTTTATCATTAATATTATTAGTTGGCAAGACATTTTCCATACTGAATTCAAAACCCACCTGTAACCAATCATTTAGAGCCAGAACATCCCCTTGAGAAAGGTGATACCTTACCAGACGGTCATTACACTCATTCTGCAGTACTGTTGTAGGTACCATTAGAAGGGCCAGTTTGCTGTCCTACTTTTGTTACACAGTTAATACAATTATAGGATGTATTCGCTCCTGAATCAAGTCCCATATAGTTGAACCAATTTAGTGCAGAAGTGTTAACTGGCTGAAAATACGTCTGCAGTATCAGTTCCGATATTCCCAACTGTTGAGGGTTTCCAACTGTAGTATTATTCTGTGTTAACTTATCCACTCGCTGAGTCAATTGCTGGATTAGGAGGGTGAGGTTTCCTACAGACCTATTTAGGTCTTCCCCTCCAAACTGTGTCAACAGCGAAGGCAAACCAGTTTGGTTTCTGCGGCCATGGTGTATAAAAAGAAAACAAACCAATACAAAAAAGTGCTTACGCGACAAACTGAATCACCAGAAGTCATGACTCAGAGACAATACTGGTTATTATACAAAATTCACTGGTAATAAGGTTGATACTGTGGTAACTGGAAAAACTATAACGACAGGCTCAGAAATAAACCATTCCAACGTCAAGCAAAAACTTTATTAAAGAAAAGCTTTCAGGTAACAACCCTTTCTTAATGCTAATACCATTATACAGAATAATCACCATTTAAATAAGAGCCAACATGTATCACATGACCACAGCCAGCATATCACTGACACTACATTAATTTTTTTTTTTAAATACATTAAATATTTTGTTGTTGCATTCTTACTAAAACAGGTTTCATACTTACAGTATTGTTAAGAACATTTTCAAATACTGCACACAATCTAATAATCCATTCATACTCTAGTTTCAAGAAAATTATTTAACTCTCCCCCCCGGTTCCTTTCACTACTATGTCTATTACCCTAAACCTAAAGTAATGGTCCTCACCCTTGCTCATTATGTATCTACTTAGAGCATTCTTGTCATTTCTCCTTCTTGTATCCGAATTGTGCTCAATAATTAGCTCCCTCATCCTTCTGGTGGTTTTCCCCACATAAAATGAAAAACATTTTACGTAGGTGGCGAGGTACACCACATAGCTGGCATTACAATTGGCTGTGAGGGAAAAAGTGCAGTTGTGTACACTTAACATAAATGTACATGTTCGAGTGTATTCACTGTTGCAGTCATCACACTTGGGTTATCTGCCTGCAGGTAACCCTCAGTCGTCCCGAATACCAGAGACTTAGTATTTCTGCGCCGGATGCTGTCGCTCCAGGACTGACGTCAGGTCGTCAGGGGTATAAAAACAGGCAGCCAACGTCATTACATCAGTTTTTCTTGCCCCAAATTTCAGGAGCCTCCCCAAATAGGGAGCTAGGTTATGGTGGGGCAAAACACCACCAGTAAAAAGTAAATACCAATACCAATACCCCAGAAGGGGTTAGTAATAGCCATAGCTAGGAGAGAGAGAGAGAGAGAGAAAACCAGGGGGCTGGAGGGAGGGAAACCAAGACTGCAACAGTGAACACACTCGAACATCTACATTTACTATGTTCTTCGTGTTTCACTGTTGCAGTCATCACACTTGGGTGGATTCCCAAAGCTGAAGAAGGGTGAAGGCAGTCAAGAAGTGTTCGGGCTGGCTAGTATGCCTTGCAAGACTGCTGTAGCAAATCCTGCCCTGGATTTGGAAAAGATAGACAGGTGGTAATGCTTGGTGAAGGTGTGGACAGAACTCCAGGTAGCAGCCTCCAGGATGTCCCTAGTAGGGACTCCCCTGAGAAACGCTGCAGAGGTAGATGTTGCCCTAGTGGAATGTGTTGTGACCCCCTGAGGGGTTGGTTTCCCATGGTGCTTGTAGCAGAAATGGATGCAGTGTGCTATCCATTTGGAAATAGTTTAATAGCCTTGCTCTCTGCCCCTGTTGCAAAGCTGACTAGTAGCTGGTCAGATTTTCTGAAGGGCTTAGTCCTATCAAGGTAGACTCTGAGCTGTCTGTGCACGTCCAAGGAGTGCAGAATCCTTTCCCCTTTATTTGGAGGATCAGGGAAGAAGGTTGGCAAATGGATGGATTTACTGAGAGCCACACTGGACACCACTTTAGGAATAAAGGAAGGGTTAGTCATGAGAGAAACCCTGTCAGCATGGAAAATAATGAAGGGTTCCACAGACATCAGTGTTTGTAGCTCAGACACTCTTCTAGCTGAAGTGAATGGCTAGAAGCAAGGCTGTTTTCCAAGAGGGGAATTTTAACTCTGCTGATGCAGCAGGTTCAAAGGGGGGAAGCATGAGCTTTTCCAGTACAAAGTTAAGGTCCCAAGCAGGGGTGGGTGCTCTCCTTGGTGGCCTTAAGTTGGTTGCCCCTCTCTGGAACTGTTTGATAAGAGGGTGCGAGAAGACAGGTGTCTTAATGTTATAATGAGCAGAAATGGCTGAGGCATGTATCTTAATGGAGGAGAAGGACAGGCCTTTGTGGAGTAGATCTGCCAAGTAATCCAGGATAAGAGGCAGACAGAGGGCAGTATTGTGTCCTCTCCTTTAGACTGAATCCATGAGCAGAACCTTTTCCACTTATCAGCATAGGATCTTCTTGCACTGGGTCTTCTGGCTTCAAGAATGACATCCAGCACCTGTTGGCTTAAGGTCGCTGGAGGAGAATTCAAGGAATAAGCCAGGCTGCAAGATTTAGGGTTTGCAGTTGTGGATGCAGAATCTGTCCCTCCTGCTGAGAGAGGAGGGTTGGATTCTGGTATAGGTGCCAGGGTGGCACCGATAGGCTGCTCAAGAGTGGGTACCAATGCTGGCGTGGCCAGTCTGGGTCAATCAGAATTGTCCTTGGTCTGCCCTGTTTTATCTTGAGTAATACTCTTGAAAGGAGGGGCAGAGGGGGAAAGGCATAGATTGAGAGATTCACCCACTGAAAGGACAGGGCACTCACTTTCCAGGCCCTACTGTGAGGATTCCTGGTGCAGAATTTGCTGAGATGCTGGTTGTAGGGGAGGCAAAGAGATCCACCTCTGGGGACCCCATTTCTGGATCAGGAGGTTGAAGGTGCTGTGCTCCAATTGCCACTTGTGTGGGTCTAGGAGATTTCTGCTTAAGTCATCTGCCAGTAAGTTTTGTTTACCTGGCAGGAACTGAGCTTGCAGATGGACTTGAATGGCCAAGGCCGTGTTCCACAGGGTCATGGCTAGCCTGCAGAGTGGGTAGGAATGGGTTCCCCCCTGCTTGCTGATGTACTACATAACTGTGGTGTTGTCTGTTTTTATTAGCAGTTGTCTTGGAAGGATTAGGAATCTGAAAGCTGCCAGGGCATTCTGTACAGCTAACATCTCTTTTTGGTTGATGTGCAGATGAATTTGACTTGGGCTCCAGTGGCACTGAATACATATTCTGTCCATGTGTGCCCCCCAGGCATAGTCTGATGCATCTGCGGTTAGGGTCTGGGCGGCTTGGGGTTGAGTAAATAGCAGTTCCTTGTTGTGGTTGCATGCTTCTGCCCACCAGAGGAATTCTGTCCTTAGACAGGGTATGATAGGAATGAATGACTGTTTCCAGGTCCTGAGAATGTTGGCACCAAAGACTTTTTAAGTACCATTGGAGTTTCCTCATATGCAATCTTGCATATGGAATCAGCAGTATACCTGAGGCCATGAACCCTAGGGCTTGCAGTATTATTCTTGCAGATAGTTGGGTTCTGGTGGCCATTTATTTGTAGTAGTCTGTCAGACAGACTTGTTTTTCTGAGGTGAGGAATGCCATCTGGGAAGCTGTGTCCAAGCTTGCTCCCAGGAATACAATCTTTTGACTGGGTACCAGTTTTGATTTCTTTTAGTTGATGGTGGACCCCAAGGAAGTGAGAAGGTTTTTCACAAATGTCAGGTGATGCAACAGCAATTCCTGACTGCTCGCCTGAATCAGGCAGTCGTCCAAGTATGGGTAAATTTGGATATTTCTCTGCCTGCAGTATGCAATGGCTGGAGCCAGGCATCTTGTGCATACTCTGGGTGAAGTAGATAAGACAAAGGGAAGTGTAGAGAACTGATAACGCACAGACCCTGCCCTGAAACGTAGATACTTCCTGCATGATTCCCTTAAGGGGATATGCAGATAGGCTTCTTTTAAGTCTAGGGTGACTAACCAGGCATCCATGGCTAGCATAGGAAAAAGCTGTTTGCAGGGTAAGCATTTTGAATTTTGGTACCACCAGGAGGGTGTCGATAATGGAAAGATCCAGGATTGGGCATCAAGAGTCCTCTTTCCTGGGTACCAGGAAGAGTATGGAGTAGAATCCTTGACCCCTCTGTTCTACCGGAACTGGCTGAATAGCTCTGATATTGAGCAGGGAAAGTACTTGCTTTTGAGCCTCTGCCCACTGGTTTGGAGGAAGGTCTGGAAACCCGCTTGGGGTTAGAAGTGAATGGAAATAAAATTTGTACCCCTGGTATACAATACTGATGACCCACCGGTCCTGAGTGATGGACATCCAGTTTTTTGCATGAAGGGCAAGTTTTCCTCCTAAGGTCACAAGCAATTGGGCACAGCTGAGGAGTGGAGTAAAGAAGTCATTGTGAGCTTTTTCCGTAAGGAAGTGGCTTACCACTCCCCTGCTTTAGGAGTGGGGGCACTCCATTGCTTAGATGTCTGCATACCCTGAGACTGAAGTCTGGGTGGTCTGTTTCCCCTGGGTCTGGTTTGAGAAGGCCTGGAGGGGGCTGGAAAGGGCCAGTGTTTGGAAGGGCAATGCCTATGGAATCTAGAGGGTTACACTTGTAAGAATTCTTTAACAGTCTGCATAGACTTCGCTTTTTCTTCCATCTTTTTAAGAACCTCTTCTGCTTTGGTGCCAAACAAGCAGTCCTTATTCAAAGAAGCGTCTAGTAACTTTGATTTGACATGGTCTGGCAAGGTCTGCTCCTTCAGCCAAGTATGTTTTCTCAGTACAGAGCCAGTGACAGCTGCCTGGCAAGATGCTTCTAGGGCATCAAAGCCACACTGCAAAGTATGCTTGCTGACTTGGCTTGCAGAGTGCATAAGCTCCTGCAATTCTTTATTTTCTGCACAGTCTGAAACAGTTGCCACTTTTTGTTTAATAAGTTCCATAATATGTTGCTGGTACTTCAGCATGTGAAACTGACAATTCAATGCCCTAATAGCAAGAGTTGCAGAGGTACATACTTTCTTACCCAATCTGTCCAAAGCTCTGGAATCCCTGTCCGAAGGGGTGGGATTCTTGGCTGTAGTAGCCTTGATACCTTCAGGCCCCTGGCAAATGATCTCTGAGTCAGCAGTAGGATTCTTGAAAAGAAATTTGTGAGTGTCAGGTACTCTGCAGTACCTGTCCAGTTTCCTAGGGGCAGGAGGTAAAGTGTCAGGAGTAAGACTGGATTCCATAAAAACATCATTCACAACATCCAGGACAGGGGGTATTGCTAAGGGCCTGTGTTGAAGCAGCTCTAGAAATTCTCCGAGTCTCTTTTTGGACTGAGGATAGTATTGGCATTCACAGTGGAAATGCTCTCATAAGGTATGTAAGGTTTCACCAAAAGAAAAATCCTCTGAAGGGGAGGCAGAGGGAATGGATTCCTCTGCATCTGAATCCTCATAAGCAGATAAGGGCATGTCTTCATAATCAGAAATTTTAGAGTCATCGGACTCCTGGTCTGTAGAAGCTGAAGGGGACTGGACTCTGTCTCTTAGCAGGTGAAGGCTGACTTCCCCTAATCAGCGTAATAAGGTCTTCAGCCATTCTAAGCATTTGTTTTTGTGGCAAGCGAGCAGGTGTATGCTCTTTTGTCGTTTTTTTAGGCGTAGTGCATATTCTGGGCCTAAGAAACTCTGTAGTTTTGGTTAAAAAAGAAGTCATCAGTTTGAGTCCAACATTGGTTGAGCGAATAAATGCCTCAGAAGCCAGTGCCTGCTCAGCGGCTCCGGACCCATCCAAGGTACAGACATTCGCAGGTTCCATAGTCGATGAAGAGTCTCGTGCCATACAGGACTCCAAATGGGTCTCAATATAGGCCTGCGAATCCACTTAAGTGGGCATCAGGAGCTGCGAAAGCGCCTTACTGAGTACTAGCGGACTGGCGACTAGCTTAACGGAAACGTCGTCGGCAGTTTTGGACCAATGCAATGTCTGTCTTTATCTTTACGTTTTTTTCGGAATATCGGTAGTTGGATGGCTTACCGAAGACATTTCAGAATACGGAGATCGAGAGCAAAAGAATTTATCGACAAAGACAGCCCAATGACGAATGGTTTGGGCGTTAAATAAGGCACAAAACCGGCAGCAAGGGATGTTGTGGTCTGGGCCTAAACAGGTGACGCAGTAAGAATAAAAATCTGTGAGGTATTTGCTTTTCACAGGCAAGACAATTGTTAACTTTTTCTGACATAGGTTAGAGCAAGAAAAAAGGACCCCCAACGGGGTACTTAGCTTTAGAAGACTTCAGGATTATTAAATTTGTAAATGAAAATTCAGGTAGTGGACGATCGGCACTTGGGAACTGCTTCTGCTTCGGGCTCCTCGCAAGAAAGACTGATGTAATGGCATCGGCTGCCTGGTTTTATACCCCTGACGACCTGACGTAAGTCCTGGAGTAATAGCATCCGATGCAGAAATACTAAGTCTTTGGTATTCAGGCCGACTCAGGGCTACCTTCTGGCAGATAACCCAAGTGTGATGACTGAAACAGTGAAACACGAAGAACATCGTATATTGCCTGTTAGTCACAGGATGTATGAACACATTGTTATTGTCTATTAAAATATCATTACAACTACAATTCATACACTTAAAAGTTCCTTGCTTCGTAACTGTTTCTTGGCATATACTTTAAAATCTTTATAACACAGCCTCCTTTATAAGTTTCTAGTGTTCCTATAGGAATAATAAGGCTTTTCATTCAAAACTGTCTGCAGCTCAGGTAGAGACAACAAAATAGTCCAATTCTTTTGTATAATTCTTTTAAGACCACCTGTCCTAGTTTTGATGAGCTGCATGACTATTTCTTATTTAAATGGCCCGACAAACTTTCTTAAATTTAAAGTGGAACATTCTGACAAAGAGATGCTGTTCTTGGATATATGCCTGGAGAAAAAATTAGAAAGGATAGAAACCAGCATTCATAAAAAAGAAATCCATGCTTGCAGTTATGTGCATAAGCAAAGTATGCATGCACCCCATGTTTTTCAGGGATAATGAAGGCTCAGTTGGGTGGGGTGAGTAAGTTAAATACTGATGACCAGAAATTTAATCAGCAGTTAGAAGAGCTGGTTGATGCATTTGTAGAGAATGTTTATAATCAAACAGAACTTGTTAGAATTTGTGATGGGGTAAAAAAAGGACAGAGAAACTTCCCTGAATCCTATATTTTTTATGCGGGCAGAGGAAGTGGTACAAAAGGGAGTTCAATGTAATAAAATTAGGTGTGTAACTACTTTTAGTTAAAGACAGGTGATCTTAAAAGAATTATACAAAATAAGTGGACTATTTTGTTGGCTATACTTGAAATGCAGACAATTTTGAATGAAAAGCCTTATTTTTCTTATAGGAACACTAGAAACTTAAAAAGGAGGTTATGTTATAAAGATTTTAAAGTATATGCCAAGCAACAAACAGTTATGAAGCAAGGTAGTTTTAAGTGTATGAATTGTAGTTGTTGTAATATTTTAACAGGTAATAACAATGTGCTCATACATCCTGTGACTAACAGGCAGTAGAGGTTTTCCCTCACAACCAGTTGTAATACCAGCTATGTGGTGTACCTCGCTATCTGCGTAAAATGTTTTTCATTTTATGTGGGGAAAACCACCAGAAGGCTGAGGGAGCAAATTATTGAGCATAAGTCAGATATAAGAAGGAGAAATGACAAGAATGATCTAAGTAGACACACAATGAGCAAGGGTGAGAACCATTGTTTTACATTTAGGGTAATAGACATAGTAGTGAAAGGAACTGGAGGTGATTTAAATACTTTTCTTGAAAATAAAGAGTATGAGTGGATTATTAGATTATGTGCAGAGTTTGAACCTGGTCTTAACAATACTGTAAGTATTAAAACTGTTTTAGTAAGAATACAACAAAATATTTAATGTATTTAAAAAAAAATGCTTATGTAGCGTCATGTTATATGTTGGCTCTTACTTTAAAGGTGATTATTCAGTATAATGGTATTAGCATTGAGAAAGGGTTCTTACTTGAAAGCTTTGCTATTATACAAAATTACCATGCTTTATTTGGTCAAACAAATAAAATCAGTGATAAGAAATTTATTTTATAACAAAAGTAGAAAAAAACAAAAAAAAAACCTACACAAGTGCTTTTGTCCAATAAATGTGAACTTCATCAGATACCTTTCCCCATTGATGTGTGTGTCTTTCGGCTTTTCCCGGTTAGGGGTCGCCACAGCAGAACTCCGGTCCGCTAATGATTGGCAGAAGATTTTTACATGCCGTGTCGCCAGCCCTGACGCACAACCTTCATCGAAGGTACGCCTATTCACGCATGTCTCCACACAGAAGATGCTTTAGCTGAGAATCGAACAGGACAATGTCTTACTGTGAGGCGACAACGCTACCGCAGCACCACCACCGCAATTTAAATACCCATTAGGAGCCTTCTGACAGGTTACTGCAGACACACCCACTTACCACATCATTCCTTTAACTCTCTAAAAGCAAAAACTTTCAACAGTACACTCAATTTCAACCAATATTTCTTGTACAATTCTTAAAAAACCTTCCTAAAACTGTTATAAAAACAAAGTAAATTTATTAAACTATCCATATAAAAATATATACAAAAATATGTCTATACACATTAGCTTTCTACATAACACCAAACTCCTACAAAATCTTTGTATTAATATACAAACCCCTCATCTGAAGTGACAGCTACAGACAAATCCTCCTTAATAGAGTCCTTCATCTCTGCAATGTCGTTAATTTTAATATACATGCAATGGAACTTTTATACCTGGCCGCTGGTCCACATTTAGGCGCATCTGCCAAATTACTTCATTTTTCTCCAATTGGGGTGCTAAAGGCCCACTCCTAATATTAGGGACCACATAATCATCATATATTCTAAAAGAATGGTCTAAAATTCATGTATATGTCTGGCTAATGCATTGTTTGGATTATTCTTCCTTAAACTATTAGTGTTCATATACTGTCTCCTTAATTTTACAGTTACTTTTTCCAACATAAAAACGTGGACAATTCATGAACATAGCCACATATGCCACCCCCTTAGACTCAACTGTGTGATTTGAACATGGAGAAGCTCAAGTACATTGCCCTGTTTGACCAACCTTGAGGTCTATTTATTTTTAATCGTGACACCTCCACCTTTAGTCCCAGTCTGTGTAGTAGATGGTCTAAATGTGTGGAAAGCATTATAACCTTGCACTACTGGCATGCTCTCAGTGGCTTTAAACCATATCTCAGTGACCAAAAACATGTCAGTGTTCTCTAGGGTGAAGAGTTTTTTGTTTAGACTCCTAGCATTGAGCAGTAACACCTTTAGATTTGCTTGGTTTTGATTTGCTATGCTGGAAGTACTTTCAGTTTGGCATTTCCTTAAAAAAGGAAGTACAGGGGAGGAGAACATTTTAGCTTATATTCGAAAGACTACAGGAGAGAGGTGTCAACCATCCCTGGCAGAGCAGCATGGTCTGTTGAGCATCTCCTTCCATGTGGACAAATAATGCACCCCCTTAGAATGACATCAGAAACTAAGCTATTCCAACAGCTCCATGATATCGCTCTGTTTAGTCTAGGGAGCTACATCTCAGGTCATTTACACCCATGTGGACTATGAGTCATGCTGGCACCTGGGGTGCAATGACCTGAGTGTGTACGTAATGTGGTGGTTCCTGGCCCCGATAAGCAAATGACCTTGGACTTTCTCCTTACTCAGCCTGGTGAGGGAGACATCAGTAGGTCTTCACAATGGAGTTTCCAATGACCAGAATGTTGGACTGTGTAGTGGCTTGCCTTATGGGCTCAGAAGTAGAGGCTCAATGAGATGTGGCTGTATGTGTTGATGTGGGTATTGTTTTGAAATTGTTTATTTAGGGCTGCTGAGGGTTTTTGTTATGTGTGTTTTACCTAGGAGGTCTTTGGGGTTTACGAAGGTTACATTTAAGTACCTCAGCACATGTAGGTCTATGTGTCTGCTCTGAATAGTGTGAGATGGATGCAGCGTGTATACTACTGACAACATGGTTGACATTAGTAGTGATTTAATGTGAGAGCTTTGCCTCCAATGAGACTGTGTAAATACATCTCTGACATAAGTTCATAGGTGTGTACTAGGCTAATGGCCCTGGAGCCTTTACAAGCCTAGCCCATAGAAGTGCTCTGGCATCATGCCGCCCATACCACATCAGTTTGAGAATTAACTGGTTGTCAGTAAACATGAGGCAATATCTACATTACCTCAGGATGCCCATATCTGCCAAGCTGGTAACTGAAATGGTGGGAAAGTTAATATTCATGGCAACAGACCTTTTTTTTATTGATTAGACGGTTGGAGTGAGAATATAAAACAATGTCAGGAGCATCTGGTATGCAACTCTGGGGGCAGTGCTTGCCACTGCAAACAAGTTGTCCTCTGTGTGACTAGGTATTGGGGAAATCTCAATGGTGCTTTTAAAGAAAAGTTGTCAACTCAAGGTGTCTGTGTCTACACAAAGCACTGCCAAACACTTGAGGGGAAACTAATAAGTAGATCGTGATGAAGGATGAATTATTTAGGCAGATATTCTGATCTTGGGTTAAGCAGCAGCAAATTTAGCAGTACTTACTGAAAAGAAAGAATTAGCTAGTCAAGAATGATGAAGAGGGCATTGTCTGAATGGGCAACTGCCTGGATACTACAAGTGCTGGTCTCACCATCGCTTCACACTGCTGAGATACAATGCTCCTTTGCTTCTTCTGTTACCAGAAGAAAAATTGTATCACCAAAACCAAGATGAGAAGCAGGTCACAGGGTCTTATGTGACTGATAGTCTTGTCCCAAATGATGCAAGGGTCTATAAGCTTGTTGTAGCCTTTTCCTGGTAGATGCACTGAACAGCAACGAGACTTCAAACACAGACACTCACTGCCCAATCAGAAACAGTTAAGAATCAATGTGCTCTGCTCTTTTTCTCACCAGAAGCAAAATATAACCACAGACCATGAAGCAGTTATTAAGTTTTTGGGTGATCAGTAGTCTCCAGCAAATAATGTCCTTATGCTCCTTCTCTCACCAGAAGAAAAAAACCGAAGCACTAATCACAAGAGGACTACTGACAGGCAGAATGTGGGCTCTCCAGTAGTTGGTGGTCTTGGAGTAGATGCTGCATACTTTAAAGGTAAGATGGAAAAAAAATAGTATCCTACAAGGTGCAGTGTGCACTAAGCAGTTAGATATGAAAGAGGAGGTAACATAAGCTTTAGCTATCTATGTGGGCAGCCAATCATTTTAAAAGCGCAATACAGATTGGAAGCCAGCAGGCACTTTGTATTCTGGTAATATGGAATACAGTGGGATGACCAATAAATTTAAATAGTTGAAGGGGAGTGATTTCATAAAATATTATGCTTACTCTCAATAGCCAATGAAAGAGAAGAGGGAAAGAGATATGTGGTCAAATTAAAATAAGGGGCAGGCAACTAAAGAAAATTGAGTTTAAAAGCAGAACAGAGGCAGAGTGGGAACTTCTGTGTGAGTCACAAAAGACACAAATGTGGTCTCTTTCCTAGTTCAAATTTGCAATTAAAATAGAATACAAGTAAAACAAAATGTAAAGAAAATAAGTCACAATATACAAAACAGAAGAAGGCAATGAAGCAATGTGAAACACAAAAATTCAAAAACAAACGAACCTTTCCCTCACAGCAAGTTGTGGCAGAGCCTGGGCAAGCTTTTCCAGTAAAGCCCCATTGAATTGAACCTGGGCTGTGGCAGTAAGCGCCAAATCCTAACCACTAGACCACCAGAAATCAGATGTGCATCACAAAGGCTTATAAATCAAGCTAAGTATTCAAGGACACAATCAACTGCTGCATGCTACAACATGCACTAGTACTCTATAGAAACAGACACACACACATACCCATAACCACACCCTCCCCCCCCAAAAGCAACTTTAATACAATGGATTTGTATGCATGGGAAGGAACTGAGATCAATGAGACTTTCAGCTTTTCCCGGTTAGGAGTCACCACAACGGAACTCCGGTCCGCTCATGATTGGCAGTGGATTTTTACAGTGCCGAGTTGCCAGCCCGATGGCCAACCTTTCATTGAAGGCACGCCCATTCACGCTCGCAGCTACCTGTATGTCTTTAATGTCACTCTACCGCGGAGAGGACATGCAGACTCCACACAGAAGGCACATCAGGCGAGAATCGAACCACGGAACCTCTTGCTGTGAGGTGACAACACTATTCACTGCACCACTGTGTTCATGCCTTTTCCCTGAAAGGCTGGTGGTAATCCTATCCTGAGATGGTAGCTACAGTGGACTTGAAGGCAATTTAAACTGGGTGATCTTGTTATGAGGGAGAGCAATAGTCTAGATAATAGTTAACCAGACCTTTTGCAGAGGTTAGCCATGCCATTTTGCTTTACATTTTTAAAAGCTGAAGGAAGACTGCATGATGTCAAATGTACAAGTTTTAGTGTAAATAGCTTTCTGCTCAAAAGGTATTAAAAATGTTGGATTAAGATTTGTCATCTCTCCCACTGGTTATCTTCACAGGCAAATTTAACTCAAAGGAAGAAAGGCATGTGTAAGCTGACCCTAGAAGCAACCTTGGAAAGAACAGCTGTGATTTATTACTTGAGTGATTACGCTCAGTGGAGTATTGTGACAATGATGGTGCCCCATTAAATGTGTGACAATGACAGTGCCCCATTAAATTGGGAGAGACCTATGGCTGACTGTGACTCAAAGGGTGGCTTGCTAAAATATTTTTTAAATATGGAAACATTGAAGTCTATAGCTATAAATTATTAGTTATTATACTACAGTAGCTGGATACTCTGGAAGACTATATATTAAAATAATGGATTAATATACACAGAAAGACATGATTTGAATACCAAGAACAAAGGAGGATTCCAGAAAGTGGATAGGAAAGCTGCAAGAATGCACTGAACATACTGTCAAGATGAAGAATGTGTGTCAACATTATTTAAGGGTACTTCAAATCCAGAGGGCCCTCATTACTAAGATTCTATTTAAAATGTGAGAAGGTAAGCATACTATTTTGCTACATCAAATGAAAATAAGTAATTCTCTTTATTTAAATCTATGTGCTTACTAGTTAAAATATATACACATGACCAGCAGTTTGAGTGGTAATAAACTATAAAATATATCTCTATTAATGCAAATGGTCTAAATAATAATTGTAAAAGGGGAAGTCTCTTGAAGATGTTCAATGCACATATTTTTTGTGCAAGAAACACGTTACACAAGACATAAAATTAACACAAATAACTATACAGTTTTAACAACTTTGCACTATAAACAAAAGAAGAGAGGAGTAGCAGTCTTATGGAAAAACTCAATCTTAATGCCAAAAATGTTAAATGCATATTATGACAAAACAGGGATGTTTTGTTTAGTAAAGATATCCATAAATGGAAAGATATACAGTCTAGTAAACCTTTACTGGATACCTGGATTAGGTGTCAAAGTAGCCAAGCAGCATTTGGAAGACATTGTTCACCATGCTAAAAGGGAAATAATCATAGCAAGAGACTTTAATTGTATAATGAATGATGATGACACTGATGCTAGAAACACATGAAAGAAAACAGCAATTTCTAAGGTGCTATCTGATCTTACTGAAAGTTTTAATATCATAGACATTAATGTATATGCTGATCCTAATACATTATTCTTTACACATTACTCTCATCAATGTGATACACATTCAAGAATGGAGTGTAGATATCAAGAGATCTAACTACAAAATCGGATAAGTCAAAGTAGTCACATGCCCAATGTCAGACCATAATGCAGTTACTTTTGATTTAGATTTAAATACAAAACAAAGAATAACTGCAACTAGAATTCCTTCACATGTAAGAAACTTAAAGGATTTTAAGGAATTTTATGTTAGAGAGATGCAAATATTTTTTAGACATAAACCTTACTGAAGATGTGTCAAGAGATGTATATATTTGGGGCACTTTGAAGTCATATCTAGATGGTAAAGCATTAACTTGGTTTAAAAACAAGAAAAGGTAATGGGAAAAAGACTTACTGGAATTCCAAGCAAGAACTGATGCATTCAAGCTAGACATTCAGAAAGGAAAGACAAATTTAATAAGTGAATTAGATGACATGAAAAAAATTATTTAGAGACACTACATCATAAGACAATAATAAATTTAGAGAAGATTGAACTACGTTCTTATTCGATGAACCCCAGAAATCAGAAAACAGCAGCAAATAGTACTAAAAAGACCATAAAAGATAATCAAATAAAGGAAAATTTCAGATACCAGAATGAAAGCATCAGACCTAGAAGGGATACTAGAAGCATCTAAATTATACTTTCATACAGTTACTACCCAAAAGGAAATAGTATAACCTCAAAACATGTTAAAGTTTTCTTTAGAAAAAAACACACATATGATCATATAAAATTAATAGACAAATAAATAAGCCAAACAAAGCACCTGGCCTACATAATATGAACCCAGAAATGTTCAAATTATTAACCAAAGAAGCACTGGCATTACTATTACTATTAAAAGTGCTTACATTACTAAAGGAAAGCAAAATTATTCCTTCTTTGAAATATACAGTAATATCACTTATTTCGAAACCAGATAAAAATGCAAAGGAATGTTCATCTTAAGGACCTATATATTTACTAAATGCCGATTATAAAATCTTTATGGTAATATATGCGGCTAGGATCAAACAACTACTTCCATTATTAATAGACAAAGATCAAACTGGCTTTATAAAAGACAGAAATACATATAACATTAAAAGAATTATATCTTATCTTTGATTACATGAATCATACAATCATACAAAAAATAAAGTCAGTTTAGACATAAATAGTGCCTTTCATTCTATCTACTGGTATTATCTATGGTCAGTTCTTGAAGAATATGGATTTTTCTCAAAAATTTACACTATTAAATCACTTTATGAAAAATCCTTAGCATATATACAGATTATATCATGCTTTTTCTAAATCTTTACAAATTACTAAAGGTACAAAACAGGAATGCCCCTTGTCTCCATTATTATTTGCCTTAGTAATCTAACCTTTTGCAAACTATATTCGAACGGATAAAAATATTAAGGGTATACAAATTAACAACAGTCTGGAAATGAAGGTTCAGTTATTTGCAGATGATATTTTCTTAACCTTAAAGGATGATAATACCGCTGTAAAACTAAATTTAACTGAACACTTTCAGAAACTCTTGGGCTTTAAATTTAACGAAAATAAGACAAAGAAATTACTAATAAATTCTAATAAGAAAGACATAGATAAGGACTTTTCTAAATATATAGCTGTTGACAATAAAATAAAATACTTAGGGGTTATATTAACAGATGAAGCAGATAAGACAATAACAAACTAATATTCTAAACAACATTAAAACACTCATTTGAAAATTTAATTTGTTTTTTTTTACAATGGAGGCAGGTGTTACATAAATAAAATGATTATTTTTCCAAAAATTATAGATTTACAAAGTCTGGAGCATTTCTCCCCGGGCCTCTGCTGAAAATTGACTTTGTTCTAAGTCGGACTTTCCCGGTAAACAAATGCTAAATAAATAAATAAAATAAATAAAATTTCATACAAGCTTTTTCTATACCTCATCCTAAATTGTACATAAAACAATTTTAATAAACTAATGCTAAACTTCTTATGGTATCCCAATACACATAGAATTGCTCTGAATCATCACTTAAATGACTGGGAAGCTGGAGGATTCAGTCTTCCAGATACAGAAATATATGCACGGTCATCTACTATAAAAACAGTATCATTATTGGTAAATAATACGTATTCTGCCAGATGGAAACACATACATGAAAAGATGTGTCTAAACTCAGGTCTTACATTACCATCACAATATACTGAGTTGGTATCAAATAATCTTCTTTGGACGATGTGAGAACATTTCAGAGAAAACAAACAGGAGCACATAAGTTTTAAGTTTATAAAAAAAACATATTAAAAGGATACAAAACCCTTACGAATTGGGATCCCAACATAAAAGCTTGGTCATTCTTGCTACATCCTACTGCATGCACACAAAACAACATAAAAACCTTTGATATAGATATAATCAAGACTATTAGAGAGCATGAACTGAATTATTGGCAGTTACTAGACTTTGGAAAAGTTTTAACAATGGAACAAATAAGAAACAAATATGATTTGGGTAATGATCTATGGCTAAGCATACAGGACATACGACGGTATATGTTAATTGCATTCTCTGGCCTGTTTAAAAATCAGACAAAATATATCTAAATTTATACAACACTTGGTCTTTTCAACAACACAAGCTGTTCATGGAAAAGGTTATTTATCAAACATCTATAAAATAATTAAGAAGATGGAATTATAGAATACAGAGAATCTTTGGGACTACTATAAAACAATAAATAGTCAAATGCTAAATGACAATGAAAAGAAATTAATACTTTTCTCCACAAAACAAACATCTCTTTCATTGCAATGGACACTGCTCACATGGAAGTTTATTCATAGGTCCTTTATGACACCACACAGAATGGAAATAATGTTTAAACAAAATACAGGATGTTGGAGACTTGAGAGCAGATTGGAGACATATGTTTTATGACTGTCATTTACTTAAAGTTATTTTTTTATTGCAAATAGTTTTTAATGATAATTTCCATTTGTCTAAATCGATTTTGTTTAATGCTCCCATAACCCAAAGCGTTGCTGGAACACAGTTTTCACTGTTACGGACACTACTGGCTACAGCATGCAAAACCATTACTACAAAATGGAAAAGTGAGACTTCACCCACATTTAAAGAATACAGAAACATTGTATTGAATGTATCACAAATGGAAATGAGAGCCACTAGAATGAGAACAGAAAGAACCACATCTTATTACAACTCATGGAAGAAAGTGAACGGAACAATGGAGAGAAATGACTGTAATACCTAATTAAACGAAGTTTTAAATGCAAAAATATGCAATATTTTTTAAACATAGACATCTTTGTAAATAGTTCAGATTTTATAGTTGTTGATTGTATATAGTTGTTAACCTGTGCAAATGGTTTTATATTGCAAAGTTAAAAAATTACATAAGTTAAGAAATTACATTCATTTTGTAAAATCAATAAAAACATTTAAGCAAAAGGATAATGAGGAAAATTCTAAGACTTTGATCATAAACACAAACACATCCAGTTTATACAGGTGTTTATGTATATATTTGAGCAGAGTGAAAAACAACTACTGTACAGTGCAAAGTTACTTAACTAAAACACATGGGTTTTCTTATGTCTAAAGGCTTGAAACTAGATAATAATAATAATAGCACAAAAATGCTCTTGTGAGACTTCTTGGAATAAAGTAGTATCTTTCTAAGTTTTTGTCCAAGTATGTCAGGTATAAGTTATAAATTAATGGAACATATGGAATACAGTGGAGTACGGAACAAGAAAAACGTTTTGAAATGCTTAAATAGTTAAGAAATGAAGCTCTTACATTATTCTGAAGTCAGCAAATCAAGAAAAATACAAGCAGATGCCTGTACTAAAGAAACTGCAACTGATGTAGTGATTGTACGAGAAGGCAGACCAGTTGGTTATGGTACAAAAGCCATAAGTTCCCAAAAATGCATGCTTAAATAGAAAAACAGCTGCTAGCCACAATAAAAGTTGTTAAAAAAAACAGTTTTAGCTTGATATAAACCTGAGTTTACTATTAAACAGAAAATGCTGCACAAGGAATCTGCAAGACTGCAAAGAATGCTGTTGACACTACTGAAGTACGACTTGGATGTGAATAACACATAAAAATAAATATAGCATATATACAAATTATTTGCAATTACCACAACAGCAAGAAGATGTGCACTGAGGGGAACTGGGGAAGCAGGGAGGGGGGAGTAACGTCACAGTTGCATAATGGCCAAAAAGAAGATTAAAAAGCTTAAGCACTGTAGTAACAGTGATTCACAGAACAGAATGCTTCAAATATTGGAATGAGAGTTTGGCTAGAGCAGAAAGCTGCTGTCAGGGGAGGGAATGAATAGCAACATTTTCCATTTAAAGAAAAAATCATTTGGACAGTTTGATGCTCACGATAGAGAAAATAATAATAGGACAGCTAATAAAAGAAACTTGGCAAGAATGTATGTCACACTTAGGAATTGTTAAATGTAAAGAAGTCTGCAAAAGGTTATATTTGCCAGGAATGTCAGTGCAAATACAGCAAGAAGTTTGAGACTACTCCGTATTCAATGCACAGAACAGCAGCTGTGATAAAGAGAATTCCAAATTCAGTAACAGAAAAAATGTGAAATAAAGCAGGAACTGAATTATTTAATTTTCGTGGCTGTGTGCACTTGATCTGCATAAATTTCTCTCTGAAGTTTCCTGAGGCTGTAAAGTTAAAAGACACTATAAGTAATGGGATGTTTAAGGCACTTAAGAGCAAGTGTATTCTTGAACCACTTAAGAACACAAAGTTATGACTGCAGGCTCAGTCATGGAGTTGCATATAAAATTTGAAAGTTCTTTTGAACTTTGTAAAATAGGACTGGTTTTCCTGGAGCAGGTGGTCTGTAACTCAGACTTTTGTACAACAGTTATAATATCCTTAGACAGCACAACTTAAGGAACTGTCAGAGTAAGAAGACATCTCCAGCTTCATCAGCGCAACTTACCTCTGTTTTAGTACGGATATTATCACTAATGCCTTACTTAAAATGTCCTTTCATCAACAGTACAGTGTCTCCAAAAAGTAAAGTTGTGTACACTTACCATAAATGTAGATGTTAGAGTGTATACACTGTTGGAGTCCTGACTTACGGGATTTCCTGCTTCAGAAGCCCTTGGTTGGCCCGACAACCAAAGTAAAAAAAACACCCTCCTCCCTGAGCTGGCAGACACCCTACCCTGACTCGGCTGACATCAGATGGTTGGGTATAAAGGGAGCCAGCCAACACCATTACACCAGTTTTTTCTTGCCCCTAGAAGGTAGGAGCCCCACAGATAAATCTTAAGCAAGGGACCAGGTAAGAGAAAGGGGACCTGTATGGCATCCCTGCTGAGGATCCTCTGGAAGAGGATGACAGGGAAAAAGCTAGGAGAATAAGGGGGGTGGAGGGAGGGAAAGAAGACTGCAACAGTGAATACACTCAAACATCTACATTAGTGTGCAGACCTGTACTATTTTCTTCGTACTTCACCATTGCAGTCCTGACTTATAGGACAATTCCAAAGTTGAGAGGAGGGTGGAAGGTGCCTTAATGGGAAGACAGGATGCCCTGCAAGATGGCAGTGGCAAATCCTCCTCTGGAGTTGGAGAAGGTTGACAGATGGTAGTGCTTGGTAAAGGTATGCACCAATTACCAGACAGCTGCTTCCAGAATGTCTTTGGTAGGCACTCCCCTTAGGAAAGCAGTGGAGGTAGAAGTGGCCCTAGTTGAATGGGTCCTAACAGATTCAAGGAGCTTTCTGCTGTGATAGATGTAACAAAAGAAAATACAGTGGGAGATCCACTTGGAGATAGTTTGCTTGGAGACTGTTTTTCCTTCATAGCCCACGGCAAAGAAAACAAACAGCTGTTCCGATTTTCTGGAAGTTTTAGTCCTGTCAAGGTAGTAGCAAAGTTGCCTGTGTACATCCAAGGAGGGAAAGATTCTCCTTACCCTTGGTTCTGTGGCTAAGGGAAGAAGTAAGACAAGTGTATCGCTTGGTTCAGGAAGTGTTTGTGACCACCTTGGGTATAAAGGGAGGATTAGTTCCGAGTGAAACGCTTGTCTGGGTTCCACTGTCGTGATGGCTTGCAACTCAGAGACCCTCCTAACTGAGTTGATAGCCAGTACAATGGCAGTCTTCCAGGACAAGAATTTTAAATCAGCTGATGCAGCTGGTTTAAAGGGGGATATGGTCATTTTTTCTAAAACAAAGTTGAGGTGGGCTGCCTCCTGGGAGGTCTGACATGCAGCACTCCCCTAAGGAACTCTTTCATTAGGGGAGTGGGAAAAGATAGGCAAAAGAGTAGGGATATGTTGGCTGAAATGCCAGAAGCGTGAATCTTAATGGATGAAAAGAATAAGCCTTTGTCCACCAAGATAGCCAGGTACTCTAAAATGGCTGAAATGCTGGTAGAGACAGGGTTGAGACCTTGTTGCTGACACCAAATAGAGACTCTTTTCCACTTGGCAGAGCATGTTTTCCTAGCACTGGGTCTTCTAGATTCTTTTAGGATATTAAGCACTTGACAACTCAGGAACTGATCAGGGTAGAATTCTTATGAATTACTAAGGCAGAAAGTTTGAAAGTCTGCCATGTTGGAGTACCAGAAACTTCCCTCTGCCAGAGTCATCAGATCCACTCTCTGGGGTAAATTCCAAGGTTTTTCTTTGATCAAACTTAGTAGCAGGGGCTAATAGTGCTGCCTGGGCCTGGAGCTATCAAGATGACCCTCAGTCCTTCTTCTCTAATTTTTAGGACCACCCTTGGAAAGAAAGGCAGAGGAGGGAATGCATAAAGAAATAGATGGGTACAGAGGAAGGAGAAGACATCTTTGCTCCAGACTGTGTGAAGTTTGCTCCTGGAACAGAATCTTTTTAACTGAATGTTTTCATCAGTGGCAAAGAGGTCTATTTGTGGGGATCCCCATTTCTGGACTATGCTGAGAAATGTTTCCCGATGCAGCTGCCACTCATGGGGATCCATTAAGTGTCTGCTGAGGTGATCTGCTAGAGTGTTCTGAGCCCCAGGAAGGTCTGAGCCATCAGGTACAACCCCCATAGCATTGGCCGTCTCCCAGATCTACACTGCCAGCCAGCAAAGACAGTAGGAGTGGGTGCCCCCTTACTTATGTACCACATGACTTTTGCATTATCTGTCTTGATAAGCAAAACCCTTGGTTTCCAGTGATCCTTGAAGGCCATCATGCCCTTCTGTACTGCCATCAATTCCTTCCAGTTTATGTGCCTATGTCTGAACTGCTCCTCCCATTTGCTCTGGGATAGGAGGTGTTGGCAATGGGCTCCCCAGGCTGTGTCAGATGCATCTGTGGTTAAGGTATGGCCCTGATGGATGAACCTGAAGGGGAGACCCTGGTTCTGTGCACGTGCTTGTGACCACCAAGCCAATTCCTCTCTAAGGCAGGGAATTAGCTGGGATTTCTGTCTCTGGGGACTGAGAGTGCTGGCCCCACAGATTCTTGAAGTACCACTTAAGTTTCCTCATATGCAGCCTGGCCAGAGGGATCATTAGTATAAAAGATGTCATGTAGCACAGTGATCTGATGAATTTCCTGGCTGACAGGCATTGTCTCTGCATAATGTCCTCAAATTGCTGGGTTAAGAAGGAAGCCTTGTCTAGGGGAAGGAAGGTCTTTCGGATGGAGGAATCCAGCAGAGCCCCAGGAACACTATCCTGGTGGAAGGGTTTGTGTTAGATTTTCTGAGGTTTATGGTGAACCTCAGAGAAGAGAGAAGGGTCTGGGTGAAGGCCAGATCCTTGAGGAGCTTGGACTGACTAGTGGCTAGAATAAGGCAATTGTCCAGATAAGGTAAATCTGGATGCCTCTTGTTCTACAGAAGGTGATCACAGGGGGCCAGACATTTGGTGAAGACCCTGGGAGCAGCAGACAAGCCAAAGGAAAGTGCAGAGAATTGAAAGTGACTGGTACCATCTCTGAAGCAAAGAAAACTTCTACAGGATTCTTCTATAGGGATGTGCAAGTAGGCATCTTTCAGGTCCAAGGTTTCCATTAGAGCCTGAGGTGTGATCACAGGAAGATGTTTTTGAAGAGTAAGCATTCTGAATTTTGGGACTAGGAAGGACTGATTGAGAATGGTCAGATCCAGGATAGGGTGCCAAGAGTCTTCTTTACTGGGTACCAAGATCAGCCTGGAGTAAAAACATTTCCCTATTTGGTGGTCTGGTACTGGTTCCGCAGAATCCTGAGAGTATAGGTTGTGAATGTGAGAAATGGCCTCTGCCCTTTGGTTTTGTGGCACATCAGGGCAGCCTGAGAATCTTAATGGGTCTTTGAAAGTGAACTTATAAGCCATTTGAGATTACTTTCAGAACCCACTTGTCAGAGATGATGAAGCCCCAGTTTTCCTTGAATAAGGAAAGTCTTCCTCCTATCTTCTCCAGGGTTGGGGGCAGAGGGAGTGTGGTGTGCCACTGCTAATCTCTAATAGGGCCCTGTGGCCTAGAACTCCCTGGCCTGGGTGTTCCTAAGGACCACTGCCTTGCCCTCTGTGATTGCTGTTGTTGCCAGTGAGGCCTTTCCCTTCAGGTTTTCCTCTGACTCGGTTTTGATTGGTTGGGAAAAGACCACTGCTTAGTGGGGAAATTCCTGCTGGACTTGGAGGAAATCATTGACCATCTGCATGGACTTTGCTTTACCCTCCATCTTTTTTAACAGAGCCTTAGCCTTTAGTCCAGAAAGGGAATCCTTATCCAGGGGTGCATCTAGCAGTTTTGATTTTTACATGCTCCCGTAATGGCTGTTCCCTAAGCCAAGCATGCCTTCTAATGACCGAGACAGAGACAGCTGCAGTGCAAGGAGTGTCTAGCTACTTGGGAGCTGGAATGGCAGAGATCCAGCAATTCCTTGAAGGTGTTCATGCCCTCCAGGGAGGAAATATTTGGCTTCATTTTTTTCCAAAATACTCTGTTGGCCAGGGTAGGTGAAGTGTAAACCTTATTTCCAAATCTGTCAAGGGCCCTGCTTTCTTTGTCTGCAGATAGTGGGATTTTTGAAGTACTGGCCCTAACTTCTTTGGGGCTTGGGTTGACGACCTCAGAGTCAGCAGAGGGGTTATTAAAAAGGAATTTATGCAAGTCCAGTACCCTGTAAAACCTGTGTGGGGGACAGGAGTTGGATTTAGAGATGATTCCATAAAAGACATCCTCTACCACTTGCAAAATTGGAGGGATAGCCAAGAGTTTGTGTTGATGGAGATCAAGGAACTCCCTAACCCTATTTTTTGATTTGGGGGTACTCCTGTGCCTGCGACTGGAAAAACTATCTCATGGCATGCAGAGTCTCCCCAAAGGGGGGAAAGCTAAAGGCAATACCCATTCTGAATTAGAATCCTCAAAGGAGATAAGGAAGGATTCTTCTTCAATGGCAGAGTCCTCCTGATCAGAGTCTTCATCTGAATCAGGGGGTTCTAAAAAGGCCTCAGGTGTAAGGGGTCTCTTTTCCATTTTCCTTTGAAAGAGTCAGGGGGAGGTTGCCTGCCTCTAACCAAGAAATAAGGTCCTCGGCCAACCTGACCAAATCCTGCTGATAACCTGTGGGTTGGGAACCGGTAGGCACAGGTATCAAAATTGAGGTCAAAATCTTTTTAGGTGCAGCTTTTGCCTTGGGCCTATGCATGTCTGCTACTCTGATGCTGGTCTCCTTGAATGAAATAACTAATGTTGGCGGACAGCCCAAAGGGATGTCGTCAGCAGAGGATCATTCTCTGCAAGCAGAGCTCTGCTTAGTGACTCCAGATCCTACCGATGAACTGAATGTCAAGGCCTGAGTTGAAGTTGAGAGACCCAACAGCATGTTGGACTCTGAAAGGGTCTCAACAGAGGCCTGAGCCACCACCTCACTTGCAGAAGGGGGCTGCAAAGGCACTTCTCCTTCCTCAGTGATAATAAGCCTTGGAAACTGGCAGATGGAAAAAGGTTGTCATCTGAGGCCCTAAGTTTGGAACTGTTTTCCCTTTTTCCACTTAGGGAGCTCAACCCTGGGATGACCTATGGATGCCATCACACAACGGGAAGTTAGATTGCTGACAAAGGTGCTTAGAAAAGATTTCAGCCCTAGTATTGAAAAGGCCGCACAGATGGTAATTTGGGACATTAAGGTTTGGGCCTAAATAATCAACACACAGGTATGAAGGTCTCTGTGTGGGATTTGTTTACCACAATGGATAATTTTGTTAACTTTATCTGCTATGAGTCACAAGTAAGAAAAAACAGTTCTCCAATGGGGTACTTGGCTTTAAATAATTTCTCACGCTGGTGCAGACCGACCAACACATTCACAACTGCTTTGGGCTCTGACGGCAAGAAAGACTGATGTCATGGTGTCGGCTGGCTCCCTTTATATCCAACCATCCTGCTGTCAGGGAAGGGCATCTGCCAGCTCAGGGAGGAGCAAGTTTTTTCACTCTGGTAGTCAGGCAACCAAGGCATTTCAAAGCAGGAAATCGCACAAGTCAGGACTGCAACAGTGAAGCATGAAGAAAGTACAGTTTTGTACCTACCATAAATGTAGATGTCCGAACTGGATAGCATCTGCAGTCATAACAACTGGGTTGTCCTGTCGTCAGGCAGCCCTTCAGTCGAAGTCGGGTCGCTGATGTCGCACTTCACCCGGCGTCATCTCTGTTGGTCTTGGTATAAAGGCATCAGCCCTCAGTGTTTCTTGCCCCAGATGCCAGTAGCCCTCTTGAAGGCTAAAATTTGGATAGATGCCAATGTTTCCAAACACAAAAATAAGCATGTATGTACATATATACAAACAAATACACCATAAAAGACTCCCCCACCAGCTAGCTATTAGGAGGGTAAACACCCTAGGAGTACCACAGAGGAAGGAGGAGGGTAATCCTGACTGCAGATGCTATCCAGTTCGGACATCTACATTTATGGTAGGTACAAAACTGTACTATGTCCTTCATGGATGCATCTGCAGTCATAACTAACTGGGTAGAATACCATAGCCAACTAGGGAGGAGGATAAAGTAGATTATGGTGTGTTTAGGATCCCTTGCAGTACAGCAGTGGCAAACCCTGCTCGGGATCTGGAATATAGAGGCAAATTATAATGCTTGGCAAATGTATGCACGGAGGTCCAAGTAGCCGCCTCAATAATGTCTTTGGTTGCCACTAAGAAGGCTGTGGTAGTGGCTGTTGCCCTTGTAGAATGAGGTCTTATGTTCTGTGGAATTGGTTTTCCATGGAAGGAGTAACAGAATCGTATACAATTTCCTATCCATTTGGAGATTGTCTGTTTGGAAATAGCTTTTCCTTCCCTTCCTGTTGCATAGGCTACAAAAAGTTGGTCAGTCTTTCTGCTACTTTTGTTCTGTCCTGTCTATGTACATCCAAGGTATGCAGTATTCTTTCCCCTCTGTTTTGTGGGTTGGGAAAGAAGGTAGGTAGGTGGATTGCCTGGTTTAAAGACACTCTGGATACCACCATAGGCATAAATGTAGGATTAGTCCTCATGGACACTCTATCTTGGTGGAAGATTATGAAGGGTTGCACTGCCATTAAGGCCTGTAGTTCTGAAACCCTCCTTGCTGAAGTAATTGCCAGTAGGAAAGCAGTTTTCCATGACAGGTGTTGTAGGTCTGCTGTTGCTGCTGGTTCAAAGGGTGATAGTGTCAACTTTTTTAGCACAAAGTTTAAGTCCCAAGCTGGTAATGGTGGTTTCCTTGGAGGTTTTACATTCTTGATTCCTCTGAGGAACTGCCTGAGCAAAGGTGCGAAAAACAGGTGGATCAAAGCTGTATTCTGCTGAAATAGCTGATGCATGTATCTTGATGGAGGAGTAGGACAGGCCTGAATGAAGAAGTTCCAGATACTCCAGAATGTTAGGCATATCTATGTTTGACACATCTTTTCCTCTTTCAGTACTCCAAATGACAAACCTTTTCCATTTTCCAGCATAGTTCCTTCTTGTTGAAGGTCCGTGCTTCATGAATAATGTCTTTAACTCTTTGGGAAAGTTCTGGGTTAGTTGCTCCTATGTGATGTTCCATGCAGTCAGTTGCAACGTCTTTAGGTTTGGATGTATGATGCTGTAGTTGTTCTGAGTTAACATCAAAGGCATCAGAGGTATACATATTGTTCGAGACATGCTCCTCAGCAGTGGGTACCAGTGTTGTCTTGGCCAGTTTGGAGCTATCAGGATTATCCGTTCTTCCTTGATTTTTAGTAGTACTTTGTGTATCAAGGGAAGAGGTGGGAATGCATATGCTGTTAGGCCTTCGATCTGAAGGCGAATCCACTTTCCATGCTAGTGGGTGGAATGTCCTTGTGCAGAATTTTTGAGCTGGTGATTGAGAGGTGATGCGAATAGATCTATCTGAGGCATTCCCCATTTCTTTGAGATGGTCTTGAAGATGTCCGGGTGCAGCTTCCATTGGGCATCCGATGTGGTTCTGCTTAATATGTCTGCTAGAGTATTTTCTTTTCCGGTACAAATATTGCCTGTAACTGGATGTTGTAGCTGAGTGCCAGGGTCCACAGCTCCAAAGTCATTCTGCATAGGGGTATGAATGAGTGCCTCCCTGTTTGTTGATGTAGCACATGACTGTGGTGTTGTCTGTCCTTATCATCAACTGGCCCTCTTTGAGAAATGGTCTGAACTTTTGGATTGCCAGTTTTACTGCCAGCATTTCTTTTAGGTTGATGTGCAGGTGAAGTTGATCCTGTGTCCACAATCCTTGCACGCATTTGTCCAGCATGTGGGCCCCATCCTAGGTCTGAAGCGTCTGTTGTGATGGTCTGGCTTGCTTGACATCTGCGAAAGGGTAGGCCTGGGTTTGACTGGCATGCCTGAGCCCACCATAGGAACTCCTGTTTTAAGCATGGAATTAGTGGGATTTCTGTTTCTAGGCTGTGTCTGTGTTGGGACCATAAATTCTTTAGGTACCACTGTAGTTTTCTCATATGTAGTCTGGCAAATGGGACCAAGATTATGCATGATGCCATGAAGCCCAAGGCCTGCAGTACTTTTCTTGCTGTTAACTTGTTCAGTTTTGTTAGTGCCAAGAAGTAAAGAGGAGTTCTTTTTGTTTTCTGTAGTTAGGAATGCCATTTGTTTTACTGTATCCAATTCCGCCCAAGAATGTCCTTGTTTGGGATGGTATCAGCCTTGACTTTGTAAATTGACTGTGTATCCCAGTGCTTGTAGCAAGTAAATGACCCTTTGTAAATCTGTTGTCAGCTTGCTTTTGTTGTCCCCTTGTAGCAGGCAGTCGTCCAGGTATGGGTAAATTTGAATTCCCTGTAGTCTGCAATGGGCGATTACTGATGCCAGGCATTTTGTGAATACTCTGGGCAGTAGATAAGCCAAAGGGCAATGCTGAGAATTGATAGTGCTCTGATCCTGCAAGAAATCTGAGGTATCTTCTGCAGATTGGTCGAATGGGGACGTGCAGGTATGCCTCCTTGAGATCTAGAGTTACCAGCCAACACTCCTTGCCCAGCATGGGAAGAAGTTGCTGTAGGGTCAGCATTTTGAATTTTGGGACAATGATGTATGTATTTAAGGTGGACGAATTGGTCTCCAACTTTTTCCTTTCTTGGAACTAGGAATAGTCTGGAGTAGAACCCCTTTCCTTGCTCTGCTGTTGGCACTCTTTCCACAGCTCTCATGTTTGCTAACTCCATTATCTGTTGTAGAGCCTCTGTTTTTTTGATTTGGAGGTAGATTTGGCATTCCTCTTTTGACTGGTAAAGTGTGGAAGTGGAACCGGTAACCTTGATCTATGGTTTGTAAAATCCACTTGTCTTTTGTTATATAGTGCCAGTTCTTTGAAAATAAGGTTAACTTTCCGCCTAGAGGAGCTGCTATTTGTTCCTGGTAGGCGGATTTAGGGTTAAGTCACTGTGGTTGTGTTGATGTAGTGGCAGTGGTTGTGTCTGTGCCTCTGTTGTTACCTTGCCACTGTCGTCCTCTGTAGGCACCTCCTCTGGATTGGTTTCTGCCTCTGGAGCGTCTATTCCTGCCTTTGAGATCTTGTGGAGTCAGGAAAGGACCAATTTTGGCAGGCCAGTTCCTGCTAAACCTTGGGGTTGAATCTGCAAGAAATCTTTAACCGTTTGAACAGATTTTGCCTTTTCTTCCATTTTCTTCATAACCTGCTGGGCAGGTGTACCAAACAAACTTGTCTTATCCATAGGAGCATCTAGCAACTTAGCTTTAACATGATCCGGTAAAGCTTGCTCCTTTAGCCATGCATGCCTTCTTATCACTGTGCCAGTCATGGCTGATCTAAATGAAGCCTCCAGTGCATCATAGCCACATTTTAAGGAATGGTTACTAACCTGTTGTATGTTATTTACCATTTCTAATACATATTTCTTATCAAGAGATTCATCAGTGGTTAGCTTTTTAGTTAACTGATCAAGCATAAACTCTTGGTATTGTATCATGTGACCCTGGGATATAGTTTCGGGGTCTGCAAGTGGGGCCTTGTAAAGGTGGTGATGAGTATCTGGCACCCTGTAAAATCTGTCTGGTTTGGCAGGGGCTGGGGGTAAAGAATCTGGAGCGGAGCAGACATCATTGAAAGCATCATCCACCACAGAGAGAACAGGAGGTATAGCTAAGGGCCTGTGCTGTGGAAGGTGCAGAAAGGTCCTAAGTCTTTTTCTGGAGTCTGAAAAATCCTGTTGCTGCCATTGGAACTGCTCGCATGGCATGTAAGGTTTCCCCAAAGGAGAATTCTTCTGGTGGGGAAGCAGCTGGAATGGATTCTTCAGCATCAGAATCTTCAAAATTGGAGAAAGGAGCCTCTGGCTGGTCAGTTATGTCTGATTCATCGGCAGAATCATCAGAGGACACTGGCTCAGGGGGCTCTGCCCTAGGTCTCTTCTCTGGGGGCTGAGAGGCCCTGTCTGGGTGAGATTGAGATCCTCTAATTAATGAAATTAAATCTTCTGCCAGAGTAAGCATTTGAGAACTAGAAGAGGGTCTGGTTGTAGGGGGTTTAACAGGCACTGTTTTAGTAGTCTTGGCTGCTTTAGCCAAGGCCTTAATGGACATGGCTGCTGGAGGCCTAGCAGCACCTAGAGACATCCAAGGGAATGGTGTCTGATAAGTCAGTGGCAACCACCGTAGTGGATAAAATTTCTGAGGCCGATTCAAGAGTGGTAGCAGGGGCCTCAGTTGTAGAGATAGATTCAGCTGTACTTTGATCAGTTTTCTCGGTTTTTTGCTTAACCATGGTTATATCTTTGCGTTTTTGGCAGATTGGGTAGTCGGAGGATCCGGCGGCATAATAAAATCAGAACCGAAAAACTGTTCTGCAAACTCCGGTTGAAAGAAGCACAGGCCGAACAGGCTGCTACGTCATGGGCTGGGCCTAAACAAGGCAGACAATAAGAGTGGAAATCTTTATGAGGTATTTGTTTCCCACAGGTTAAACAATTATTAACTTTTTCTGACATCGGCTGAGGCAAGAAAGAGTCCCCAGCTTTGAAGTCTTGTAGTATTGAAGTAATCTCTGGATCCGACCGACCGGCACTTGCGAACAGCTTCTGCAAGAAAGACTGAGGAAAATGGCGTCGGCTGATGCCTTTAAGACCAACAGAGATGGTGAAGTGCGACATCAGCCGAAGCCGGACCCGGACTTTGGAATCCGGCCGACTGAAGGGCTGCCTGACGACAGGACAACCCAGTTGTTATGACTGCAGATGCATCCATGAAGGACATCATCAAACAAATATCCTTAGAAGGCAGCAAAGAAAGGAGAATCTCCAGTCCACAATCAAGACAGAGCCCTTATTCTCTTTTTGTAGTCTTGATATAGGTGGTTTAGTAAGAAAGGATGAAATAACAAGTTACACTGAGAATATAGATAAACATTTTGCTGCAAATGTAGCACTGTGTGTTTCTGTTATGGCAGTTGTATTAAGCACAGACATCCAGGGAGCCACTGCCAGGCTACCAGATGCTTGGCCTTTGGGTGGTACAGCAATGCACATCCAGGTATCCAATATCCTAATATCAAGAGCACCACTCTGTGATAAAACTGAAAAAGCAAGCTTTAGATCCATTATAAATAAATCATCATCCAAAAGCCCTCAATCAGAAGCCGTAAAACCAATCTTGAAAGTGGGAAAACCTGCATAAGGGAGAGAGTCTGGTACTAAGGGTGGAAGAAAATGTTGTCAGTGCACTGAATATGACTATCAAGTGCTGTTTTAAGCTCTATAACATGGCCCTGCATAGCGCAATCAGAGAGGCACAAGGAGAATCACGGTGACCAACGTATAGTTTTGTCAGAATACGTTTTGCATAAATACTGTATTTTTTTTTTTGCATAGGCCTAGAAATGCAGTCATACTAAAGCAGGCCTACATTTTTATTTTACATTTAATATGCAGTTTAAATAAGTGCAGTTTTAATAAAACATGTACATAGTACATGCACATTCACGCAGACTAGTTTAAAGTTAAAGCAATTATACTACAGATACAAATGCAGAAGTGTATTCATGCAAATTAGTGATGTCACAACATGAAGTACTTCAAACTTGGTTTTCAGACCACTGCATAATAGTACTCAATTTCATTTAATGCTTTTATCTGTGTTCAGATGCTACTGGCAGAAAAAGGCGTTCCTTTCTTATTAGTTTCAGTCAGATTTCAGCATACAAAATTCACACTTGGTTATTTTAATTATTCATTAGAATACATTTCTAACTATTACAGTTGTTGAGTCTTTCGGCTTTTCCCGGATAGGGTCGCCACAGCGGAACTCCGGTCCGCTAATGATTGGCAGTAGATTTTTACGTGCCGAGTTGCCGGCCCTGACGCACAACCTTCAACAAAGGTACGCCCATTCACGCAAGTCTCCACACAGAAGACGCTCTAGCTGACAATCGAACAGGACATCGTCTTACTGTGAGGTGACAACGCTACCTCAGCACCACCACCGCAGTTCTAAATTTCTAACTAATGACTGAGTAATGTGAGCTGTAATGTAATTCTGCAAAGTTTGTTCTAATTATGTATGAATACTGTAATAGTTAGAAATTTACAGTATTCATACATAATCAGAACAAACTTTGCAGAATTATATTACAGCTCACATTACTCAGTCATTAGCTTTAAAGGTAAAGTGAAAAAAATTATTTGAAACAGATTTATATATATTCAAAGAATGACAATTTCAGTTTCATTCATTACAGAATAAAGTCCACATTACAAAATTATTGTACATAGAAAATTAAAAGGTGACTGATAGGTTATGCAAAGATGCAAATCTAAAATGTAGACGGTTAAGTTCTAGTAAATCATCTTCTGCAGCACACAGAGATATAATCTTGTTTTCTTCATCATCATCGGAGAATACTAGGCTAGCTGCCCTGGTGGGCCATTTTAAGCCTAGACAATTTCTCTTTTAGTGAGAATTAAACCCCAGTACCTTTTGTTTGTGAGGTAAACACCTTAACCGTTACACCAAACCCCTAACTATTAAAGCATCTTGCTAAAGATATACAGAAACAAGTTAATACAGTACATGGCAATGATACTTTAAGATATGTACATTAAAATTGTAAAAATGAGCTCATAAATGGCAATCACTAGATTAGTATGAATCTTGTTCATAAGACCTTTATAAGACTAGCTGTGCAACCAAAATGTGACCCACAAGTTTTACGTTGTAAACATTTTTATAGGGGGAGATTCTGAGCTTTGATATGAATTACTTGACTACTTCTGTCCATCAGGGACATAGCCACCAGACCAGGGGTATATTTATGTTTTTTCATCCACTGGTCCAAGTTGCACTTAAACATGGTAAGGGAGGGACTTTGCTTCACATGGATGGAGAGCCTATTCCAGAGAATAGGAATTCTCTGAGATACATCTCTCTCTCTCCAGCATGTCCTGTATGTGTCACAAGCAAAATTCAAGTGTTTGGATCAAGTAGTTCAGATCCTGTTTGTTCTGTATATGTGAAAAAGGTTCACCAAAGCTGAGTTCAAGGTTGCCTTTTATACCAGGCATAGATTACCTCTCAGTAACCTGAATGTGACCAAGTAGAGAGATAGGGCATTGAGGCAATCTGTATAGGATATTGTGTTTAGTCCCTGTATTCTTCTTATAAGGGACCCTTACAGACATTCCAGATGCTTGCGTGTGTCTGGTCAGGTACATACCAAACTGGGTATTATACTCTATGGTGTGTCTGATGAGGGCCAAAGACAGTGGTAGGATAACCTCCTTGAATCTAAATGTCATGCCTTTACTTATAAGTTGAGGTTGAGCAACATAGAATGATTTTCTTACTACTTTTGACACATGTTGGTCAAAAGCTAGGTCACTACCTAGGTGTTCTCAGATCCCTAACTAATGAGTTAACTTGTTGGGGTGTTTTACTGATGGTATACTTTATGTGGAGTGGCTGTCTTCTCAAAAGGTACTAAAATGCATTTCTTGGCATGGAGTTTTAAGCAACGACTTTGACACCAGTCATCTGTCTATGTTAGAGCTTAATGTAGTGCGTTTTCATCTTGGAGGGCCTCTCTGACTGCTCCTAGCTTGCAGTTTTCTGTGAACTTGGTCAGCCAGAGGCGTCTGACATTGGCTTTGATCTCCAAAAAGTAGATGCCAAGAAGGAGTGGGCCCAGCATGGAGTCCTGAGAGATTCCACTGTTAACCAGCCTCTTTGTGGAGGTGGCCACACCGATCCTAACCTCCTGGTTACTATTCATGAACCAGCTGGTTATCCAGTGAGTTATAAAGGAACTTATGCCTAGTTCTGTAAGTTAACAATGCATGCATGTGGTATTGTATCAAATGCCTTAGCCAGATCAGGCATGCAGTATGTACTGCTTTAACCACGTCCACTGCCTTTGTGACCTTTTCAAAGAAGTCCACCAGATTCATTAAGCAGGACCTTCCTTTGATAAAGCCAAACTGGGATGGATCCAGTGTCTGGAGGTCTCCTATGTCTTTCTTGATTATTTCCACGAAAATTCTTTCCATGGCTTTGCAAATAGGTCTAGTCAGACTAATGTGTCTGTAGTTTCCTGGATCAGATGATGGTCTTTCCATATGAAATAGGAAGACCATGCAGTTCTCCGTTCTCATGATTCACAGCCAGGTCTAAGGCAATAGCTAAACAGTGACTCCAATTGTCTCAATAAATCATACTTGAGACTATTCAGGAGGCATCCTGGGATGTTATCAGTGCCCATTGAGGCTGTGCACCTGGCTCTCCTGATGTAGTTGATGGGGTTATGTTTGAGGATACTTCCTGAGGGTGAGTGAGGGTAAAGTCGGAACTGATTCTGTCAGCCAACAGGCTCAGCATTTGCCAGACTCAGTGAATGTGGCACCATTAACCATCAATTCAGCACACTGCTGTGTGTTGCCTTAAGGCTTTTGACACAGGTGAAGAAGGCCAAAAGGCCTAATGATCACCTTTTGCCTGGGAGGCTTTGTTTGACTCAATTAGCCCTCTTAGTTGCCTGATTAGTTTGATGAGCAAGTTTTTATCTTTATGACAGTATGACTTTCTGAGTTTTACTTTATTTTTCTTTTGTACCTCTGGGATGCCGCCAGGGCAATTTGTTTTTGGAGTTGGTTATAGACTTACTTCTGATAGATACAGCAGCTTCTATGCAGCCACTCACATGGTTGTACACAGTTTCTGTGAACAATTCTGCATAGGCTGCTGTGTTCTTTTGGTTTGGGGCAGTGAATTTTGACAAACTATTGCTTAATAAAAGTTAGTTTGCCTTGGAATAGTTCCCGACTAGTACTGTGTTTACTGGGGTTACTGAATAGATTTTGATTTTGAAGTAGACAGCTTTATGACTGGATCTTACCAGGGAGGACATGGCATAGGGTAGGGGTGCAGTGTTCTTCATACTTGTGAGTAAGAGGTCCAGTATGTTGGAGCCTCAGGTGGATGTATGCACTACCTAGTCAAGTCCAGAAATCTCTGTGCCTGCAAATGTCAAGCAATGTAAGATTCCCAGTCTACATTAGGGTAATTAAAATTGCCCATGAGTATGGCGTTTGGTAGGATGGTAAATGTCTGTGTAGGTCCAAGTATGTGCTGTGAGTTTCTTAGGGTACAAAGGGAGACCTACAGCTAGTTAAGGTGTCATATGGGATTTCATCTATAGCTATCTGCACATGGAGATCCTGTTTAACCAACCATTGAGTATTGATGTTATCGATGCTACATGAAATATGCAACACTAGTTATAAGACATGCTAAACAACTGCTCACTTAATTTAAATCATAAAATTAGAGAGACTTCAATCCGGAATATTTTCAAATAATGAAGGGGTCATGAACGCTCAAGTGACACCAAGTGGTTAAACTTAAAATTGTGCATTTATTTACTAGGGAAAACCATATATTGTAGATGTTGTATTAGTTGTTCATAGCTTCATAGGTGTGTACTAGGCTAATGGCCCTGGAGCCTTAACAAACCTAGCCCAAAAAGTGCCCTGGCATTGTGCTGCCTGACGTTAGTTCCCAGTGCCTCTATCCAGTACAGCCACTGGAGTGATCCCTGGGGTGAACTTTGTTACCCATCCACCCATCAAGATTTCTCTTGAAAAAGGCCAGCGAGGCACTCTGCTTGATATGAATAGGAAGCTTATTCCAGAGTATGGACAGTCTATGGGTGGATGAGCCTGTCCCTCCAGCAAGTTCTGTTGATTGTGGTAATGAGGTTGTGCACTCTGGAGTGTGTGGTGCGGAGGGATTTGGACTTCTTTCAGTGTAGCATTTCTAGCAGGGCTGGGTTGGACATGGCTTTGTAAGTCAAACAAAGATCGCCTCTAAGTACACGATAAGAGAGAGAGAATAGCTGAAGTTTCTTGAGTTTGTCTATGTAGACCATGTATTTAAGGCCTAGCATCCTCTTTGTGAGGTACTTTTGTGGTCTCTCCAGCTGTTGCCGGTGTCTGGTGAGGTACATGCCAAATGGGGCATTATACTCTATAACTGGTCTAATGAGGTATGAGTAGAGAGAGATGATGACCTCTTTCTTTCTGGATGCAAAACCCTTGGTTATGAGATGTGCCACTTAGATGGACTTTCTCACCACAGTGGCAATGTGGTGATCGAAGGAGAGGTTGCTGTCAACCTGGGTGCTCAGATCTCTTATAACACCTTCAGCGTTTAGTGGGCTCCCATCGATGTGGTAAATAGCAGGAACTGAGTTTTTACCAAATGATGACGCATTTTTTGACGTTAAGCTTAAGGCCTTGGCTCTGACACCAGTCATTGGTCTCAGTGAGGCCTTTCTGTAGGATGTCTGCATCACTTGGGGAGTTGACAATGGCTCCCAGCTTGAAGTCATCTGTGAACTTGGTCAGCCAAAGTCCCTCTATGTTGGCCTGGACTTCTGAGAAGTGGATACCAAACCTGAGAGGACCCAGGACCAATCCCTGTGGGACTCCACTCATGACTGGCCAGCAGTCTGACTTGGAATCCGCTACTTTCACTCTGTGGGTTCTGTCTGTTTGCCAATTTGCAACCCACCTAGTGATATAGGGATTGATGCCTAGTTTAGTGAGTTTATCAATAATTCCTGAGTGAGGAATGGTATCAAAGTCCTTGGTCAGATCGAGGCAGGCTTTGTGCACTGCCTTACCCTCAAACACAGCCTTGGTGACTGTCTGGAAGAAGTCAACTAGTTTACGCAGACAGGATCTCCCTTTAAACAAAAGTAAACTGCGTGGAATCTAGAGTTTGGAGATTACCTATATCCTTGTTAAGCAGGTCCATGATGATACACTCCATAGCTTTACATATCAGACTTGTCAAGCTAATGAGGTGATAATTCCCAGGGTATACAGTTACTCCCTCTTTATGGGGGGGGGGTGACTGTAGCAGTGCACCATTCGATAGGGACAAAGCCTGAGGTGAGGCTATGATTGAACAGGGCACACAGATGTGGTGCCAGTTCATTTTGTAGCTCATGTAGAACACAACCAGGGATATTATCAGGTCCCATGGATGCTGTATTCTTGCCCTTGGACAATGCAGCTTTTACCTGTTCTGCAAAAATGTTGGGTACCTGGCATTCTTCTGGTATTGTGATTGGGCCTTGGTGGAGGGAGAGAGGTAAAATTAGCACTGAATCTGTTGCCAGCATGTTGGCAATATCTGTTGGCTCAATATAGGAGGTACCATTGTGCAGTAACTCACAGCAAATCTGGGCATTGATGTGGAGGTTCTTGATACAACTATAGAAGGCTTTATGGTGGTTTTTAGTGTCTGCTGCAATTCTGCCTTCATAGCTGGATTTAGAGGATTTGATAAGGGATCTCACCTTTTTGTTGTGGCTAGTAAAGGAGTTTTTCCAGTCTTGGGACTTCACCTTTTTCTGCAACAATTTCTTCCTTCTGTTGTAGAGTTTATTGATGGCTGGGGGACCACATGAATGGCTTCCTTTTTTTTTTTTTTTTTTTTTTAGAGGAGAGCTTCTTGGTTCTATTGAGTATGGCTAAATCCAAGCATTTATGTACATGTTCATACACTGGTGTATGATTCGGCATTCATGCAGCTATTTTCCATTGACATGGGTGTTGTGAAGCTAGTCACCTCTGTATTTAGCAGGCCAAAGTCAGCTTTGGAGAAGTTTTTCAAGGTGGTTACCTTTGTGGGGGGCGCGGGTCAAATGTAGATGTCCACGGTGATTAGTTTGTGGTCGGATCTAACCAGGGAGGAGCTGACTGTTGGTGTAGAGCAACGGTTGCCCATGTTTGTGATACCCAGGTCGAAGATGTTGCTTCCTCTAGTGGGGGGGTCAGGATGAGCTTGTCCATGGAATTGGAATTGATGAATTCCAGGAAACGCTGGGCCAGTGCATTGGTACATGTGTAGTTTTCCCAGTTGATGGAGGAGTAGTGGAAGTCTCCTAGTATGAGAGTATTAGGCTGGACCTTGATGGATTCCAGGGTGCTTAGGAATGTGGAGTGAGATTCTAAGGACATGGTTGGGGTCCTATAGCAGGCTATGATCTGGATGGCCATCTTACCCAGTGTTAGTTGCACCTGAAGTATCTCAAATGCATTATGCTGGGCTACTAGTCTGAAGGTGTGCAGATCCTTTATGAATATGGAGACACCACCACCTTTGGAGCTTCCGGCCATGTTCCGGGCCCGAAAGGTGTGGAAAGTACAGTTGTGTACACTTACCATAATGTAGATGTTCTAGTGTATTCACTGTTGCAGTCATCACACATGGGTTATCTGCTTGCAGTAGCCCTCAGTCGGCCTGACTATCAAAGTTTTGGGTCCTGCGTCAGTTGCTGTCTCATCTTCCATGACATCAGGTAGTCAGGGGTATAAAGCATGCAGCCGATGCCATTACATCAGTTTTTCTTGCCTCAGCTGTCAGGTGCCCTCATAATGGGAAGTAATTATATATACAAGGTTACACCTCCAACAAAAAAGCAAATACACCAAAAAGCTTTAAACATAGTAAAGCAAGCATAGAGGTATAGCAAATAGAAGTAAGGGGGCTGGAGGGAGGGTAACTAGGACTGCAACAGTGAATACACTCAGACATCTACATTTATAGTAAGTGTACACAACTGCACTATGTTCTTCGTGTTTCACTGTTGCAGTCATCACATTTGGGTAGATTCCCAAAGCTAAGGATGGGAGGAAGAAATTAGATAGCATTAGGACCAGCTATAAGGCCCTACAAGACTGCAGTGGCATAACAGCTCTGGATTTAGAGAAAATTGGCAAATGGTAATGCTTGGTTAAAGTATGTACAGAACTCCAGGTAGTAGCTTCTAGGATGTCCTGGTAGGGACACCCCTGAGAAAGGCTTTAGAGGTAGATGCAGCCCTGGTTGAATGTGGTCTTATCCCCTGTGGGATAGGTTTTCCATAGTGCTTATAGCAGAAATAAATGCAATGGCCTATCCATTTAGAAATGTTTTGCTTTGAAATGGCCTTCCCCTCTGCCCCTGCAGCAAATGCCACCAGCAGCTGTTCAGATTTCCTGAGAGGTTTAGTCCTGTCCAAGTAAAATCTAAGTTGTCTGTACACATCTAAGGGGTGCAGTATACATTCTCCTTTATTCTGCGGATGATCACAGAAGGTTGGCAAATGAATAGACTGATTAAGAGCCACACTGGATACTACCTTGGGCATGAAAGAGGGATTGGTCCTGAGGGACACCCTGTCAGCATGAAAGATGATGAAAGGCTCCACTGCCATAAGGGCCTGTAATTCAGACACCTGTCTTGCTGAAGTGATGGCTAAAAGGAAGGCTGTTTTCCAAGAAAGAAATTTCAACACTGCACTTGCAACTGACTCAAAAGGAGGTAAAGTGAGTTTTTCCAATACAAAGTTAAGGTCCCAGGCTGGAGTTGGGGCTGTCCTGGGTGGTCTTAAGTTTTTGGCCCCTCTGAGGAACTGCCTGAGCAGTGGACGAGAGAAGAAGGGTGGTTCTGTGTTGCAATGAGCTGAAATGGCTGAGGCATGAATTTTGATGGAGGAAAAGGAAAGGCCCTTGTGAAGCATCTCAGTTAAGTATTGAAGAATCTGAGGTAAATTGGGCACTGCCATGCCCATCCCAAGTTTGGTTCCAGGAACAGAATCTTTTCCATTTTTCAGTATAAGATTTTCTAGCACTAGGCCTCCTTGCCTCCAGAATGACATCAAACGTTTCCTTAGGGATGCTAATGGAGAGATCAAGTAATTAGCCAGGCTGCCAGGTTCAGGGTTTGAAGCTGAGGGTGCAGAATCTGGCCTTCCTGATGGGACAGCAGGGTAGGGGATCTGAGGCAGGTGCCATGGTGCCAACAGTGACACACTGCGCAAGAGGGGGTACCAGTGTTGGCGTGGCCAGTCTGGTGCAATCAGTATCATCCTTGGTTTGTCCTGTTTGAGCTTTAGTAGTACCTTGGAGAGGAGAGGCAGAGGAGGAAAGGCATAAACTGATAGATTTTTCCAGGTGAAGGACAGGGCATCCACTTTCCAAGCTTGGTTGTGGGGAGTCCTTGTGCAGAATTTGTCCAATTGGTAGTTCTGGGGGGAGGCAAACAGGTCTATATCTGGGCTCCCCCATTTGTTTATCAGCATGTTGAATGTCTTTGGTTCCAGTTTCCACTCATGTGGATCCATGAGATTTCTGCTTAGTTCGTCTGCCAGTGTATTTAACTTTCCTGGCAGGAATAGAGCCTGCAGGTGCACTTGGTAGCTCAAGGCTGTGTTCCACAGAGCCATGGCTAGTCAGCAGAGAGGGTATGAGTGGGTTCCCCCCAGCCTGTTTATGTACCACATAACAGTGGTATTGTCCGTCTTTACCGTTAATTGTCCTGGAATAATGTGGTCCGTGAAGGCTGTCAGAGTATTCTGTACAGCTAACATTTCTTTTTGATTGATATGCAGGTGTATTTGACTTGGGTTTCATTTGCCCTGAATGCACTTTCCTGGCAAGTGAGTCCCCCATGCATAGTCTGATGCATCTGTTAGGGTTTGGGCAGTAGGGGGTAGAGTGAATGGCAGTCCCTTGTTTTGGTGGCAGGCCTCTGCCCACCAAAGGAACTCTAACTGTAGGCAAGGTACGATAGGAATCGTTGGTTTAGAGCAAGAAAATGTTTCCCCAATGGGGTACTTCGTTTTAGTTGAAGACTTTGGTTCTGAGACTCGAAAACGAAAATTTCAGGAGTCGGCTGACCAGCACTTGCAAACTGCTTCTGCTTCGGGCACCGCATGGCAAGAAAGACTGATGTAATGGTGTCGGCTGCATGCTTTATACCCCTGACTACCGACGCAGGACCCAAGACTTTGATAATCAGGCCGACTGAGGGCTACTGCAAGCAGATAACCCAAATGTGATGACTGCAACAGTGAAACAGGAAGAACATTGAGTTGTAGCCTGAAGTGTATGGGTGCTTTCTTCCACTTTAAACTAGGTCTCTGTTACAGCACAAATGTCGACGTTCTGCATTCTGAGGAGTGCTTTGAGTGAGTGCATCTTGAGATTTAGACTTTTAGCACTGAGCAGCATGACCCTCAGATTGTTTTTAGTTGTTACAGTGGAACTTCGGTTTTTGGAACACCACCTAAAAAAGGCACTATAAGGGTGGCAAGAGCCTTAGCCAATACCTTGAATCCTAGGGGTGAGAGATACAGGCCATCTCTGGCAAAGCGTCGAGGTCTGATCATGTCATCCCATGCAGACAGATAATGGATCCCCTTAGAATGACACCAGGAACTTAGCCAATTGTTAAAGCCAATCATTTTCTGCTTACACTGAGGTATCATTCTGGGTGATGGTAGGCTACTTCTCGGGGCTAGGGTCATACCTGCCTGGGCCACATAATCCGACAGCTCTTCCATGTCTCTTTTCATGTAGTCCAGGGAGCTGCGTCTCAGGTCATTCAAACCCACACGGACAATGACTGAGTCATACTTGTACTTGTTGTGGCGTGACCTGAGTCATGTGTTATGTGGCGGATCCTGGCACTTGATAGACAACTTGTAGTGATCATTATAGTATCTTTTTCAGACTACATTAATATACCTATAAAGTAATTACAGAAACAAATCCAAGTTCAGGAATTTTAGGAGGATTTGTAAAATAAGGACTAACAAATGTAGTTTTATCAGAGTAATTCCTACATAAATGCAATTCTCTTTGCATAAACATAGAAATGCTGCCAAAGTAAAGCAGTCCTATATCCTCATTTTACACTTCGCGAACAACTAGGATGCACGGGCCAAGATTTTTGTAAAGAACTCCACTGAGAAATGTAATAAACTGAGAATGAATTCAAATGCAATAAGTTAGCTCTTTTGTCTTTAAACTGTACAAGACTTCATCAAAATAAAGTGCAAAGCCACACCAAGCATTCTGAAAGGCATGACAATTACCAAAATAAATTTTTCCCAATTATATATTTAAAGGTACACATCCCTGCACAACAAATACCTTAGTAAAACACAAACTGCAAAGTTATAAAACACTCAAAAATATACAAACACAATGGAAAAAAATGTTAGAAAAAAATCATTAAAATGTAATCCAAACCGTCATAACTTACTTCTCTATGTTTAATACAGGGAATAAAGGCATTTAGTCTTAGCTGCCAAAGCAGTTCCCTGTATTCAGGAGTATTCTCTCAGCAACCACCTCTAACATCTTGGTGAACTACCTCTGAAACAGCAAGTATAAATTTACTCTAAATCTAATACTCCAAATATTTACGATTCCTAAAGCAATGTTAATAACGATAATTACTTTGAAATTCTGCAGTTTGCCCAACTTTTCAGACAACTTAGTATGGTTGGTATGCCAGCTCTGTGACACAAATAAAGCCCTGACTATGCTGCAAACCACCAAAATTAAAATAGTGGCTCAGGCATATATAGGAGCTAGCAAGGGAGGATGGAAGTGAGCAGCAAAACATATCATTTGGGTGCATATGACCTAACATTTGGGGAAGAGGAAAAAAAGAAAATTGAGGGCGAACAATATAACCCACCACTTAACATACTGTGTGGTGGTGTTCTCTCAGGAAGCCATGGGGGCAGAAATCACCATTTCCAAGTAACCATACCAAAAGTGATTTCCAACTTCAAAGACATTATTTCAAATAAAGGATTTAGCACTATACAGATGTGCTCCACACTAAAACATCTCAAATGAACATTACACTGATAGAAATAATTGACCACGTGCATTAGCAATATTGTGCATTCAGGCCCTCTCACACAAATGCAAACAAGGTGACCAAATGAATGTACAACTTTTTGCACCACACACCTGCATTCAGATTTGAAACACAAAAAGTTATCAAGACTGCATTATTTCTTTTTTCTGATAAACTAACAGAAATATCCAAATAGATGAGAATTATACCATGCTTTATGTCTGATCACTCCCTAATTATATTAAAAAACTGAAGGTTCAAACACTCATCAAATTTCTTCTACAATAAAAAAGAATGTAAAAGGTCCAAAGAAAACCAATCCTTTAACGGAACTTTAAGCATATAATAATACAAAATCTATTACTACTGATGCCTTATGTGATGATAGGAGGTACTGCCAGCACAGCTAGCTGGAATTTTGTAAATAATTATATGTCATTTGTGAATATCGACCCGATTTATACAACATGCTTGTGTTACAAATGTATTAGAACCGTGTGTCATGTGTATATCAAACTGATTTGTACAGATGTTTGTGTTGAAAAGGTATTTGTAAAGTGCTTGTGTCTGAAATGTTTTGTCAATGTGATCTACTGGAGAGAACAGAAATGTACATGCACTATTATAGCTGTTTAAATGTATATGTTTTAACAGAGGAAAAGACAGGAGGTTAACCTCAGTACAACAAACTTTAAAATATATCTGGAATTAAATCACTTTATGGGCTAGGCCATAAAGATGCTATCTCAGAAGTTTCAATGCAGCCAGAGACACAGTCTGTGCTAGGAAGCTTTCTGTATCATCTTTGGGGTGAGCCAACTACTACTCTGGAAGTGTGGATGTATGTAATTGTTTTATGACTTCCAGCACCTGCCACAGATCTGAGCAAAAGCCCTTGTGTGTATTTTTACAGGTCGGTGCTAAATCCTGCCAGATTCCAGCAATGGGTTTTGCATGGGAACTTAAAGTCAGATGACAAGAAGTGATATCATTCTGAAAGCTATCCTAGAGGTGATATTTAGATATTATTTTGAGAAGTCTCTTAGTGAGACTGAGCATTCTGTATTCTCTCCTAGGCTGGAAAACAAGAAGGATCATTCAGCACATCATCTGCCTTGCTCTATTAAGTAAGTAGGGAATTGTAATTCTCAGATTCAATAAGGCTTAGTTTAGATATTGTTTTTTTTTCCTCTGGTCTGTCCTTCAATGTTATTTTAAATATTTCCTGTGATTTTGAACTCTGATTATTACACTTACATTAGCTATTGAGTATCGTCTTACTCTTTTATTATTAAAGACATATTTAAACCTTTCATTGTGGCTGATCTTTGTAGAGATATTTAAGTTTTGAGAGTATTTGCATATTTAATTTGGTGACACTGTGTGGGCCACTCTTAATAGTCTTGCTCTTGGTCAAACTACCATTTGTATTAGTATTAATTTTACACAGTAAAATTAGACACCCTTTGTTAAGGGCCTTAAAGTAGCTGGTAAGGGGTTTTGGTGGCAGTGATAACTACCTTATAGTCGGGCATGAGGGGGTATAGCTAGTAAAACTGTGCCAGCCTTTCCCCGATGTGTGTGTGTGTGTGTGTGTGTGTGTGTGTGTGTGTGTGTGTGTGTGTGTGTGTGTGTGTGTGTGTGTGTGTGTGTGCTGCGAGCGCACCCGCAAATAAAATCTCAAAGAGTGTGTGTGTTAGCTACTTGGGCAGGGACATGCATGAAGCACTGGTTGGACAGAGAGCAGAGAGAGTGTTGGAGGACTTGGCTTGGAACCCTGGCTAAGTAGTCAACTCTATAGCTGTGCCAGTGGGGAGTCCTACTGGGGATCTGGAGAAAGAGAGGAACCAGCCCATGGACTGACTTTGTTCCATGTGTGCTCTTAAGGGAAATTGTGCTTGACTGTGCTTGATGCAGACAGCTGCATCTGAAGATATTGTGTATGTACCTGTTATCCTCTCGGTGAACATTCCCCACAGGCACCAGTGGTAAGGATTGAGGCTCCCTGATTACTGGCCCAGTGGTGGAGGGTCGTCACACCTTATGGGCATCTTTTAAAGCTTTCATATTTAGTACTTTATTAGAAATGTCCAAAAGGCTAAACATTTGTCAATAAGAGCAATAATCAAAAATTAATCTATCAGTTACAAATAATCAAAACTCCAATGGAGATAAATTATGAAAATTTTGTAGCAGAGGTAGCAGGAACTATATATATATATATATATATATATATATATATATATATATATATATATATGAATTTGGACCAAAAATCATCATCAGCAGCCTCCTTTTTCCCATTTTTTCTACACGGAGTCGGCGTTATTCTGTTAACTGTCCTCAACTCTCTCGATCCAGTGCCACACTCCTGTCTTCTTCAACACTCATGCCTGACTGTCGCAGATCTTCTTTCATACAATACATCCACCTCTTTGCTGGACATACTCTCTTCCTCTTACCTTTGTCCTGTCTGTCCCAAATCTTCCTCACCAGATTGTCTTTTGCTTTTCTACACGTGCCCAAACCACCGTAATCTGTTCTCTCTGATCTTTTCTGCAACTGGAGCTACTTTGGCTTCTGCTCTAATGTCCTCAATTCTTCTTCTATCCCACAGCGTGCATCCTAACACCTTTCTCAGGCACTTCATTTCCATCACCTCTAGCTTCTTCAACTGTTCTGTTTTACTGTCCAGGTTTCTGAACAATACAGTAGTACTGGTTGCACCACTGTCTTGTACACCTTACTTTGCAGTTTCTTTGGCATTCTTCTGTCATACACTACACCTGACACTCTAGGCCAGTTGGCTGCAGTCCCTTCTGATTTCCCCAATTTGCTGCCATTACCACCATCTAATCTGTGCTTAGTTTCATCCCATGTGCCTTCAGATTTACATTCCATTCTCCAATCCTTTGCTGAAGTTCTAGCCCATTCTGCCTGTAGTGCCACATCGTCTGCATACAGCAGCTTTGTTGATATTTCCCTCCAACCTGTTTGTTAATGGAGTCCATCACCAGTATGAACAGCAGTGGGCTCAGAGCTGAACCCTGGTGTACACCCACTCCCTCTGGAAACCCCTCTGTGAGGCCGAACACTGTTCGTACTTGAGTCACTGGGTCCTTGTACATAGCCTGCACTAATTCTACCAATGTTTCTGGGACTTCAAACCACTGCAGTACTGCCCAGATCAGTTTTCTTGGGACCTTGTCATATGCTTTCTCCAAGTTGAGGACTCTCTCCTCATCTCTAGCTATTTATCAAGTATCTGTCTCAATGCAAACTTCGGGTCAATTGTGCTGCATCCTGATCTGACTCCAAACTGCTCATCTCCCATCTTACATTCTATCACGCGGTGTATACGTTTATCAATCACCCTCTCCAGAACTTTCATGCAATGCAGTAGGAGTTTGATGCCTCTGTACTGCCTACAGTTGTGGATGACCCCTTTGTTCTTGTACACTGGCACGGGTATGCTTATTCTCCAGTCATCTGGGATATGCCTTTCTCTCCACACTGCTATTAGTACCTTCAGGAGCCATTTCTCCCTTATCTCACCCAGCATCTTCATCATATCTGCTGTGACCTCATCTCAGCCTGCTCCTTTCCCTGACTTCATCTTCCCTAGTGCTGTTCTTACTTCTTGTAAGGTGAGCTCCTTTTCTTCTCTCATCGTAGACTGTTTCTGTGGCAGTACAGCTTCTGTGGGGTTTTCTTCATTCAGAAATTGCTGGAAATACTCCTTCCATCTGCCCTTGATGTCCTGTGGACTGGTGAGCAAGTTGCTGCTGGCATCTCTTATGAACAGTGTCTGACATTCTTCTGTCTTTGCCTTGCAACCTGATATAGATTCATTGTGCCCCTTACTGAGTCACTTTCCAGAAGTTGGTAATGTGCCTCAGATGCCCTATTCTTTGCTACTGCAACTCCTTTCTTAACTTCTTGGTTAGCCAACCAGTAGTCCTTCCTAGCCTGGCCAGTCTTTTCTTGGTTAGCCAACCAGTAGTCCTTCCTAGCCTGGCCAGTCTTTTCTATCTCTCACTTCTTTCTGCACTCCCTTCTTTTGATGACTTCCTGGGCTTCTGCATTCCACCACCAGCTTACCTTATATACCTTATTTCCACACCTGCCTCAGTCACATATCTTTTCTGTAGTTCTAACACATGCTGTTTTTAGGCGCTGCCACTCCAACTCCACTGATTTCCTCCTTTTCATGGGGTGCTACAGTCCTGAGTAATTCCTTGAACTGATGTACTTTCTCTCCAGTCAACTTCCAGGTATTCAGCCTGGTCTCTTTTGACCTTAGAGCCTTCTCTGACCACTGCTTGCAGCCGATTGTCGCAACTAATGGTTTATGCTGTGGGCAGACTGTTTCACTGGGGATGACTTTGCAATCTTGGATTCTACCCCAGTGGCTTTTCTTTACTAGGAGGAAGTCTACCAGAGTTGCATGTTGGCTACTCTTGTACGTGATCTTGTGACTATCTCTCTTTCTGAACCATGTGTTGGCTACTATCAAGCCATTTGCCAGACAGAAGTCTAGAATGGCTTCTCCTTCTTTATTCCTGTTGCCCCACTCATGTGGACCCAGGCAATCTTCATATCCTGTTCTGTCTGTCCTGATATGTGCATTCAAGTCACCCATTATCAACACCAATTCATGTTGTCCTGCTTTATCTAGCAGGTCCTGCAACTGCTGTCTGAATGCACTCTTTTCCTCACTATCAAAACCCTGCTGTGGGGCATAGGCTGAGATTGTGAATACTGCCCTATCATTACACTGGAGTCTGATTGCCATGAGTCTGTCATTAATTCTGATGATATCCCTCACTGTCTTCTGAAGCCTCTCTCTCACCACAATTCCTACATCATTTCTAGCCTGTCCCCACCTGAGTAGTAGAGTCTGGATCCCAACCCAAGTGGTTTTGCTGCAATGCCCTTCCATCTCGTCTCTTGGACACACAGGATGTCCGGCCTCCTCCACTTCATCAGGTCATCCACTTCCAAGCTGCATCCTGTCAGTGAACCTACATTAAGCGTAGCAATTCTCAGCTCATGTTTGGCAGGTTGGTTGGTTTTATGTCTAGCTTTCACTCAACAGAGCTATCCCAGGTAACCTAGGCTGGGCAACTAGACACCGGCCAGCCAGTACCTTATTGACCCAGGGCTGCTGGGCTTTCTGGCAGGCACATATACCCCTCCCACCATTAGCAAGAGTCCCTAGTGTGCGTCAGTGTAAGCCAGGTCCTCAATCCACTTATCACAGGTAACTACCCATGCCCATTTTTGGTGACATTAGTCAACATGACCGAATCACCTAGAGCCATATTTTACACCATCGAGTGGGCTAGCCCTGCCACAGCATGCAGTCTGTGATCCATGTTCTCCTATTTTGAGGTACTGCACACCACAGTGGATGCCTGTACAACTCTTCTCCTTATAGGGCACAATGTAGAGTCTGTGCTGCTGCCCACAGCTCCATTCATTGGTGAGTTTCAGATGGAAACACTCAGCATGTTTTTCAGACATGGGAGAAACCCCATGGAGGCAGGGAAAACATGCAAACTCCAAACAGGCATTGGTCGGAGGTCAGGATCGAACCTTGTACCTTGTGCATGGGAGGTGAAGACCTTAACCATTAAGCCATCTGGTCTCCATTAATTCGGACTTTGGAACGCGAACCAAAAAATCTTTATATAAAATCAAATTAAGGATTCAGATGTATAAATAACAGAAATAAGAAATAAATAAAAAAAATAGTTATTCCAGTTTTCCAGATATTATTTGGAAGTCAAAGATGACACTTTTTAACAGATTAAGAATGAATCTAAAAATTTATTAACAAAACAGAAATTAAATTTCCAAGATGTAAAATGTCAGTGGATTGAATAAATAAAATAATCAATAAAGCTCCATTAAATAAGCACCAGCACTAGACTGGCCTCCTATGAAATTTTATAAAGAATTTCAAGTACAACTGATTCCATATTTGTATTGCTCTATGTTCATTTATTCAAAAGTCCAGCAATGATAGATTTATATTTTTCTTTAGCAACTTTCATTACGTAAAAAAAAAAGGTAAGGACCGTCTCCTAATAAAAGAGTTACAGATCTAGATCTCCATTAAATGTAGACTAAAAAAATTCTTGCTAATTAATAAATGACTTATTAGCTTTTCTCTTACCCAAAACAATTCATCCACTACAATTTGGCTTTACTACAGGTTAAGTCTATAGTTTTAGCAGCCATGTTTTACAGGCTATTTAGTTTATAAAAAAAAAAAAAAAAGAGAGAGAGAAAGTTAGCATTTTGCTCTTTGGAAGCTTTTCATATTATAATTAGAGAATACATATTTGAAATAATGGAAATACACATTCCAAAAACTATTATCAATTTAAAGCACTCCTAAGCACAATTTTTTTAAAATATGGATTAATAACTTTCTTTTACTCTCTTTTCAACAAATGAAAGTAGTAAGACAAGTTTGTGCATTATCACCAACATGTTTTAAACTCACAGTTAACACAATACTCAAATTTATATAAAAAGATATGAAATTAAACCCAATTTTATTGTAATTAATATAAAATTTGTATCATATGCGGATGATATTTTAATGGTTCTCCATGGTTCTTTCAACTTTCATTTTCAGATATGTGATCAATTATATTTGAATAATAGCCCTAATTTTTTATTTACCAATAATTCTTTATTTTGAATTAAACAATTAGAATCTGGACTTAAAATGTTTGTCTTAAAGTGATTTATTGTAAAACCCATGTCTTCTTTTATTTAGAGGCCCATTAAAAATATGGTCTGCTAGGGTGAATCACTGGGGAGTGTAATCACTCTAAATATTTTTTTGCAAGAGTCAGTTAGGATGATAGGCTTGGAAAGAGGATGAATGTCTTTTGAGCACTGTGCCTGAAGAAGCCACTAGAAAATCTTCATATGAAAGCGTGTAAAGTGAACCATTATAAATTGATGACACCATAAGCTCCAATACCATAAGAACCAAAGCTGCAGTAAGGTAGGGGTCATGAAGTAGGCTACGTACCATTCCCTTCAAGGATTGAATCCTGTCTGCTGACAGAAGGACTAGGGGGACCAGTTGGTGTCCAGATGGCACCTTGAGTTTTCTTCGAAACCAAAAAGAACTGTGAATAAAACTCCAACCATCTCTGATCTATTGGAACCTACTGGCTGGTTCTTTTGGATAGTAGTGACTACCTCTTTTCCTTCCCCCTTTGGCCTGAATGGGTGGGTATATCAAGCAGTGGCTTCTTGGGCTCTGAGGTGTCAGGAAAAATGGCATAGAGCAGCCTCTGGATAATTTACCTCTGATCTAAATGTTTGCATGATGGCCTGCCACGCTGCTACGTAGAGAGTGAAAGATAACCCCTGACTGCCTCCAGAGAGCAGCATTTGGGCAAACCTTTAGGGATACTGTGGTCCCCTGTCAGAAAAAGGCCTCCAATATCCTTGGTTCTCTGGACCTCCTTGCCCTCTGGACCTGTCTGTTGAAGGGGCTGCCCTTGCCAGAAAAATTAGTCAAAGTGTAGACTTTTGACTTCCTAAATGAGAGTGACCAAAGTCCTTTTTGGTTCCTGCTATATGACGTTTGGGGACTCTAACTTAACAACAAATGGAGAAAGTCTTTCTGTCCTGTTTGTACTTCTGCATCCAATCCTTCACTGACAGGCCACATAAGGAAGATCCATCATGAAGGGCTCATTGAAGTGGTCCTCAAAGTTGGAAACATGCAGCCATACATAACATCTCATTACGACACTGGTCCCCAGTGCCTCAGCCATGCCATCCACAGCATTATGCATGAGGGACATGAAGAGGCTGGCGATGACATGATAATCAAGGCTGCCCCCCAGTTGCTTCCTTTAATCTGACATTAGGGGAGCTTTCAGAGTGGACAGGGCTTGTGAAGTCATATCTCTCTGAAAATCAATTCATGTGTGGGGTGTAGTTCAGAGCTCTTGACTCGTGTCCAAAGTGTACTCCCGCGTTCCTTGTCATCAGTCTTGTTGAGGGGACTGAGTACACACCAAGTCATCTGACAGTTCTCTCTTAGTAGCTGCTGCCACAGTGATGGAGAAAAACTGAGGGGAACTTTGCCCAATGCTGCTTGTCTTTGATGGTGTGTGTGTGTGTGGGGGGGGGGGGGACAAAGTATTTTCTCAGGTTTACATGGGACTGCTTCATAAGTATCTGGTTCCTGTTATGACTCCTCAAATACTACGTCTATTAGCTTATCATCCATAAGTACTAACCAGAACATAGATGCAGATGGACCATAAGCTTCAAAAGTACTGGATTATCTTGAGAAGGAAGGCCAATGGACCAAGATCCCCACCAATGTAAAACTTTTAAAATCTCACCAAATGAGATGTCGAGATCCACTGGTACTGGATGATGGGGACTCAGATGGGGAAACCAAATGCTTCCTCTTGCATGTCCTCTTTTTGGGTACATCAGGGGAGGTATCATTCCACCCTTCATAAGACTGGGCTTGCTTTTGAAACTTACAGGTTGAATCTGACCCAAGGACAGAAGGAAGGCAAGATGAAGTGTGAGTCATGGGATGAAGCAAATGCCAATGGGACATGTACTTCTGCTCTCTTTCGAGTTCCCCCTTAGGAAAAATGATTAGGAGCCAAAGACAGAATCCCTGCCCAACACTAAGAAGGTGGAGGGCCTTGATGAGGGGATTGAGCTCGATGACTCAAAAGCAGAGGTCTCAGAAACCATCAATGCACCCCAAAAGACAATGCCAAAGCCTTGATATCCAGTTCTCCACTCAGTGGCTGCATCGATTTCAACAAGATTGGAGCTGAATGCATCAGACCCATAACCTCTGGTGTCTTCACCACAGGGAGAGTCTGCACTAGTGCCACAGGTTCTAGGTGAAAAGCCAACACAGGCACCAGTGAAGCTTAAAGGCAGACCAGAGAAGGAATTGTATTTAATGACAAACTGTATTTTTGGCTTGTCTAAAGAGGTTCTGGTGACAGAATGAAAGTGCTTACAGATCAATATTAAATGTGTGTGTGTACTGCTTGGTCATTTTGTATTGATAACTATTCAAACTACTAATATATATGAAGGAATTTGATGGCAGGGAAATGCACTGTGAGGAATGTGCTGGCACGACAACAGACAGAGAGAAATGCAAACACTATCCAGAAAAAACTGTGTGCACATTGAAGATATTTAAAAATATTTAGACGAGAGATAACATATACATATCAAAACTGAATCAAGGCAGAGCACTTAGCTGAGAGTACAGAGCCATGTCTTTTCACTATGGCAGCAAATGAGATATGAACTAGAGGAAGAGGTACATTGTGGGAGGAAACTGTTTATAGGGTTCATGGCTGAAACACTACAGCTGCCAACCTGGATCAGACAAGTGGCTTGAGGATCCATACATTGGACTGGATGGACTGAATGAATAGGATCGGTCATTCAGTCTGGAAATACTGAAAGGTGGGGATTTGAAGTGACTAGCACAACTGAAGACATGGGCATGCTCACTGAAGGGGTGTGTTATAAGGAAATGAAGTTAGGTAGAAGGGGAAAATGCACTTGTGCTGAATTCTTAATTTTTCTAAACAGCTAAAACAGAAGGCAACAGAAATTGAGAATTTTAAGCACCAGATGAGTGCTGAGGAGGGGAAATGTAAAGAGTGATTTCACCAGGGTAGTTAACAAGACAGAAACAGTGCCTGGGCAGAGTTCTAATCCCAGTTCAGTCAGTGTAAGATAAAAATCTAAAATAAGAGAAAACTCTATGCAACAGGTATCTGTAAGCAAAGGGAAAAAAGTAAAATTGAAGATAAATCCTCTGCAGAGGAAAAGCAATTTAGAGAACAAAAACATTGGCAAGTTGGTGTTCATTTTCCCAGAGTGAGATGTAAAACAATATAGACGGACCAATAACAAGGAGAAGATTTTGTACACTAAGTGGCAAAATAATCATGAACAAAACCCTAATGATGTTCTTGTTAAGCCAAAATACATGATTTCTAATCAAAAGGAAGAGAGATCATAAAGAAAATACAATAAGGATGTCAACTGAAACTTGGAATACTTGAGTTGGACACATACCAGAGTGCCTGTATTGGTAGGTGAGCAACCAGTACCTCCTACTTCATGAAAGTAGGACCCTGTGGAAACACTGGAGTTATCTGACCTTCAGCTGAGCAAGTCAAACTTTAAAAAGATACACTGAGAAGATGACACTTTCGACATAGAAATGGAAACAATATAACTAGGATTGGAAGCAGAAGATATTCCTTCTTCTTATCCACACTTTGAGTTACAATCTGATTTGTTGTACATAGTAAGGACAGAGAGGAAGTTGTACACCAACTGCTGATGTCCAAGCCTTTCTAAAACCCTAGTGACAAGATCAGACCATAACCATGTTCCAACTGAGGCACAAAGGAGTAGACAAAATTAAATCATGGATCCTAGCAAAGTTATAATGGATAGAAATAATGAAAGAAATTACAAACTTCTAGGCTTGATGTCCTGGTCACAGAAGACAGCTCCACATCCAGGCTTTAAAAATTCTTTGATTCGAATGTCTACCAGAAAGGTGTCAATCAAATGTATTACAATGGACACAGTGAGGCCATTGGTAAAATCCACCAATGGATTCAATATATGTCGGATTATGCAACTAAATAACTTGAAGCCACCCTACTACATAATGCTAAGTCTATAGACAAGAAGATAAATTTATTTTCCAAGGAAGGACACCATCAGAGGACTCCCTTTATGTCCAACATAAGTCATCAGTTGTGCCAATGCTTTAAGGTTAATCAACTAAAAACCTTAGATGGATGGACTGGCAGAACATATTAACCAAATTCTAAAGTCTATGCTAAGAGCAGTTACCGAGGAAGATGACAAAAACTGAGACCAATTAATGCCATACCTTCTATTTGCCATTACAGAAGTGCAACAAGCCTCAACTAGATTCTGTTGATTTGAGTTACTACACTGCAGGCACTCTCATGAACTATTAGATACTGCCAGAGAAAAATGTGAAGAACACTATACCAGCTTGCAAAATAGTCTGAAAGTGGTGATGGCCACAGTGATGGGGAACACATAGAAAGAGCGCAAGCTACAGAAGTGGTGTATGATAAATATGCAAGGATCAAAACATTTAAAGCTGTGACCAGGTATTATTTTTGGTCCTCTCTGCAGAATAAAAGATGCTATGTACTCACCATAATGTTCCATGCATCTTGTCCGTCTTCACCTTCATTCTTACTAGGAGGGGTTTGGATCTGATCCTCGCATCCGACTCGGCCTTTATATCCAAGCTCGAGGTCTTCTACCAGCTTGTGGCTATACCCTATCCCAGCATGCATCAGGAAACCTCCCCAGATTTTGTTTGGAGTTACAACAGTAGTATGAAAATAATCACAGTTGAAGAATGCAGAATGCAATGAAGAAGGCCAGAGAATAATGGTGTCCAATTTGTACCAACTCGTTCTTCCAGGAGTAAAAATGGCCGGGGGAAAGGAGGGTGGAATGTAAGAATGAAGGCGAAGATGGACAACACACATGGAACGTTATGGTGAGTACATAACATCTTTGTGTGTTGTTCTCCTATCTTGCCTTCATTCTTACTAGGATGGGACAGTGTCCCTAGCATCATCTTTCTTGGGGCTCAAGGGAGAATATTCTTCAGAATTGTGGAACCAAAACAGGCCCTGTTCCTGGCGGCCAAATCAACTTTGTAATGAGTGGCAAAAGGTATACGGCCTTGCCCATGTTGTAGCAGCACAAATGGTATCAATTGGTAGTTTAGCCAGAAAAGCAGATGAGATACGGCCTTGCCCATGTTGTTGCAGCACAAATGGTATCAATTGGTAGTTTAGCCAGAAAAGCAGATGAGATTGCACAGGCTCTTGTAGAGTGGGTGTTAACTCTTTTGGGAAGATCTCTCTTGTGACTTATAGATGAAAGTTATGCAATCTGAAAGCCATTTTAACAGTCACCTTAGAGGCTGAAGTACTTTTCTTTGAATCTGAAACATAAATAAATAGCTGGTCAGATTTCCTAAAGTCCTTTGTCCTGTGTAAGTAGAAACACAACGGTCTTTGCACATCCAGTTAATGTAACATGTATTCTGCCTTATTCTAGGTAAAAGACTGGCAGCTCTAAAGATTGGTTCAAATTTGGTTCTGAACATACTTTTAGCAAAAAGGAAGGGTTTATTCATAAGGGCACCCAGTCTCTATGAAAAAGTAGGGGGGCTTTATTGACAAGGCTTGCAGCTTTGACACCCTCCTAAAAGAAGTAATTTCTATCAAGAGAATAGTTTTCCATGTCAAAAACTTGAGTTCGTAAGATGGTGCTGTCTCAAAAGGGGGAAATAATTAAACGAGATAGGATGAAATTGAAGTCTCATGGTGCTGGGGGGGGTGTCTGATAGGTGGTCTTAATAATAAAGTACCTTTTAGAAATGCTTTGCATTGTCTTAAGACATAATGTTGAGGCCAGTGTCACCTAGATGAAAAGTGGAGATCGCTGCAAATTGAACTCTAATGGTAGCTGCAGCTGCACTCTGGTTGAATACGTTTGCTAGGAATTCTAGGATGGAATTGACTGGGGCAGAAAAGGGGTTATGAGAAGCCCATAATGAAAATCTTTTCCATTTGCTTCTATATATCTTTCTTGTTGAAGGTGAAGCCCTATGGGAAGAAATCAGAATGTGTTTAACTGATGGAGAGGTTGAGAAACCTGGCTATTGTTGGAATCGGAGCAGCCAAGCTGTCAATTTGAGGGTCTGAAGGGAAGGGTGGAGTGTTCCTGATGCACAAGTCAAAAGGTCTGGAACTGGATCCATAATCAAAGGCTTCACCTGAAGATGATGCCACAGGAAGGAGAACCAGATTTGATGTGGCCAGTATGGGGCTATGAGTATCAAGTCTCTTCCCAAACAACTGGCTTTCTGAAGTACTTTGGGTATTAGTGAAAAGGGAGGAAAAGGATAGAAGAGACCCAAGGGCCAATCATGAACAAGTGCATCCCTTCGTGTCTCCCCTGGAGGGGGAATAAGGGCAAAGTAGCTGCTGCATTTGGCATTCATGGATGTCGCAAAAAGGTCATAGCAAAGCTGACCCCAGTTTCAGAAAATGTTTTCCACTACTTCCTGTTTTAGGGACCACTCGTGTGGCATCAGAATCACTCTGCTGAGTTTGTCTGTTATCACGTTAGACTTTTCCAGGATGTGTGTTGCTATCAGAAAATGCTGGGAGAAGGTCACCAAATGCCATACCCTCAGGGCCTCTCGACAAAGGGGGTAAGATCTGGTTCCTCCTTGTTTACGTACCATACAAGTGACATGACTGTCTGAATTGCAATAGTTCCCAGTGGAAGAGAGTCCTGGAATGCTTGCAACGCTAGAAGCACCGCTCTCATCTCTAGGACACTGATGTGCAAATGGGCCTCGTGATCCTGCCAGGTGCCTTGGACTGTCTTTCCTAGATAATGGCCCCCCCACACCCTATCTGAGAAGCGTCCATGGTCACTGTGGCCAGTGGTTGGGGAAGTACAAATGGCCTACCTAGAGTCACATGAGTGGAGTAAAGCCACCAACAAAGGTCCTTTTTGCAAGTTTCTGTTATTAATATTTTGTGGGACACTGGCAATTACTGCATCGATCACTGAGTGGACAGTAGCCTCTGGAGAATTCTCATGTGTAGATGTAGGGGATCAGAGTTATTGCTGCTGCCATGATCCCCAAGACTTTTAGGACTATTCTTGCCTGAGCCCTTTTCTTTGTGAGAAGATTTAAAATCTGACATCATAGAACTTGAACTCTTTCTGGAGAAAGTCTGGCCATCATATTTGTTGTATCCAATTCTGCTCCTATAAATACGACATGCTGAGAAGGCAGCAAGGCAGATTTCTCATAGCTTATTGTAATTCCTAGCTGAAAGCAAAGCAGCAAGGTGGTGTTCTCTTGCTTTTATTAGTAGATGCTCAGTGGTAGCGGTTAGGAGCCAGTCATCCAAGTATGGAAACACCCGGAATCCTAGGCATCTCAAGTGAGCTGCGACTACTGCCATACATTTGGTGAATACTCTGGAGGCTGTAGTGAGGCCAAAGGGCAGAGCCCAAAACTGGTAGTGACTGTCTCACAGCCGAAAGCGCAGGTGCCTCCTGGATCGCCTGTCCATTTTTATGTGGTGGTATGCATCCTGGAGGTCTATGGAGCACATCCAATTGTCTTGTCCCAAAAAAGGGAAAGTTGACTGCAGTGTTACCATCTGGAACATGGACTTTTTACTGATCTGTTTAAATTGCTGAGATCCAGAATTGGTCTGCAGTCCCCTGTTTTCTTTGGAGCTAAAAAGAATCTTGAGTAAATTCCGGAGCCTATTTGGTCTGTGGGGACTGTTTGGATGACTCTCTTGTCTAGCAATTTTTGAATTTCTAATGTTGCCTGTTCCCTTTGACTGGGTGGAATGTCTGAGATCTTTTTTTATATTTGGGACAGGGAAGGAAAAGGGTATGTAGTAACCTCTTGATATGATGCTTTGCACCCATTTGTCTTTTATTTATTGCCAAGTTTCTGGGTAAGCAGCCCCCAACAGCCTCTAGAGATGGACAGGTGGGGCCTCCTTTCAGGAGTGCTGAAAGGGCTTACCAAAGATTCTCTGTCACCGTGATTCTGTAGACCCCCTCTACCGAGGGTCGGCATCTTCCATTACTACTCCCCCCCTTCTGCCCCTGGGGGAAGATTCACCACATGTGTCCTGGAGATTTTCTGAACCACATTTTTCCACTTCCTTTCTGACCTTTAGGATAAGGTCTGGTAGGCAGGGAAAAATGGACTCCTATGGTATACAGAGTCTTTCCTTCTTGCTCACACCTAGTTAGTGTGTCCTTGACTTTGGGCCCAAACAGTGATGAGCCATCGAATGGTGCATTCACAAAGGAAGATTTAAAGGGCTCCACAAAGTCACACAAGCACATCCAAGAATGTCTCCTTAGGGAAATTCCTGAACCCACTGCTCTACTTGCTCCATCTGCTGCATAAGAAATCAGTCTCATGGAGGAGTTGACAACTGAGTTTAAAAGTAGAGAGCTGAGAGGAAACTATCTAAAACCCCTTCAGCTACTGAACCTTGTGGAGTATCTCCTAGCTCTTTCAGGAGCTCTCTCTGTAATCCAGTAAAATGGGTAAGGTAATTCAGCGATCTGAGGGCAAAAGTAGCTAAAGAAAAAAATGCGCTTTCCATATCTGTCCATTGAGTGAGACTCCTTGTTCAGTGGATGAATAGAAGATGTCACAGAGTTCCTTCTTTGTGGCTGCAGCCACCACCATAGCATCTACTGGGACACCCTTAGTTAAAAAGGTTTTGTCTGATGGGGATGCTATAAAGTTGTCTGGCCTCCTAGGAAAAGGTTCCACTGAATTGGGACTCCCACACCTTCTGTGAAACTAGATCCATAAGTTCATCGAAAGGTGGAGACACCCAATTGGAGGAAGGGTGAGATCCGAAGGCCTTCAGGTATACAGACTCCTCTGTTGAAGGATTAGTGGACTTCCAGCTGCCTCCCTATTTCATGACTTCTAAGATGTCTCCGAAGGAGACATCATCAGGAGGGGACTATGGGGACGCTTCAGCTTCATTGAGGTCCGTATCACAAGTGATGGACTCCTCTGGGGAGTCTAAATGCTTCCTCTTGCACAATGTCTTCCGAGGGACCTCTTCAGACAAGTACTCTGGAGAGGTTTCAGAAGAGTGGGGGATACGTGTGGGGCATCCTGAGACCTAGGACATCTACATCCCTGTGGATGCAAGGATATAGAGGAAGATACTGATGCTTTTGAGGGTAGAACGTCCGGAGATGACAGTGGAACTGTCTGTAGAGACAGTACTCTCCTCATCACCTCAAAAGTCCCCCGTCCCTGATCCAAGGACATCCCTGGATCTGAAGAAGTCAAGGGAACCCACGGAATGAAGGACGGGCCCAAGGCTGAGGCAGGAGCCGAGCTCTCCTGAGCTGATGCCCTGAGAAGCAAAGTTGGATCTGACAACTGTCCGATCCAACCTGCCTTTCTGGACCCTACTCGACAGCTTTGGCTCCTGGATTCCTCGAGCTCTGATGGAGCCAAGGACGTCGGAGCAATGGTCGGATCCGAAAATCCTGTTATAGGTCTCTGGTTCATTGGTTCCACTATCAGCTCAGGACATTGTGACTCCGAAGTCTAAGGTAGGATTGGAGGAAGAATCAGGGCAGAAGGGGAGGATGTGGTCAGATCCGAAGCCCTCAGGGTTGGATCTGATAACAACTCGGCCAGCACTGGTGTCCTTAAAAGCCTCTGTACCACTCAATCAGTGTCATCATCGGATAGGCTTCTGGACGACCGAGTCAAGGGAGCTGGAGACCTGGAATGTTGCAATATTGGTAACCTTAGAGTAGGGGAAAGTGGCTCTAAAACTGGAGACCGGCTACATAACTCAAACTCTACGGGCATCTAGACAGATGGTGTCGGAGCTGTAGATTTTTCAGATCCAAAGAGCTTAGGATCCAGTGTCAAAATTTTAACAACCTTTTTTGATGGCTCAGACAGAGCACTAGAAGAGGAAGATCTCTTCCCAGACTTGCCTGATTTTGAGGTGGGAGATTTGTTAGTTTTTGTTAAACCCTGACCTTCTTGTATAGCCTCAAGAAGGGGGTTTTCAACAGTCCTCAGTATCAATTTGTTCTTCCACTCCAGGAGAGCTCTGTGATTAAAAGAATGACAAATGGAGCAAGACTCCTGGGGGGTGGACAGCTTCTAGGCAATGGACACAAAGTATATGTCCATCAGTTAAGGACATTTTCTGTCCACATTTTTTGAAACCTGATGGTTTTGAATCCTTAGAAGACATCTTGACAGAGAAGAGGGATAGTGACAGAGAAAAAAGAGAAGTTTTTTTCTTGTTTTTAAACAGCAAAAAAGGAAAACAGTTACAGAGGATTAAAGGAGGGCACTGCTCCCTAACTTAAATGGGCTATGCCCGGGAGACAGAAAGGGAAATAGATAGCCCTCTAACTTAAACGGGCTAAGGAGAAAGCAGTTCTCCAATTTAAACAAACTGTCTTTAACAGGGTTCCTGGAAGAGAAAACAAAAAGAATAAGAGCCCTCTAAATTAAATGGGCTGTTTTAAACTCTAGGTAGAAGCCGGGTGAGGGACAACAAGGCCTAGATGGAACATGACGGCCAACAGCAGAAAAACAAAAAAAAAAAAAATAGATACAAAAAGCGGAAATAACTACCTAGCACAAAAACTAAATATTTAATTTTAAATAATAGTGAAGAATACACAATTGCTAACAGTAGAGATTACAATAAAAAGAGTATACTTAGCCAGATCCAGTAGAACGAGCACCTAATCTTGTTTAGCAGCAAACGAGATCTGGGGAGGTTTCTTGGTGCATGCTGGGACAGGGTTTAGCCACGAGCTGGTAGAAGACCTCGAGCTTGGATATAAAGGCAGAGTCAGATCCGAGGATAGGATCCGAACCCATCCTAGTAAGAATGAAGGTGAGATAGGACAACAACACATCATGTTTTTTCACTGAATAGGAGGGTCCATTTGAAGTAACAAAGAAAATAAAGGTGGTAAACTACCAAGTTAGACATACAGGTACGCAAACACCAGAACAGGTACAGCATATCAATGTTCTGAAACTGCTGAAGGAAGTAAAGACTTCAATAATTAACAGCACAGATTATTTTATCTAGCAAAAAAATAGTAGTGATGTTCACATCTTCAGTTCCGATATACAATATATTATCCAAGTCTGAAAAATAAGAGACAAAATAATTTATTTTAAGGAACAAGTGTTTTTAGAACTGCCTGGCACAACAGAACTGATTCAATACTATGCTAAGACTAATCAAGGGCAGGATTTTAATTTAAACTATTACAGAATACCATAATTGCAAAAGCAGGCAATACATGAATAAATTAAAAAAGACGTTTAAGATGGGGTTACTACAGAAGTCTAAAAGTGAATGTTACAAGCCCCATAACATTAGTCCTAAACCTGATGGAATGCCATACAGAGGGTATATAAATTAACAGACAGACCAAATGACAATATTTCAGTGATTTATTCATTTGGCATTAAATTCTAAGTATGCAGATTATTCAAAAATTGTTGCCTCCTTGGCCCTCTTCAAAAGGAACCTTGACGACTGGATGAAAGATAGGAAATTTACCCCGGAGATCACGTCAGTCGCCCTGCTAGCCAGGGGAAGTAAATATTGTGAGAAGAAATAGCCAGGGAATTGTTATGGCTAGGCTTGTATAGGCCCTAGGGCCGACAGCCTAGTACCACCTTATGAACCTATTCAGTCTGAAGACTGACACACTCACTTGTCTAAACTGTAGGCCGTCTTGGATGCATTAGGAGAGGCTTAGCTAGCTGCTAATATTTCTAAAAGGAAATTTTGACTGAAAAAGATATTTTGGGCATTAGACAGACTGAAGAATGGTCAGACTGCAAAAGGAGAAGCTAGAGGCAGCAAAGGAGTGTCCATTCCAAGTACTAAAAATAAAATGAGGGCATTCCTAAGGTTGGCCAGATACTACAGGACGTCTGCCTCATTCTGAAAAGGCATATAGCCCTTTAACTGACTTGAAATGGAAGAAGCCCCTAGTAATTAGACAAACGGTGGAATGAGACCATGATTTCAAAAATCTAACAAAGAGAAGTTCAGAACTAGTACTGGCATCCCTAGACTTTAGCAAACTATTTTCAGTGTACACAGATGCTTCACAGGTGGGTCCTGGGAGGTGTGCTCTCACACCTCTGCGATGAAGAGCACAAGGCTGATTACTTGAGCCATAAATTAAGTAGGGTGAGGTGAAAATGTCAGGAAGCATTAAGGGAAGTGGGGACCTATTTTTGCTAAAGTACTATTTAATCACTTGAGAGTTCACACTGACAACTGATAAAATGACCTCTTGTGGCTTCATATGCAAAAAGACAGTAATGCTAAGCTTTAACAGTGGGCTCTCTTACTTCAGCCATTTAGGTTCAATATAAAACAATGAGCTGGCTCAACTTGCCACAATATGAAAATCCTGCAAAACTTAAAGATGATGTTTGGCACAAACATGAGAACCAAATCACAGGTCACCCTTAGGCTTCGTGTTGATTAACTACATGCTTCATTTTTATTCTCTTCTATAAAAAATGGAGAATTTTATCAGTCTGGAACATACCAGTGATGCAACCAGTGTGACTGAGCAGTGCACACTGCTTGCAAACATATGTAGGACTCTAAAGGTCAAAGAAAAAGGCACTACAAGTAGAATTACTATCGCAATAGCTAAGCCACTGCAGAATGTAAGTCAGGAAAGAAACTGGGAACTAAATATTGTACTGAAAGCCTTAGCATTCAGTAAGGAATGCACTGTGAAGTTGCAAGTTGCATACAATGGAACTGTCTTTAACACAAAAGAAGGCTTAAGCATGAATAATACATTTTGCAACGCTGACATGCTTTTTACTAATGGCATAGTCTATAAAAATGTGTGACAGATTTTGCTGTTGACCTCATATTTTAAGGCATAGGAGAGAAAGCCTCGTTTTACAGACCTTTCCAGAAGATCTTGAATTTATTTCTGAAGAATGAAATCAAGAGAAAGAATTGCGCAGCTGTACTGATGGTTGCTTAAACTACAGTAGGGCCTGCTAGTGTCTGCTAGATGCTCAACAACAAATTTGCTTTCAACCTTGCTTTAAATTTATCATAATGTAAGTTGCACTGCCACAAAAGCCATGTTCAGATCCTAGGCAACACATAATATTAACCAACTAGAACTATCATCTTTCTGGACTAAGACTACAGGTTGAGTATGAACATGGAACCTAATTGTGACACTGGTGGCAGTGAATTTTATTAGAATTATAAGTCTGCTGATAGAACTTATAACAGGACTCTAAAGAAGTTGTAATAAACTCTGACATTGTATTTCCAGACATGAAATGTAAATACATGATTGAACTTGCATTTTTTCAGTAATGCAAAAGATGTACAAAATGTGGAACTTTTGTTTCTGTGAAATGAAGCAAAAATATAATACAGCAGCTATGTACCACAAAATATTTAAAAAGACTAAATTGCACACTACAAAATGTTCTGCTCCAGTGTTTCAGCTAACTGCAAAGTGTAAAATGTGGCTATTTTGTGCACGTGAGTGGAGTTATGCAAATGATTTACATCAGCACCATAGCTTTTGTTTATCTATATGAAGGATGGTAGTGTGAAACATAGTCTTGCGAGTAACGAGACTGAGGAAATTAATTACATCATGGAATTTTCAGAGAGACCACTGTATGTAATCTGAATAAGACTGAAAGGTTGGACACTGAGGCCAGGAGGTAGGAACCTCTTGATCCGATGCAGAAGGCAAGGATTTGTTTTGGAAGTTTGGTATTGACTGCACATCTCCTAATGCTGATCTGTCAAGTGATACCCATTCCAAAGGTCTCTTGCTATGAAGCCACACTTCCTGCCATGAAGGCTATGCTCACAAAAGCTTACAGTTATCTGTGGTATCCTGAATAAGATACACAGATTCTGACCTCCCCTGTACCAGCAAGTTTACCCTACTTTATCTGTTTTATGTACTGGTTCTCAGCTATAGATATAAAAATGCAAACTTGATCTGGAAAAAATGGTACATGTAAATCCTTATGGAAGTTTTAGGAGGAGTTCTGAGACACAGAGACTTTCTGAATTTTATCTAGTTAAAACTGGTCATGTTTCTTTGTGCAATTTTCCCTCTCTCTCACTATATTTAAATTTTAACATGTAATGCTCAACTTTCTTTTAGTAAAGAACTCTACATAATTTTAGAAGACTGTGGCTGATTATTTCTTAAAATCGACAGAAAGGTAGCGCTATCTGTAAGCACAGGACTGTGGCATCAACCTTTGAAAAAAAGAGTGAAAGGAAGAGAGAGAGACAATGACTGCTCAGCTAGCACTAGTATAAGCTCTTACATTTTATGTGGCTTTTTTTTTGTTGAGTGGACCAGCAACTGGGATTTTTCAAACTTGCCCTGGATGGCATTTCTGCCTTAAGTAACAGGGCTGTTGCAATGATGGGTGCGACAGGCTCTCTATCCGTGGGCCAGTAATCAAGAAGCCTCAGTCCTAACCACTGACACTGGTGAAAGACAGTCGCTAAAAACAGGAATGAATTTACACAGTATTTTCATATGCAGCCCTCTGCATCAAGCACAATTTCCCCCAAGAACACACAGGAACACATTCCAGACCTGGTACTGGACTCTCTGACTCTCCAGATCCCAAACAAGACTCACTTTGCAGGACTATGTCTAAGTTCAAAGTAGCTGACACACCCAAATCTGGGTATTTGATTTTCATACAAACACTCCTGGTAAAGACTGATATAGATTTACTAGCTGTACCCCTTCTGCCCAGACTACAACGTAATCATGCTGCCACAAATCTATGACTCTTAGACTCTTACAAGGCTATCCAATTATACTGAATAAAACAATACTAATACAAACAGTAGAGTGTAACCAAAGCAGCAAGGCTTTTTATAGTGGCCAAGGCATCACTAAAATAAGCACAAGTACTCTCAAGACATTAGAAATATTCTCTAAAACACCAACCACAATGAAATGCATAAAATACTTAACAAAAAATAAAATAGAAAACATGTTTTCTTAATATAATAAACACCACAGTTTCAGTCACAATAGAAATAAAATAACACAGTTGGACAGATTCACAAAGAGGCAAAAAAACAATACTGAACTAATCTCACTGTATTTCATGACTGTCTAAAGAATAACTGTCCCCTAGCTAAATTAATTAATACAGCAAGCCAAGATAGGTAGCGGAGATGCTTACTTCCACAAGTCAAGGTGATGAGCTTCTAACTGACTGTGAACTGAACTAACTGACAGATCTTTTATATCAGGTTCCAAAGAAAACAAAAAAAAACTGCTGAGAGAGTTCCGTCCTCTCAGTGCTGGTTACAGAATGACATCACATTTGATCACCTAACTTTGGTACAACATACACCCAGAGCCCCAGCAATATCTCTTGCATGCATCTGAAAGATACAGAACAATTCTAAAAACCTCCACTCATCCCCTCCAGAACTCCCAGAGCAAGCATACACAATCAGCCACAATAACACTACTGATACATCTCCAAACTCAAGCATCTGTACAAATCAGTACGACAGTCAAATGACAAAACCATTTACAAAACTGCAGCTAACCATGCTGGCATATGTTACACAGGCACTGCCCTATTCTCCCCGGCACAGATGGCAATACCTCACATCATCACAAAGGGTACTGCTGGTCTCCCCAGGAAATTATTGTGTGTGTGTGGGGGGGGGGTCCGTTGGTCTTAGTGCATGCAACAGTTTAATTCATATTACAGTTACTGTTGACAAGCTAACATTATTATGCACTGATCTGAGACTGAAGCAGAAGATGGCTTGGAAGGATATGACCTGCAACTCCACCCTGTGTGGAATATATTTGGGCAAGGGTGATGTAGGCCTACATCCCAACGCAACAGTGAATATTTTCTAAATGCTCGTAAGGCCAAAATTCAAATGTTTAGTTATGTCTAGTGAATTGTATTTACATATATTTATATTTGTGCAGTGCTGTAACAATATCTACTGGGGCAGTGTTGATGATTAAAGGACTGTAAACCTTGTCACTCAAGTAATGGTGCCAATAGTGTATCATCAGACCACACTATTGCTGGTCATCATATTTATTGTTGTCAGTAGCAAAAATCTAAAACCCATATCTCTGGCCATCACTAGGGCTATAAAGAACTGCTGTAATTAGCAACAAGTAGCCACTGGCAAATACTGATTGCTTGTTTATTACCTATTGATATTTGGATAAATCATTAAGGTAACATGCCCAAGGATCCTTTAAAGCCATGACCTGGACCTGAGGCAGTACAAGAGATGTTTCAAATACATGCAGAGTAAACTATTTGAAAAAAATACTGCAGACAAAACTTTCATTTGCAGTTATTGTCCAAATACAGACTTTTCAAATAGCAGTGAATATATTTGCAGTGCAAAGAAAAAGGACATTTGGGACAGAGTTGCTGAAGTAGATATATTATGAATTGTTTGACTATACAAGATTGACAAATTGTACATCTCTTAGGTTTACATTTAAAAGGAGTGATTTAGGAAGCTGACATTCATTGCCATTTCTCTATGGCATTTCTGTAAATGGCATTTGATATTTGTTATCTATATTTGACTTTTATTTACACTTTGTTGGCCAGATCAGTAGAACTAGGCAAATGGCCTCTTTTCAGGAGGGAGACTTGAGATATATAAATTGAC